>NC_140414.1:149507985-150145485 GCF_965140295.1 Lepidochelys olivacea
CCTGCCATTCACTCAGCTAACCTCATCACTGGCCAGCATGGGGAAAAGGAAGGAGAACAATCCCCAGTCTCTGCTGGTCCATCTAGTGGCTCGGGGGACAGGTCAGGGACTTTCTCCTCTGGTGGGACACACAGTCCAGGTCAACTCCTCCTGTACCCAACAGGGAGTTGGGGCTATGGGAGGAACACAGGCCCGCCCTCTACTCCGGTTTCCAGCCCAGGGCCATGTGGATCACAGCTGTCTACAGTGTTTTGTGTAACACCTGTGTGACAGCTACAACTCCCTGGGCTACTTCCCCATGGCCTCCTCCCTACACCTTCTTTATCCTCACCACAGGACCTTCCTCCTGATGCCAGATAGCATTTGTACTCCTCAGTCCTCCAGCAGCACACCCTCTCACTCTCAGCTCCTTGCACGCCCCTCACTGATTGAAGTGAGGTCCTTTTAAAACCAGGTGCACTGATTAGCCTGCCTTAATTGATTCTAGCAGCTTCTTAATTGGCTCCAGGTGTCCTAATTAGCCTGTCTGCCTTAATTGGTTCCAGCAAGTTCCTGATTGTTCTGGAACTGCCCCTGTTATGTTTCTGACACGGTTTACCCCCATTCCGGACACTTGTCCTTTCTGTAATGTGAGGGAAACCCTGGCGCACGTGTATTTAGAGTGTGCCAGATTGCAGCCCCTTTTCCGGCTCCTCACAAATATTCTATTACGCTTCTGGCTTCATTTTTCCCCCCACCTTTTTATCTATACACTTCCCATCCGTGGCCCCACAAAGTCGCGGAATCTTCTGGTCAACCTCCTCCTAGCTTTGGCTAAAACAGCCATTTATAAAACCAGAGAGAGGAGGTTGGCCCATGAAACGTCCTGCGATTGTGGGGTCGTTTTCCAATCCTCAGTACATTCACGTATCCGGGCGGAGTTCCTCTGGGCGGCGTCCACCGACTCCCTTGAAGCCTTCGAGGAGCGGTGGGCACTGTCTGGGGTTCTCTGCTCGGTGACCCGTCCGGTTCCCTCCGTCTGACCCTTTGATTGAGGGGAAGAGCGAGAGACGCCAACCCCAGCCGTTGCCGCTGTGGATACCATCATCCCTGTCATCTAGGAGGGGTCCTATAATACATGGGTGTCTACCCCCCCCTCCCTAAACTGCCCACCCCGCAGCCGTGCCCATCTTACCGGGCACTCTCAGGAGAGGGAGGATCGGTGACACTGGGCGCGGCACTGGGTAACTCGAGGGGGTGGAAGACCACGAGTGTCGAGGAAGCCCCCCCGCTCTAGGCCACCAGGTAACTCAGGAGGGTGGAAGACCACGAGTGTCGAGGAAGCCCCCCTGCTCTGGGCCCAGGCTAGCCTGAACACTTCTCCCTCCTGAAAGCTGCTGTGTTATACCTTCTGATTGCGTTGTTCTGTTGTATAGTTGTTTTGTTTCCTTTGGTAATTCTGTAAGCGTTACCAATAAACTTTCTTTCTGTTTCAAAAAAAAAAAAAAACTGCCCCTGTTATGTTTCTGACACAGTTTACCCCCATTCCGGACACTTGTCCTTTCTGTAATGTGAGGGAAACCCTGGCGCACGTGTATTTAGAGTGTGCCAGATTGCAGCCCCTTTTCCGGCTCCTCACAAATATTATATTACGCTTCTGGCTTCATTTTTCCCCCCACCTTTTTATCTATACACTTCCCATCCGTGGCCCCACAAAGTCATAGAATCATAGAATCATAGAATATCAGGGTTGGAAGGGACCCCAGAAGGTCATCTAGTCCAACCCCCTGCTCAAAGCAGGACCAATTCCCAGTTAAATAATCCCAGCCAGGGCTTTGTCAAGCCTGACCTTAAAAACCTCTAAGGAAGGAGATTCTACCACCTCCCTAGGTAACGCATTCCAGTGTTTCACTACCCTCTTAGTGAAAAAGTTTTTCCTAATATCCAATCTAAACCTCCCCCACTGCAACTTGAGACCATTACTCCTCGTTCTGTCATCTGCTACCATTGAGAACAGTCTAGAGCCATCCTCTTTGGAACCCCCTTTCAGGTAGTTGAAAGCAGCTATCAAATCCCCCCTCATTCTTCTCTTCTGCAGGCTAAACAATCCCAGCTCCCTCAGCCTCTCCTCATAACTCATGTGTTCCAGTCCCCTAATCATTTTTGTTGCCCTTCGCTGGACTCTCTCCAATTTATCCACATCCTTCTTGAAGTGTGGGGCCCAAAACTGGACACAGTACTCCAGATGAGGCCTCACCAATGTCAAATAGAGGGGAACGATCACGTCCCTCGATCTGCTCGCTATGCCCCTACTTATACATCCCAAAATGCCATTGGCCTTCTTGGCAACAAGGGCACACTGCTGACTCAGTCGCGGGATCTTCTGGTCAACCTCCTCCTAGCTTTGGCTAAAACAGCCATTTATAAAACCAGAGAGAGGAAACGTCCTGCATGAAACGGCCCATGAAACGTCCTGCGATTGTGGGGCCGTTTTCCAATCCTCAGTACATTCACGTATCCGGGCAGAGTTCCTCTGGGCGGCATCCACCGACTCCCTTGACGCCTTCGAGGAGCGGTGGGTGCTGTCTGGGGTTCTCTGCTCGGTGACCCCGTCCGGTTCCCTCCGTCTGACCCTTTGATTGAGGGGAAGAGCGAGAGACACCAACCCCAGCCGTTGCCGCTGTGGATACCATCATTCCTGTCATCTAGGAGGGGTCCTATAATACGTGGGTGTCTACCCCCCCCCCAAACCGCCCACCCCGCAGCCGTGCCCATCTTACCGGGCACTCTCAGGAGAGGGAGGATCGGTGACACTGGGCGCGGCACTGGGTAACTCGAGGGGGTGGAAGACCACGAGTGTCGAGGAAGCCCCCCCGCTCTAGGCCACCAGGTAACTCAGGAGGGTGGAAGACCACGAGTGTCGAGGAAGCCCCCCTGCTCTGGGCCCAGGCTAGCCTGAACACTTCTCCCTCCTGAAAGCTGCTGTGTTATACCTTCTGATTGCGTTGTTTTGTTGCATAGTTGTTTTGTTTCCTTTGGTAATGTTGTAAGCGTTACCAATAAACTTTCTTTCTGTTTCAAAAAAAAAAAACAAAAAAACTGCCCCTGTTACCTTACCCAGGGAAAAAACCTTTTGTAGTGAAATGGCCCACCTTGATTATCACTACAAAAGGTTCCCCCCGCCCCCCCCCCCCCCCGCTCTCCTGCTGGTAATAGCTCACCTTAAGTGATCACTCTCGTTACAGTGTGTATGGTAACACCCATTGTTTCATGTTCTCTATGTATATGAATCTCCCCACTGTATTTTCCACTGAATGCATCCGATGAAGTGAGCTGTAGCTCACGAAAGCTTATGCTCAAATACATTTGTTAGTCTCTAAGGTGCCACAAGTCCTCCTTTTCTTTTTACGAAGTCTAAGTATATTGGTTAGTCTCTAAGGTGCCACAAGTCCTCCTTTTCTTTTTACGAAGTCTAAGTATATTGGTTAGTCTCTAAGGTGCCACAAGTACTCCTTTTCTTTTTACGTCAACACAGTTACTGCTATCAACCAAATTTATCAAAAAATGCTGAGTCATACAGGTTGAATCTTTTATGTCCTGCCCATTCTGATGACACACTTTGGATTTTAGGGTGACATCAGGAAATTGGAGGACTCCAGCTCTTACCTGAATCTGCCTTTTACGAGAAGTCTATTAGAGTCAAAGACCCTTTCTGGTTCCTCATTCCGAGTGAGCGGTGGCATGGCTGGTATGGGCATATCTTCCCGGGACAGCTTCCAAATCTCCACCCTCGTCTGCTCCACCAAACTAACCCAGAATGGTATGTAGGAGTTTTCCCCTGCTTTCAGCAGAATTGCACACCACAAACTTCAGTGTGACACTTCTGCGGTATGCCAGCGTGCACATCACAACATGCCAGTGTGACATTGCCATACTTTTAAATAAGCTGTATTCACTTCCTACACATCTGTATATGTTTGTCCACCCTGCACACAGCTGCACAGCCCATCAGCCCCCTTCAGGAGATCCTTTAGGATACAGCTGTTAGTTACAGGGTATAAACACACATGTATCAGCATGCATGGGCAGCCTCTTGCCTGTGAGGAAAATGCTTGGGAAACTGCAAGGGGTCAAGCCAGAGTCAGTAGTGAGAAGCCAGAGCCACAGGTCAATCCAGAGGTCAGGAACTGGAGTAAGCAGGGTAGCAGGGAAAGAAGGGTTCAAGGCAAGGGCAGGACAGAGGCAAGGCTGGGTGCAAGGCAGGAGCAGCGGGAACAAGGTGACACAAGAGCAGGCACAATGTTGGGCATGAGCATTGAGAAGCCAGTTAGCTGCAGCTGATGGCTTAAGAGCTGGCCTGCTAGACCCTCCAGCCAATCAGGTGATGTGGCCAGTCAGGCAGCCTGCTACAGGCCAGCTGTACTGATGAGGCTGCCTGGAGACTAGCTCTGCTGCAGGCCCTCACAGTGCCCCCCTCCCCATCGAGGGTGCCGTCTAAGGGCCTTGGGGCCTGGTTTCTTGGGGTACATGTGGTGAAAGGCTTGCAGGAGATCTTGGGCATGGATGTGTTCTGCAGGTTCTCAGGGGGAGGGATAGCTCAGTGGTTTGAGCATTGGCCTGCTAAACCCAGGGTTGTGAGTTCAATCCTTGAGGGGGCCATTTAGGGATCTGGGGCAAAAATTGGGGATTGGTCCTGCTTTGAGCAGGGGGTTGGACTAGATGACCTCCTGAGGTCCCTTCCAACCCCGATATTCTATGATTCTATATGATTCTATGAAAGCTTCTCCTCAGTTATTTGAGTTTGTGAAACATTTGTCTGAGACATACCTGTCCCAGTCAATTAGATACCCAGCAAGAGTCTAGAACAGGGGTGGGCAAACTATGGCCCGTGGCCACATCTGGCCCGCCAGCCGATTTAATCCGTCCCTCGAGCTCCCGCTGGGGAGTGGAGTCGGGAGCCACTCTGTGTGCTTGTGCCATGGCTCTGTGCGGCTCTGGAAGCAGTGGCATGTCCCCCCTCCGGCTCCTACATGTAGGGGCAGCCAGAGGCTCTGTGCGCTGCCCCCACCCCAAGTGCCGCCTCCGCAGCTCCCATTGCCGCCTGAGAATGGGGCAGCATGCAGAGCTGCCTGGCTGTGCCTCCGCATAGGAGCCAGAGGGGAGAACGTGCCACTGCTTCCAGGAGCTGCTTGAGGTAAGCACCGCCCTGAGCCCCTCCTGTGCCCCAACCCCCTGCCCAAGCCCTGATCCCCCTCCTGTCTTCTGAACCCCTCTGTCCCAACCTGGAGCATTTTCCTACACCCCAAACCCCTCATCCCCAGCCCCACCCCAGTGCCCTCAACCCCCCCACACCCCAACCCCCTGCCCCAGCCCAAAGGCCCCTCCCACACCCTGAACTCCTCATTTCAGGCCCCACCCCAGAGCCCGCACCCCCAGCCAGAGCCCTGACCCCTTCCTGAACCCCAACCCCAATTTCATGAGTATTCATGGCCCACCATACAATTTCCATACCCAGATGTGGCCCTCGGGCCAAAAAAGTTTGCCCACTCCTGAGCTAGAATATATCGAACCACTTATTTTTCTTGGCCCCAAACAGTTATAGGTGGAAGAGGAGTATGCAGTGGGAAGGGATTCTTGAATAATAATTTTTAGAAGGGAGATGTAAAAACAGTGTAAATCTTGAGGGAATCTTGTAGCTGTAACTTGAACTTGAACATAACAGGGTGAATCTGTTTTGTGATTTGGAAAGACCTTGTGTACGGATAGTCCAGCTTTGCAGAGAGGCAAGTTGATCACAGATTCCAGGCAGACAACCACTCCTTATCCCCTACCCCAAAACCAGGTATTGGCTGGCGGGACTGGTTGGTATACCATTCATAAGTTGTCTTGGCGATTTTTAACTGCCCTGGAGTTCTTGGTTTACCTGTTGGTTGTGGACAATGATTTTGTTAGTGGCAAGCATTGACAATTCGGCGAGGATCTCTGTGTGAGCACAATGATGGAAAGTATAGTTAGCAACAAAAAGAGTCTTGCTTGCTGGAGGCATTTCTAGCATTGATGTAAAAGTAAACTTGGCGTGAGGTGAGGAATCAGGGACAGCCAATTATCTTGATGATAAGTTTAGAAAGTAACGTAGGTACTGTTCAAGGACTTGATTGACCCACTCTGCCTGACTCTTGGTGCTTGTATAAAAGGCCATTGAGGTTAGGGTGTCAATACTCAGATGGCATAGAAATTCTTGCCAGAAGTGGGAAATAAACTGGACTTCTTGGTCAGATACCATGCCTATAGGCAAGCCGGGGAGACAAAAGATGTTGTTCATAAACAGACAAACTGTCTCCTGAGCAGAAGCACCTGGCATGGACCAAAATGTGCCAGCTTGGTTAAGTGGTCAGCCACCACTAGAATAGTACTGTGGCCTTGGGAAGGTGGTAAATCTATGATAAAGTCCATGGGAAGGATGGCCCAAGTCCAGGGCAAAGTGAGTAGGGGCTGGACGAGACCCAGCAGTCTTGAATGAGGCAATCTTAGTCCGGGTGCAAAGATCACAGGAATCTACACAGGACGCAACAGAGGCACATATTGCTGGCCACCAAAACTTCCTGGAAACCAGGTCTTGAATCTTTGAATGGCCAAAGTGGCCTGCTAGGGGAGCATGATGGCAGAATTTTAGGATTCGAAGCAGAGTGATCCCTTCAGGCACATAGATTTGTCCCTCATGTTATAGGATCCCATTCTGGAATGTGAAGGCTGCAGAGGTCTGATCCTGGTCAAGGTCTAAGACTTGATGGGTTCACTAAGTAACAGAGTGGATGATGCATAACAGGTTGGAGGTTACTGTTGACTAATATACGCTGACTAGCATACATATATATTATGTTAATAATACTACCCACAATATATATTCCAAGCATTTAAGTATGCATATTATTAAGCATTAATATAGCAGTTATATAGCCCAAATTGGCCTGTGATAATCCTGTTCACTTACGTTAAGTATCCCATACCATCTTACATTAACTGAAGTAAACTTTGGCTTAAAGAGATAGGAAAACTGTCAGTATCAGGACATATAATTGGTTTTCTCATAGCAACAAAAAGAGTTAGCCTCAGAACCCTATTTACCCTAAGACAGGCCTAGGAGGGTTCTTTTTGCCCCCTAGGACCTGGAATGCATGTACTCAGAGCAAAGGTAAGGGTGCATCCACTGTGTATATACACCGGTGCAGTTTCTTCCCTTCAAGAGTCTGACCAGTGGTGAGTACAATATCCAGACAGCCTTCTGAAACCAAGCATCGTTAAATTTTAATAGTAGGAACAAAGCTTCTTTTTCGAGGAGTGTCCTCTTTAGATGTCTTGACGCCCTACTGGAGAGTGATAAACCTTATGAGGGCAAGCTCGAACGGATGCTCACAGAGCAAAGTGAAACCCTCCACCTCGGCATCCGCAGAGCCGAAAGAAACTCGGAACCAAGCAGCGCAGTGGTGCCACCTGCTGTACCTATGCTGCTCAGCTCAAAGCCCTTGACACCAGCGACTACAGTTCACATTCCTGGGCCGCCAGTAATGCCATCTCCAGTACCAAAGTCCACGGTTCCACAACAATTCACAAGACATGCAGACCTAATAATCTCTTCAACACCTGAATTCCCTCTACTCGGTACCGAAGGTACTCCATCCAGATTAGTACTGAGCCACTTGAATACTCCATCTGGATCAGCTCCCCCTCCCTCCAGTGATGGTGAAGAGGAGGATGATGCAGTGATATATACTCCTCGTCACTCCTCACTGCAATCTGGACCATCTCAGCTACCAGCATGTCACCCATCTTCAGAGGCACGTGCTTGGTAATGGCACCCATAGGCACCACCCCACGTGCCTTTCCCACTGAACTGGCCTTACTGGAATCTGTGGGCAAGGTACAGGGCCCACCACTGCAGGCCTCCTTGCCCACCAAGATTGAGAGCCGCACAATCCCTATTACCACCTATCCCAGCATCCTCAGAAACACAAGAGGAAGTGACGGAGGAAACTGAGGACATATCTGATCAGGAAGCCTCACCACCTGCACACCTCTCATCTTCGTCACCAGACGAAACCATAATGCCGCCACCACTGGGGATGATTTTAAGGCCTTTCAGGTAGCAGAATCGTTAGACATTTCTTTAAAACAGGTACCTGAATCTCAGCATAAGCTACTGGACATACTCCAGTCATTTCCATCAGCAAAGATAGCTTTACTGATTGATGATGCTATTATGGGGCCTGCAAAAACCATCTGGCAGACACCAGCAACAGCTCCCACATCATGCAAAAAATAGGACAAAAAATATTATGTGCCATCTAAAGGGGCTGAGTTTTTATTTACTCACCCTACACCAATTCACTAGTGGTGGAGGCTGTAAACGAGAGGGGAAAACAACACAACTCTGGAATAACCCCATACAACAAAGATTGGAAGAGGTTGGATTTCGTAGGCTGCTAGGCCTATTCCTCTGCAACACTTCAGTTCCACATAGCTAATTGTGCAGCTCTCCTGGTGAAACACATGCACACCATCTTTTTGAAAATGTCAGAATTTATTAACAATTTGCCTGATGATAAAAAAGAACAATTTAAAGCGAATATAGCTGAAGGACATCTCATCACCAGGATGGCCTTGCAGGCCTCTCTTGACTCCGCAGACATGGCAGCATGATCTATCGCAACATCTGTGGTTATGTGCCGGGGATCCTGGCTCTATCTCTCGGGGTCCCCCAGGGAGGTCCAGGCAACAGTTGAGGACTTACCCTTCGAAGACCCAAAATTATTTGCAGCCAAAACGGATGAATCTTTCCACACCCTTAAAGACTCAAGGGTAACCTTGAAATCCCTGGGTATCTACACACCTGCAAATAAAAAGAAACAGGGCAGGTTTTATATCCAGAGATTCCAATCACCACCATACACACAAAATAGACAGTATGAACAATGCCGCAAGCAAAGGCAAACCAGATGTTGACAGCCAAAAAACAAACCTTCAACGTCCCAACAATCCAAAACTAGACAGCAATTTTTAAGGTGTGGTTGAGGGCACGAGACAACCACTTATTCTAATGCTAGAAACAGACTCTACCTCCCGACTATTCAGAGATTGTCACCTTTTCACCTAGTTTGGTGCAGCATCTCGACAGACAGATGAGTTTTAGAAATGATCCAAACTGGTTACTCCATCCCCTTTATCTTCATCTCACCCACCTGCCCTCCCCATCCCTCTTCATGGACCCCTCTCACGAGTCACTGTTGCAACAGGAAGTAAATAACCTTATTTATCTAGGTACAGTGGAACCTGTACCAACTCAGCACAGAGGGAAAAGGCTCTGTTCAAATTATTTTCTCACGCAGAAAAAGACAGGCGGATGGAGACCCATATTGGATCTAAGGAAACTCAACAAATTTGTAAAAACCCAACATTTCAAGATGGTGACAGTATCAACCATAATTCCAGTGTTAGAAAAGAGGGACTGGCTTTTGTCCCTCGACCTGCAGGAGGCGTATTTCCACATTACCATCCACCCATCACACAGAATACTCTTGAGGTCCACCCTAGGGAAACAACACTTCCAAAACAAAGTACTAGCCTTTGGCTTGTCCACCACCCCAAGGGTTTTCTCCAAAGTTCCAGCTGTCATGGTGGCACACCTCCACAGACATGGAGTCATGATTACCTTGGATGATTACCTCATAGAATCATAGAATATCAGGGTTGGAAGGGACCTCAGGAGGTCATCTAGTCCAACCCCCTGCTCAAAGCAGGACCAATCCCCAACTAAATCATCCCACCAGGGCTTTGTCAAGCCTAACCTTAAAAACTTCTAAGGAAGGAGATTCCACCACCTCTCTAGGTAACGCATTCCAGTGTTTCACCACCCTCCTAGTGAAAAAGTTTTTCCTAATATCCAACCTAAACCTCCCCCACTGCAACTTGACACCATTACTCCTCGTTCTGTCATCTGCTACCACTGAGAACAGTCTAGAGCCATCCTCTTTGGAACTCCCTTTCAGGGAGTTGAAAGCAGCTATCAAATCCCACCTCATTCTTCTCTTCCACAGACTAAACAATCCCAGTTCCCTCAGCCTCTCCTCATAACTCATGTGTTCCAGTCCCCTAATCATTTTTGTTACCCTCCCCTGGACGTTTTCCAATTTTTCCACATCCTTCTTGTAGTGTGGGGCCCAAAACTGGACACAGTACTCCAGATGAGGCCTCACCAATGTCAAATAGAGGGGAACGATTACGTTCCTTCAATCTGCTGGCAATGCCCCTACTTATACAGCCCAAAATGCCATTGGCCTTCTTGGCAGCAAGGGCACACTGTTGACTCATATCCAGCTTCTCATCCACTGTAACCCCTAGGTCCTTTTCTGCAGAACTGTTGCCTAGCCATTCGGTCCCTAGTCTGTAGCGGTGCATTGGATTCTTCCATCCTAAGTGCAGGATTCTGCACTTGTCCTTGTTGAACCTCATCAGATTTCTTTTGGCCCAATCCTCTAATTTGTCTAGGGCCCTCTGTATCCTATCCCTACCCTCCAGTGTATCTACCTCTCCTCCCAGTTTAGTGTCATCTGCAAACTTGCTGAGGGTGCAATCCACACCATCCTCCAGATCATTAATGAAGATATTGAACAAAACCAGCCCCAGGACCGACCCTTGGGGCACTCCACTTGATACCGGCTGCCAACTAGACATGGAGCCATTGATCACTACCCGTTGAGCTTAACAATCTAGCCAGCTTTCTATTCACCTCATAGTCCATTCATCCAGCCCATAGTTCTTTAACTTGCTGGCAAGAATACCGTGGGACACCATGTCAAAAGCTTTGCTAAAGTCAAGGAACAACACGTCCACTGCTTTCCCCACATCCACAGAGCCAGTTATCTCATCATAGAAGGCAATTAGATTAGTCAGGCACGACTTGCCCTTGGTGAATCCATGCTGACTGTTCCTGATCACTTTCCTCTCCTCTAAGTGCTTCAGAATTGATTCCTTGAGGACCAGCTCCATGATTTTTCCAGGGACTGAGGTGAGGCTGACTGGCCTGTAGTTCCCCGGATCCTCCTTCTTCCCTTTTTTAAAGATGGGCACTACATTAGCCTTTTTCCAGTAGTCTGGGACCTCTCCCAATCACCATGAGTTTTCAAAGATAATGGCCAATGGCTCTGCAATCCCACCCGCCAACTCCTTTAGTACTCTCGGATGCAGCACATCCGGCCCCATGGACTTGTGCTCATCCAGCTTTTTTAAATAGTCCCAAACCACTTCTTTCTTCACAGAGGGCTGGTCACCTCCTCCCCATGCTGTGCTACCCAGTGCAGTAGTCTGTGAGCTGACTTTGTTCGTGAAGACAGAGGCAAAAAAAGCATTGAGTACATTAGCTTTATCCACATCCTCTGTCACTAGGTTGCCTCCCTCATTCAGTAAGGAGCCCACACTTCCCTTGACTTTCTTCTTGTTGCTAACATACCTGAAGAAACCCTTCTTGTTACTCTTAACATCTCTTGCTAGCTGCACCTCCAGGTGTGATTTGGCCTTCCTGATTTCACTCCTGCATGCCCGAGCAATATTTTTATACTCTTCCCTGGTCATTTGTCCAATCTTCCACTCTTGTAAGCTTCCTTTTTGTGTTTAAGATCAGCAAGGATTTCACTGTGAAGCCAAGCTGGTCGCCTGCCATATTTACTATTCTTTCTACACATCGGGATGGTTTTTTCCTGTAACCTCAATAAGGATTCATAGAATCATAGAATATCAGGGTTGGGAGGGACCTCAGGAGGTCATCTAGTCCAAGCCCCTGCTCAAAGCAGGACCAATCCCCAACTAAATCATCCCAGCCAGGGCTTTGTCAAACCTGACCTTAAAATACATGCTTTAAAATACAGCCAGCTCTCCTGAACTCCTTTCCCCCTCATGTTATTCTCCCAGGGGATCCTGCCCATCAGTTCCCTGAGGGAGTCACAGTCTGCTTTTCTGAAGTCCAGGGTCCGTATTCTGCTGCTCTCCTTTCTTCCCTGTGTCAGGATCCTGAACTCGACCATCTCATGGTCACTGCTGCCCAGGTTCCCATCCACTTTTGCTTCCCCTACTAATTCTTCCCGGTTTGTGAGCAGCAGGTCAAGAAGAGCTCTGCCCCTAGTTGGTTCCTCCAGCACTTGCACCAGGAAATTGTCCCCTACACTTTCCAAAAACTTCCTGGATTGTCCGTGCACCGCTGTATTGCTCTCCCAGCAGATATCAGGGTGATTGAAGTCTCCCATGAGCACCAGGGCCTGCGATCTAGTAACTTCCGTTAGGCACCAAGACAACAAGAAGCAATAAACGCCACACAGAGTATGATAACCGTTTTCACGAGCCTAGGGTTATAGATAAATGTGCAAAAGTCTACACCGATTCCCGTCCAGAAATTGGAATTCATAGGCGCCTGTCCCAACTGTTCAACAGCAGCAGCAACGCTATCTCAGCAATGCTTCATCACGCTAGTCAATTTAATTTAGACATTGATCAACAGCCCATAAACATCAGCCAGAACAGATTTACAGCTCTTGGGGCACATGTCAGCAACAGCATTTGTTATCAAACACACCAGATTTCACATGAGATGCCTACAGGCCTGGCTTCGAACAGTGTACATCCTGCACAGGCACAACTTAAACAGATGTGTTACAATGCCACGCAGGGGCAAAGACTCCCTAAAATGGTGGACACAACCAAAGAACGTCTGTTCAGGAGTCCCATTTCTACAGAGAACTCCGACCATGACAATCACTGTTAACAACACGGGGTGCTACTACCCCTGAAATGGATCTTTACTGGCTCCCGGTGGAGCAGATTACTGCCATACCAGTGAAAAAGGTCCACAGTAATTGTCTTCAGTACAAAGCAGTTTATTGAGAAGGAATTACATAAGTGGCAAAGGGTTATATTAAGCACATAACTCCTTTATGTTAGACATAAGTGCTATACATTAAGAGCTATACATTCCTCTTAACAAGTCTCTCTTTCACAAACATACACAAACAGGCCCTGTGCTAGCATCACACAGTTCCTGCTTGGCAAACAGAGAAGGTGGTTACCAATTTTATAGACGGCTTCTTTCCTCCTGGTCTGGTCTTTTCAGCCCTCTGGTCTGTCTCGGATTCCCTCGAGGCCAGGCCTCGGCTGCCTTGAGACAACCCCTCTGGTTCACAGTCCTACTCGAGCCCACGGAGCAGAGGTTTGGCTGCTCTGTCCAGCAGCGTTGC
Organism: Lepidochelys olivacea; assembly: GCF_965140295.1. NCBI lineage: Eukaryota > Metazoa > Chordata > Testudines > Cheloniidae > Lepidochelys > Lepidochelys olivacea. The sequence continues at coordinate 149,521,242 of NC_140414.1, forward strand.
TTTTCCAAGCGTCAATTAAGGAATCCCCCCAACGGTAATTTACTTTGCTTGATTCTTGCACCCTTTTCCCTCGAAGGAGTCACATGTCTTACAAGCACGCCCAGGGGACGTGTGGTTACAAATTTTTACCTAATTAGTATTTTAGAAGGGGCGGGAGGGGTGGTACTGAACGAAGATCATCCCACGTATGCTCCTATGTTGCTGGAGCATTGCTTAGGCTGAACGGCATGAATAGGTATTTGTAGAAGCCATATAGAGTGTGAAAGATGGTTTTCCACTCATCTCCCTCATGCGCGTGCACCATGTTATAGGCCCCACTCATGTCTAACTTCATGAAAGTACGGGCTGCCCATAGTCAGTCTAAGAGCTCATTTATAAGTGGAAGTGGTTTCATACAGTTAGTTTGTTCGGGGCCACATAGTCAATACATAGCTGCAAAGAGTCATCCTTCTTCTTGACAATAAAGTTTGGAGAGCCCTCTGGGGAGGTGGACAGGTGGATGACACCCTTCTGAATGTTCTCCTACAAGTATATGTGGATAGCCTGAAGTTCAGGTTCAAAGAGGGCATATATCTGACCAAATGGGATCTTGGCTTTAGGCTAGAGATTGATCAGGCAATCATAAGTCCCATGTGAGGGCAGGATGTCTGCCTTCCTCTTCTCAAAAAACACTGGCAAAGTCACAATATTTGTGGGGGATCTCGGCCACAGCAAATGGAGCTGTAGGGGACGATCAGGGTCCTAGCGGTCTTGTTCCTTGATGATCAGGGTCTTGCAGTGTGTGACATGAACCACAGAGCACACTGGTCTGGTTCTCAGATCCTGGGAGACAGGATAATCGGCATAGTGGGAGCTAAAGTGTAGGGTTTCCTGCCAATGAATGTGGGGGTCATGGGTGTTTAGCCAGGACATGCCTAGGATGACCGCACATGGGGGCCCAGCATAGTCCAAATTGTAGTGTTTCCTGATGCGCCGAAGGTTGATAACCATTAGTGCCAAGGTCTGGTGGGTTACTGTTCTGTGGAGAGAAGAGACCCATCTACAGTCTCGATCAGATCTGGTGGGAACTGCATGGGCCATGGCAAGGTTCAAGTCCTTAACATTACCTGAGGCCCCTGACTTGGCTTGGGTCTCTAGGTGAATTTCTGAGCTTATCAGCAGTTGAATTATAGATGTATTTGGAGTTGCATCAGAAACTGACTTGGGGGTCCTGCTCTGCCCACTGTGGCCCATGGGTGCTATTAACTACTGAAGGAAAGAGAAGACCAGCTCTGTCTGGATTGATTCCTTGGAGTACGGGACCTGGTGTTTCCTGGTCCCAGTTCTGCCCAAGTCTTCACCAGACACGTCAAGGCAAGATGTCTGCGTTTCCCACAATATAAGCACATCAGTGTTTCTCAGATTCAGAGACTTGTGGACAAACGTGGTTGGCTTGCTAGAACTTTGATGCCAGAGAAGTTTCAGAGTAGCAGCCGTGTTAGTCTGTATTCGCAAAAAGAAAAGGAGTACTTGTGGCACCTTAGAGACTAACCAATTTATTTGAGCATAAGCTTTCGTGAGCTACAGCTCACTTCATTGGATGCATAAAGTGGGAAGTACAGTGAGGAGATTTTATATACACATAGACCATGAAAAAATACACATTGTAAGGAGAGTGATCACTTAAGATGAGCTATTACCAGCAGGAGAGTGGGGTGGGGGGAGAGAAAACCTTTTGAAGTGATAATCAAAGTAGGCCATTTCCAGCACATTTCCATGAGTTAAAAAGAACGTCTGAGGAACAGTGGGGGAGGGGGGGAAGGGGGAAGGAATAAACAAGGGGAAATAGTTTTACTTAGTATAATGACTCAACCACTCTACTCCCAATCTCTATTCAAGCCTAAGTTAATTGTATCGAATTTGCAAATTAATTCCAATTCTGCAGTCTCTCGTTGGAGTCTGTTTTCAAAGTTTTTTTGTTGAAGGATACTCACTTTGAAATCAGAAATCGAGTGACCGGAGAGATTGAAGTGTTCTCCGACTGGTTTATGAATATTATAATTCTTGACATCTGATTTGTGTCCATTTATTCTTTTACGTAGAGACTGTCCAGTTTGCCCAATGTACATGGCAGAGGGGCATTGCTGGCACATGATGGCATAGATTACATTGGTAGATGTGCAGGTGAACGAGCCTCTGATAGTGTGACTGATGTGATTAGGCCCTATGATGGTGTCTCTTGAATAGATATGTGGGCACAGTTGGCAACAGGTTTTGCTGCAAGGATAGGTTCCTGGGTTAGTGGTTCTGTTGTGTGGTGTGTGGTTGCTGGTGAGTATTTGCTTCAGGTTGGGGGGCTGTCTGTAGGCAAGAATTGGCCTGTCTCCCAAGATTTGTGAGAGTGGTGGGTCGTCCTTCAGGATAGGTTGTAGATCCTTGATAATGCGTTGGAGAGGTTTTAGTTGGGGGCTGAAGATGACGGCTGGTGGCGTTCTGTTATTTTCTTTGTTGGGCCTGTCCTGTAGTAGGTGACTTCTGGGTACCAGAGAAGAACCCCATGGCTGGGATGTCATGAACTGGAAAACTGAGGTACGCTTGTGGTGCCGCTTCATGAGGCAATTGTCGATTCAGATGCACAAGTCAATCAGATAGTTCAAACGAGGCAGAGGCTCCGCCTGCGTGAGCTTGTCTTTTATATAATTTAATCCCAGGTGGAAATGCTGGTGCTATGCTGCCTCATTCCACCCGACGTCAGAAACCAAACAATGAAATGAAGTGGCATATTTGGTAACGGGTCTATTTCCCTGCTGTAAGGCCTGAAGCGTTGTCTCAGTGGTCCATATACAGTTGGGATCATCAGAGATAATGGATGTGGCTTGAATGAATTCCCCTAATTGTCACAAAACGGGGCTGGACTGTTCCAGGAGGGGAGAAGCCCAGGCCAAGGCCTCCCCAGTCAACAAGCTTAAGATGAGCCCCACACAGGTCTGGTCCATTTGGAATGATTGAGGGCATAGTAAGAACAGGAGCTGATGTTGGTTTGCAAACACCCAAAACGTGTCCTGTGTGCCATCAAATTTGTCAGGCAGGAGAATCTTCGGCTCTGGGGTGGGGGTGGAGTTGGGGGAGCCAACAGAGCAACGGCACCTGCAAAGCCAAATTCTGTGATTACAGGACAATTACTTGCTCCTGCACATTCTGGACAGCATCCACCAGTTCTGCTGGGGCCTTAATGGGGTCCATGCTTGCTCCAAGGACCCCTGGTCATAATTTTTTAGGGCTGTTCAATCTCTCAGGTGACTGGGATGAGGGTGGTCTAGCTTAGTGGTCAGAGCAGGTATCAGACCGAATGGTTGGAGCAGGCTTTGGGACCCAAGCATCCGAGCCAGGGACAAGGGTCAGAGCCAGAGTCAGTAGTCAGAAGCTGGAGCCAAGGCTCAAGCAGGAGGTCAGGAACAGGATATCAGAGCCCAGGGTCAAGCTGGAGTCAGTAGCCACAAGCCAGAATCATTAATCAAACCGGAGAGCAGGAACTGGAGCAAGCAGGTGGCAGGCAAAAAGGGGTTCAAGGCAGCAGCAGGACAGAGGCAAGGCAGCAGCAGGACAGAGGCAAGGCAGGAGCAGCGGGAACAAGGTAAGAGAGGAGCAGGCACAGCGTTAGGCATGAGCATTGAGCAGCCAGGTAGCTGCTGCTGCTGCTGGCTTAAAAACTGGGCCACTGTCCCCTTCAGCTAATTATATGGTGTGACCAATCAGGCAGCCTGCTGCAGGCCAGCTATACTGATGAGGCCACCTGGAGACTGGCTCTGCTGCAGGCCCTGATTCCTGACAGGTCAGTATTTTTAATCTTTCAAACTGGCCGGTTGAAAGGTGTATGTCTGGATGTTTGCTTCCAGAATGTGGCCACAGAACATAGTGACCCAACAGGACCCAGAAGCTAGTGGAGACTTTCTGTTCAGTTTTCACAGTGGTCCTGTCCTAGAATGTGTGGTGCTTTTGTGTGATTGCAGTTGAGGTCATAGCTTTTCAGGCAGTCTCTACTTAGGACTCTGTGACCAAGTGTGAAGCTTTAGCTCAGTGCAAGAAGAGAGGAGGGAAGCAGAGATAGATGTGTAAGCACTCATATTGTCAGGGCAGCCATAGGCCTATCTGGCCATAGCATAAATTGATTGACATGCAGGCTGACCCTGGCTCCCTCTGAGCTGTGAGCAGATGGGAATTGGAGCAGGAGCTGCACTCGTTCAGGAGACTCTGTCACTCAAGGAATCCACCAGGCCACTTTTGATTTTTCTTTTGTTTTTTTGCTTTCTTTCTTTCCCCATGTAACATATGCAGAAATTAAATGCCACATCTCATATTAACATAGCATTGAAGCTGTGAAAGCCAGCAGGGACCAGTTCTCCTTTCACTCACATCACTGGCACTCCATTGACTTCAGTGGAATTACTCCTGACTGGTGGGAGTGAGTGTAGAATCATGCCACAGTCACTCCTGCCAGGGTCATTCAGCCCCTTTCCTCATAGGGAGCATTTTCTGTTTCAGCAGAGGATTCAGTTCTGAATCTCTTCATGCTGACTTGGGCAGTGGAAGTGGGGGAAGCTGGTTGGGGGACAGGGAGGGTTGGCTGACTTGGAGGTGCAGCTAAAGGGCTCAGTCAGTGCCTAGGTCGATAGAAAATAAGGACTGACTGACTGAATGAGTTTGTTTCCATGCAGTTGACCTGCTGGGGCTGTTGAAGTGGCGGTCGAAGCCCAACCTCCTGGCTGGAAACCTCCAGAAGCTAATGAAGGTGGATGGAGGAGAAGTCATCAAGGTAAGAAGGGTCCTTGGCAGCCTTGGCAGAGCTTCTCCTGGGCCAGCCCTCTTTGTCCCACAGGAAGAACATCCCATATCCCCATTCTAAACAGCTGCCGCTTTCCACCCCCCTTAGAAAGAGAGAACTGGAAAGTGCAGATTCAGCAGGCAAAGCCTGGTGAGCAGGCCAGGGGAAGAGTGGGCAAGGGAGCTGAAGATATAGCAGTGAGGATATAGGCCCGTGCCACACTGAGTGGTGTGTGTAGTCGGCTCCAGCCTGGAACAGGGAAGGGTTGTCCTTTTCTCTCTAGCTCTGGAAAACCCCACCTGGGATCTGATGCTGAGCTCTGGGCACCTTATTGCCAGAGAGATAGTTACTGACAAACTGTCTGGAGCTCAGAGAAGAGCCACAGAAATATTGAGGGGTCACGGGCTGAGTAGTTGCTCATACTGTAGTGACATCCAAGGGGCCTAACGGGGAATCAGGGCCCACTGGGCTGGGTGCAGCACCGGCAGAGGGAGGCAGATATGGGAAGAGACCAGGGAGCCACAACAACTGGGATGTGTGGCGTGTTACACTGACAGGAGGGGGTTAATCTGGGAAAGGCTGCAGATTTTGGTAGCTCTCAGAAACCACACTGCAGAAGGTGCACAACAACTGACAGTGCTGCCTAGTGGTCACGTGAGCACTGGCAGGACATCTCCCCATTGAAGCTCAGCCCTGTCCTTTGGCGTCCCTGCCCCAAGGGTTTCCAGTCCTCCCCTTAGCACAGAGGCTTGAGGGCTAGGCCGTTGACCAGTCACAGTCTTTCCCAGTCAGCCTTTCACTGAAGGTGAAGGCTCCTGTTGTATTGCCTCTCAGAGGGGGTAGGGGAGCCTGGGCCCACCCTCTCCACTGGGCTCCAGACCAGGGCCCAGTGGTGGGCAGCTACACCCTACATCTTGGGGTGCCAAGCTGCTTCCCCCTCCGCTCCCCCACCCCCTGAAACACTTCCTACCCCAGTCTCCTTCAGCTTACCAGAGTAACTCACTCCAGCCAAGTCTCTGACCCGCACACTCTGACTCCTGCTTCTCCCCTACGGGTTTGCACAGGTCTGTGTTGTCAAGTGCCAGGCAATGAGCTCCTGGGCAGTAACTTCCCCTCAGAGCAGCCACCTGCTCCGTTCCACTGCCTGTCTCTGAGCTGCTCTGCTCCCCTTTTTACAGCCCAGCCTCCAGCTTTTGCAGGCTTTGCAGGGGTGTCTGGTCAGGGCTGTTCCATAACTTCTTACTCTCCAGTGTGGGTTTGTATAGACATCCTGCACAGCCTTCCTGCAGGTCATGAACGGCCAGTGAAATGCTGCCATGATGCTTCTAACTTGCCTTTCATTGGCAAATGGTAGCAGATATGCGTAGTGTCTGGATATCTGAGGGTCATGAACCATGGTGGAATGAGGAGGGATCAAATGAAACAAAGAAAAGAGGGAATTTAGGCCAAGTATGAGGAGAACCCTCCTGTCAGGGAGATGGATAAGGCTGGAAAATTGTCTTCCAGGGAAGGGCTGGGATAGGGTGGGTTAACTGATTTAAATCAAAGTGATTTAAATGACCTATTTTAATCATGATTTAAATCAGCAAGCAGGAAACCTTTTCAAGTCATCTATTTTAACCATGTTTTGCATTTGTAATGTTCCTAAAGAAAGGTTCATTCTCATTGGTTGGAAACCATTAAATATGTTGATTTTCTGCCAAATGTAGTCTTCACACTCAATTGGGTGCTTCTTTTTGCTAACCAGGAAGACGCACTGTATCTATACACATTAATTTAAGCTATTATATAGCTTAACTTACATTTATTCAGCTTCTTCATTTTTATTAGAAAATGTTGTATTAGAAAATGTTGAATGATGCATTTCTTATTTACTTGATGATGAGTAATTTTTTACTTGTGATTTGTATCAAGCTCTATTTGAAATGGAAATTCAAATTCATTAAAATGCACACACAATTTTTAATTAAAACTACCTGGAATTTGCTGAAAACTGGAAAAAAGTATACTGAAAAGCTTATCAAAACATGTTTTGCATTTAAGACTGATTTATAAAAGTTAATGAATTGAACTGTTTATTTCTGGTCACAACGTCCTTCAAGATTTTAGGACTTTCAGATTTCATCCTCTCATACCTACTTTTTATACATAGATTGGAAGAGGAAAATAAGCGTTCCTGCTTTTTCCATTCCCAGTTGTTTTCTTAACTTTGAATGAACTGGCCATTAAATGGGACTAGTTGAATAAACGGAAAAAAAGAAAATATTCTCTGCACTTGCAGAAGAGGCTACTGCTATCAAAAGCTAGTGCAGCCCTTCAACAAACTCTAGTTTGAGTTCTGAGTGAGTCACTTCCACCAGTTCAATGCTTTGACTTACTTTAAAACTTGAGAGCAAACACGTACTGCTTAATATTCTTTTTTTGTATTTAATTTAAATTATTTTAATACATTATAATAAATCTAGGCCCTAACATAGGTTGTCAATTTAAAATTTAATTTTAAATAAAAAATAAACTTATTTATTTTAAATAAAAGAAATCTGATTTAAATAAAATCTGAATTTTTTAATTTAAAAAAAATTGTTTATCTCCTAGGCCAGAAGCACCGTACTAGAGAAAACTGAGGGGAACAGATTATAAGCACCAATATTGCGCAGGGACTGAGGAGTCTGTTTCTGTTCTTCTTCGAATATATGTCTCTGTGGGTGCTCCACCGTAGGATGCGCGCACGCCCATGCACTCTTGACTGGAGACTGTAAAGCAGTGTCTGCGGGCCCAAGCCTGTGCCAAGCAGCTCCTCGTTCTCCCTTATGAGGCATGTAGGGAGCTGTGGACCTGCTGCCACTCACCTGCAGCTCGAGATGGAGCATTTTGCAGCCTCCAGCCTCTCTCACTTATTGTGAAATGTTCTTTGTTAGTTATTTACTTTGGTTATTTTTGTCATTTTAATTTTATTTCAGCACAATTGTGCTTTCAAAGGAGGGTTACTCCTTTTTTCAGGACTTTAGTTAATGCTTTGGCATGCCAGGTCATGCTGAAAACCCCACCTGTCATTTAAGCCTTGCCAGGCCTGCCACAGGTTTTTTTACCTGCAGAAACAGGCACTCTAGCTGTCACCAGTGTCTTGGAGATACCCACATCCCATTCAAGTGCAAGGTCTGCTCAGTGTTTAAAGGCAGGTCTAGAAAGGACAGAGGCTAGGGGGACATTCCTCCTAATGGTACAATCCCTAGTTCCTGAGGGGTCTGCTCCCGTCTCCCCGGTACATCGGCCTGAACATTTCAGGCCACTTTGGTGACTATTGGAAACCAGTTAGCAGCCCCAGAGACTAAGCCTTTGAGGGGGAAAAAGCCTCTTTCACTTTCCAGATAAATGAAAGAAATCTCACACCTGGGAAACTCTGTCTGCAACTGTTACTGAGACTCAGTACTGCATAAGAAGTGGTGTGTGGAGAAGTCTTCTACTCTCAGGGTAGCTTCTATCTTGGTTCCTTCTGACACCTCTCAGCACTGTGCTGTATACAGGACTACTCCCTGGGCACTGTTACTGTTGCCTTCTTACAGTTCCAAGGTCAGAAAAGACCCTTTGTTAACCTCTCTGGTATCACATTCACCATCTCCTCCCTGATCCATGTTTCCTGCTCTGGTACTGACGCAGGCTTTGAACATAGGCTATCATAGCCCTCCACCACCCTCCAGATCCCTTTCCCTGGAGGACCTTCTAGTCTCAGACGAGCCAGAGTCTCCCCTACTAAGGAGGTCTACTAGAGTTCCTTCTCTGGTACTGCCCCGCCAGCTGCAACATGTCTCTTGATTGGGCTTCCAATCCTTGGTACTGGCATTGATGCCTGAGGCTCCCCATCTTAACCCAGGAGAGGATACTTCTGACTCTGAGGTCTTGGTGCAGGGCTCTGCATCACACTCTCCTGAGTCCATTTACGGATGAAGATCTTCCAGAGCCCACCAAACACGCTCAAAATCGGGGATATGAATACGCTTGGGGACCCTTCCCCTAACCCACTCCTCAGTGGACTGAGGAGTACTGGAACCCCAGGGAGCAATTCAGTGAACAGTTTTACAGGGTGCCAGCTAGAAACAAACCCCAACACGCACCGGTACCGCATTATGCACAGGCGCCAAGACTATCCTCAGGTACCACGTACTTCTTTGGTACTGAGAAAAGCACAAGAGGAATAAGAGTCAGAGACTGAAGAAAACTCCCCTACTTCAGCCAGGTCCTCTTCCTCCCCATATGAGGTAGTAATGCCACCACTGCCCTCTGATGTTGATGACTTTAAGGCTTTCCAGGACCTTTCCAGAAACACCTGGCAGACTCCATCCGGATTCCATGAAAAGAGGTACAAGACTCCCAGCACCCCCGGTAGACATTTTAAACATCACCCCGCCCCAGGGAAAGTTTGCCCTACCAATTAATGAGGCACTGTTATTGCCTGCACATGCTCTGTGGCAAACACCTGCCACCACTCAGCCCACCTGCCAGTGGGCATATAAAAAATATTCAAGTTAAAGGAATGGATCACGTCTTCCACCGTCCTGCCCCTAATTCCCTAGCTGTGGACTTGGTCAATGAAAAGCGTTACTAAAGCCAGGCTCATTCTAGACCCTTTCCTTTGGGCAAAGAGTCCAAATGATTAGACCTACAGGGCAGGAGGAGCTATTCATCTGTAGCTCTTCAATTCTGAATTGGAAACCACCAGGCCTTGATGGTGAGTCTAGAAATTATTCTAAGTTCACACACTTTACTGAACACTTGCCACAAAAAGACCAATTTCAACCCCCTGTCTCTGAGGGTTAGTTGATTGCAAAAGCCTCCTTGTGGACTGTTCTCCGTGCTGCTGATGCAACTGAAGACTTTGCCTTTGAACGGCCAAAGCTCCTCACTCTATATCCTTACAGATTCAAGAGCAATGCTACAGTCACTGGGAATTTATGTGCCTGCAATAAAGAGACATTTTAGCAGAACTTAAACTCCACAATGTTCCAGCATTATGCACACCAGGCCTTTCCTAGCCCTTTGGAGCCTTTGAGGAAATTCAAACCTCAGAAAAGTGAACCACCTCCCTTTACAACTACCCAGTCTACACCCCTGTATAAGAGATTGTTTGGACGCCTTGGTTGAAGGCGTTGAGCAACTTTTTCCTCAGGATCCTCTACTGTACAACTCTACTGTCCATCCCTCTTTTGGAAACTGACTGTTACACTTCCCACCTGCCTGGGAGCAGATCACCTCAGACAAATTAGAGGTGGTCAGTGTGGGTTATTGCATCCACTTCCACTTTATTTATCCGTCCCTGTCCCTCTCTAAGGACCCTTATAAGGTGATAAGTAACAGACAGGATGGATTTGTCAAGAACAAATCATGTCAGACCAACCGGATAGCTTTCTTTGACAGGGTAACAAGCCTTGTGGAGAGGGGGAAAGCAATAAATGTGTTATAGCTTAACTTTGGTAAGGCTTTTCATACTGTCTAGCATAATGTTCTCAAACAAACTAGAGAAATGCAACCTAGATGGAGCTACTCTAAGGTGGATGCATAACTGATTAGGAAACCATTGGCAGAGATTAGTTATCAGTGGTTCACAGTCATGCTGGAAGAGCATATCAAGTGGGGTCCCGCAGGGGTAGGTTCTGGGTCTTGTTCTGTTCAATATCTTAATCAATGATTTAGATAATGGCATAGAGTGTACACTTATCAAGTTTGTGGAGGATACCAAGCTGGGAGGGGTTGCAAGTGCTTTGGAGGACTGGATTAGAATTCAAAATGATCTTGACAAACTGGAGAAATGGTCTGAAGTAAATAAGACAAAATTCAATAAGGACAAATGCAAAGTACTGCACTTAGGAAGGGAGCCATCAGTTGCATGCATACAAAATGGGAAATGACTGCCTAGGAAGGAGTACTGCAGAAAGGGATCTGGGGGTGGATCACAAGCTAAATATGAGTCAACAGTGTAACGCTGTTGCAAAAAAAGCAAACATCATTCCAGGATGTATCATCAGGAGTGTTGTAAGCAAGACACAAGTAGTAATTTTTCTGCTCTACTCCACGCTGATTAGGTCTCAACTGGAGTAATGTGTCCAATTCTGGGTGCCACATTTCAGGAAAGATGTGAACAAATTGGAGAAAGTCCAGAGAAAAGCAACACAAATTATTAAAGATCTAGAAAATGTGACCTATGAGGAAAGATTGAAAAAAATGGGGTTTGTTTAGTCTGGAGAAGAGAAGACTGAGAGGGGACATGATAACAGTTTTCAAGTATGTAAAAGGTTGCCATAAAGAAGAGGGTGATAAAATTGTGCTCCTTATCCACTGAGGATAGGACAAGAAGCAATGGGCTCAAATTGCAGCAAGGGCGGTTTAGGTTGGACATTAGGAAAAACTTCCTAACTGTCAGGTGGTTAAACACTGGAATAAATTGCCTAGGGAGGTTTTGGAATCCCCATCATTGGAGACTTTTAAGAGCAGGTTGGACAGACAACTGTCAGGAATGGTCTAGATAATACTTAGTCCTGCCTTGAGTGCAGGGGTCTGGACTAGATGGCCTCTCAAGGGTCTCAAAATTTTTACTTCAGTCTAAACAGATGTCTGTTTATTTTAAGTCAATTTAGATGGTAGCTCTTGGTAAATATCAGTCCTTTTGTGGTGAAGATTGCTCTCCCGTTACCAATCACTCTTCAGCAGTTTCTGAAGATAGACAGAGTTGGCATGATAAGCAGTCATCCAGTTAAAATGCCTATGAAATTTCCTATAGTAAGAGTGAGAAGCATAATAACTCTGCTATATTCGGTAATAGGACTTTCAGTATTCTTCATAATTCTGAGTCTCATAGGAAAAGCCAGGAGAGCTCTCATCCTGAGGGCTGTAGGAACAGTCTTCCTGGGCTCTTCTTTTTGGAGGACTGGGGGATTGTTGGTGGTGGCTTTTCTTACATCATTTGGAATTTTTGTTTCACCACCTTCTTTTTCAATTCTATGAGTCTGTGATTCTCCCAAGGAGTTCTTAAGGCAGGAGGTACAATCTCTCCTGCTCTTGGGGATGATTGAACCAGTTCTACCCAAGTTTGTTGGAAGAGGGTTCAAGTCCAACTATTTCCTAGTCCTCAAAGAAGGTTAGGATGGAGACCAATCCTTGATCTCAGAAACTTGAACATCCATGTCCTTTTTCAGCACTTCAGAATGGTGATGCTAGCCATAGAATCATAGAACTGGAAGGGACCTTGAGAGGCCATCTAGTCCAGTCCCCTGCACTCAAGGCAGGACTAAGTATCATCTATATCATCCCTGACAGGTGTTTGTCCAACCTGCTCTTAAAAATCCCCAATGATGGAGATTCCACAACCTCCCTAGGCAATTTATTCCAGTGCTTAACCACTCTGACAGTTAGGAAGCTTTTCAAAATGTCCAACCTAAACCGCCCTTGCTGCAGTTTAAGATCATTGCTTCTTGCAATGTAAGCCCATTCCATCATAATTCCATCCCTAGATCCAGGAAATTGTTTCATCGCCTTTGGCCTATAGGACACCTACTTTCATGTAACTATCCACCCATCCCACAAGCATTTCCCATGTTTTATAATATGCTCAGATCATTACCAGTATGGAGTCCTCCCCTTTGGACTCTCTACAGCCCCAAGCCTCTTTACAAAGGTCCTCTTATTGGTACTTGCCTGCCTACATTAGTGGGGCATCACAGCATTCCCATACTTGGACAACTGGCTCCTCAGGGGTTGGTCCACTCTAGAGGTTCAGTTGGCAACCTCCAAGGCACTGGCCCTATTTCAGTCCCTGGGTTTCTGTGTCAATATGAAGAAGCCTACACTGACTCCGGTCCAGAAGATTGACTTCAACAGAGCTACTCTAGACTCCCTAATTGCCAGCGCCTGCTTGCCCAAGGAGTGGTTCTCTACTATGTCCAGTCTGATTTCAGTAGTACAGTGCAGCCCACAGATAATTACAAGGACCTGCTTACAACTCTTGGGCCACATATATGCCTCCATATTCATCATGGCTCATGTGTCTCAGGAGTCTTCTGACATGGCTAGGACTGCGTACATCCCAAACAGACAGTCTCTCCAAACGCATCACCGTATCTCCAAAAGTTCTGGACTCTGTCAGGTGGTGGAAGGAGTTCCCAGTGAAGGTCTGTGTGGGAACTCCATTCTCAGATTCCCCACCCTCGGAGATCCTCACAATAGATGCCTCACTTTTGCAAAGGGGGGCTCAACGCCAAAGGGCCACAGCCCAGGGGAAGTGGTCTATACATGAGGCCACACTCCACATCAACTTCCTAGAGCTAGAAGTGATTGGATATGCTTGCCAATACTTCCTTCACAGTGTACAGGGTCACTCCGTCAGGGTAATGCTGGACAACAGGGCAGCAATGTACTGTATCAATCGGCAGGATGGTGCAAGATCTCAGTCCTTATATATAGAATTGCTAAAACTCTGGAACTGGTGCGTTTCCCATCAGATAGAAATCTCAGCAGTGTATCTACCAGGCCTCCAGAATACAGTTGCAGACTTCATCAGCAGGAACTTCCATCAGAACCACAAATGGTAGCTCAACGATTCTGTCTTCCTCAGCATCTGCCAAACCTGGGCTTCTCCCAGAAGCAGATCTCTTTGTTACCCCAATCAACACAAAATGTCTCCTCTTCTGCTCCAAGAGAAGGTACAGCTGCAGCTCGTTAGGAGATGCCCTGATAAGACCTTGGCCTGTACCCTGATATATGCTTACCCATCTCTACCTCTGATCTTCAAGACCTTGTTCAAACTGCGACATGAACGAGTGAGGGTTATTTTCATAGCACTGTCCTGGCCAAGACAAGTACTCAAAACCTCCTTCAACTCTCTGTTGCAATGCTTCTCTGTCTTCCCTTCAGGAAGGATCTCCTGCTACAGAGCTCAGGGACGCTGGTCCATCCCAATTCCTTATCCTTAAACCTGAGAGCATGGTTCCTAGATGGTTCTTGGCATGGAGCTAACCTGTCCAGTCAGTTCTCCTATTTAGCTAGAAACCTACTGTCACGGAGTACCCGGGCGATGCTCTGGAACTGCTCCCTATGAAGCCAGTCAGGACTCTGGTGAAGTCTCCTCTCTGTGAGCAGACTGTCTTCAGGGCAAAAAGCTCACACGGCTTCCACCTTCCTGGGTCTGACCTCAGAGCATTCAGCATCCTCTGTCCCTCCGTGCACTTCCCACAGTGAGTCCACCTAGGTGGGGTCCTGGGGAAGCCAGAGGGTCCTGCCCCCCCAACTTCACAATCAGACGTGACTCTCAGCCAGCCAGTACAACAGAGGTTTATTAGATGAGAGGAACACTGTCTAAAACAGAGCTTTTAGGTACAGAGAACAAGACCCCTCAGCTGGGTCCATTTTGGGGGGCAGTGAGCCAGACAACCGTGTCTGCACTTCACTCCACGTCCCCAGCCAGCCCCAAACTGACTCAGTCTCCAGCCCCTCCTCCTCTGGGCTTTGTCCCTTTCCCAGGTCACTGGATTCCTTTGTTCTCTAATCCTTTAGCTTTCACCTTGCAGGGGGGGAATGGCCCAGGCCATCAGTTGCCAGGAGACAGAGTGTCAGACATTTATGTACACTGGCCCTTTGCTCTGCAACAATTACACCCCCTTATCCCACCACCTAGAGACTTAAGAAATGCATAGGGGAAACTGAGGTACCCCTACAGTATTTAGAGGAAACGTTAAGAACAGTCTCTACTTTGTCACACCTACTACTTGCAAAAAACTTACATTCAGAAGTGGAAATGCTTCCAGGTGTTCTCTTCAGTCCTCTTCTCAAGCATCAAGAGCTCTGCTCTACAAGATCCTAGATGACTTGTTAGATTTAAAGACACTGGGTTTATCAATGAGTTGCTGGAGGATTCTCTGCTCCTTGAAGTCTTTAAACCATGATTTGAGGACTTCAATAGTTTAGCCATAGGTGAGAGGTTTATCGCAGGAGTGGGTGGGTGAGATTCTGTGGCCTGCGTTGTGCAGGGGGTCGGACTAGATGATCATAATGGTCCCTTCTGACCTTAATATCTATGAATCTACATTTGGCCAGTATTGTGGTCTTCCACTTGCCCATCAAGGGCTTATCAGTTTTTGCCCATCCTCCTACAACAAGATTCCTTATGGGCTCATACAACTTGTTGCCTCCTGTACAGAACTGGGGGCCCCAGTGGGACTTTAATGTGGTTCTCAGTGCCCTGTGGAAATCCCCTTTTGAAACTATGGCTACCTGCTCTCTCCACCACCTCTCCCCCAATATTTCATTCCATATAGCCATCACTTCGGCTAGACAAGTGGAAGAACTGGGTGCTCTCATGGCAGACCCACCATTTGCTACTTTCTACAGAGATGAAGTTACACTATGTGTTGTGCTAACTGGGCCTACACATTTACTTTAATTGTAAGGTGAACTGGTGAAAGTAGGTAAAGGTCATCACAACAGTCCCCATTCTAGCTTCCTCCCTAAGGCCTCTTTGGAATACCATATTAATCAGGAAATCTGTCTACCAGTGTTCTGTCCAAAGCCTCATGCCTCCGAGGAGGAAACCAGCCTTTATACATTGGATCTTAGGAGGGCTCCCGGCTTCTACCTCTCCCAGATTATTCGTATCTTTTGCAGAGAGGATGACGTGACAGTCTATTTCCACATGAAGACTGACAAAGTGGGTCTTGGGTTGCATCTTAATGTGCTGTGAGACTCCTGGAATACGACAGTACACTCCACTAGGGCTCAGTCCACATCTATAGCCCTCGTGAAAGATGTTCCCATAGTTGAACTCTGCAGGACTGCAACTTGGTCCTCTGTCCATACCTTTGCCAAGCATTACACTCTCTTGCCTGCTTCTGGAGCTGACATGTTTGGTGACGCAGTCCTCCAAACTGCCTTGGATCTGCTTCCTCAGCGTCCACCTCCATGTTGAGGTACTGCTTGGGTATCTCCTATGGTGGAGCACCATAGAGACATATACTCAAAGAAGGAGAGGTTACTTACCTGTACAGTAACTTGAGTTCTTTGAGATGTTTTGACCCTATGGGTGCTCCACCTCCCTCCCTTCTCCCTCTCTGCTGCAGAAACTCTGACTTTGCAATTGAGAAGGAATTGAGTGGTGACAGGGCCATGCTTCCCTATATGCCAAGGGTGGCCAACCTGAGCCTGAGAAGGAGACAGAATTTACCAATGTACATTGCCAAAGAGCCACAGTAATATGTCAACAGCCCCCCACATCAGCTCCCCTGCTCCCCTTCCCCCCCACAAACTCCCAGCACCTCCTGCTCACTGCAGCCCCATCGATCAGCTCCTCCCCCTCCCTCCTTATACCTCCCAATGAACTGTTTTCTGGCGTGCAGGAGGCTCGGAGGGGTGGGGGGAGGAGCGAGGGCACGGCAGACTCAGGGAAGGGGTGGAGTGGGGGCAGGGCCTGTGGCAGAGCCAGGGGTTGAGCAGTGAGCACCCCAGGCACATTGGAAAGTTGGGGCCTGTAGCTCCGGCCCTGGAGTCAGTGCCGGTATAAGGTGCCACGTATTAACTTCTGAAGAGCCCATATGGCTCCGGAGCCACAGCTTGGCCACCCCTGCTATATGCCCTTGTATGGCAACACAAGGAGCTACTGTGTGAAGACTTGGGCCCACAGACACTGCTGTACTGTCTCCAGTGAAAAGCACACAGGCCTGCACTCATCCTATGGTGGAACAGCCACAGGGGCAAAACATCTCAAAGAACTCAAGTTACTGTACAAGTAACCAACCTCTGCTTTCCTTTCATTTGGGGTGAGGTGGCATTTGGGATGGGTCAGGGATCATACTAGGGGTTATCACTCAGGCTCCTGTTCTTCTTGTGTCTCCCCCAGTTCCTTCAGGACACCCTGGATGCCTTGTTCTCAATTATGATGGAGAATTCAGCCACAGATGTCTATGATACGCTCATCTTTGATGCTCTAGTAAGTAGGTTCCTGTTTCCCCCTGCCCAGCCCTGAACATGGGTGGGGCCAGGCCAGACCCTGCACCCCTCTATGCTCCCACCAATTGATCTACGTACTGCCAAACTCATTCAGTTGTTTACCCTCTCATTAGCTCATTCTCCCATCTCTACACCAATGGGAGGCAGTGCACTTTATTCTCCTCGGCAGTGGCCAGTTCTGACCCAGCAGAGGAACCACCAGTGATGTCCAAAAGAAATTCCTCAAAAGCAGGCGAGATCACAGACTGGGAGAAAAGACGGAGGAAACTCTTGAGATATCTAGCACAGGATTTGCCATTCCTGATCAGATCATGTAACATCCTGGAGCCATCTAGCAATGGCCTCGGATCCTTTTAGATCTCACGGGACCAGCAAGGTTGAGTTTGGTTGTAGAGGTTGCTCTCCCTGCAGAGTGAGTGCTGACTCCAATGCCCCAGAGCGGCACTAAGGTGTGTCATGTTGCACAGAGTGGTGTAATTCAGTAGGGAAGCATTTTCCCTTCCAAGTTAATACTTGCCCTAATGCCTTAGTGCAGTGCTAGGGCAGCTGTGCTCCAGCCAGTAGTTCGAGTGACTCAGAAGGAGGTGCTTACTCCTGAGTCAGGACTGACTCCACTGCCATAGCAACAAGGTTCTGAACAGTAAGAGTCCCAGGGCAGAATGACTGCGGTGTTCCCAGCTGATGTGGCCGGTGTGAGCAGTGGGGGGAAATGAGCTCTGTGCGCACACTATCTGTAAATCATAGAATAGAAGAGGTCCCTTCCAGCCCTAGACAAGAGGTCATCTAGTCCAGTGGCTCTCAACCTTTCTAGACTACTGTATCCCTTTTAGGAGTCTGATTTGTCTTGCGCACCTCAAGTTTCATCTCATTTAAAAAACTACTTGCCTACAAAATCAGACATAAAAATACAAGAGTGTCACAGCACACTAGTACTGAAAACTTGCTGACTTTCTCATTTTTACCATATAATTATAAAATGAATTGGAATATAAATATTGTACTTACATTTCAGTGTATAGTATATAGAACAGTATAAACAAGCCCCTGAATGAAATTTTAGTTTGTACTGACTTGGCTAGTGCTTTTTATGTTGTCTGCTGCAGGCAAATATTTAGATGAGTTGATGTGTCCCCTGGAAGACCTCTGCGTACCCCCAGGGATACATGTACCCCTGGTTGAGAACCACTGCTCTAGCCCCCCCACCCCTGCTGAGGCAGAATTAAGATGTTTGTCTAACCTGCTCCTAAAAACCTCCAACAACAGGGATTCCACAGCCTCCCTAGATAATCTGTTCCATTGCTTATCTATCTTTAGAGTTAGAAAGATTCTTAATGTCTAACCTAAATCTTCCTTGCTGCAAACTAAGCCAATTACTTCTTGTCCTACTCTTGGTGGACCTGGAGAACAATTGTTCTTTTTTGAATGGATGCCAATGTGTGTACGCAGTGTACCAGAGCGAGAAGCTTTTGCCGCACTACTTATTGAGTTACTGCAGGCAGTTTGACAAGATGTGAGTACCAACCTCAGGGCAGACTAGAATCCTATTTTTGATGTCTCCAACTCAAGGAATATCTCCAACACACCTCTGAACAGCATACTAACCCACAGAGACTGGTAATAGCTCACCTTACCTGATCACTCTCATTACAGTTTCAGAGTAACAGCCGTGTTAGTCTGTATTCGCAAAAAGAAAAGGAGTACTTGTGGCACCATAGAGACTAACCAATTTATTTGAGCATGAGCTTTCGTGAGCTACAGCTCACTTCATCGGATGCATACCGTGGAAACTGCAGCAGACTTTATATATACACAGAGAATATGAAACAATACCTCCTCCCACCCCACTGTCCTGCTGGTAATAGCTTATCTAAAGTGATCATCAGGTGGGCCATTTCCAGCACAAATCCAGGTTCTCTCACCCTCCACACAAATTCACTCTGTATGGTAACACCCATTATTTCATGTTCTCTGTGTATATAAAATCTCCCCACTGTATTTTCCACTGCATGCCTCCGATCTGTAGCTCATGAAAGCTTATGCTCAAATAAATTTGCTAGTCTAAGGTGCCACAAGTCCTCCTGTTCTTTTTGCAGGGAACCAGGTCACAAATCCCAAATTGGTTATGGGCTTTATCCTTAAATTTCACCAACCAATTATAAACTCCTCAGGCACTATAACAGCCTAACCACGGGGTGACAGACAGTCCCATTAGGCATTCCAAACGGTCTCACCTGCCTTTGAGGTGGGTGGTCCCTTACACCGAGGGTCATAGCAATACTCAGGTTACTTCCAGTCAAAAAGGACCAGTCACTTACCACAGGTCAGTTGCACCTTAGATCTCACACGAAATACAATGCTTGTAGCCAGTCCTATAATAAACTCTATTAAGATTTATTATATAGGAAAAGGAAATAGAGTTATTTACAGGATTAAAGCAAGTAAATATATATGCACACAAATGATTTCCAATCTTACTTTTCAAAAGGTAATAGAAGCTTCTGTAATAAGAAAGCTCTATATGTTCTTTAGGGCTAATCCAGACTAAGCAGCTGGGGATCCCTTGCTTATGCCCAGAAACCTTGCCCCCTAGAGTCCAAGCAGCACAGAGATATAGTTCCTTCTCGGTAGGGGTTTTTCATCTCTCTCCTCCCTTGTACTCTGAACTGACAACTCAGCTAACAGGAGGAATTCACTTGCATGACTCATCTTCATGGCGTGGGGAGGGCAGAACAACAAAATGTCTTTTCTTCTCTTTAATGTTCCATAATAGTCTGTCTGGTGTCGATGGACCTTCCCTGTTGGGCAGGAGGTAACACCTTCTGCTGGAGACCAGCACTTCACACAAGTTAATGTCTCTCTCCTATCTCGTGATTTACACAGCTACAGAGGCTCCCAACAGAACCACTCAAGTATTACCTTCTGATTTATAACATTTGTATCTGATATCATATGAATGCAGGCAGCAATTCAGAAGCATTCAATCAAGTCTTAACACATTCTTATATTTCTAATACTGATTTTAACAATACTAACACACAGATGAGCCAGACTGATTCAAGGTATATATTTGTCAGTTTTTCATACAGGCATGGGGACCTTGGCATAAGCTGGCACCTGGTCTGCCAGTGTCATACCCATCATAGCAACACATGCGCCCTATACCTCCTCGTGGCAGCTCTTGAAGGTATAAGGGCAACACCACCCTAGTCCCCCTCAGTTCCTTCTAGTGGCCAGAGTCAGAATTCCCCATGTAGTTCTTACTTTGTTTTGCTGCTCATAGCTAGTTTAGCTTCTTCCTGAAAATAGTTTGTAATAAGTAGCAGTTTGTACCTGTGGTTAGGTTTTATTTAAAGTTTTTCAGTTTATTTAATAGTTACTACTTGGGCTTAGTGGAATGCAGAGCACTGAGGGCATGCAGGACTTTACAGGCTTCAAACATTGCCTTTTGTATGGGGTTACTAGTTGTAATAGTGACCTCCACACGTGTTTCTTGTGCCTCAGTGAGGGACACATCAAGGAGAGGTAACATCTGCCACACCTTGAAAAAGTGAGTAGAGATTGCCAGGGATCTGTGTTTCCAGCAGGACCTCCTTGAACAAGCCATGAGGCTTGCTTTGGCAACAAAACCAGTGCCAGATAGCTCTGTCCATCCTCATTTGTCCACCAACCTTGCGGAAGCCCAGGATAGATTGTTGGACTCTGACTCCCCTCTAAGAAGGGGGGGTTGTTTGTCCTCTCCTGGGGTTCCCCACAAGACAACCTAAAAGATGGAAAGAGGTTGTTCTTCGAGTGCTTGCTCATATCCATTCCAATTAGGTGTGTGCACGCTACATACACAGTTCGCTGGAAGGTTTTTCCCTTAGCAGTATCTGTCGGGTTGGCTCTGGAGCCCCCTGGAGTCACACCTCCATGGCACCGCATATAGGGCCCCACCACCTCTCCAGTTCCTTCTTGCTGCCATTGACAGTCAGAGCGTTCCCTCTCTCATGTTCAACAAGCGATCCTCTAGCATAGTTTTCTGTAAATAGTTAAAGATAGTTAAAAAAAGTTATATATTTGGACTTGGGAGAGGAAAACAACCCCCAGTACCCCATTTCCCCATCCCTCTCCTGAGCCCAGGGCATGCCTCGGACCCAGGGGTTTAAGCTGTGTGGGGTTTGCCAGAAGCCTATGCCCAAGGGTGACCCACACTCAGCTTGTCTAAAGTGCTTAGGGGAGGTCCCATCAGGTGTAAGATCTGGAGCTCAGGGGAAAGGGGTTTTACTCCCGGTATTTCCTAATGTGGAAAGCAAAAGGGGGCCTCAGACCCATTTTGGACTCGCACAATCTCAACAGGTTCATGAAGAAACTAAAGTTTTGTATGGTTTCAGAGTAACAGCCGTGTTAGTCTGTATTCGCAAAAAGAAAAGGAGTACTTGTGGCACCTTAGAGACTAACCAATTTATTTGAGCATGAGCTTTCGTGAGCTACAGCTCACTTCATCGGATGCATACCGTGGAAACTGCAGCAGACTTTATATACACACAGAGAACATGAAACAATACCTCCTCCCACCCCACTGTCCTGCCGGTAATAGCTTATCTAAAGCGATCATCAAGTTGGACCATTTCCAGCACAAATCCAGGTTCTCTCACCCTCCACCCCCCACACACACAAACTCACTCTCCTGCTGGTAATAGCCCATCCAAAGTGACAACTCTCTTCACAATGTGCATGATAATCAAGTTGGGCCATTTCCTGCACAAATCCAGGTTCTCTCACCCCCTCACCCCCCTCCAAAAAACACACACACAAACTCACTCTCCTGCTGGCAATAGCTCATCCAAACTGACCACTTTCCAAGTTTAAATCCAAGTTTAACCAGAACGTCTTGATGGAAGATGGAAGTTCCACCATGATTTCAACAACTTCCATCCCACCATCAACCTCAGCCTGGTCCAGTCCACACAAGAGATCCACTTCCTGGACACTACAGTGCTAATAAACAATGGTCACAAACACCACCCTATACCGGAAACCTACTGACCGCTATTCCTACCTACATGCCTCCAGCTTTCACCTTGACCACACCACACGATCCATCGTCTACAGCCAAGCTCTGCGATACAACCGCATTTGCTCCAACCCCTCAGACAGAGACAAACACCTACAAGATCTCTATAAAGCTTTCTTACAACTACAATACCCACCTGCGGAAGTAAAGAAACAGATTGATAGAGCCAGAAGAGTTCCCAGAAGTTACCTACTACAGGACAGGCCTAACAAAGAAAATAACAGAACGCCACTAGCCGTCACCTTCAGCCCCCAACTAAAACCCCTCCAACGTATTAAGGATCTACAACCTATCCTAAAGGATGACCCAACACTCTCACAAATCTTGGGAGACAGGCCAGTCCTTGCCTACAGACAGCCCCGCAACCTGAAGCAAATACTCACCAACAACCACATACCACACAACAGAACCACTAACCCAGGAACTTATCCTTGCAACAAAGCCCGTTGCCAACTGTGCCCACATATCTATTCAGGGGACACAATCACAGGGCCTAATCACATCAGCCACACTATCAGAGGCTCGTTCACCTGCACATCCACCAATGTGATATATGACATCATGTGCCAGCAATGCCCCTCTGCCATGTACATTGGTCAAACTGGACAGTCTCTACGTAAAAGAATAAATGGACACAAATCAGATGTCAAGAATTATAACATTCATAAACCAGTCGGATTGAACACTTCAATCTCTCTGGTCACGCAATCACAGACATGAAGGTCGCTATCTTAAAACAAAAAAACTTCAAATCCAGACTCCAGCGAGAAACTGCTGAATTGGAATTCATTTGCAAATTGGATACTATTAATTTAGGCTTAAATAGAGACTGGGAGTGGCTAAGTCATTATGCAAGGTAGCCTATTTCCCCTTGTTTTTTCCTACCCCCCTGCCCCCCCCAGACGTTCTGGTTAAACTTGGATTTAAACTTGGAGAGTGGTCAGTTTGGATGAGCTATTGCCAGCAGGAGAGTGAGTTTGTGTGTGGGGGGGGTGGAGGGTGAGAGAACCTGGATTTGTGCTGGAAATGGCCCAACTTGATGATCACTTTAGATAAGCTATTACCAGCAGGACAGTGGGGTGGGAGGAGGTATTTTCATGTTCTCTGTGTGTATATAAAGTCTGCTGCAGTTTCCACGGTATGCATCCGATGAAGTGAGCTGTAGCTCACGAAAGCTCATGCTCAAATAAATTGGTTAGTCTCTAAGGTGCCACAAGTACTCCTTTTCTTTTTGTAAAGTTTTGTATGGTCTCTTAGACCACTATCATCCCATCCCTGGATCCAGGAGATTGGTATGCTGCCCTTTACTTCAAGGACAAATACTTCCACATTTCCATAATCCTGCCCCACAGGTGCTTCTTAAGGTTCGCAGTCAGGAGTTCCCACTACCAATTCACAGTATTACTGTTCGGCCTATCATCAGCACCTTGGATGTTCACCAAATGTATGTCGGTTGTGGCTGCTTTTCCATGGAACAGGCAGGGTTCAGGTATTTCTGTACCTTGACTGCTGGCTAGTCAAGGGCTAGTCCAGAACACAAGTGTATCAATAGGTCACCCTCATAAGATCCACCTTCAGCGCACTAGGCCTCCTTTGAAACACTCAAAGTCAATGCTCACCCCTACTCAGAATAGAGTTCATAGGGGCAGTGCTAGACTCTAGACAGGCCAGAGTGTTCTTATGAGATAACTGGCTCTGTGGATGAGGGAAAAGCAGTTGATGTGTTGTTAGTGTCAAAAGCTTTGCTAAAGTCAAGGGTCTCCCACAGTATTGTTGCCAGTAAGTTAAAGTATGGGCTGGATGAATAGACAATAAGGTGGATAGAAAGCTGGCTAGATTGTCGGGTTCAACGGGTAGTGATCAATGGCTCCATGTCTAGTTGGCAGCCGGTATCAAGTGGAGTGCCCCAAGGGTCAGTCCTGGGGCTGGTTTTGTTCAATATCTTCATTAAAGATCTGGAGGATGGTGTGGATTGCACTCTCAGCAAGTCTGCAGATGACACTAAACTGGGAGGACAGGTAGATACGCTGGAGGGTAGGGATAGGATACAGAGGGTCCTAGACAAATTAGAAAATTGGGCCAAAAGAAATCTGATGAGGTTCAACAAGGACAAGTGCAGAGTCCTGCACTTAGGATGGAAGAATCCCATGCACCGCTACAGACTAGGGACCGAGTGGCTAGGCAGCAGTTCTGCAGAAAAGGACCTAGGGGTTACAGTGGAGGAGAAGCTGGATATGAGTCAACAGTGTGCCCTTGTTGCCAAGAAGGCCAATGGCATTTTGGGATGTATAAGTAGGGGCATTGCCAGCAGATCGAGGGACGTGATCATTCTTCTCTATTTGACATTGGTGAGGCCTCATCTGGAGTACTGTGTCCAGTTTTAGGCCCCACACTACAAGAAGGATGTGGAAAAATTGGAGAGAGTCCAGCGGAGGGCAACAAAAATGATTAGGGGTCTGGAACACATGAGTTATGAGGAGAGGCTGAGGGAACTGGGATTGTTTAGTCTGTGGAAGAGAAGAATGAGGGGGGATTTGATAGCTGCTTTCAACTACCTGAAAGGGGGTTCTAACGAGGATGGATCTAGACTGTTCTCAGTGGTAGCAGATGATGGAATGAGGAGTAATGGTGTCAAGTTGCAGTGGGGGAGGTTTAGGTTGGATATTAGGAAAAACTTTTTCACTAAGAGGGTGGTGAAACACTGGAATGCGTTACCTAGAGAGGTGGTGGAATCTCCTTCCTTAGGAGTTTTTAAGGTCAGGCTTGACAAAGCCCTGGCTGGGATGATTTAGTTGGGGATTGGTCTTGCTTTGAGCAGGGTGTTGAACTAGATGACCTCCTGAGGTCCCTTCCAACCCTGATATTCTAGGATTCTATATCTCAGTTGCATTTCCAGGCCATTCACGACATCATATAGGACCTCAGATCGTTCCCTATAACCACAGTAAGGAGTTGCTTTAAACTCCTAGGTCACATGGCATCTTGCACATATGTAGTGCAATGTGCAAGGCTCAGACCTTTCCAAGCTTGGCTAGCATTGGTGTATCGACCGATCAGGCACAACCTAGATGTTGTGGTTACCCTTTCACTGGGGGTCCTCAAGTCTCTTCACTGGTGGCTTGACCTGCACTTGGTGTGCACAGGAGTTGTGTTCTCTAAACCATGGGGTGGGGAGCTCTCAAGGTTCCTTCCCCACTCTGAATTCTAGAGTACGGATGTGGGGACCTGCATCAAAGACCCCCTAAGATTATTCTTACCAGCTTAGGTTAAAAACTTCCCTAAGGTACAAACCCTAAGGTACAAACTTTGCCTTGTCCTTGAACAGTATGCTGCCACCACCAAGCGTTTTAAACAAAGAACAGGGAAAGAGACCACTTGGAGACATCTTCCTCCAAAATATCCCCCAAGCCCTACACCCCCTTTCCTGGGGAAGGCTTGATAAAAATCCTCACCAGTTGATACAGGTGAACACAGTCCCAAACCCTTGGATCTTAAGAACAATGAAGAATCAATCAGGTTCTTAAAAGAATTTTAATTAAAGAAAAGGTAAAAGAATCACCTCTGTAAAATCAGGATGCAATACCTTACAGGGTAATCAGATTCAAAATATAGAGAATCCCTCTAGGCAAAACCTTAAGTTACAAAAAGACACAAAAACAGGAATATACATTCCCTCCAGCACAGCTTATTTTACCAGCCATTAAACAAAAGAAAATCTAATGCATTTTCTAGCTAGCTTACTTACTAACTTAACAGGAGTTGGAAGGCTTACATTTCTGATCTGTTCCCGGCAAAAGCATCACACAGAGAGAACCCTTTGTTTCCCTCTCTCCTCCCCACTCCCCCCCCCCCCGATTTGAAAGTATCTTGTCCCCTTATTGGTCATTTTGGGTCAGGTGCCAGTGAGGTTATCTTAGCTTCTTAACCCTTTACAGGTGAAAGAGTTTTGCCTCTGGCCAGGAGGGATTTTATAGCACTGTATACAGAAAGGTGATTACCCTTCCCTTTATATTTATGACAGGAGTACACCTTGGAGAGAACAGAACTCAGGGCCTCTGGTCTCCGGAGGAACTCTTGCTTCACATCAATGTGAGAGAGCTCAGGGCTGTCCGACAGGCATGTCGGGTCTTTTGGCCTCTCCTGGAGGGCATGTGCATATCAGTCCTGACAGACAATACAACAGCAATGTTTTATATCAGCGAACAGGGGCACACACTCCTCTCCCCTGTGTCAGGAAGCCCTCAAGCTGAGAGTTCTGCATAGCACACTCCATATTTTTGGAAGCATCCTGTCTTCCAGGGTCTCAGAATGAACTAGCAGACTATCACGAGTGGTCTATCTGCCCGGATGTAATAAGCAGTATCTTCTAGCAGAGGGGAGTTCCCCAGATCGATCTGTTTGCCACAGTGGCCAACAGGAAGTGCCTACAATTCTGGTCCTTCCTGAACCACAGCCTGGATTCGATGGCAGACACGTTTCTGTTTCCATGGAAGGACTGCCTGTTTTACGCTGTAGTGAGGCGATGACTCACCAGTGCAGCTCCTCCTGCTGGTTGTCTCGGGAATTAGCTCTTCCAGCCTGGAGCGCCCTCTGCAGGCTGGTGTCTTGCCTGCCACTGGCCCCCCATATCCCTCCTGGACCCCAGTGCCCCTTTACCTTGGGGTGCTGCCCCCTGGCAGTGCTCCCACACTCTGGGTCTCCCCTCCCCAGGGAACCCCCAACCCTCTATCCCCTCCTTGCCTCAGTGGCTACTGCCGTCACCCTCTAGCCCCTGCTCTCTGGGGCAGACTGCAGTTGCTAAACCACTCATCAGCAAGGGGGTTGGACCAGCTGCCTCTGTTATTCCCAGCCTACGCTTCTGTAGGCCCAGTACCTTTCCTGGCCTTTAGCAAGGCCTGCAGCCAGGGGTTTCTCCAGGCTGGAGCTCCCCAGCTTCTCTGGCCTTTCCCCAGCCCTGCTCCACTCCAGGTACCCTTATCTCCCAGGCAGCCAGTCCTTCCTCTCTCAAAAGAGAGCGAGAGAGAGACTTCCTGAGTTCCTGGCTCACAGCCCTTTTATAGGGCCAGCTGTGACCTGATTGGGGCATAGCCCCATCTGTGGCTGTTTCCCCAATCAGCCTAGGCTTTTCTCTCAACCCTGGCCCTCTGCAAGGGCTGGTTTTTAACCCCTTCTGAGCCGGAGTGGGCTAACCACCCCACTAAATACGCGTTCCCTCCATACCGCTGATTCACAAGTCATCCTCAAAATCCAGGGCAACAGAACCCCAGTGATCCTGGTGGCACCAGCCTGGCCATGTCAGCATTGGTACACCATGCTATGGAGCTATCACTCTACCTCTGGTTCTGGACCTCACTCAACATCACGGAAAGCTTCAGCACCCCAATCTCGAGTCTCTCCACCTCGCGGCCTGGAAGCTGCATGGTTGAACCCGCTAGAGCTCACTTGCTCAGTCCCCACTAGGGAGGTTCTTCTGGGTAGCAGAAAACTTTCAGCCAGAGCTACTTACCTGGCCAAGTGGAAAAGATTCGCGATTTGGTGCTCGCAGAGCCATATCCCTCCGACACAATTGTTGGTGCCCTTTAACTTGGACTATCTCCTAAAGTCCAAACAGTGCTTGTCTCACTCTTGATAAAGGTTCACCGGGCTGCCATCTCAGCTTTTCCACTAGAGAGCGTGGCCACTCCATCTTCAATAACCAAATGGTGTGGCGGTTCCTCAAGGGGTTGGACATATATCTTCCTATTCGGCGGCCCACTCCCACTTGAGAGCTTAACTTGATACTCTTGAGGCTGATGGGGCACCCGTTTGAGCCCCTAGTGACATGCTTACTTCTCTACCTCTCCTATACGGTGGCCTTTTTGGTTTGCAATAGCATCAGCCAGAAGGGTGTCTGAGCTCAAGGCTCTCACATCCAAGCCTTCATATACACCATATTTTACAAAGATAAAGTGCAACTGCGATCTCACCTGACCTTCCTCCCGAAGGTGGTCTTGAATTTCCACACCAACCAAGGCAAATTGCTTCCAATCTTTTTCCCGAAACCCCATGCAAATAGCTGTGAGCAGAGTCTCCGCTCCCTGGATGTGCGGTGTGCACTGGCATTTTATATTGAACTAAGCTGTTCCACAAGTCAAACCAGCTGTTTGTTGCGGTGGCAGATAGGATGAAAGGCCTCCCAGTGTCCATGCAAAGGATATCATTTTGGATCATGTCCTGTATCTGGGTTTGTTACGATCTCGCAAAGGTCCCCGCCCCTGCTCTGACTGTGCACTCTACTAGAGCTCAGGCACCTTCGGCGGGCTTCCTGGCCCAGGTACCGATCCAGGAGACATGTAGAGCAGCTACATGGTCCTCTGTCCACACCTTCACTTTTCATTATGCGATCACCCAGCATGCCAGGGACAATACAGTGTTCGGCAGGGCAGTGCTTCAGTCAGCGATTCCATGAACTCTGACCCCACCTCCTACATAAGGCTTGGGAGTCACCTAATTTGAATCAATGAGCAAGCACTCGAAGAAGAAGAAACAGTTACTTGAAGGGTTCATGTAGAGTTCATGCACCTGGAAACATTCAGGGCACACTGACTGTTGTGTAGGAGCAGTGCGCACACAGCTCCGTCCAAGGGCATGGACCATGGAAAGTCGCCCAGAGGACATGAACCGTGGAAAGCTTCCTTAAACTCGGCTCAAAGCCTAAAAACAAAAATTGTAATAAATAAAAACTAATAAATAAAATTAATCAAAATCATATTTCCTTTGTTAATGCCTTTTACAATCAAATATATAATACACAAAAAAATTTTAAAAAAGCTAACAAAAAGCAATCCCGTCAACAAACCAGCCTGCTTGCTTGCTTAAAGCCATGTCCTGTCTTACATTTAAACCGCAACAGTTACTCACCTTCTCGTAACTGTTGTTCTTTGAGATGCGTTGCTCACATCCATTTCAAACCCACCCTCCTTCTCCTCTGTCGGAGTATCCGGCAAGAAGGAACCGGAGAGGCGGTGGGGCCCTATATGCGGCACCATGAAGGCGCAACTCCAGGGGGCTCCAGAGCCGACCCGACAGATGCTGCTAAGGGAAAAACCTTCCAGCGAACTGTGCATGTGGTGTGTACACACCTAATTGGAATGGAGGTGAGCAACACATCTCGAAGAACAGTTACGAGAAGGTGAGTAACCGTTTCTTCTCTACGTCCAAAAGAGTCTCATCTTCTTCCTCAAAGGGAGGTTCTGAGCAGCACCAAGACTCACTGGTTACACAGAGTGGCGCTGAGCCATCCACCCCGTCTCCCTGATACTGAGACGAGAGTTTACGGCACCATAACACCAGAACCATCCATGTGGTGGCCATTGAGTCTGATGCAGAGGGACATTGTCAGAACGTCCATACTGGGTGCAAACCAATAGACCATCTGGCCCAACATCCTGTTTTCTGACAGTGGCAGGTGCCAGATGCCCTGGTCTATTCAGTCCCTCTGAAGCAATTATTGAGTGATCCATCCCTTGTCATGCAGGACCAGCTTGTCATGCAGTCCCATCCCTTGTCATGCAGTCAGAGGTGTAGGGACACCCAGACCATGGAATTGCATCACTGACCATCTTGGCTAACAGCCATTGATGGCTGTATCGTACATGAACTTACTTAGCTCTTTTTTAAACCCAGGTACAATTTTGACCTTCACAGCATCCCCTGGCAACAAGTTCCACAGGTTGCCTGTGCATTGTGTAAAGTATTTCCTTATGTTTCTTTTAAACATGCTGCTTATTAATTTCATTGGGTGACCCCTGGTTCTTGTGTTGCATGCACTTTCTTCACACTAGTCATGATTTTATAGACCTCTCTCATATCCCCCGTAGTCGCCTCTTCCAAACTGAGCAGCCTCAGTCTTTTTACTGTCCTCCTAAGGAAGCTGTTCCATCCCCCTCAGCATTTTTGTTGCCCTTCTCTGTACTTCTTCCAATTCCAATACCATTGTTGAGATAGGGCAACCAGAACTACAAACAGTATTCAAGGTGTGGGTGTACCATGATTTTTATACTGTAGCTGCACACTGACTGAATGTTTTCAGACATTTAATTAGCTGTTACCACTTGGAGTCATTGTGGATAGTTCTCTGAAAACATCTGCTCAGTGTGCAGCAGCAGTCAAAAACCCAAAAAGAGTGTTAGAAACCACTAGGAAAGGGATAAATAATAAGACAGAAAATATAATGTAAATGTATGGCAGATGCACACTTTGAATACTGCATGCAATTCTGGTTACACCACTCCAAAAAAGATATATCAGATTTGGAAAAAGAACAAAAAAGGACAACCAAAATGCTGAGGGGTATGGAACAGCTTCCATATGAGGAGAGATTAGAAAGACTGGGACTGTTCTGCTTAGAAAAGAGATGACTGGGGCAGGGGTGGCAGGTTTGTAGAAATTTTGGTGGTGCCCAGAACCCACCCCCCCAAACTCTGCCCCACTGCCTAAGGCTCTGGGAGAGAGTTTGGGTTGGGGGAGGAGGTCTGGGATGCAGGCCCTGGGCTGGGGAAGGGGATTGAGGTGCAGGATGCGAGAGAGGTTGGACTCTGGGAGGCAGTTTGGAGGGGTGCAGAGAGCTGGGGTCAGGCTCTGGAGAGAGTTTGGGGGCCAGAGGGAGGGGGTGCAGGCTCTGGGAAGGAGTTTGGGGGCAGGAGAGGATGTGTGGGAAGGGGGTGGGGGTGCAGGCTCTGGGAAGGAGTTTGGGGGCAGGAGAGGATGTGCGGGAAGGGGGTGGGGGTGCAGGCTCTGGGATGGAGTTTGGGTGCTGTGCGCAGGCTCCGGGCTGGGACAGGGGCTGGGGTGCAGGAGGGGATGAGGGGTGCAGGCGCTGGGAAGGAGTTTGGGGGCCAGAGGGAGGGGGTGCAGGCTCTGGGAGGGAATTTGGGTGCCGAACAGGGGGTGCAGCGCTTACCTGGGGCTCCTAGGCAGGGCAGGCTGGGAGTCTCCATGTGCTGCTACCCCCAGGCACTGCCCCTGCAGCTTCCCATTGGCTGCAGGGGCACTTGGGCTGGGACACAGACCCACCTAGCCCAGGTGCTGTAGGGAGGAAGTCGCTCAGTTCCGCTGCCAGTGGTGACTGAGGGGCCCGGGCTGTTTTAAATGGCCCAGGGGACGCGCGGGGCCCAGGGGCGGAAAGCGGGGCCAAGGGGGAGACCCAGCCCCAACATTGCTGGAGCTGGGCCAGGAATATTCCTGGTGCCCAGGCACCATGGGCCCATAGGACTCGCCGCCTATGACTAAGGGGGAATATGAGAGAGATCTATAAAATCATGACTGGTGTGGAGAAAGTGAATAAGAAAGAGTTATTTACACCTTCACATAACAGAAGAACCAGGGGTAACTTACTGAAATTAATAGGCAGCAGATTTAAAACAATCAAAAGGAAGTATTTCTTTCCACAGCACAGTCCATCTGTGAACACATTGCAGGAGATTATGTGAAGGCCAAAAGCGTAACTGGGTTCAAAAAAATTAGATAGCTATTGATGAACCAATCCTCTATGAAGTTATTAGCAAAGATCATGTAGGACACAACCCTAACCCTCAGACTGCTAGAAGCTGGGACTTAACAGGAGATGGATCACTCGATAATTGCCTTGTTTTGTTCATTCCCTCTGAATCATCTGGCACCAGAAATGGTCAGAAGATCTAATACTGGGCTAGATGGATCATTGGACTGACCCAGTCTGGCCATTCGTAGGTCTTTAGATATGAGGAAAGCATTGGCTTTTACTTGGACAGAACCCAGCTTGTTAGACAGTCTTCTAGGCTTTTTGTTTGTTATGCGGATGAAATGAAGGGTCAAGCAGTCTCAGTTCAAACAATCTCCAGATGGGTCATTTCATTTATTACTACTGCGTATTCTGTAGCTAGCTCTCCTCCTGCTCCGATGCTCTCCGCCCACTCAGTGAAGGTGCAAGCGAGATCTGTAGCATTTCTGAACAATGTTCCCATTCAGGACATTTGTAGGGTGGATACTTGGTCTCCTGTACATACCTTTACTCATCACTATGCCATCACGACTGTTTCCAGGTCAGATGCGAACTTTGGAAAGTGCTGAAGTCACTATTGAAATAGACTGAACCCACCATCTACAACACTGCTTATGAGTCATCTGAGTGGAATACACATCTGCATCCACTCAGTGAAGACAGACCAGTTATTTACCTGTGTCAGGGTTCCCCCACACATACTCTGAACTTTGGGGTACAGATGTGGGGACCCACATGAAAGACCCCCAAGCTTATATTTTACCACCTTAGGTTAAAACTTCTCTAAGGCACTAATTCCTTAGACTGGTATTGCTGCCACCACCAAGTGATTTACACAAAATATTCAGGGAAGGGTCACTTGGAATCCCTGTCCCCCAAAATACCCCCCCCAAGCCCCTTCACCCCCTTTCCTGGGGAGGTTTGAGAATAATATACCAGCCAGTTGCTTTAGTAATGTGAGCACAGACCAGACCCTTTGTCTTCAGGACACTGAAATCAATAAGGTTCTTAAAAGAAGAACTTTATTATAAAGAAAAAAAGTAAAAGAATCACACCTGCAAGATCAGGATGGAAGGTAACTTTACAGGATAATAAAAAGATTTAAAACAGAGGGTTCCCCTCTGTGCTCAGCTTCACAGTTACAAAAACAGGACTGAAACTACCTCTGTAGCATAGGAAAATTCACAAGCCAAAACAAAAGATAACCTAACGCATTTCCTTGCCCTACTCACAGTTTCTGTAGTTTTATATGGATTATTCCAGGTATATGTTTCAAGAGATATTGTACCTGCTCGGCTTCTCCCTCCATCTGGAGAGGGAACAACCCACAGAACAACAAAACAAATCCTTCCCCCCGCCCAGATTTGAAAGTATCTTGTTTCTTCATTGGTCCTTCTGGTCAGGTGCCAACTAGGTTATTTGAACTGCTTAATCCTTTACAGGTAAGGCAATCCAATACAGCTGCCAAGCATACATAAAGGTTGCTACCCTTTCCCCTATATTCATGACAACCTGTTTTTTGAGATGGGGATGTAGATGTGTATTCCACAACCCACCCTCTGTTCCCTCTGCATAGGAGTCTTAGGCCGCTCTTCCAGTGCAAAGGAATAGGGGGGTTAGGGTATCACCACCCTAATGTCACCTAGAGAGTGGACATGAAGAGTTGTAGGGTGCACGCACCACCCTGAGGGATGCTGCTGCCAAAGATTTCTGTCTCTGGCACAATGTGCATCCACACACCTGTGTGGAATACACATCTGCACCCATATCTCGAAGAACAGCAGTTACAAACAGGTAAGTAACCATTCAATCATAGTCCTCTTTGTACAATTTTTTCACATATTTGAAGAAATATGTCACCCGTCAGTCCTCTCTCTCCTCTTCTCTAGATTAATCATACCCATTTCTTTCAGCCTTTCCTCATAAGTAAAATGCCTTGCAGTGATTAGGTTCAGGGGTACTGTCATGGGGAGCAGCCCTCAGCACCCAACTGGCACCCCCTCCTGGCAATGAACTCCAGGCTGACGCCCGTGGTCTGCACACCAACACTCTGTCTCTGCTCCCGCCTATAGCTCCTCTCTCAGTTCCCAGGATTGCTGCATCCTCTTCTCGACTCAGCCCAATATCTGGGTCGTTTTCCCCTTCTGGGTGAGATATCTCTATTGAACAGTCCAGCCACTTCCCCAGTGGCAAGTGGAGGGGGATCCGCTTCCACCCACTACTCTGGGTCCCAGCCCAGGGACCCTGTAGCTAGCAGCCTCCAGCTGCACCTCAAATTCCTTTCACTGCTGCTATGTCTCCCTGGGCCCCTTCCCCATGGCCACAGAACCTTCTTTGCCCTCACCTAAGGGAACTCAGCTGCTCAGTCCCAGGAGCCAGCCACTGTCCTGTCCAAGGGGCTTACCATTCTCAGCCCTTCAGGGACACAGTCCTTAATCCCCAGGCTCCCAGCAGCCACTGACCCTGCTCTGCCCTGCAGCTCCCTTTTATATAGACCAGCTGGGCCTGATTGGCTGTTTCTCACAGCCCCTCTCCTACTGGCTGCTATCTACGCAGCCTCCCTCGTGCTCTGTTAACCCCTTGCATGTCAGCGTGGTGCGGACATCCCATGACAGGCGCGTTGGCTCCTTGCACCTCATTTCATGTTTGCTGCTATCTCTGTGATCTTTACTATTCTGGACAGAAAGGAAAGGTTTAGGTCAGGCTCTGATATGAACACCTTCCCTTTGTACCCAGGGGTCAGGGACTGTCTCTAGTGATATTAAACCCCCCTCCTAGGGACTGGTTCTCCTGCTAAGCCAATACCCCCAGTCCCACTCTCAAGGAGTTCTTTGACCTGGTGCCAAGCTGCCGCTGACACCTGCTTGGATTTTCTTCCACAGGTTTTCATTGTGGGGCTCATTGCTGACAGGAAGTTCCAACACTTCAATGCTGTTCTGGAGGCCTATATCCAGCAGCACTTCAGCGCCACACTGGCCTACAAGTAAGTATCAGGTCGTGAACCTGCCTCCACACACATAGGGCCCTCATTCCTGTCTCCTCCCATCCACTCCCGGCCATGGAGCCAGCAGATCAGAAACCCGAGGTGCAGTGGGATGCCATGGAGCTGTAGGTGTCAGGAGAACCTGGAGGGAGAACTCTGCAGTGCAGGAAGCTCCCCTTTCTCTTCACTATTGTGACCGCCAGGGGTCTGGAATTTGAAAACCTGGGTGTGACTCTGCATGGGCCCTGAACTCTCCAGTATATCTGGAGTTCTCCTCAGACCAGGCTCTGTGGTAGGAAGGGTTAGATTTAAGAGGCATATTAACCTTCAGGCCCCGCTTCCCACATCTCTGTCTTCACCGTGCAGGAAGCTGATCTCAGTGCTGACGCAGTATGTGGACTCAGCCAGCCGAGGGGAGCCCTGTGATTCGCTCTTACGCACCTTCAAAGCCTTGGAGTATATCTTCAAATTCATTGTCCGCTCCAGACACCTCTTTGCCCAGTAAGTGTCACTGATTATTTGCACTCACTTTCCAGTGCTTCTCCAGCAGCCAGGCCACAGTACAAGCTCAGCAGGTCTGGGCCAGCTCAGTACTTGGACGTGAGACCTACAGGGAAAACTCAAGGTGTTGTAGGAAGTGGTGCTGGAGTAATGATGGCAGGGAGCAGTGTGCTGGAGGGGTGCTTTCTCTACTGCTGAGTTAATACTGACACCAGTGACCTAGCTCTGGGTGCTCTGCTGGGTGCTCTGCGCTCTTGTGGTGCCACCTTTTGGATGTAAAGCAGAGATAATTTTCATTCATGCTCACTAAAATTCTCTGGCTCTTTTTGTAGGTGTCACAGTGTTAACTATGGTATTCTAGTCAAATTCTAACCCATGTAATTACATTTTGCTTTCCTGAAGTCCCCTTTTATTTTCAGTTGGATACAGTATTTTTTGACCTCCTGCCCTAAACTGTTGTGTTGCTGTGTCATGGTTAAACAGTTGAAATTCAGTGTTGTGTGAGTAATCACCCTATACAGAGTCTGCAAAGGATGGTGTCTGATAGCAGTTTAATCATTGTTAGAGTGGAGACTAATGTTCAGTTACTTATTAAGCTGATTAATTCAATTTCCTCCTATTAATTTGTTGTTTGAAAGTATCCGATGCAATGTGGGAAATTTGTTTAATTCTTCATTGTGCAATAATTCATGGATCTGGTACAAGGGGTACTTCAGCCTTCTTGCAGCTTGGGGGAAGAACCAGACCTGTCTGCCACTAGCATCAGGAAAATGTTCTATCCCCAGAAATTCTGCCAGGTTTGCTCTACTCCCCAGTGACAGGTGGGCAGCTTTCCTCATGCGGAAAATTTCTGAGGGAAATTATTTCACATTTCAAACTAACAGTTTGGCTCAAGAATTTGTCTGTCTAATTTGCGGCTGTGTTCTAGAGTTGCTTGGGGACATTTTCCCCTCAGCTTTCTTTCCCCTTCTAAGTTGTTGTGGCAGCCAGTGTCTCTTCAGGCAGAGAGGTAGGCCAAGAATGCCAAAGGCAAAAGGGAAAGTCTGTGTCTCCGACTTCTCCCCCTTCATTGAATGTCTGGACAGGGAGCTTGGCCTTCTCTGTGTGGACAATGCAGTGTCCCCTTAACAGTCCCGTCCAGGTAGGGTTACCTCGTAAGAACGGCCATACTAGGTCAGACCAAAGGTCCACAGTATCCTGTCTTCCGACAGTGGCCAATGCCAGGTGCCCCAGAGGGAATGAACAGAACAGGGAATCATCAAGTGATCCATCCCCTGTCGCCCATTCCCAGCTTCTGGCAAACAGAGACTAGGGGTACCATCCCTGCCCATCCTGGCTAATAGCCATTGTTGGACCTATTCTCCATGAATTTATCTAGTTCTTTTTTGAATCCTGTTATAGTCTTGGCCTTCACAACATCCTCTGGCAAAGAGTTCCACAGGTTGACTGTGTGTTGTGTGAAGGAATACTTCATTTTGTTTGTTTTAAACCTGCTGCCTATTAACCTTATGCCGAAATCCCTAACGTGGGCACTAGCAGCCACCATCCTGCTCTGCTCAGCTGCCCTCTTCCCTTCCCTCTGTCCCTCCCCTCAGACCATAGATGGAGAACACTGGATGCAGCATTGACAATGCCAGAGTATGGTAAGTGGCCTTAGGCCCAGTCCCCTCTCCCTGCTGCCATCCTATAACAGGCCTCTCAGAAGTTCCCAGGGAAATGCAGACCTATTTGTCCCATGTGGACTCTGTACGATAGAGAGGGTTAGAGCTTCTGGGGAGACCATTCTCAAACCTCAGTCCTTTCCTTGAGAGACCCTGAAGGTGTCCCTGAACAGGAGGGGAGCCAATAAGTTTGCCCTCAAAGAAGTCAGGGAGAACCCTAATCATCTGAAATATTTCTGGAGCAATCCCTGACCCCAGTTTCACTTTTCCTCTGAAGTAGGCTCATGGGCCAGTTACTCAAAGGAGAAATAAATACATCCACCAGCACCTGCTTCTCCTGCTCACCCTTGTGGCACGCAGCATGGCAGCATGATGGTTCTTGGGGTAGCCAAGGCTGTGGGTCACCCCCCTTCCTCCAGCTTGAAGAAGTCTTGCTGGTGCTCAGCTGGGTGTCAGCTCCCTAACGCCATCAGCCAGTTAGCTATTCAAGCTCTCTCCTCTGGGGTAGGCCAGCCCTGACTTTGCCTTGCAGATTAACAATAGGTGCACCCAGTCCCCGAGTCCCTTTGAAGTCTTCCCCTGTGATATCCAGCCCCTGATACTGGCTACTCACAGAATTACCAGGTCCACTGCTCCCAAAGGAACAGAACACACCAGTTTGTATGATTCAACTCAAGGTCAGTACTTTACTTAACATAACAGCACTGAGATAGATTTATAGTGAAAACACAAATAAGTTTATTATCAAAGATTCATGTCTAGTTGGCAGCCGGTATCAAGTGGAGTGCCCCAAGGGTCAGTCCTGGGGCCGGTTTTGTTCAATATCTTCATAAATGATCTGGAGGATGGTGTGGATTGCACTCTCAGCAAATTTGCGGATGATACTAAACTGGGAGGAGTGGTAGATACGCTGGAGGGGAGGGATAGGATACAGAAGGACCTAGACAAATTGGAGGATTGGGCCAAAAGAAATCTGATGAGGTTCAATAAGGATAAGTGCAGGGTCCTGCACTTAGAACGGAAGAACCCAATGCACAGCTACAGACTAGGGACCGAATGGCTAGGCAGCAGTTCTGCGGAAAAGGACCTAGGGGTGACAGTGGACGAGAAGCTGGATATGAGTCAGCAGTGTGCCCTTGTTGCCAAGAAGGCCAATGGCATTTTGGGATGTATAAGTAGGGGCATAGCGAGCAGATCGAGGGACGTGATTGTTCCCCTCTATTTGACATTGGTGAGGCCTCATCTGGAGTACTGTGTCCAGTTTTGGGCCCCACACTACAAGAAGGATGTGGATAAATTGGAGAGAGTCCAGCGAAGGGCAACAAAAATGATTAGGGGTCTGGAACACATGACTTATGAGGAGAGGCTGAGGGAGCTGGGATTGTTTAGCCTGCAGAAGAGAAGAATGAGGGGGGATTTGATAGCTGCTTTCAACTACCTGAAAGGGGGTTCCAAAGAGGATGGCTCTAGACTGTTCTCAATGGTAGCAGATGACAGAACGAGGAGTAATGGTCTCAAGTTGCAGTGGGGGAGGTTTAGATTGGATATTAGGAAAAACTTTTTCACTAAGAGGGTGGTGAAACACTGGAATGCGTTACCTAGGGAGGTGGTAGAATCTCCTTCCTTAGAGGTTTTTAAGGTCAGGCTTGACAAAGCCCTGGCTGGGATGATTTAACTGGGAACTGGTCCTGCTTCGAGCAGGGGGTTGGACTAGATGACTTTCTGGGGTCCCTTCCAACCCTGATATTCTATGATTCTATGATTTAAGATTCAAATAATAGCGAGTAAGAATATTGGAAACAAATGGTTACATATAAAACAAAATCATAATATGCTTTCAGAAGAGTAAACTTCACTAACAGGTTAACCTCCTGTCTAAAGAAGTTGATTTCACCCAAAGTCCTCTGCAGCATTTTCAGTCAAACTTGAGATCCTATTTTCATGAATGCAAATGCACGGTCCATTTATGTACTAGGTACAGGATGAAGGGGTGTCTTCTTTGCCTGTTAAATATACCCCTGTTGTTCATTGTCTTGACTCATAGACAGGATAGCCTCCCATGGTTTTTTGTTTTCCTGTGTGCTCCTTTCCTGTTGATTTCACATCTCTTTGTATGTAAATGGACATCTGTTGTGTTAGCTTACAATGCTTAATTTACATCCTGACAGAGAGAAAGGAATAAACATCTCTTGTCTGAGAGAAACCTAAGTTTGTTTATGATTGCTGATAACTAATACATTGATATAGATTTTAAAACATATTTTCAGTATATATACGTAACTCCTTACATAGTAGCTTTACATACATTTCACAATGATATTAATGGCTAGCATGACACTGGCTTTCATTAGGGACCTCACATGGCATGCTTTGTGAGACTTGTGAGATTTCTGTAACTCCTCTGCTCCCCCTGACGCACGCACACACACATCTTCCTTGTCAGGGGAGGAGGCACAGAGTTAGAGGATCAAAATAATAATGTATATTAGAACAAGCAGAAGGTAGACTCTTTGAGACACAGTGCTGTGAAACTGTGCTCAGATGGTGTGGGCTTCTCAAGGTAAGTGTATCCTCCTCATACTCCTTGGGAAGATATAAGAGAGGACTGGGAAATTCTAGCCACTCCTAAAAACCTGTGAAGATACCTGCCTGTCATCCCCAGCTGCTTCAGCAGATTGTCATACCCTAATAACCAGTCTGTTGTGCCCAGCTGGTGCTGCAGGTTGCAATGCTTCCTCACCTCCTCCTCTTGTCAGCAGTTGACTATGGAATGACAAGATGGAGAGCAGCCCAGATGTGGAAGAACAAGCAGGTGCTAAGGGCCCCCTTGGACCACCATTTACTTAATTCTAGCCCCCCAGCCTCCATTTTATAAGACCAAAAGGTTCTTTAGTGTGCACCAATTCAGATTCAACCTGGTGTCACTACTAAATGTGTCTATATTCCCTGGTTGGAGATTCAGTGTTTCCAACTGAGAGAGATGTTCATCTGAAAGAGTGGGCTTCTCACTCTACAGGCCCTTTACAGGCAGCCAAGTCTGGGCAGGGTCACCTTAACCCCCCTCCCCTGGGCATGAAAGCTCTCAGGCAGCATCAGAACTGGGGGGGGCGGTAATTATGAGGTGTCATCTTACACCCTAAGGGCCTCCTTGTGTTTTGGTCAAGCAGTGCTAAAAAGGGTGGGCTGCACTACAGTTGGTACCCCTCCCAACCTAAACATCTCACAGCTTATGCACCGTCTCTCTGAAAAGATAGTGGAATCTATATTTGTTTCACACTGGTGTATGGAGCTTTGCTCACTGAGAGCAGATACCCAGGCAAATCAGTTCTCAGTTTGTTCTCAGTGCTACAGTGAGAAACTTTTCTGAAAACTGAGACTGATCAGTCAGAATCTTCAGAAAAGTCAAGGTAGAATCCTGGTCCCTGACAGATACAACAGAAAAGAATAAAGGTCAAATGGAAAGTTGAAATGGTCCCTGAAGTAGAAGAGGAGAGAATACCACTTTGCAAGGCGTAACTAGAGCAAGTCCAGGGTGCTGAGACAAAGTCAGAACAGTTATCTCAGAACAATCTACATGGCTCCTACCCATGCAGAGTTAGACCTCCAGACTGGTGTCAGGAACACTTGGCTACATAGACCTTTGGACAAAATAAGGTTACTGGTCATTGTCCAGAAGGAGTACTTTATGGAGCTGTGCAAGAACCACAGGCTCTGTTTTGCCCATCCCCAATCTTGAATACCCCAAGGAAACACCAAGACAGGTAGGAAACCATTCATCCTCCACTTCATTTTGGAACTATATAATCCCTGCATTCTCCATCAAGAACAGTTCTATCTCCATCCTAGCTTTGAGAATTAAGGAGCAAGGAAGGAGGGCTCTGCCTGAAACATCTGAACA
Source organism: Lepidochelys olivacea (assembly GCF_965140295.1). Taxonomy (NCBI): domain Eukaryota; kingdom Metazoa; phylum Chordata; order Testudines; family Cheloniidae; genus Lepidochelys; species Lepidochelys olivacea. Next base: position 149,561,644 of record NC_140414.1, read on the forward strand.
AGTTCCTAAAGGAGGTTCATTTTCACATTCCCATTTTACCATCCCACAACATTCCTTGCTTTGTATATAGATAGCATTTGGAGCATTACCATTTGATCTGGCAAATGCTCCCACGGTCCCTTCCATGATCACCATGGTATTATAGGTTTCAGAGTAGCAGCTGTGTTAGTCTGTATTCGCAAAAAGAAAAGGAGGACTTGTGGCACCTTAGCGACTAACAAATTTATTTGAGCATAAGCTTTCGTGAGCTACAGCTCACTTCATCGGATGCATTCTTTAGTCAGGACTCCATAGTTAAGGATGAGTTACATTTTGCTCTTATAGCAGGAAGTCAATGTCTTTGTTATACATGAAAAATACAGTGTATACCCAAACTTACAGCATATACTCTTTCAGTTTTAAGAGAGTTTACAAATAAAGCCATTAATTAGATTGAGTCAAAATTAATTAAACCGTGATTCTTTAAGAAATGTAGCATCTGTTAGTCTTTCTGGTGTGTCAATGATCTTAACAACAGAATAACACAGACTCTTTACTTTCCATATAGCTATAATTAATTGAAATCTTATGTACAGGCTATAATTTGAAGAAATTAGGTTGTAATTAAGTTACAGTCTTTCATAATTTATCTAATTGATAATTAAATCATCTTAACTTTAGTACCCAGAAAGATAATGGAACAAATATTCAAACAATCAATATGTAAGCATCTAGAAGATAATAACGTGCTAAGTAACAATCAACATGGATTTGTCAAGAACAAATCATGTCAAACCAGTCTAATGTCCTTCTTTGACAGGGTAACAAGCCTTGTGAATGAGGGAAGCAGTAGACGGGATACATCTTGACTTTATGTGAGATAGTATCAAAAGCCTTATGAACCTTCTCATAAGCAAATTAGAGAAATATAACCTAGACGAACCTACTATAAGGTGGGTGTACAACTGGTTGGACAGCCGTATTCAGAGGATAAGTCCTCTGAAAACATCTGCTCAATATGCAGCAGCAGTCACAAATAGCTAACAATGGTAGGAACCATTAGAAAAGGGGTAGATGGTAAGACAGAAAATATTATAATGCCAATATATAAATCCATGGTATGCCCACACCTTGAGCACTGCATGCAGTTCTGGTTGCCCCATCTCAAAAAAGATACATTAGAACTGGAAAAAGTACAGAGAGGGGCAACAAAAATGCTGAGGGGTCTGGAACAGCTTCTGTAGGGGGAGAGATGAAAAAGACTGGAACTGTTCAGCTTAGAAAAGAGACGACTGGGGGTGTGGGGGGTATGATAAAGGTCTATAAAATCACAAACCCTGTGGAGAAAGTGATTAGGGACGTATTATTTATCCCTTCACATAACACACAAACCAGGAGTCACCTAGTGAAATTAATAGGCAGCAGGTTTAAAACAAATATAATGAAGTATTTTTTCACACAATGCACAGTCAGTCTGTGGAACTGTACCAGAGGGTGTTGTAAAGGCTAAAAGTGTAACTGGTTTCAAAAAATAATTAAATAAGTTAATGGAGGACAGGTACATCAATGGCTATTAGCCAAGAGGGTCTGAGATGCAAACCCATGCACGGGATGTCCCTAAACCTCTGACTGCCAGAAGCTGGGACTGGATGATAAATTGCCGTGTTCTGTTCACTCTCTCTGAAGCATCTGGCACCAGCCACTGTCAGAAGACAGGATACTAAGAACATAAGAATGGCCCTACTGGGTCAGACCAAAGGTCCATCTAGCCCAGTATCCTGTCTTCCGACAGTGGCCAGTGCCAGGTACCCCAGAGAGAATGAACAGAACAGGGCATCACCAAGTGATCCATCCCCTGTCACCCATTCCCAGCTTCTGGCAGACAGAGGCTATGGACGCCATTCCTGCCCATCCTGGCTAATAGCTATTGATGGACCTATCCTCCATGAACTTATCTAGTTCTTTTTTGACCCCTGTTATAACCTTGGCCTTTACAACATCCTCTGGCAAGGAGTTCCACAGGTTGACTGTGGGTTCTGTGAAGAAATACTTCCTTTTGTGTGTTTTAAACATTCTGCCTATTAATTTCATTTGGTGACCCCTAGTTCTTGTGTTATGAGAAGTAGTAAACAACACTTCCTTATCTACTTTCTCTACACGAGTCATGATTTTATAGACCTCAATCATATCTCCCCTTAGCCGTCTCTTTTCCAAGCTGAAAAGTCCCATTCTTATTAATTTCTCCTCATATAGAAGCCATTCCATACCCCTAATAATTTTTGTTGCCCTTTTCTGAACCTTTTCCAATTCCAATATATCTTTTTTGAGACGGGGCGACCACATCTGCACACAGTATTCAAGATGTGGGCGTATTATGGATCTATATAGAGGCAACATTATATTTTCTGTCCTATTATCTATTCCTTTTTTAATTATTCCCAACATTCTGTTTGCTTTTTTGACTGCCACTTCACATTGAGTGAATGTTTTCAGAGAACTATCCACAATGACTCCAAGATCTCTTTCAAGCATTCTTACACACAGCCCCCTAGCCTGAAGCAAATACTCTCCAGCAACCACACACCACACAACAAAAATACTAACCCAGGAAACTATCCTTGCAACAAAGCCCGATGTCAACTCTGTCAACATATTTATTCAAGTGACACCATCATAGGACCTAATCACATCAACCACGCCCATCAGGGGCTTGTTTACCTACACATCTACCAATGTGATATATGCCATCCTGTGCCAGCAATGCCCCTCTGCCATGTACATTGGCCAAACCAGACAGTCTCTACTCAAAAGAATAAGTGGACACAAATCTGACATCGGGAATCATAACATTCAAAAACACTTCAACCTCTCTGACCACTCAGTAAAAGACTTAAGGGTGGCAATTTTGCAACAGAAAAGCTTCAAAAACAGACTCCAACGAGAAACTGCTGAGCTTGAATTAATATGCAAACTAGATACCATTAACTTGGCTTTGAATGGAGACTGGGAGGGGCTGGGTCATTACACATATTGAATCTATTTCCCTATGTTAAGTATCCTCACATCTTCTTGTCAACTGTCTAAATGGGCCATCTTGATTATCACTACAAAAGTTTTTTTCTCCTGCTGATAACAGCTCCTTTTAATTCATTAGCCTCTTACAGTTTGTACGGCAACTTCCACCTTCTCTGTATATATATATATATATATATATATATAATCTATCTTCTTACTATATGTTCCATTCTATGCGTCCGATGAAGTGAGCTGTAGCCCATCAAAGCTTATGCTCAAATAAATTTGTTAGTCTCTAAGGTGCCACAAGTACTCCTTTTCTTTTTGCGGATACAGACTAACACGGCTGCTACTCTGAAACCAGTTTTGAGAGATCCTTTTATAGCTCTTTGCAGTCTGCCTCGGTCTTAACTATCTTTAGTAATTTTGTATCATCTGCAAATTTTGCCACCTCACTGTTTACCCCTTTTTCCAGATCATTGATAAATATGTTGAATAGGACTGGTTCCAGAACAGACCCCTCGGGGACACCACTATTTACCTCTCTCCATTCTGAAAACTGACCCTTTATACCTACCCTTTGTTTCCTATCTTTTAACCAGTTACCAATCCATGATAGGACCTTCCTTCTTATCCCATGGCAGCTAACTTTGCGTAAGAGCCTTTGGTGAGGGACCTTGTCAAGGGTTAGATGGACCATTGGTCTGTCCAGTATGGCCATTCCTGTGTTCTTATGAAGTCTGAATAGGCCATGTAGGAAGAATTATTGCCTCCTTGGATATATCCTTTCTTATGTCATCAACTAAAAAGGTCACCTCAGTGAACAAGGGAGGAAGAGGGGCCTGATATTTATTCTGTTTGTTTTGCCTCAGACTCTACGAAGGGAAAGAAAAAGCAGAATTCCAGGCATCTTTGCAGCAATTCTTCCTGTCTGTCAATCTGCTGATGAAATCCACCCTGGAGGGTACAACCCTGCTGTCCCAGGTGAGGAGGCCAGGGGAGACCTGGCCCTTTTTGTCCCTACAGCTGAAACCCCAGCACGGTTCTGGAGAGGGCAGGTATATGGGAGTGTGTTTGTGTGTGTGCATTCATGTGTGTGCCTCATTCTCTGAAGCATCTGTTGCTGCCCTCTGTCAGACACCATACAGAACTAGACTGGCCACTGAGCAGATCCAGTCTAGCAATTCCTGTGCGTTTCTGCAGGGTGCTAGAATTTGCCACACTGTTACACATGGTTAGATGGAGTGAGGGGACCTGCATCGAGCAGAATTGGTGCCATTAAGTATTACTGCATCAGAATCCTTCCCTGTCGGCACAGTGCCATGTCTAGTAGAGAGGGAGTTACACAGCGCCTCCATTGGCTACCCCTTCTCTGTCACACTAAACGAAAGCTTCTGGTCTTAAATTTCAAGACCCTTCCTAGCCTATCCCCACCGTACCTGTTATCTCTCATGTACTATTGAGGTGTTGACTCCCACTTTGGATTGGCCAGTGGTGCCAGCCTCCATCATCCAGCTGTTACGTTTTCAAACAAGCCCTTTTGTGCTCTCTCTTGTGCTTCCCCTCATGATTGGGAGAAGCTCTCCATAAACAGCTTCAAAGCTACCTTATTATCCTTCTTGAAATCCTTCCTTAACATTCTTCTTTGCCGTGATACCTACAAAAAACTTGACAATGGTTTGGCTGCTGGTGTGCTGAGACTACAGCCTATCATGCTGACCAACTTTATCTCATTGTTTCCTTGTACAATGAGACAAGTGATGGGATCTAAATTAGCTGTTACAAGTCAGGAAAGAGATCTTGGAGTCATTGTGGATAGTTCTCTGAAAACATCAGAGGTAAAAGTAAGCTGGTACGCCCCAGAACGGCGTACTGGTAAGAGCCGGTGCGCTGTACTGGGACCGGCTTTCCCAGACGGCAATTTAAAGCCCTGGGGCAGCGGTGGCGGGGCTGCGGTGGGAATTTAAAGGGCCCTGGAGCTCCAGCCACCGCTACCACCCCGGCCCTTTAAATCTCCACCTGAGCCCTGCTGCCAAAGCCCTGGGGTAGCGGCAGCGGGGCTCTGGCAGGGATTTAAAGGGCTGGGGCGGTAGCGGCTGCCGGAGCCCCAAGCCCTTTAAATCCCTCCCTGAGCCCTCCTGCCAAAGCCCTAGGGTAGCAACGGCGGGGGCTCCGGAGTGGATTTAAAGGGCCGGGGCAATAGCAGCTGCTGGAGCCCCAAGCCCTTTAAATCTCCGCTTGAGCCCTGCTGCCCGAGCCCTGGGGTAGCGGCGGCAGGGCTCTGGCGGGGATTTAAAGGGTCCCGGAGCTCCAGCTACCGCCCCGGCCCTTTAAATCCCCGATGGAGCCTGGCCGCCACTAGCCCAGGGCTCGGGCACCAGGGCTCAGGGGGGATTTAAAGGGCTCGGGGCTCCAGCAGCTGCTACCACAGTGGAGCCCCAGGCCCTTTAAAGCTCTGCCAGAGCCCAGAGCCCCAGGGTAGCAGTGGCAGCCAGGAGCCCCCAGGGCTCCTCAGTGATTTAAAGGGCCTGGGGCTCTGCTGCGGTAGCGGCAGCTGGAGCCCTGGGCTCTTTAAATTGCCCCCGAGCCCCGGGGTTCCCAGCCGCCTCTGCAGCTGGTAGCTCGGGGGTGATTTAAAGGGCCCGGGGCTCCCAGCCGCCACTACCGTAGCTGGAGCCCTGGCCCTTTAAATCAAGATTTAAAGGGCCTGGGGATTTAAGGCCCTGCCTCTTCCTGTTAAAGCCACGCCTCTTCCGGTCAAGGCTACGCCCCCTGCGCAGGACTCCGGCGTACCAGTAAGTCCTCTAACTTACTTTCACACCTGGAAAACATCCACTCAGTGTGCAGCGGCAGTCAAAAAAGCAAACAGAACGTTGGGAATCATTAGGAAAGGGATAGATAATAAGACACAAAATATCATATTGCCTCTATATAAATCCATGGTACACCCAAAACCTTGAATACTGCATGCAGATGTGGTCACCCCATCTCAAAAAAAGATATATTGGAATTGGAAAAGGTTCAGAAAAGGGCAACAAAAATTATTAGGGGTATGGAACGGCTTCTATATGAGGAGAGATTAATAAGACTGGGTATTAGCCAGGAAGGACAGGGATGGTGTCCCTAGCCTCTGTTTGCCAGAAGCTGGGAATGGGCGACAGGGGATGGATCACTTGATGATTACCTGTTCTGTTCATTCCCTCTGAAGCACCCGGCATTGGCCACTGTCAGAAGACAGGATAATGGGCTGGATGGATCATTGGTCTGATACAGTATGGCTGTTCTTATGTACTCCCTCGTCTGTCAGTCTGCGGCCCTCTTTGACAGGGTTACTGGCCTAGTGGATGGGGGGAAGTATTAGATGTGATATATCCTGATTTTAGTAAGGCTTCTGACACAGTCCCATGTACCATTCTCATAAGTAAACTAGAGAAATGCGGTCTAGATGAAATTACCATAAAATGGGTGCAAAACTGGTTGAAACACTATACTAAAAGAGAAGTTATCAATGGTTTCTATCAAACTGGGAGGACGTATGTCATGGGGTCATGCAGGGGTCAGTCCTGGGTCTGGTACTATTCAATATTTTCATTAATGACTTGGATAAAGGAGTGGAGAGTATGCTTCTAAAATTTGTAGATGACACCAAGATGGGAGGGGTTGCAAACACTTTGGAGGACAGGATTTTAATTAAAAATGACTATGACAAATTGGAGAATTGGTCTAAATTCAACAAGATGAAATTCAGTAAAGATAAGTGCAAAGTACTACAAGTAGAAAGGAAAAATCAATTGCACCACTACAAAATGGGAAGTGACTGGAAATAACTGGCTAGGTGGTCATACTGCTGAAAAGGATCTAGGGGTTATAACGGATCATGAATATGAGTCAGCAATGTGATGCAGGTATGAAAAAGGCTAGTATCATTCAGGGTATATTTACAGGAGTGTTGTGTGTAGGACACAGGAAGTAATTGTCCCTCTATACTGGGCACTGGTGAGGCCTCAGCTGCAGTACTGTGTCCAGCTCTGGGTGCCACACTCTAGGAAAGATGTGGACAAATTGAAGAGAGTCCAGAGGAAAGCAACAGCAGCAGTTCTGCAGAAAAGGACCTGGGGATTACAGTGGACGAAAAGCTGGATATGAGTCAACAGTGTGCCCTTGTTGCCAAGAAGTCTCAAGGGAAGTGATTATTCCCCTCTATTCGGCACTAGTGAGGCCACATCTGGAGTACTGCGTTCAGTTTTGTGTCCGGCACTACAGAAAGGATGTGGACAAATTGGAGCAAGTCCAGTGAAGGGCAACGAAAAGGATTAGGGGGCTGGGGCACATGACTTAGAAGGAGAGGCTGAGGGAACTGGGGTTATTTAGTCTGCAGAAGAGAAGAATGAGGCGGGATTTGATAGCAGCCTTCAACTCCCTGGAAGGGGGTTCCAAAGACGATGAATCTAGACTCTTCTCAGTGGTAGCAGATGACAGAACGAGGAGTAATGGTCTCAAGTTGCAGTGGGGGAGGTTTAGGTTGGATATTAGGAAACACTATTTCACTAGGAGGGGGGTGAAGCACTGGAATGGGTTCCCTAGGGAGGTGGTGGAATCTCCTTCCTTAGAGGTTGTTAAGGCCTGGCTTGACAAAGCCCTGGCTGGGATGATTTAGTTGGGGTTGGTCCTGCTTTGAGCAGGGGTAGGACTAGAACCTCCTGAGGTGTCTTCCAACCCTGATCTTCTGTGATTCTATGATTCTAACACAAATGATAAAAGGTTTAGAAAACCTGACCTGTGAGAAAAGGTTAAAAAAACTGGGCATATTTAGTCTGGAGAAAAGACGACTGAGGGGCACTTGATCACAGTCTGTTAAGGGCGTTATAGAGAGGACAGGGATCAGTTTTTCTCCTTGTTCACCGAAGGCAGGGCAAGAAGCAATGGGCTTACTCTGCAGCAAGGGAGATTTAGGTTAGATGTAAGGAAAAGCTTTCTAACTATAAGGATAGTTAAGTTCTGCAATGGGCGTTCAAGGTAGGTTGTGGAATCCCCATCACTGGAGTTTTTAAAAAACAGGTTGGACAAACCTCTGTCAGGGATTGTCTGAGTTTACTTGGCCCTGCCACAGCACTGTGGGCTGGACATGATGACTTTGAGGTCCCTTCCAGCCCTGCTTGTCTGTGGTCTGTTATCTCTTGTCTTATACTTAGATATGTAAGGTCTTTGGGGCAGGGGCCACATTTTTGGTCTGTGTTTGCACAGGGCCTGGCCCAGTGGGACTCTGGGCCATGACTGGGGCTTTGGGGCGCTACAGTAATACCAATAATAAGTAATGATAGTGACAATAAAGCAAGGGCAGCTAAAGTGCAGGCCAGAAACTGCAGATCCCCGTCTGCAGTGCTGTGTCCCACTCCAAGTGGAGGAGCCTCCCTGCAGAGAATGCAGGTCCCAGCATGCTCCATCCCTGTCCAAGCAGGGAGCACCCCCGCAGGGATTATAGCTCCCAACCTGTATTGCTGAATGCTGATCCGTTATTTTTAACCGTAGTGAGTGTCAGCATTCTCCAACTCCCCATGAAATTAACATCATAGGGCAGAACATTATCTGACGAAGGGAGCTGAAAAGAAAAAATGAAACCGACTCATTTACACTTTGTGAAGATTAATTAGAGAGAAGAAAACAGAATCCATTTCTTGTCTGAGTCAGCTCTGGCTTTGATATTATGCAGGAAGTGTTGAGACAGGGCAGTACTCCCCACCCTGCATTCTCTCCAAAAAAAGAGAGAAAGAGACAAAGTGTGGCAAGGGACCTTCTTGGCAGTCAGCCCAGAGCAGTTTACTCCCAGTGGGAGGAAAACGGGTACAGCTCTCTCTACTGCATATCCAAGGGTAAAACTCAACTCTTCCTTCCATAGACACAATGAATTGAAGACAGAATCCTAGATCTGCCAAAGTCTGGTTTAGGCCAGGACTTGGGATGGAGACAGTTTTAGTGGTGGATAATCTCCTGCACCCAGTGGACAGAGAGCAGACATAAATTCTTATCTCATTAGATCTCTTGTGGGGGACATTTGCGGGGCATGCAGGGTCTCTTCCCCCACCCCCACCCCCGATTTGCTGCTTGGCTTGTACTCAGTAACACTGCTGAAGCCATCTGCCCTCACTCTGCCCCCCCACTATTGGTATGCACAGGTCGCCCCTTGGCAGCATTTGAGATTGTTAACCCGGGCTTTGTCAAACCTGACCTTAAAAACCTCAAAGGAAGGAGATTCCACCACATTCCTAGATAACGCGTTCCAGTGCTTTACCACCCTCCTAGTGAAAAAGACAGCCATGTTAGTCTGTCTTTGCAAAAAGAAAAGGAGTACTTGTGGCACTTTAGAGACTAACCAATTTATTTGAGCATGAGCTTTCGTGAGCTACAGCTCACTTCATCGGATGCATACCGTGGAAACTGCAGTAGACATTATATACACACAGAGACCATGAAACAATACCCCCTCCCACCCCACTGCTGGAAATGGCCCAACTTGATGATCACTTTAGATAAGCTATTACCAGCAGGAGAGTGGGGCGGGGGTGGTATTGTTTCATGGTCTCTGTGTGTATATGATGTCTACTGCACTTTCCACGGTATGCATCCGATGAAGTGAGCTGTAGCTCACGAAAGCTCATGCTCAAATAAATTGGTTAGTCTCTAAGGTGCCACAAGTACTCCTTTTCTTTTTTCTAGTGAAAAAGGTTTTCCTAATATTCAGCCTAAACCTCCCCCACTCTAACTTGAGACCATTACTCCTCGTTCTGTCATCTGCTACCACTGAGAACAGTCTAGAGCCATCCTCTTTGGAACCCCCTTTCAGGTAGTTGAAAGCAGCTATCAAATCCCCCCTCATTCTTCTCTTCCACAGACTAAACAATCCCAGTTCCCTCAGCCTCTCCTCATAAGTCATGTGTTCCAGTCCCCTAAACATTTTTGTTGCCCTCTGCTGGACTCTTTCCAATTTTTCCACATCCTTCTTGTAGTGTGGGGCCCAAAACTGGACACAGTACTCCAGATGAGGCCTCACCAATGTCGAATAGAGGGGAACGATCACATCCCTCGATCTGCTGGCAATGCCCCTACTTATACATCCCAAAATGCCATTGGCCTTCTTGGCAACAAGGGCACACTGCTGACTCATATCCAGCTTCTTGTCCACTGTCACCCCTAGGTCCTTTTCTGCAGAACTGCTGCCTAGCCATTCGGTCCCTAGTCTGTAGCGGTGCATGGAATTCTTCCGTCCTAAGTGCAGGACTCTGCACTTGTCCTTGTTGAACCTCATCAGATTTCTTTTGGCCCAATCCTCTAATTTGTCTAGGTCCCTCTGTATCCTATCCCTCCCCTCCAGTGTATCTACCTCTCCTCCTAGTTTAGCGTCATCTGCAAACTTGCTGAGAGTGCAATCCACGCCATCCTCCAGATCTGGCATGCAAACCACGCCATCCTCCAGGTCAGTCCTGGGGCCAGTTTTGTTCAATATGATCATTAATGAAGATATTGAAAAAACCCATGCACCGCTACAGACTAGGGACCGAATGGCTCGGCAGCAGTTCTGAGCTTGCTACAGCTGTTTGGCGGTGGCTGGGAGGGAGGGAGGAGCAGAGACGCGGTGCGCTGGGAGCAGGCAGAGATGGAGGTGAGGCGGGGAGCTTGGCTGCTGGTGGGTGCAGAGAACCCACTAATTTTTCCCTGTGGGTGCTCCATAGAATCATAGAATCATAGAATATCAGGGTTGGAAGGGACCCCAGAAGGTCATCTAGTCCAACCCCCTGCTCAAAGCAGGACCAATTCCCAGTTAAATAATCCCAGCCAGGGCTTTGTCAAGCCTGACCTTAAAAACCTCTAAGGAAGGAGATTCTACCACCTCCCTAGGTAACGCATTCCAGTGTTTCACCACCCTCTTAGTGAAAAAGTTTTTCCTAATATCCAATCTAAACCTCCCCCACTGCAACTTGAGACCATTACTCCTCGTTCTGTCATCTGCTACCATTGAGAACAGTCTAGAGCCATCCTCTTTGGAACCCCCTTTCAGGTAGTTGAAAGCAGCTATCAAATCCCCCCTCATTCTTCTCTTCTGCAGGCTAAACAATCCCAGCTCCCTCAGCCTCTCCTCATAACTCATGTGTTCCAGTCCCCTAATCATTTTTGTTGCCCTTCGCTGGACTCTCTCCAATTTATCCACATCCTTCTTGAAGTGTGGGGCCCAAAACTGGACACAGTACTCCAGATGAGGCCTCACCAATGTCGAATAGAGGGGAACGATCACGTCCCTCGATCTGCTCGCTATGCCCCTACTTATACATCCCAAAATGCCATTGGCCTTCTTGGCAACAAGGGCACACTGCTGACTCATATCCAGCTTCTCGTCCACTGTCACCCCTAGGTCCTTTTCTGCAGAACTGCTGCCTAGCCATTCGGTCCCTAGTCTGTAGCTGTGCATTGGGTTCTTCCGTCCTAAGTGCAGGACCCTGCACTTATCCTTATTGAACCTCATCAGATTCCTTTTGGCCCAATCTTCCAATTGGTCTAGGTCCTTCTGTATCCTATCCCTCCCCTCCAGCATATCTACCACTCCTCCCAGTTTAGTATCATCCGCAAATTTGCTGAGAGTGCAATCCACACCATCCTCCAGATCATTTATGAAGATATTGAATAAAACCGGCCCCAGGACCGACCCTTGGGGCACTCCACTTGATACCGGCTGCCAACTAGACATGGAGCCATTGATCACTACCCGTTGAGCCCGACAATCTAGCCAGCTTTCTACCCACCTTATAGTGCATTCATCCAGCCCATACTTCCTTAACTTGCTGACAAGAATACTATGGGAGACCGTGTCAAAAGCTTTGCTAAAGTCAAGAAACAATACATCCACTGCTTTCCCTTCATCCACAGAACCAGTAATCTCATCATAAAAGGCGATTAGATTAGTCAGGCATGACCTTCCCTTGGTGAATCCATGCTGGCTGTTCCTGATCACTTTCCTCTCATGCAAGTGCTTCAGGATTGATTCTTTGAGGACCTGCTCCATGATTTTTCCAGGGACTGAGGTGAGGCTGACTGGCCTGTAGTTCCCAGGATCTTCCTTCTTCCCTTTTTTAAAGGAAGCACCCACGGAGTCGGTGCCTATGGGCTCTGCCAGTGTTGCTTTTATGGTATAGCTGTACTGGCAAAGCATTTGTAGTGTAGGCAAAGCCTCAGTCTGACCCACTGTGTTCAGACTGATTTGGGTGCTTCCCCAGGAGAGCAGACTAGAGCCATTAAGGCTATTAGCTCTGTCATTGTCTTTTAATATACCTTACGTATAAACTGTAAGGCAAAAGGGCCTCCTCCTCTTTCCCCAGTGTTGAAACTGTCTCATCCCATTTTAGGTCTTGTCCACACTTAAAAGTTTTCCAGCAAAACTACCCTGGTGTAGACGTAGTTATCCGAGTATAAAAGTGCTTATACGAGTAAGGTTTATTCTAATCTGGTGAAGTACTTTATACCAGTATAATAGTGTCTACACAAGGAATTTTACTGGCATAACTATGTCATCAAAAGCTTTGTCTACACTGCCAACTGAACGACAAAACTTTTATCATTCACAGATGCTTAAAAAAGCCGCTCTCCTGTCAACAACACGAACCTCGCTCGTAGGGGGTGCAAATATTTTGTCAGCAAAAGTGCCGACAAACAGCATTTACACTGCCTGTCTTTTAGCAACACGGCCGTGTTTCTAAAAGCTGTGTAGTGTACACAGACCCCAAAATCACTCCTCTTACCAACATAATTATGCCAGTAAAACTTTATAAGTGTAGACCAGGCCAGTCAAGCACATAAATCACTTGTTGGGATACTGATCAAAATAAGCTTCTAGCAGTCAGATGTTTGGGACATCTGGAGTATGGGGTTGCATCCCTAACCATCTTGGCTAATAGCCATTGATGAACCTATCCTCCATGAACCTATCTAACTTCTTTTTTTAACCCAATTATACTTTCAGCCTTCTCAACATCCCCTGGCAACAAGTTCCACAGATTGTCTGTGTGTTGTCTGAAGAAATACTTCCTTATCTTTGTTTTAAACCTGCTCCCTGTTAATTTCATTGGTTGACCAAGGTTCTTTTGTTATGGGAAGGAGTAAATAACACTTCCTTATTCACTTTCTCCAAACCAAGGGGAGAGCAGATTCCAAAGTGTACAGAGATAAAAAATTCAAAACCTGCTCTTGTTTGCATTTGGCCTTTTCCACTTCTGGAAGTCTTTGAGAATTGTTTGTTGTTGTTGTTACTTGACCATATAGTGCGTTTGTGTTGGTTTTCATGCAGGAGTTAAATAGTGCTATATAAACCAGTCTAATAAAAATAAATAATTTGAGGGATGATGCAGCTGTTCCTTGTTTCATGAAATTTAAGATTCTTCTTCGAGTAGTGTCCGTGTGGGTGCTCCACTTTAGGTGTCGGTGTGTCCCTGCGCCAGAGATCAGAGATTTTAGGTAGCAGTGCTCGGTCAGGTTGTGCGCGTGCAGCAGCTGTCTCGCGGTGTTGTTGGTGTCTCTTGTAGCGCGCGCATGACCCGAACTCCTCCGTTCCTTCTCTACGTCCTCGGCTGCAGACGCAGCTCAGTGGCCGTGCTGCCTCTTCGAAAATCTCTAGAAGAGAAAATCATTTACATTGTAGTTTTAGCTTATTAGCTCTTAGATAGTTTGATTAGACTTTACTTAGCCAGTTATTTAAAAAAAAAAGTTTAATTTTTCTTTCCCTTCAGTTTTAGTTTCTTAAGGCTTGTCTACACTTACTGGGGATTGATGCGTCGTGATCGATGCATCAGCGGTCGATTTAGTGAGTCTAGTGACGACCCACTAAATCGACTGCAGATCATTCTCCTGTTGACTCCTGTACTCCACCTGAATGAGTAGCACAAGGGGAGTCAACGGGAGAGCGTCTCCTGTTGACACAGCATAGTGTGGACCCCGCGGTAAGCAGATCTAAGTACGTTGACTTCCGCTACATTATTCAATTACAACACAGAATACAAAGTGTATAGTGTTCACTTTATATTTATTTTTAATTGCAAATATTTGCACTGTAAAAAACAAAAGAAATAGTATTTTTCAATTCACCTAATACAAGTACTGTAGTGCAATCTCTTTATCAAGAACGTTGAACTTACAAATGTAGAATTATGTACAAAATATAACTGCATTCAAAAATAAAACAATGTAAAACCTACAAGTCCTCTCAGTCCTACTTCAGCCAGTAGCTCAGACAAATAAGTTTGGTTACAATTTGCAGGAGATAATGCTGCCTGCTTCTTGTTTACAATGTCACCTGAAAGTGAGAACAGGTGTTTGCATGGCACTGTTTTAGCCGGCATCGCAAGATATTTACATGCCAGATCCGCTAAAGATTCATATGTGCCTTCATACTTCAACCACCATTCCAGAGGACATGCGTCCATGCTGATGACGGGTTCTGCTCAATAATGATCCAAAGCAGAGCGGACCAACACATGTTCATTTTCATCATCCGAGTCAGATGCCACCAGAAGGTTGATTTTCTTTTTTGCTGGTTCGGGTTCTGTAGTTTCCCCATCGGAGTTTTACTCTTTTAAGACTTCCGAAAGCATGTTCCACATCTCCTCCCTCTCAGATTTTGGATGGCACTTCAGATTCTTAAACCTTAGGTCAAATGCTGTAGCTATTTTTAGAAATCTCACATTGGGACCTTCTTTGTGTATTGTCAAATCTGCTGTGAAAGTGTTCTTAAAATGAAAATGTTCTGGGTCATAATCCGAGATTCCTATAACATGAAATATATGTCAGAATGCAGGTAAAACAAAACACGAGACATACACTTCTCCCCCACGGAGTTCAGTCACAAATTTAACAAAGGCATTATTGTTTAACGAGCATCATCAGCATGGAAGCATGTCCTCTAGAATGGTAGCCGAAGCATTAAGGGGCATATGAATGTTTAGCATATCTGGCACATAAATACCTTGCAATGCCGGCTACAAAAGTGCCACGCGAATGCCTGTTCTCACTTTCAGGTGACGTAAATAAGAAGCAGACAGCATTATCTCCCATAAATGTAAAGAAACTCGTTTGTCTTAGCGATTAGCTGACCAAGAAGTAGGACTGAGTGGACTTGTAGGCTCTAAAGTTTTACATTGTTTTGTTTTTGAATGCAGTTATGTAATAAAATATCTACATTTGTAAGTTACACTTTCACGATAAAGAGATTGCGCCACAGTACTTGTATGAGGTGAACTGAAAAATACTATTTCTTTTGCTTATCATTTTTAAAGTGCAAATATTTATAATCAAAAACAATAATATCAAGTGAGCTCTGTACACTTTGTATTCTGTGTTGTAATAGAAATCAATATATATGAAAATGTTGAAAAACATCCAAATATATTTAATACATTTCAATTGGTATTCTATTGTTTAACAGTGTGATTAATCGCGATTAAATTTTTAATCGCGATTAATTTATTTGAGTTAATCGTGTGAGTTAACAACAATTAATCAACAGCCCTAGAAATAAGTATTAATGTTGTAAGATAGGGCCTTCATAGCTTAGCCGAACAAGGCCTCAAGACTAAAGATAAACTTGGCATAAAGAACTAACCAGTAAGTGACCCTAGGTCAGAAGTTGTCACAAGACAGCAATGTCCATATATTACAAGGTGTCATAAGGTAGAATGCTGCATTAAATCAGTGTTGTTAAATTGCTGGTATTTAGGAAATATATATTGCAATGTACTAGTTAAAGCCAGTTAGAATATTTTGGGGATTTTTGCAGACCTAGGGTGTCAGCAGTGTGCGAACAGTAAGTTTTAGTGATTGAGTGACATAAATGTTAATGAGTACAAGGGGAGCTAACAAGCTAGCCTATGAAAGATGGGGCATTCCAAATGTAGGGGTGTGTGGAAGTATAGATAAGGAAAAGGGGTTGAAACCTTCATAAGTACGTACGAATCCCAGTGGGGAATTATGAAAGCTGTATCCTGACAACCACTGAGGAAGATAATGACTGACATTCTGGGGTTCCACACCAGGTGTCATAAATATAAAGGGAAGGGTAAACACCTTTAAAATCCCTCCTGGCCAGAGGAAAAACCCTTTCACCTGTAAAGGGTTAAGAAGCTAGAATAACCTCGCTGGCACCTGACCAAAATGACCAATGAGGAGACAAGATATTTTCAAAGCTGGAGGGGGGAGAAACAAAACCTCTCTCTCGGTCTGTGTGCTGCTTTTGCCAGGAACAGAAAAGGAATGGAGTCTTAGAACTTAGTAAGTAATCTAGCTAGAGATGCGTTAGATTCTGTTTTGTTTAAATGGCTGATAAAATAGCTGTGCTGAATGGAATGTATATTCCTGTTTTAGTGTCTTTTTGTAACTTAAAGTTTTGCCTAGAGGGATTCTCTGTGTTTTGAATCTGATTACCCTGGAAGGTATTTACCATCCTGATTTTACAGAGGTGATTCTTTAACTTTTTTTCTTCAATTAAAATTTTTCTTTTAAGAACCTGATTGCTTTTTCATTCTTCTTAAGATCCAAGGGTTTGGGTCTGTGTTCACCTATGCAAATTGGTGAGGATTTTTATCAAGCCTTCCCTAGGAAAGGGGGTGTAGGGTTTGGGGAGGATTTTGCGGGGAAAGACGTTTCCAAGCGGGCTCTTTCCCTGTTATATATCTTTCCCTGTTATATATATATATATGTTAGACACTTGGTGGTGGCAGCAGTAAAGTCCAAGGGCAAAAGGTAAAATAGTTTGTACCTTGGGAAAGTTTTAACCTAAGCTGGTAAAAATAAGCTTAGGGGTTTTTCATGCAGGTCCCCACATCTGTACCCTAGAGTTCAGAGTGGGGAAGGAACCTTGACACCAGGAGATGTGAGTGATGCCTGTCACGGGGCTAAATACTTGGTACTATGTCTCTATGTGCTGTGATATTGCAATGTTTGTGGGATTGTATGTGGATTTGTTAGCAAAGCGGCTTGTGCTAAATTGCAGTTGTGCTCCTTGGGTCTTTCCTTCTAATAACATTGGTAATAATCTTCTGGATGCTGTACCCATTCAGGAGACCCAGCCCGTATCAACCACTGCAGTCTGAGAAATCAACCACTCTGAACTTCTGAGTGCTTGACTTTGCAATCTCAATGTTCTTTTAAAGTGTGTGTGTGTAATTTCATATTGTTTTCTAGAGCAAACTAAAAAAATCTCTAAATTCCATCATGTGTGACTATATTTACCACCCACACTGGTACCTGCACAAAATTTTTTGACATTTGCACACTCTAGGGCACCCACCTTTACCCAGTTCCTAGGGCTCAAGGCGTAACCCTCTTAATTTAGGCACCCACCCTCACCCTTCCGTGGGCTCAGGCGTAACCTTACACTCTAGGGCACCCACCCATACCCTGTTCCTAGGGCTCAGGCGCAACCCTGTCAATTTAGGCACCCATTGCCTCCGGGCTCCAGGCACACACCCATTGCCTCCATCTCCGGGCACACACCCATATCCTCCAGGTTCCAGGATTAATCTTTTGAAGGTTTACAGGGTCTTTTGTAATTGATTCCTTCAGGACCTGCTCCATGATTTTTCCAGGGACTGAAGTGAGGCTGACTGGCCTGTAGTTCCCAGGATCCTCCTTCTACCCTTTTTTAAAGATGGGCACTACATTAGCCTTTTTCCAGTAGTCTGGGACCTCCCCTGATCGCCATGAGTTTTCAAAGATAATGGCCAATGGCTCTCCAATCACATCCGCCAACTTCTTTAGCACTCTCGGATGCAGCACATCCGGCCCCATGGACTTGTGCTTGTCCAGCTTTTCTAAATAGTCCCAAAACACTTCTTTCTTCATAGAGGGCTGGTCACCTCCTCCCCGTGCTGTGCTGCCCAGTGCAGCAGTCTGGGAGCTGACCTTGTTCGTGAAGACAGAGGCAAAAAAAGCATTGAGTACATTAGCTTTTTTCACATCCTCTGTCACTAGGTTGCCTCCCTCATTCAGTAAGGGGCCCACACTTTCCTTGGCTTTCTTCTTGTTGCTAACATACCTGAAGAAACCCTTCTTGTTACTCTTAACATCTCTTGCTAGCTGCAACTCCAGGTGTGATTTGGCCTTCCTGATTTCACTCCTGCATGCCTGAGCAATATTTTTATACTCTTCCCTGATCATTTGTCAAAGCTTCCACTTCTTGTAAGCTTCTTTTTTGTGTTTAAGATCAGCAAAGATTTCACTGTTAAGCCAAGCTGGTCGCCTGCCATATTTACTATTCTTTCTACACATCGGGATGGTTTGTCCCTGTAACCTCAATAAGGATTCTTTAAAATACAGCCAGCTCTCCTGGACTTCTTTCCCCCTCATGTTATTCTCCCAGGGGATCCTGCCCATCAGTTCCCTGAGGGAGTCAGTCTGCTTTTCTGAAGTCCAGGGTCCGTATTCTGCTGCTCTCCTTTCTTCCCTGTGTCAGGATCCTGAACTCAACCATCTCATGGTCACTGCCCACCAGGTTCCCATCCACTTTTGCTTCCCCTACTAATTCTTCCCGGTTTGTGAGCAGCAGGTCAAGAAGAGCTCTGCCCCTAGTTGGTTCCTCCAGCACTTGCACCAGGAAATTGTCCCCTACACTTTCCAAAAACTTCCTGGATTGTCCATGCACTGCTGTATTGCTCTCCCAGCAGATATCAGGGTGATTGAAGTCTCCCATGAGAACCAGGGCCTGCGATCTAGTAACTTCCATGAGTTGCCGGAAGAAAGCCTCGTCTACCTCATCCCCCTGATCCAGTGGTCTGTAGCAGACTCCCACCACGACATCACCCTTGTTGCTCACATTTCTATACTTAATCCAGAGACACTCAGGTTTTTCTGCAGTTTCATACCGGAGCTCTGAGCAGTCATACTGCTCTCTTACATACAGTGCAACTCCCCCACCTTTTCTGCCCTGTCTGTCCTTCCTGAACAGTTTATATCCATCCATGACAGTACTCCAGTCATGTGAGTTATCCCACCAACTCTCTGTTATTCCAATTCCTAATTCCTTGACTGTGCCAGGACTTCCAGTTCTCCCTGCTTGTTTCCCAGGCTTCTTGCATTTCTGTATAGGCACTTGAGATAACTCGCTGTTTGTCCTGCTTTCTTTGTATGAGGCAGGAGCCCTCCCCTTTCGCGTTCTCCTGCTCATGCTTCCTCCCGGTGTCCCACGTCCCCACTTACCTCAGGGCTTTGGTCTCCTTCCCCCGGGGAACCTAGTTTAAAGCCCTCCTCGCTAGGTTAGCCAGCCTGCTTGCGAAGATGCTCTTCCCTCTCTTTGTTAGGTGGAGCCTGTCTCTGCCTAGCACTCCTCCTTCTTGGAACACCATCCCATGGTCAAAGAATCCAAAGCCTTCTCTCCGACACCACCTGCATAGCCATTCGTTGACTTCCACGATTCGACGGTCTCTACCCAGGCCTTTTCCTTCTACGGGGAGGATGGACGAGAACATCACTTGTTCCTCAAACTCCTTTATCCTTCTTCCCAGAGCCACGTAGTCTGCAGTGATCCGCTCAAGGTCATTCTTAGCAGTATCATGGGTGCCCACGTGGAGAAGCAGGAAGGGGTAGCGATCCGAGGGCTTGATGAGTCTCAGCAGTCTCTCCGTCACATCATGAATCCTAGCTCCTGGCAAGCAGCAGATTTCTCTGATAACAGTAGTCCCTTCTGGGACTGGAATCTAGGAATCTATAAAAGAGCAGCAGGAATTGCAGAGACAGTTCCAGGAACAGATGTTCCAGAGACACAACCCAGGTTACTTGTGGATATCAACCTTTCTCTGTCCAGGAGGGAACCCTCAGGCCCACCAGGTCACCTTTGACGGGAGGGTGGCGGCTGCTGCTGCTCACGGAGTAAAAGATTGCGTATTTGGCCCTGAATGAGGACACTGGCACCAGCTATGAGGCTGCCAAAGCTGCCATCCTGGACCAGTTGGAGATCTCCGAGACATGGGACCAGTAGTTTTAGGAGAGCGCTTTTCCTTGTGATAACAGTTGACCTACTGATCAATGGTTGTGGTAAGAATCTTGGACAGTGCGAGAGCTGGTGGATTTACTAGTAGACTTGGGAGGCTGCAGATGTGTGTGCAGCAGCAATGGCTGTGTGTGCTGGCAGAAGCTGTGCAGAACATTGAAGACTATATGGAGGTTGAACCACCAGAGCCATGGCTGCAGATCAGACCTGAAGGACACTCGTGGGATGGGCTAGAGAACCATTGGGGAAAAAAAATCTGAAGTGACTCGTAGACTGCAAAATGGATCTGAATATGATGCTAGTGGAGGATCCACCTGCACCTCTAACCAAGGTTGTACTTTTAACGGAACAGAGGAAGAGACAGAAATTCTGTCTCACAATGGAAAGTGACTTTCTGGTTGCTGTGTAGGTTTGCTGAGGGACATCTGAAAAGGACATTCACCCAGACTCTAGAGAGAAGTCCCAGCCCCTCCTTTATGGAATATGAGAAAACTTTGTTCCATTTGGGAATATGGTGGTAGCAAGTCATATTATTGTGGGAGCCCCAGAGCCTGGGGTCTCTCTGTGGGATGGACTGTGCTTCTACAAATATAAGGGAGAATCCAATTTTCTTTATGAAATTTCTTTCTCTGTTTTAAAGTAAAGACCTGAAACAGTTATTCCTGTCTACAATGATATGTTTGAATTATCATGGTCAGTTTTTTCTGATTCTGATTAGTGTTGATCTAGTAAGAGTAAATGGTCTCAGCAAAATTTCTCCATTTGGGGAAGGAGAGCTCATGGAGCTACTGTTTATGGTAGTAATGTTGTGGGTTCATTTACATGAAGTATACTGAATCAGAGAGAAACTTCTTTGTGCCTCCGCCTTAGTCTTATGTTTGGAGGCAGGATGAAATTCAAGGGGCCTTTAAATAGGGTCTAAATAGTGCAGAGGCTTGCTGCTGGATCTTTGCACAATATGAATTCCACTCAGAGCAGTAAGATTTCTAGTAAATGTGTCCTTCTAAAGTCTGTTAATAAAACATAGCCCAGTAGTTAGTTAGCTCTTCTTGCTGATTTCTGCTTCCAGGGAGCTGCTCTGAAGTACCTGCCTTCGATCCTGGAAGATGTGTTTGGGATCTTCGACTCCTCTGTGCTGGGGTAAGTGACACTTTTCTCCTTCTTTCAGCCAATGCACCAAGCTCAGTCACTCTCTCTCCACGGAGTGGCATGTGTATTTGTAAAGGGTGTCCTGTATGTCTGTTTCCTCCCCCTGCCACCCAGGCTCACCTTCCAGTAGTCCTGCAGTGATGCCCTCATCCTGCATTTGTGACATCACATTCCACTGATGTGTATTTAAAGGTGATGTCAGTAAATTAACACTGCAGGATCAATGAGCGTGGGCACAGGGCCAAACGTGGAGGACAAAGGACTGGTGGAATTGAAACAACATAAATAATTCTGAACTGGAGCAAAGGAAATAAGGTGACTGTGAAGACAGGTGATTCTCCCAGGAAAGGGCCTCCCAGTGAGTGGCTATTGCACTGTTTGCTGGGTGGGGAATGGAAATGCTGCATCCAGATGGGGAATGCAATAGGCAGAAGTTGTGGTAGGAGAGTGGGGGCTATTTCAAAAAGGTGGTTGCTGAATCCAAGTGAGATTGGTTGATTAAAAAAGAGAGACTGTGAAAATTTTAAGTGTGCTCAAATGGTACATAAACCTGTTTTCTCAGTCCCTGCTCTGCGAACTTTCCCTGGGGTTTATCTGTCTTGCATATAATCATCAGTTAAAAAGCTCCACGGGCCAGATGCTGCCATTAGGAATACCTATGCAGCCCAGGCATCTTCAGTGGTCTTGTGCAGCTGCCACTGACTGGAACTTGACATACAGCCCTTTGGCTGATACCCAAGGAGGAACAGCTCCCTCTCTTCTTGTCTGTTTTGGCTCTGCAGGATTAATAGCAGTAAAAAGCAGCAGAAACTGATTTCCATCACTGAAGTCAGCAGATCAGACTCTGAATACTTACCAGGAACAGAGTTGTTGAACAAGCTTCTGACATTTTTACATATTTCATTTTTCAGAGTTTAACTGCGATTTAAAGCTAAATAGTTAAAATTTCCAGAAAGTCAGGAAGTACTTCTTTTCCTAGTAACGTTCTCTTCCACAGGTGACAGTCCGGGATGTTCTACAGTAACATTCTCTTCAGCGGGTGGCATTTTTTGGTACAACATTTAATAACAACCAAAAACATAATTTTAAGCTCCACATTTAACAAGAAAAGCCACAAGAGAGAACATCTTTCTGTAATTTCTTGGCTCTGTCAGTTTTCTGTTATAATGGTCTAGCTTATTTTAAGGCACAAAGAAAGGACTGCCATTGCCGGTCTTAAAACCTGCCCTCCGTAAGAGATGGGAGGAGAGACTCGTTTAGAAATGTACAAGCACGCAGACGTTGGAGGGGGGCTTTCATACGGGAAGCCGCCTTGCAACCTTATCTCTAGCAGGTGTGACCAAAATGCACGTCTACCACCCTCCCAAAGCCTACATACCCCATTGCTTCCCTGATCCAACCTGCCTGTCAGCTGTCAGGCTCAGATTTATACACTCTTAGCAGCCCTACCCACTAATTTGCCGAATCCCACCTGTGAGAAGAGGTGCAGTCAATAAATGACCTGTCATCCATTTTGAATTCTTCCTCAAAACAGAGACAGCTGCTGGTGCAGTGAGTGGCCAGAGCAGGAAAGTGGCTGAGTGAGTTGGGCTGGAGAATACACCCAGCAGGAAGAAAGAAACCCTTGTAGCTTGAAGATCCCTGGGATTTTCCCTATCCCATCCCTGTTCTGGAGATTTTACATATTATCACCTAACCGAGTCCCCTTGTATCTGGGCTTTAGGTGCTTACTGCGGGATTTCATTGGGAACCTGCCCCCTCTGCACCTGCTGAAGCAGAAGCTGCAGTCCCTGACTGACATAGTCAACAGCAAGATCTTCCAGTCTTATGGTAAGTGGGGGACATCAAGGGGAGCCCCCTATCATGGATCCACAGGGCCTGATCTATGCCCAGCATGTAAACAGTCCCTTGGCAGTGACCCTGTTAGTGTGCCAGGCTTCGAGAACCCACACAATTCACAGGGCAGGCCCATGGTCTCCAAGACTGGGCCTTTGGGCACCTGCAATCCCTCTCTCTCCATGGCTCCCGGCAGCAAACCCAGCCAAACCAGACTCCTGTGGGAAGCTTGTCCCGTGCCCCTTCAGGGCGCAATGCTCTGAGTCTTTCTAGTTGTCGCCAGGCAGCCTTTCCAAAACAAGGTAACAACTTATTAGGCACCTGGCCTATGGAATCTGAAAGTCCTTAGGTCAGAACACAGGACGGTTTCTGTGTTTCCATAGCCAAACTGCTATGGACCCTATTTCATCCCATCTCCCTCTCTTTGTCCTTAACTCTGAGTGAAAGTAGCTGAGGCCCTCCAAAGGGCAGTCATTATTCCAGCCACCTTGACACCTTCTCCCCTTTGTTCTTAGCTTAGTTCACATGATACACCTTCTGGGTATCCTGCTGCCAGATGTCAATTGTTCAGTTGTTGTGGGTGGTCTCATTGTCTCTCTGGATCTCCTGTTCAGCTAGGTCAGTTTCAACCAGTTTTTTAACAATCCAGTCATTCCACCCAGACAGTTAGGTGCCATCATGTCTCCTGCACTGTTCCAGGTGCAGTGTGAACAGTTTTTAACCCCCGGTACCAATGCAAGGTAGTGGGGGAGGTCTAGGTTGGATATTAGGAAACACTATTTTGCTAGGAGGGTGGTGAAGCACTGGAATGGTTACCTAGGAAGGTGGTGGAATCTCCATCCTTTGAGGTTTTTAAGGTCAGGCTTGACAAAGCCCTGGCTGGGATGATTTAATTGGGGATTGGTCCTGCTTTGAGCAGGGGGTTGGACTAGATGACCTCCTGAGGTCCCTTCCAACCCTGATATTCTGTGATTCTATGATTCTGTGAACCTTTTCACAAGGCCATCTGTTTGCGGGTGGTATACAGAAGTCCGTAGGGCTTGTACATGGAGCAGTGAACAGAGATCTTTCATCAACTTGGACATGAAAGGTGTCCCTTGATCAGTCAATATCTCCTTGGGTAGCCCAACCCGGGCAAAGATCTGTACTAGCTCCTTAGCTATTGTCTTGGAAGCTGTGTTGTGCAGGGGAACAGCTTCCGGGTACCGGGTTGCATAGTCCAGTACAACAAGTACATGTTGGTGTCCCTGAGCTGTCTTCTCTAGGGACCCTACCAGATCCATGGCTATCTGTTCAAAAGGAACCTCTATTATTGGAAGAGGTATCAAAGGATCCTGCAAATGCGGGTGAGGGCTATGTAACTGACACTCCGGACAAGAGGTGCAGTATCGCTGGACCCTCTCTAGTAAGGAGTTCAGGTTTTGTCAAAGCCCTGGCTGGGCTCAAACTAGAGAGGGTTCAGTTCAGGTTTTGTCAAAGCCCTGGCTGGGATGATTTAGTTGGGGTTGATCCTGCTTTGAGCAGGTGGTTGGACTAGATGACCTCCTGAGGTCTCTTCCAACCCTAATCTTCTATGATTCTAAGGTACAGAGGGAAACCGAGGCACGCATAGGATTCATAAAAATATTACAGAAAATTCCCACTTTGTCACACACTCCAGTACAGACTCTGCACTGAACCCTCTCTAGTAAGGAGCCAGGCATGAGAGCACATGCATGTGTGCCAGGGTTCTGGACGTGCTAGCATGCTGAGGTGGGCAGTGCCTGTACATGCAGGCACTTCTGCACTTTGGGTGACCAACTCACAGGTGCTCGTTCTTACCACTTGCAAGTGTAAATTCCATAATCTGGGGCTGACTTCTGTGGAATTCTGTCTCCCACTCCACCCCCACTAGCAGACTGTTTATTATTGTGGTGGAACATGGCTGCTGTTGGAGGTCATGGTTGTGGAAGAAGAGGAAAATTCTGGGAGCTGGAGCCAGTCCCATGGAGGGCTTTGAACAGTTGGCAGGAGACCTGGAGGTGGATTCTGTCCAGTAGGGAGCCAGCACAGAGAACTTTCCTCAGCACACACCCATGTCCTTGCATGCCTGTTCACCACAACGGCTTGAGATAACTGCCCAATGACCACAGGATCCATTAAGGTACAAAGGTGCCAGGCCAGTTTTATTGTCGACAAAGCATGGTAATAGAACTTGGCAGACTCTATGAGGATACTAAAACAATGAATGCAGCTCAGTGAATGGTGGCATCCAATGAAGTGGGTTCTAGCCCACGAAAGCTTATGCCCAAATAAATCTGTTAGTCTTTAAGATGCCACCAGACTCCTTGTTATTTTTGTGGTTACAGACTAACACGGGCTACCCCCTGATACTTGAGTGAATGGTGGGACTTTCCATTCCCCGCTTGGCTGGCCAAAGACACTCCCTCTGAGATATCTTTTTATACACCGATACAAACAAGTTACATACTGCCCCTGACGTATCAGGGTGCTAACCTCTGATATATTAGGATGCCACTCATGGCCTTGTACTTTTTGGTTTGATCAAAACATCTCTTCATCATGCTGTCATCCTGACCTTATCTTTAGGATGGGTCAGTGTGTTCCTGTTATCTTTGGGGAATGTGCTGGTATCGGAGTGTTCTTGTCCCATCCTTCTGGAATGTGTTTGCATGTATATTTCTTATACCTAGCGCTACTTAGGAATGTGTGTTTCAGCAATATCAGCCCTGTTCTTGCCAGATTCTGTGAGCAGGGCCTGCCTCTTGCTCACAGGTTAACTTTGCTTTATGGCAGCAAAGTTTTGACCACTACTTTAGTTCAGGCCTCCAGCCTCATACCAGGCCTCTGATACAAGGGCTTATGTCTCAGGCTTTCTTCCTACTGTAGTTTCAGTCCTCTGGACTACCTGCAGAAGTCCAACAAACCATACAGGACCTTTCACTTGTAGGCCCTTCTCTGAAGTCCCTTGGAATCTACACTCCAGTGACGAAAAGAAAGCATTTTTGTTAACTACAGCCCTTTCAGCCAAGAAAAAAGGGAAGGAGCTGTAGAAGGCAACCTCCACTTCCCTCCTCTTCAACATCAGTGAGCTCATCCCATCAAGACACACCTTCCAAGTGGGCATTTTGATGGGGTTGTTGAGGACAATATACCAGTCTCCTCACTTCCATCAGGTCCTCCTTTTTTGTTTACCAGTTGTCTGTCCTGCTTGCTAAGTGCCTGGATCCATAGAACATCAGACCAGTGGGTCTTAAGCACAGTAGGACAGGGGTATGCCATCCAATGTACTTCTCCCCCCTTCTCCCCGTCCCTCTTCAGGGACCACTCTCACAAGATGACCCTTCAGCGGGAGATCCAGTTTCTTCTTTAGAAAGGGGCCACAGAGGAAGTACCATTGGACCTTGGGGGGAAAAGGCTACTATTCCTGTTATTTCCCGATCCCCAAGATAAAAGGAGGTCTCAGGCCCATATGAGATCTAACAGAACTGAACAAATTCCTGAAGAAAATAAAATTTTGCATGGTTACCCTAGCCTCAATTATCCCTTCCCTGGAACAAGGAGACTGGTATGCTGCCCTCGACTTGAGTGACGTTTACTTCCATGTTGCAATATGACCCAACCATCAGAAGTTTCTCAGATTTGTGGTGAATGGCTGACAGTTCTCAGGGCTTCCATTCAGCCTGGCAGCTGCTCCTTGGGTATTCACAAAGTGCACAGTGCTGGTAGCAGCTCATCTTTTAAAAAAAATATAGGCATCCATGTCTTCCCATACCTAGATGACTGGCGGACCAGAGGCGGGTCAGAATCTGCCCAGCGTATCCACTGCTCTGTCCATATTCAAAGCTCTAGAGCTCTTAGTGACCCAAGAAAAATCAATACTGAAAATCTGTACAGACAACAGAATTCATTGGAGCAATCCTTGACTCAAAAAGGCCAGAGCTTTTCTACCACAAAACAGGTTGAAAACCATTCAACACCTAGTACTTAATGAAAGCTTACCAGCTCACAACTGCACGTGAGTGCCTCAGGCTGCTGGGTCACATGGCCGCATGTACTTGTGTAGTGTAACATGCCAGACTGCAACTCAGGAAGTTGCAAACATGGTTAGCATCAGTGTATGGCCTGAATTGTCACTGCTAGGACAAGGTGTACAAAATTCTCTGTTACTCACATACTCTAGGGGCACCCACCTTTAGCCAGTCCCTAGAGCTCAGGCGATAACCTTATGCTATAGGGCACGCACGTTTACCCTTCCCTGGGCTCAAGGAGTAATCTTACTCTCTGCGGGTCTGCGGGGTCTTTTACCAGTGGAAGAGCCGTACAAAGTAATGTCCTACTTAACCTCTATTTATTAACAATCACCAAAACAGAAGGCACACGCTAAGCATACAATGCTCAACACTCCCAAGAAGACATATGAACTTTTCTTGATGGCCAGTCAGGATCAGGTCATCTGGGGAACTCCAGTTTCTGCACGGTGTCATTGGCAGAGTGTTGAGGTCTGGCAGCTCTGCTCTCGGGGCTGTGTCCTGGAGTTGGTTCCTTAGAAATTCCTTTTGGACCCCAGTTTACACAGTGAAACTTGAGTCTTGCCTAGCTGTACCTTAACCAATCATTGTACTAAGTTATTACTAAACAATTTTCTAACCAATCCTAACATATTGTAAAACAATTCTTCACCCAATCATACCCCACCACCTTAATTGATTTACACCAAGCAAGATTAGTTATGCAAGAGACAGAAACAATCTCAGAGCCAGACAGAGACCATACAGACAAACAGTAGAGAAATGGGGGCCATAAGGACAAAACAATAAAGAAATGAAGGTTTCACAGCCACGACTGTTGATAAGTGTCTGAAGCAGCTCAGGCTATTTAGTTTATCCAAGACAGAAGTAGCACAAGAGGTGACTTGGTCAGGGCCTGCAAGTACTTAGATGAGCAAAGATTTCTGATCTAGCAGACAAAGGCGGAACAAGGTCCAGTACCTGGAAGCTGAAACCAGACAAATTCAGAATAGAAATAAGAGGCACGTTTTTAACACTCGGGGAATTAACCCTGGAACAGCTTCCCTAGGGAGGTGGTGAATTCTCCATGTTTACAGTGCAATTAAACGCTCACAGCTGGCCCATGTCAGCTGGCTCGGGCTTGTGGGGCTTGGGCTGCGGGGCCATTTAATTGCAATGGAGACCTTTGGGCTCAGGCTCTGGGACCCACAAGGGGGAAGGGTCGTAGAGCCTGGGCTCCAACCCGAGCCTGAACGTCTGCCTCTCTCTGGCCCACTCCCTCCCCAGGACGGTGAGATGTCTGTGTTTGCCCCCTTCCCATCCCACAACTAATATCTCTGTCTATCTGTGCAGAGTGTCGAGAGATGCTGCTGCATACTACAATCCCCATCCTCCGGGAGCTGATTGAGAAGGGAGAGGAGGAGGAGGCTTGCATTGATCTGCTCAGCAATATCCTGGAGGTGCTGTACAAAGCCCAGAAGGTAAAACCCCCATTACCCTAAGTGCTAGCTGTCAGCCCTGTCCAGCCGTGGTGTTGGCCTCACATGGTCAGATGGGCTTGAGCTAGGCTGAGCACAAAGCTCCCTTGTGGGGACAAATATTGGGGCTCAGGCTGACATTCCCCCTCCTTCTACAGACCTAGGGGGAAAGAGACACACGGGGCATAGCAGGGGTTGTCTGGGACTAGCCAACTGTCCCAGGCACTTTCCCATTAAACAAGATGGAGCTGCCAAAGCCTTCAGAGATGAAACCACAGCAATTATACCTGAGTCAAACCATCATGATTTGATGGGCCAAGCCACGGCCCCCACTGCAGTGATGGGTGCCTAATACCATAGTCCCCTGCAAGCCCTAGAGAAGTCCTATAATTCCTGACCATACCTGCAAACCCTCCCCATGGGGTCTCCCCACCCCATGGGAAAATAGAAGGTCCAAAGCATCATGGAGCCCTGGTGGGAAACCCCTTTAAAACTTTGTCAATTTATCTCCCTCCCAGTGGACTGACCCTTCTCCCCATGTATTAGACCTAGGGGAAGTTGCCCAGCCCATGTGAGTTACAGGACAGAGCAAATGGAATTATTACATTTTTTAAAATTTGTTTGTAGAGTCTCAAAGCTCCAGCTGAGGTCACCCATTGGCTGGCTGCTGTATAGATACATAACAGGAGACAGTCTGTGACATGGAGAGCTGACAATCTAAATAGGCAAGACAGACAAAGGTGGAGAGGAACAAAGGGCTATTAGCACTAGGCCCAGAGAAATGAAGTGACTTGCCCAAGGTGTCACATGGAGGCTGTGGCAGAGCCAGGAATAGAGCTCAGAGTGTCCTCTGAGAAGGAATGAGCTCCAGACTAGCTCCCCTGTGAGGGTCAATTGGAGCCGCTGTCTTTAAGGTCCACACTCAGAGAGAGAGCTGCCTCTCGCACTCGGCACTGCAATATCTGAGCCCTGCCTACATCAGCACCACCGCTGTTTGCTACTCGGGCAGCGTAATGTTCACCAGCTGCCACGCACAAGCACCAGGAGTGCCCCTCATCCATCAGACTTGCTTCTGATCAGTTTACCTTTGAAAATTAGCCAAAAGCTGCTCTGATTAGACCACACCCTCTGAACCCTCCAGTTCCTGCCCATTCAATTGCAACTTTATGAGGCTCCCATAATACATCACTTCAAGGTACATGGTACAGTCCTTTGCTCAAGGAGCTCCTTTATAAGGTGAAGTGAGGGGACAAGGCCTGGACACTCTGAGCCCCAACTTTCCTCTAATACAACTATTCCCCTGGCAGATGCAGAGATGAGCAGAGTGGAGCTGGTTGAGACATCCACCTTCTGAAGGATGCCAGCATTGGCTACTCAGTGGGGATTGGCAGAAGAGGCCTGAGTATAATGTCCCTTTTAACAGAGCAGCCCCTGTCAGCTCAGCCATGCCAAAATCCTGTGGGAGGGTCTTACCCATCTCCTTCCAGTATGAAGCAGAGAGCTGTACCAACACTCCTAGGAGTAGGACAGATTTCCTCTCTGAAAGGCAGCAGGTGCCATGCCACATTTTGGAAATGCATCCCAGAGAGGGAAAGGTATACAAGGGAAGCACAGCCCTGCCCGAAGGTTGTATGGTGAAATGAGCCAATGATAATGACTCTTAGCTTGATTGTAAGGATGAATTTGTTTGATATTGTTGGTTCCAGAGAGCAGAAGAACGGCTGACACGTCTGAGTGGAGAAGAGAGACAGCACAGGGAGGACTCTGAGCTGGTGAGCACTCCTCTGGGAAGTTTTGAAATACAGTAGGAGAGAGGAAGAGTAGGGGCAGCCTGAGCACCTGGGAGAAGCCCACCTGCTTCTCACTTCAGCCCCCAGCCTTTCATTTGCTGTCACCTTGAGTTTGAGAGGTGGTGGAGATGGGGCTCCTGCCAAGCAATGGGGTGGGGAGACCGGGACTGTAATAGTGGGTCTGGGGGTTGGATGTCTGGTGCATCAGCAGAACTGTATGACTGAGAAGTTCAGATGTGTACTATGATTGGCTTTGTTCAGGGCAATCAGACCTTCATTTTCTAAACTTATCGGATTTCTTGGAATCCTGTGGGAAGAATAATACATCTTTAATTTGCTTATGGATCAGTGTCCTAACAGATAAAGCACAAGATGGGGTATTAGTTGTTAATAAATATTAATCAGAAGTTAGGAACCATGGAAAATGGTCAAGTGCAGACTTTTAATACCTCACCTTAGGGACACCTTGTGGTTACAAGTTAATCAGATCTTCAGCTTGAAACAAGAACACGCATGACATCTTCAGTTTCCTTTTTATACACTTCAGGGCTCCTTGAACTGGAGTTTCCAGAAGCAAGTAGTTAGTATAGAAAGGGTCTCTCTCCTCGGGGCATATCTTCGAAAGATTGGCTTCAGAGGGGGAGGATTTGCATTCCCCTCACCTCAAGGTATTTCCTAAGGAAATTCACTTCATACCTATTGTTCCAGAAAGACCTTTGAACTTCCAGAAATTGCATTAATCTTGTCATTCTACTAAAGAAGTTCCATACAATCTCACAGTACTGTGTAAACATCTGCATTTGTAATACAATGAACTGCAAAGATCTACACTTTCCACAGTATGCATCCGATGAAGTGAGCTGTAGCTCACGAAAGCTTATGCTCAAATAAATTGGTTAGTCTCTAAGGTGCCACTTTTTTATTGAAAAAAGTAATTCCCAACTATGCATAAAAAAGATGGGGTCTAAATTAGCTGTTACCACTCAAGAAAGAGATCTAGGAGTCATTGTGGATAGTTCTCTGAAAACATCCACTCAATGTGCAGCGGCAGTCAAAAAAGTGAACAGAATGCTGGGAATAATTAAGAAAGGGATAGATAATAGGACAGAAAATATCATGTTGCCTCTATATAAATCCATGGTACGCCCATATCTTGAATACTGTGTGTGGATGTGCGGACCCCATCTCAAAAAAGATATATTGGAATTGGAAAAGGTTCAGAAAAGGGCAACAAAAATGATTGGGGTCTGGAACGGCTTCCATATGAGGAGAGATTAATCAGACTGGGACTTTTCAGCTCGGAAAAGAGACGGCTAAGGGGAGATATGATTGAGATCTATTAAAATCATGACTGGTGTAGAGAAAGTGAATAAAGAAGTGTTGTTTACTCCTTCTCATAACACAAGCACTAGGGGTCACTAAATGAAATTAATAAGCAGCAGGAAGTATTTCTTCACACAACGCGCAGTCAACCTGTGGAGCACCTTGCCAGAGGATGTTGTGAAGGCCAAGACTATAACAGGGTTCAAAAAAGAACTAGATAAGTTCATGGAGGACAGGTCCATCAATGGCTATTAGCCGGGATGGGCAGGGATGGGGTCCCTGGCCTCTGTTTGCCAGACGCTGGGCATGGACGACGGGATGGATCCCTTGGTGAGTCCCTGCTCTGTTCACTCCCTCAGGGGCTCCGGCACTGGCCGTGGTCGGCAGACAGGACTCCAGGGGTGGATGGACTCTCAGTCTGACCCAGCCTGGCCGTTCTAATGAATCAGCACGACTGGTTCTCTCAAAACATTGGCTCAATGTGCAGGGCAGCTTTTTTTTCTTTCTTTTTTTTTTTAAACTAATGGTTAGGAGCCATTAGGAACCAATAAAGATAAGAGAGGTAATGCACAGTGCCACTCTATGAATCCGTGGCACGCCCACAGCTTGAATACTGCCTGCAGCTCTAGTGGCCCCATCTCAAAAAAAAGATACTGGGCTAGATGGACGATTGGTCTGATGCGGCATGGTTGTTCTTCCAACTCCTCGTAGACATATAGCTAATCTCTGATGCTAAGGGTGTGGAGTTTTCACCTCCCCTCTGCTGGGGGTGTGTCTGCAAGCCAGGACATAGCCACAGCAAGAGGGATTCCCAATATTATCAGCCCTAGACAGTGAAATAATATCATTCTCCCACCAACACATCCACGGGTATCTTATGGAGAGCCCCACCTTCCAAGCATCTTTTAAACCTTCCCAGTCTAGTTAGGCATGAGCCAAAGGTACAAGTGGTTTCATATCTCTCCCCTGCAAGCATATCTGATTCTTTAGTCAGATCTTTCCTACCAAGTATAATCTGGGCACTGTGTGCTTCCACTCTTGGAACATTCTGCCATTTACACTGGCCTCTTTAATAAACTCTGTCCACCTCCAGGAGGGCATGTGATGGGTTACCCCCCACTCCAGGGTGCCACCTGGTGTACTGGGGTACAACTGAGCCTGCCTGTTCCACCAGCCTGGGCTCTCTTACACTGTCCTGCTGAGTCAGGCCCTCAAGCCTCCTCCAGCACACACACAGGTAGGGACACACCCAGCTGCAGAAAGACACAGACACTGAAATCAGCTCTGCATGGGAAGACTTGGCTAGGGAATTGCCCAGCACTCAAATGCACACCCCCTCTGGAGTGTAAACCCAAAATTGTATTGGCTTGCACTGCACAGAAAACTGTACAATTTAAACTCATGAAATTCACTCCCTCCATCAGTGTGGAGGAAGATATGCACAGCTTTTTGCACCCCCCAGTTATAGATTTCACAAACGGGGTTTAGAGAAAACAAAAACAAGTTAATTAACTACAAAAGATAGATTTTAAGTGATAAGGGATAGCAAATAGATCAAAGCAGATCACTGAGCAAATAAAAACAAACACGCAAACTAAGCTTAATACACTAAAGAAACTGGTTAAAAGTGGTAGTTTCTCACCCTAAATGACAGGTTTCAGAGTAACAGCCGTGTTAGTCTGTATTCGCAAAAAGAAAAGGAGTACTTGTGGCACCTTAGAGAGTAACCAGTTTATTACCAACAGGAGAGTGGGTTGGTCTGTGTGTGTGGAAAAAAGGGGTGGGGGAGCAGAAAACCTGGATTTGTGCTGGAAATGGCCCACCTTGATTATCATACACATTGAAAGGAGAGTGATCACTTTAGATAAGCTATTACCAACAGGAGAGTGGGGTGGGGGGAGAGAAAACCTTTTGTAGTGGTAAACACCCATTTTTTCATGGTTTGTGTGTATAAAAGCATCTTCTGTATTTTCCACAGTATGCATCCGATGAAGTGAACTGTAGCTCACGAAACCTTATGCTCAAATAAATTGGTTAGTCTCTAAGGTGCCACACGTACTCCTTTTCTTTTCACCCTAAATGTTGCTTTATGGCAGATTACAGAGGTTCTTGAAGACAAGCTGCTTTTGCTTGCAGCTTAAAACTCTAGGTATTTCTTTCACAGACCAGACACCTTTTCCAGCCCAGGTTCAGTCCTTCCCCACCACCTTTGTCTTTGTTTCTTAGATCATCTGTTTCCAGCAGTCATCCTGGACAGGGATTCAGTGAGGAATGACCCCTGATTAACTCACTTCCCTGCCTTAAATAGGATTTACATATGGTGGGAATCCTTTGTTTCCCAGCTTTATCCCCCACCCTTATCAGAGGAAAAATACTAGGGGTCCAAGATGGAGTCCAGTACCAGGTGACAGGATCACATGACCCTGCAGTGTCAAAGCAGCCAGGAGTCAAATATTGTTTGCAGCATCCCAGGAAGAGCTTCTCAGGAAGGTGGTAGATTAGCATCTTCAAAGTCCTATTGTTCTCCCTAATGGCCCATTCAGGCTTATTGCATTCTGTCTGGTGGGCATTCCCCAGGTATAAACGCACTTGTAATTGCAAAAAGAAAAGGAGGACTTGTGGCACCTTAGAGACTAACAAATTTATTTGAGCATAAGCTTTCGTGAGCTACAGCTCACTTCACTGGATGCTACTCTGAAACCTGCACTTGTAATTGTTACATAGTCAGTATTCCTAACTTCAGATACAGAAATGAAACATACATACAAATGGGATAATCACATTCAGTAAATCAGAACCTTTCCAATGATACATCACATGACCCATCTTGCCTAAAGCACATCTTAGTTATGCCATATTCATATCATAGGAATATCTCTATGGAGAATATGGGATGTAGTGTCACAGTGCAGAACAGACAATTACCTGTGATCAACGCAGGCATCCCTGCCTGGATTCCACATACAAAGCACACTGCTTCCTCAGCTGTTGAGTTGATTTACACAAATAACGCCTTCTCAGGCCATCACTCTGGGCCGGAAACCTTGAGGCAACCATTTCCGGGGTGGTAGGGGCTCAGACCCAACCCCTCACCTGGGACAAAGCGGGACCCCCCCCCCCTTTACGCTGGGTGTTTCCCATTCCTCAGACCTGCGCTTCACAAATGGCCTCGCTTGCACAAATAGATCAGCTGCATGGGCTGCATCTTTTAGTCGCTGGGGATTTATCCCACACTGCAGCTCTTACTTCAGCCAGCCCCAGGCATCAAAGAACTTCTCTTGGCTAAATAGGTATAGCAGATTTTCATAGTCCTCTGCCTCTTTATATCTCATCCATTTCCTTAAATGATCACACATTTTATAAATTTATTTCCCATGACTTATTTTATCATGTTTTTTGATGTTTCTAAATTTTAGGCAATATTACTCTGGGATTATTTGAAACCTTCTTGATACAATATCTCTGAATAAATCATAATTCACAGATATTTATCAGATAGACTGGGAGGCAACATTGTCATTTTCTGTGTGTCAAGAATTTGGAGTACTTCACATGCATCCGATGAAGTATCCGATGATGCATCTTCATGCATCCGATGAAGTGAGCTGTAGCTCACGAAAGCTTATGCTCAAATAAATTGGTTAGTCTCTAAGGTGCCACAAGTACTCCTTTTCTTTTTGCAAATACAGACTAACACGGCTGTTACTCTGAAACCTGTCACATGTCATAGAATCACAGAATCTTCGGGTTGGAAGAGACCTCAGGAGGTCATCTAGTCCAACCCCCAGCTCAAAGCAGGACCAACCCCAACTCAATCATCCCAGCCAGAGCTTTGTCAAGCCAGGCCTTAAAAACCTTTAAGGAAGGAGATTCCACCACCTCCCTAGGGAACACATTCCAGTGCTTCACCACCCTCCTACTGAAATAGTGTTTCCTCATATCCAACCTAGACCTCCCCCACTGCAACTGGAGACCATTACTCCTCGTTCTGTCATCTGCCCCCACTGAGAACAGCCTCCTCCTCCACTGAGAACAGCAATACTCCAGATGTGGCCTCACCAGTGCCAAATGGAGAGAAATAATCACTTCCCTTGATACGCTGGCAATGCTCCTACTAATGCAGCCCAATATGCCATTAGCCTTCTTGGCAACAAGGGCACACTGTTGACTCCTATCCAGCTTCTCGTCCACTGTCACCCCCAGGTCCTTTTCCGCAGAACTGCTGCTTAGCCAGTTGATCCCCAGCCTGTGGCAGTGTATGGGATTCTTCCATCCTAACCGGGGTTATTTAAAGTGAGGGGGGATTTCATAGCAGCCTTCAACTACCTGAAGGGGGGTTCGAAAGAGGATGGAGCTTGGCTGTTCTCAGTGGTGGCAGATGTGAAGCAGCGAGGGCACAGCAGGCTCAGGGGAGGGGGCAGGAAGGGGTGGAGTGGGGGCAGGGCCTGTGGCAGAGCCAGGGGCTGAGCAGTGAGCGCTCCCCGGCACACTGGAAAGTTGGTGCCTGTAGATCCAGCCCCGGAGTCGGTGCCTAGACAAGGAGCCACCTATTAACTTCTGAAGAGCCCATGTGGCTCTGGAGCCACAGGTTGGCCACCCCTGGGCTAGATGGACCATTGGTCTGACCCAGTCTGGCCACTCTTTTATGTTCTTATGTGGGTGCACGAGGTCAGCCAGTAGCTTAGGAGCGAGCAGCCATCTGTTTCTAAGGTGTGGAGAGAGAATTCCGTGCTTTAGTCCCAGCTCTCAAATGCAGGCTGAGTTGCCCTTTGAGCAGCCCCTCCCAGCTGTGAGTGGGGCCACCTGCATGATTCCTCTTGTGCTGTCTGTCGGCTGCTGCCATTGCTGGGGGAGGTCCCTTTTACAGTGCCAAAGCTGCGTTTGACACAGCCCCTGGGGCACTCTGAGTACTCACCATGCAAAGGAGTATAACTGCCAGGTGACCTCCCTTTCTGTCTCCTGCATGGTGATCCCAGGAGTGAGACCAGGGCAGGGCTGCCCGGACTCTGGACATGACGTGTGTCTTGCCTTTCAGAGGAAGGTGAAGGGGCATGTGCAGATGATTCTGGAGCAGCTGCTGCGCACTGTCAATCGCAGGGTGATTGTCCTCGACCAGGAGCACGACCTAAGAGTGAGTACCACTGCTTGCTCTGTGCGGTTCTGGGGGGCTGCAGGCATCTTGGAGTGAGCCTGGCCCCTGAACGGGCCCTGGTGAGTGCAAAAGAGTGTGCTGGGGTGCTAAGAGGTGGGGTGGTAAGAGCTTCTCATGAGAGTCCCCTGCTATTGGTGCTATTCATCCTGCAGCAGCTTGATCAGGATGAGGCTCTCGGTGTTACACAGAACCCCTGGAAAATCCTTCAGCCCAAGACCGAACACGGCACATGGGGAATTCATGGTAGGAGCAGATACTGTGGCAGGGTGGAGTCCTGGGTCGACCCTCATGGGGTGCTGGCAGACGGCTGGGCCTCATCTCGTAGTGGGAGGTTCCTTCTGTGGAGGTGGGGCCGTAGGGACATCTCGAGGTTGAAGAATGTGAGTTCTGAGGACAGGTGAAGGGAGCTGGGCTCCTTCCAGGAACAAGGTTTACTTGCTGGGCCTGAATCACCATTGGAGTTCTGCTTCAGAGTGGTAGCCGTGTTAGTCTGTAAAAACAACGAGGAGTCCTTGTGGCACCTTAGAGACTAACAAATTTATTTGGGCATAAGCTTTTGTGGGCTAAAACCCATTTCATCAGATGCATGGAGTGGAAAATACAGTAGACAAGTATAAATACACAGCACATGAAAAGATGGGAGTTGCCTTACCAAGAGAGGGGTCAGTGCTAACAAGCCAATTCAGTTAAGGTGGAAGTGGCCTATTCAAAAGGGGTGAATACCAAGGGAGGGAAAATCACTTTCGTAGTGCTAATGAAGCCAATGCAATCAAGGTGGCCAATTTCAAACAGTTGACAAGAAGATGTGGGTATCAGGAGAGGGAAATTAGTTTTTGTAGTGACCCATGCACTCCCAGTCTGTATTCAGACCTAATTTGATGGTGTCCAGTTTGCAAATTAATTCCAGTTCTGCAGTTTCTCGTTGGAGTCTGTTTTTGAAGTTTTGTTGTTGAAGAATTGCCACTTTTATGTCTGTTGTTGAGTGTCCAGGGAGATTGAAGTGTTCTCCTGCTGGTTTTTGAATGTTACAATTCTTGATGTCTGATTTGTATCCATTTATTTTTTTGCGTAGAGACTGTCCGGTTTGGAGTTCTGCATGCCAAGAATGCAGAGCGGATTAAATCTCAGGGTTCAGGGCATCAGCTGGTCATAGAGTCTCTGTCCACACAGCCAGTGGGTGCAAGCCTCCCAGCGTTGGGCAACAGACTTGGGCTCCTGGGGCTCATGCTCTAGAAATAGCTGAGTAGGGAGTGCTTTGCAGAATCCTGGGTATGTCTATCCAGTGGCTCAGGCTCTGAGGCCCACCCCCGCTTCCTAGGCTTCAGAGTCCAGGCTCCAGCCTGAGCCGCAGCCTCAGATGGTTATCGGCTCAGCTATTTCAGAGCACTGCTTGCAGCCCCGCTAGCCCGCGTCCGTTGACCTGGGCTGAATGAGAGCCTTGCTTTCATGGGCTGCATAGACGTACCCTGGAGCACAGCGCTGCTCAACTGGTGCATCAGAGTTAGGGCCCGGCTGGACTATTTGGTGAAATGGCCTAATCAAGTAGGTGAGGAGCTACGAGGCAAGATGGCCCCATGGCTCACTTGGTTAGCCAGTGCCTTGATGTGGGGAGCAGATCTGATGTGCCAGCAGGTGGGGGAGGGGTTCAAAATGAAGAAAGAACTTGATAAATGTATACCTTCAGATCAGCGGCACTGCTATGGGTACCCGCATGGCCCCACAGTATGCCAACATTTTTATGGCTGACTTAGAACAACGCTTCCTCAGCTCTCGTCCCCTAACGCCCCTACTCTACTTGCGCTACATTGATGACATCTGCATCATCTGGACCCATGGAAAAGAAGCCCTTGAGGAATTCCACCATGATTTCAACAATTTCCATCCCACCATCAACCTCAGTCTGGTCCAGTCCACACAAGAGATCCACTTCCTGGACACTACAGTGCTAATAAACAATGGTCACATAAACACCACCCTATAGCGGAAACCTACTGACTGCTATTCCTACCTACATGCCTCCAGCTTTCACCCTGACCACACCACACGATCCATCGTCTACAGCCAAGCTCTGCGATACAACTTCATTTGCTCCAACCCCTCAGACAGAGACACACACCTACAAGATCTCTATCAAGCATTCTTACAACTACAATACCCACCTGCGGAAGTGAAGAAACAGATTGATAGAGCCAGAAGAGTTCCCAGAAGTCACCTACTACAGGATAGGCCTAACAAAGAAAATAACAGAACACCACTAGCCGTCACCTTCAGCCCCCAACTAAAACCCCTCCAACGCATTATTAAGGATCTACAACCTATCCTGAAGGATGACCCAACACTCTCACAAATCTTGGGAGACAGGCCAGTCCTTGCCTACAGACAGCCCCCCAACCTGAAGCAAATACTCACCAACAACCACATACCACACAACAGAACCACTAACCCAGGAACTTATCCTTGCAACAAAGCCGGTTGCCAACTGTGCCCACATATCTATTCAGGGGACACCATCAAAGGGCCTAATAACATCAGCCACACTATCAGAGGCTCGTTCACCTGCACATCCACCAATGTGATATATGCCATCATGTGCCAGCAATGCCCTTCTGCCATGTACATTGGTCAAACTGGACAATCTCTACGTAAAAGAATAAATGGACACAAATCAGATGTCAAGAATTATAACATTCATAAACCAGTCGGAGAACACTTCAATCTCTCTGGGCACGCAATCACAGACATGAAGGTCGCTATCTTACAACAAAAAAACTTCAAATCCAGACTCCAGCGAGAAACTGCTGAATTGGAATTCATTTGCAAATTGGATACTATTAATTTAGGCTTAAATAGAGACTGGGAGTGGCTAAGTCATTATGCAAGGTAGCCTATTTCCCCTTGTTTTTTTCTACCCCCCTGCCCCCCCCCCGACGTTCTGGTTAAACTTGGATTTATGCTGGAAATGGCCCACCTTGATTATCATGCACATTGTAAGGAGAGTGGTCACTTTGGATGAGCTATTACCAGCAGGAGAGTGAGTTTGTGTGTGTATGGGGGTGGGGGGGTGAGAAAACCTGTATTTGTGCTGGAAATGGCCCACCTTGATTATCATGCACATTGTAGGGAGATTTCAGAGTAACAGCCGTGTTAGTCTGTCTGCGAATACAGACTAACACGGCTGTTACTCTGAAACTTGATAAATTGGCTAGAGATAAATCAGTCCCACTGGGCAGGGGCCAGGGCAGGGGTTAGAAACCAGGGGCTGAATGCGAGTCTGGGGAAACTGGAATAACAGGGAGTTAGTGCATGGCAGCTTAGCCCAAGGGGGACTGCCCAGACTGCAAACCGCTGGGTCTACGCTCTGTGTCCTGCTGACAGTGACGCTCTTGCGGCAGCGGGAAGTCAGTGGGGATGACTGTAAACCAATAGTGTAGAGGAGCAATGGCGGCTGAAGCTCAGTTCGCCTCTCAGTGGAGGGGCCTGCTGGGATCTGAGGACAGTGTTGTCCTCCCGTTCTTGGTTCTCACTGACAAGTGCTGCTGGAGGCAGCGAATCTGGAGTGACGGGCATGGCAGAGTGGTGCTGTGAGGCTCACTGAGCCTCTGGCTCTGCTATGTTCTCTGTTTGGAGTCTGCCTGAGGATCTCTCCAGCAGGTCGCTCTGCTCAGGTCTGTGCATGTTCAGGCTGCTGGCAGCCCCTTGGCGGGATGTTTGGATAGGCATGCCCAGGACTCTGTGCTGCTGTTACACTGATCCCTGTGAGTTAGCACCTTAATTCCGGGAGCTACTGTAGCAAGTAGTAAGACACCTGCTCAGAGAGTTACTAGTTCAGTCTGACCCCATGGTTCAAGGAGTGACAAGGCTCTGCTCTTTAATGGTTCTGGTTTGATCCTGAGATGGGTTTCAAGCGTATATTTTGAGATATCCCCCTCTTCAGCGAGTCTCTCACAATTGGCAGGCTCAGACTCCCTTCACTAGAATCACTTCACTGCTGCAGTGTGGATGGGCTGTTTTCCTGGCATAATCTGTGCAGTTTCTCAGGAGAGCTCTGATTGGCTTGCCTGACACAATGGGTGAGGAAGCTCTTCCAGCTCCAGATCACCAGCACTGTCTCTTGCTCATCCTTAAGTGGCTTTGCTTGCTGAATAGATTGCGGATTCAGTCCTAAATGCTCCTCTCTGACCTTGGGGGTAATGGCCTTATGGACAGTTGCTTAGCTAAGCTATTCTGTATCCAGTTCTGCCCTCAGGCATTGTGTCAGTGTTGTAAATGAGGCAGACAGGGTGTGGCCCAGCTGGTCATAGCATCTCCTTTCATACCCTTCTCTCCAGCGCTTTTGCGGCGGGGGAGAGATTGTAGCTCTGAACCTTCCGGTCTGTGACAAGGACCTTTAGAGTGTGGGATCCAAGCGAGTGAAGGAAGCTTGGTGGGGATCAGGTGGGATTTGAGCTCACTAGCATTATGTTTTTTGTTACCCTTGCTTTTGGGTGGTGTATTTTGGCATCCCAGGGAAGTGAGGGCAGAAGGGAGCGGTAATGGAGCTACATGCATAATTTATAATAGTAGTAATGAGGAACACTGGATGAGGTAGTTAGAGACCAGTTTCAGTACAAAGAGAATCTAACCCTTTGACCTGATCCCAGCCATCTCCACTTGAATCTTTGCCAAGACCTGAACCATCTGAGTTTCAGAAATGCTGTCTGGTAGCTGTCTTGGCCTGACTTATCAGCTATATGCTGCCTGTGTACTCCCTGGCTCCACGCAGAGGTGCAGGGCTGCTTCATGACTGGCTGTTCCTAGGGAGGTGGTAGAATCTCCTTCCTTAGAGGTTTTTAAGGTCAGGCTTGACAAAGCCTTGGCTGGGATGATTTAACTGGGAATTGGTCCTGCTTCGAGCAGGGGGTTGGACTAGATGACCTTCTGGGGTCCCTTCCAACCCTGATATTCTATGATTCTATGATTCTATGGTGAGCAACAGTCAACATCTTCCCAGAGCCTGTTGTTGCAAGTGCTATTTCCAGCTCTGTTGTGTGTACTCCAGGGGTTTGGAAGCTTCTTATGAGCACAGAGCCAAACTGACCCATAGTCCTTGTCAGCGTCATTGAACCTGTGTGTAATGGGAAGCAGATGGGGGCATGAGGGAAAGAAGCCCAGGGACAGCTCTGTGATCACTTTCTGCCCCCTTCCCTCAGAGCCCTAGCTCCCCATGCCATGAGGGAACATCTGTTTGCACTGTCCCCCAGCAGCCCCTGGCTCTGTTCTCTGGTACACCCGAGTGTCTCTGTTTCCCATGCTGGCCTGTCCGGTGACCCCAGCAACACGGGTACACCTCTCAGAGCTCCCATCCCACCCCCCTTAGGAAATGCCTATCCTCACCCAGGTATCTGACCTGCTCATCCAGAGCACAACAGAATAATCATTTGGCTAGGGATGTTGCCTCCTTGTGAAGCCTCTGTTGGCTATAGGGGATTGTGAAACTGCACAAGCTAAAAGCTTCACTGATTTAGATGCCACAGCCAGGGACCTGCCATCCTGTCCTGGTGCCCAATACATCCCAGGTGAACGATCTGACCAAGGCCCACAAGCACCCTGAACATAGGCACCCATGGGACCCTTTCAGCAGCTGCGTAATGGGGAGGGGGATACAAGGTACTGAGAACCTCTCAGCTGTGACCTGGTCATCTGCTTCTAAAGAAAAACTGCTCATGGATGCTCACAAAGCCTGCAGGCCAAAGGAAGCTCTTGCCTTCCGGAGTGCTGGGACTTATGAACCATGCAGCTGGAGTTTCCTGGCTACTTAACCCCACACCAGAGACCTAAGCTTCCCCTCATCCGTGCCACACAGGGTGAGAAGCGCAAAAATGGTTCCATCCAAAATAAATAGGGTTCCTGGTGGGTTAAGGTCATACGGCGAGACATATGTTGTAGTTCAGGGCAGATGGACGTGGGTTAAGGGCAGAAGGCTCAGGGTGGGTTAGTGTTATATCAATTCCAGCAGACCCATGCAAATTCTCTGCTGAGCTCCTTAGTCTGTTTCAGATGGGTGTAACCTGGAGCTTGCATGGATCCCAGTCTCTTCTTGACTGGGTTTGTGATCCTTCCCTCACAGGACTTGTCCAGGCTTGGGGTTGGGGTTGACAGTGAACAGTGCATTGGCCATAGCAAGTCTCAGACACCTGAAATGCTGAGACTTCAAATGTTCTTCAATGAGATAAATTCTGTCTTTGCTGCTGGAGCCAAGTGTCCCCCTACAGGAGACCAGCAGCTGCCATTGACTTCAATGGGTATTGAATTCTGAGGCCTTCTTGGGGCCCAGCCTCCCTTCCAGCCCGTTGTCATGCACAGACAGTATCATTCAGAGGCCTTTGTGCTGCTCTCAGCCTCATGGGATTTCTGTAGAGCCCTCTCCTTTCCCACTCTCCTGGCCTTTGTGCAGCTCCAGGTTGGCTTTTCTGAGTACGGCAACATCTTGCTGACGTTGTGTGGAGCATTAGGAAGTGTTTTCTGTGCCGTGCTCAGCATGCTGACGTCGCCCACTGGCTGCTTCCAGCCCTCTTTGATCTGGGACCCTCATTAAACTGACATTGCATTTCTCCTCTCATGGGCAGCCTTGAAAAAGCTGGAATATTTGAGCTGCTAATTGCTTTCTTGTAATTAGTCAGTGAATCCTGCAGCCAGGGAGCCCTCAACTTCCTTCCCTGCGAGCCAGCTGCATGTGGGACGGAGAGTATAACTTCTAGGTTTGGCTTCCCCTCCCCATCCAGACTCAATACCACAGTGCTTCTGATTAGAGGTAGCAGGTCACAAGTGATCAGAACTGGTGGTGTGAAATGAGTTGGGCTGGTCTCAGCTATGCCCACAGCAGGCAGGTGCACACATCCCCACTGGTACTATCTGCTCTTTCATTAGCAGGCTCTGCAGAATTCTGAGGAATGTAAAGTGAGTGAATGAGTCTCAGATTTCTGAACAGGTGAGAACCCAGGGCTCATTCACTGGCACTTGCCTATGTACCAGTTTCCTCCAGTTTCCAGTGTTGGCCTTTCTCCCAATAGCTGCATCCCCCTGCCAACCGTCTGATCCAGGAAACTCAAAGGTCGGGTTCCCCCATGCGTAACCACATGCAAGATCTTTGCGATGTTCACATAGCATGGAGAAAGTTTCACACTGTGCTGCATTTGGTGAGGCGCTTCGTGCCTTCATGTCCTGATGGCAGTGGTTGTGAATCAGCAGGAGCTGCAGCTCTCTGACTAATCCCTGCAACTCGTGATTTCAGAAATCAAGGCTATAAGAAGGTGCTCTCAACCCAGAATGCAGAGGACTTAGTTACCCTGTCACCTGGACAGCAAGCCAGACTGGGGTGGGACACTTGATGACCATTGGGGTGAAGGGGAATGGTGCTATGCTGAGGAGAACTTGTAACACAGACCCCCAACTTTTCTGTGTGTAAAACACAATTGCAGGGCCTCTCATTAGGCAGCTGAAACAGTCGCCACTGAACTCTGAGCCTGGAAGTGACAAACCTCCAGGTACTTTTGATACACTGAAGTGATTGAAAGGCAGCTGCTGGCTGTTCTGTGGGGAGCCATGCCATAGAAATGCGCTTTTCATTACACAGGGAAAGGGGAGATGTAGCCGGACATCAGAGCGACAGAGATTGGAAATGCTGGGGGTGCCTGCCCTTGGAGATCAGAGATGGAGGCAGGGGTGTTAACCAGCTGTTCAGCTACACTGAAGGGAGCCCTAGTGTAGACAAAACTCCAGCAGCTTTCAGCATGTTTACCATGATGGCAGTGACACCCTGGGTGCAT
This sequence comes from Lepidochelys olivacea, assembly GCF_965140295.1. Lineage (NCBI taxonomy): Eukaryota > Metazoa > Chordata > Testudines > Cheloniidae > Lepidochelys > Lepidochelys olivacea. Next base: position 149,606,198 of record NC_140414.1, read on the forward strand.
GGAGGGAGTGTTATCTCCATGCCTTCTTTGTTAATTGCACCCCCAAATACTCCAAACAGCAGGAGCCAATCACTGCCTTTTTAAGAACAAAAACTTGCTGGCAAGAGCCTGTGTAGTGAAAATAGCGTCTCCCTAGAGTTTATTGATTTCTCATTAAGTGCAGTGGTGTTCCGCCTCCTGCCTGTTATTTACACAGGGGCCTTAGTATGTCAAACAGGGGAGAGGTAAGAATACAAAAGCTGGTGCTACCCAAACCCTAGACTCAGAGAGAGGGAGAGAAAGGAACAGAGTGCTTGGTGTGTCAGCAATAGAACGTCTCTTTGGCAGTGGGGACCTCACGCATGTCCTCTTGCCTTGGTGATGTGGCCTTTGCATCCCCCCCCTCAGGCAGCACCATGGGTCACAGGAACCAGAAACATTTGCGCCTGGATTTTTTGGAGTCCAGTTTTGCAGGCAGCTTCGGCATCGGGGACAGCTCTTGCCAAGTCGGTGTGGTGGCCCGGGCTATCGTGGGGGAGCTTTGCCTTGACTCACTCTCAATGCTGCTCAGCACCCTCTGGAAGCGGCCTTCCTGCTGCCGAAAATCATGTTCGACGCTGTGGAAGACACAGAACAAAGAAGAAAATATTAAGAAACATTTCATACAATAGGTTTCAGAGCAGCAGCCGTGTTAGTCTGTATCCGCAAAAAGAACAGGAGGACTTGTGGCACCTTAGAGATGAACCAATTTATTTGAGCATAAGCTTTCGTGAGCTGCAGCTCACTTCGTCGGATGCATCTAACGAAGTGAGCTGTAGCTCATGAAAGCTTATGTTCAAATAAATTGGTTCATCTCTAAGGTGCCACAAGTCCTCCTTTTCCTATTTCATACAATAATAATTCAAGGACAATCAGTAGTGGAGTCCTCTTTCCACAAGCTACCCCTGCCCTGCCCGGATCCACCTTGCCAGGGGAGTTTAGTGTCCATGCCCCTTCAGGCCTCAGTCTCGGCTGAGACTGTTAACAAGCTGGGCTAGGGGCTTTTATGATGTGGACACCTGTACTGGCCTGAGACATCAACACATTTCCCACCAGCCGCTGAGCTGATGTCAGATGGGAATGATTTCAGCCCCATGGAGCACTAATGAGATTACATGAGAGTAACAGTCAGCAGTCTGTCCTCAAAGATCCTGACGTACATTAACTAATTAAGTCATTTATAGAACAACTTTTCTCCCACTGGGTCCCAAAGTGCTTCAGAAACTTTTCTGACTGTCCAGACTATCCCCAAGGATCACTCACCCACAACTCTGGGGTTAGCCACAGCAGCACGCACCAGAGCTAGAAAGCAACTCTAGCCTTTGAGGGGATGCACAGTTATAACAGACAGTTATTCTATATGAATGTGTGATCAGGGTCCGTCGAACCACCACTCCACCCCAGCAAACCCTCGCCCATCAGCAAAGGCTTACCTGGGCCATGCACTGTGCCCAGGAAGCTGTACTCCCTCGCTCAATCTAAAAGGAAAGCACCAGAGCATGGATCTAGACTGTTCTCAGTGGTAGTGGATGACAGAACGAGGAGTAATGGTCTCAAGTTGCAGTGGGGGAGGTTTAGGTTGGATATTAGGAAAAACTTTTTCACTAGGAGAGTGGTGGAAGAAGGCTTCAGTGCTGAGCCTGAGCCCCTTTCAGCCTATCATATCTTCCAGCCCGACTCAGAAACGAGGCCCTCTCACAGTCAAACATGGCTCCACCAGCCCTCCCGCTAAACACCTGTTTACAACAAGGGAGCTTGAGTGAGGCAGAAAAATCAGAGAAATTAGGCATGAAAAAGAGAGCATCTACTCACTGCTTTGGTAGGTGCTGGGGACTGAGGTAACATGGTACCTCCCCTCCTCCTATCAGCTGGCTGGGGAAGCAGGAATGCGGGCTTTTAGGCAGTAGACCTCTGCCTAACATCCCTTCTGTACTCCAGGGCAGGATGGAAACTTGCCACAGTGAGAGAAGCCAGGTCCCTGCCCTGCTCCTTTGGGGAGTCAAATAAGAATGGAGCGAGAAGGAATTCTTCCTCTGGCCTTATGGCCCCTGGGGCAGCACATTCCTGGTGTCACTAGGCCCCGATGTAAAGAAGGCTGCGGGAGCGGTGTGTAAAGGGTTAATGTATGTCCTAATGATTGAAGGGAGGTTTGCACACCCCATGCTCTGGCTGATCCACCCCAAAAGCTGCCCCCGGATGCTCTTCCCCTTAAGGAATTGAATCTTGCTGTCTCACAGCGGATCAGAGCCATTTTGTTCTATCTACAGGCAATAGAAGAATGGCTGCTGTTAGCAGGAGACCTGCATTCTGTTCCCCCATGTGACTGTGGGGAAGGCATTCTCTCTCTGGGCCTCAAGGAGCCTTAGCCCTGTTCCTGTGCGTGTCTTTTCTACGTGACTGTGAGCTCCTCAGGGCAGGGGCAATCTGTGCTGCGCCTAGCACCGTGGGACCTTGATCTAAGTGATGCCAATAATAACAGAAAAGGAGGACTTGTGGCACCTTAGAGACTAACCAATTTATTTGAGCATGAACTTTCGTGAGCTTATGCTCAAATAAATTGGTTAGTCTCTAAGGTGCCACAAGTCCTCCTTTTCTTTTTGCGAATACAGACTAACACGGCTGTTACTCTGAAACCTGTCCATAACAGAATGAGCCTTTCCCACTGTACGCCAGGGGCTTGAGGAACGGAGCTCTGTAGTGGCCAGAGGGAATGCCCGTCTCCCTCAGCTGCAGTAGGAGCACTGACTTGTTGGCAGAGCAGGCAGGGACTCCACCATTAACCCTCAGCTATTGCACTGATCTCCACTTACCCAGCCTGCACCTTACCCTGATGTCTCCTCTGTACAGTCTCAGTCGCCCAACATTCCTTGCAACAGAACCAGGCTCTCAGCGTCTGGAAAAGGTCACAGGGTCCAGGCATGACGCTGTTTCTAGTGTCTGTTGCCTTGTGCCTGTGTGGGTCTGACTAGAGCACTTTGTTCATCATGTGGATGGCAGCTAAGCCCAGAGGGAGTCCACAGTCAGAGACAAGAGTTATACAACCCGTCTCCCTCAGCTGTGACATCCCTCCCAGTCACAGTGCCCACGGAGACAGACCTGTCAATCCCCGTTAGCACTGAAATCCCCCACTAGCTATACAGGAGGAATTTGCTGTCAGCTCTCGTGTAAGCAAGCACAGAGCAAGAGATGCACAACAAGGCACCTCCAAAGAGAGAGATGCACACTGCAGCAGGGAGAGACGCCCGCCCACAGCTATGGAGGGGAGACAGCGTCCTGTATGCAAAGAGAGGTGGGGGCAGAGGCATACACACAGGCAGAGATGCACCCACATGAGCACACAGCATTGCTCAGAGACCCACCCATCAGAGTGCCATTCAGCCTTCAGTGACACAAACCGAACAAGCGTCATTAATGATCAAATGAGCACATGCACAGAGAGAGCAGGGTGCACAGACGTGGAAAGAGCCTTAGCCACACACACAGGGACACCCAGCCTGACATACACAGTGAACAGCTGAGAGTACCCCTCCTCCCACAGGGTAATGGGGACAGTGTCCCCCAGCCCTCCCTCATTCACAGACCAAGTAGCAGCTGTCCCATTCCCTTCCCTCCCCCTTCCGCTTGCTCAGGGCTTTGTGGCTTCTTTGCCTTGGACTGATTTGGACCTGGGGAAAGAGGGAGACGGAGACAGGCACTCCCTTGCCCCCAGGCACAGAGGACTAAGAGCTGGGCCCCTGGGATCCCACACTCCACCCGCTAGGAGCCATTACCCAAGGAGGAGGCATGTCTGGAGGGGCGGGGGGAGTGCCTGCCATAGCAGAGAAGCAGCACAGGCTGATGGGGCTCAGCAGTAGGTGACAGTTTGCAAGGGGCTGTCACTCCTCATGCAGAGCTTTCACATGACATTCACCAACAGTCTCACTTTCCAGCAAAGGCTCTTTAGCTCAGTCAGATGGGAGGGGCACAGACTGCTGGCCAGTGAAAGGGGAAAGAGGCTTAGGGAGCTCCCCAAACAGACATGCAGCTCCACTGGCACCCCTCGATCTCACCCCTCAGAGCCCCCCTATTCCAGCCATGGGCTCCCCTCACGCACAGGACATAGATTTTAAAGCCAGCAGGAACTATCATAATCAACCAGTCTGACCTGCATAACACAGGCCAGAGCAGTTCATTGAGCTGGAGCATATCCTGTAGCAAGAGAGCCATCGAATCTTGATTTAAAGACTCCAAGCAAGAGAGAATCCACCATATCCCTGGCTAAGTTGTTCCAGTTACCCTCACGTAAACATGTGCCTTAGTGTACTTTGAATTTTTCTCGCTTCCAAGCATTCCAGCCACTGGATTTCCCATGCCTGCTGACTCGGACTCCTGGGGCTTGGGCTGCAGGGCTGTTTTAATTGCAATGTTTCAGTTTCCTATCTGAATTTGTCTAGCTTCAACTTCCAGACACTGGATCATATTTACCTTTGTCTGCTAGACAAAAGAGCTGTTAGCAAATATTTGATCCCACTGTAGCTCTGCCGATGCTCCTCAATCTCAGCCCATAGCCTTACCCCTGCTGTGTCAGGCCTTGCCTCGCCCTGCACAGCTCCCCGGGCACAAAGGCACAGCTGAAAGTTCTGGAGTATGTGCACTAAGTGTGCACCCATCCTGTGTGCCTGGCCCACTTTGAGACGTAGAGCATGGTTTATATTGTGCAGCAAACAAAGCTGAACATGAGCTTTTGACACGGTCTCTCACAGTATTCTTGCCAGCAAGCTGAAGTATGGACTGGATGAATGGACAATAAGGTGGATAGAAAGCTGGCTAAATTGTCCGGCTCAATGGGTAGTGATCAATGGCTCCATGTCTAGTTGGCAGCCGGTATCAAGTGGAGTGCCCCACGGGTTGGGTCTGAGGCCGATTTTCTTCAATATCTTCATAAATGATCTGGAGGATGGTGCGGATTGCACCCTCAGCAAGTTTGCAGATGACACTAAGCTGGGAGGAGAGGTAGATACGCTGGAGGGTAGGGATAGGATACAGAGGGCCTTAGACAAATTAGAGGATTGGGCCAAAAGAAATCTGATGAAGTTCAACAAGGACAAGTGCAGAGTCCTGCTCGCTTACAGACAGCCCCCCAACCTGAAGCAAATACTCACCAGCAACTACACACTACAGAAACGCTAACCCAGGAACCAATCCCCGTAGCAAACCTCATTCCCTACTCTGTCCCCATATCTACTCTAGCGACACCATCAGAGGACCCAACCACATCAGCGGCTCATTCACCTGCACGTCTACTGCTGTTATATATGCCATCATGTGCCAGCAATGCCCCTCTGCCATGTACATTGGCCAAACTGGACAGTCCCTTCGTAAAAGAATAAATGGACACAAATCGGACATCAGGAGTGGTAACCTACAAAAGCCAGTAGGAGAACACATCAATCATCCTGGACATTCTATAACAGATTTAAAAGTAGCTATACTTGACCAAAAAACCTTCAGAAACAGACTTCAAAGAGAAACAGCAGAACTAAAATTCATTTGCAAATTTAACACCATTAATTTGGGCTTGCATTGGTACTGGGAGTGGCTGGCTCATTACAAAAGCAGCTTTGCCTCTCCTGGAATTGACACCTCCTCATCTGTTATTGGGAGTGGACTACATCCACCCTGATCGAATTGGCCCTGTCTCACTGGTTCTTCACATGTGACATAACTCCCTTCCCTTCATGTGTCATTATATAATGCCTGCATCTGTAATTTTCACTCCATGCATCTGAAGAAGTGGTGTTTTACCCAGGAAAGCTTATGCCCAAATAAATCTGTTAGTCTTTAAGGTGCCACCTGACTCCTTGTTGTTTTTGTGGATACAGACTAACAGCTACCCCCTGATACTTGCTACAGACTAGGGACTGAGTGGCTAGGCAGCAGTTCTGCAGAAAAGGACCTAGGGGTTACAGTGGACAAGAAGCTGGATATGAGTCAACAGTGTGCCCTTGTTGCCAAGAAGGCTAACAGCATTTTGGGCTGTATAAGTAGGAGCGTTGCCAGCAGATCAAGGGACATGATTGTTCCCCTCTATTCAGCATTGGTGAGGCCTCATCTGGAGTACTGTGTCCAGCTTTGGGCCCCACACTATAAGAAGGATGTGGAAAAATTGGAAAACGTCCAGTGGAGGGCAACAAAAATGATTAGGGGACTGGAACACATGACTTATGAGGAGAGGCCGAGGGAACTGGGATTGTTTAGTCTGCGGAAGAGAAGAATGAGGGGGGATTTGGTAGCTGCTTTCAACTCCCTGAAAGGGGGTTCCAAAGAGGATGGAGCAAGACTGTTCTCAGTGGTAGCAGATGACAGAACAAGGAGTAATGGTCTCAAGTTGCAGTGGGAGAGGTTTAGGTTGGATATTAGGAAAAACTTTTTCACTAGGAGGGTGGTGAAGCGCTGGAATGCATTACCTAGGGAGGTCGTGGAATCTCCTTCCTTTGAGGTTTTTAAGACCCAGCTTGACAAAGCCCTGGCTGGGATGATTTAGTTGGGGATTGGTCCTGCTTTGAGCAGGGGGTTGGACTAGATGACCTCCTGTGGTCCCTTCCAACCCTGACATTCTAGGATTCCCCAGTGACCCAGCTATGGCTGACAAGATTTCCTCGCACTGGACTCTTCCATCTGGGTGCATCAGGCCTGCAATGACCCTCCTGGGATACATCAGCACCTCTGTCCTTCACCCATGTCTCACACAGGGAGGAGCTTGCAGGCCAGGACTCCCCGGGGCATAGGGGCCTGTTGAGGAACCGTTAGGTTGTGTCTGTTTGCACATTGCTCCTCAGCCCCTACTTTCATAGGCACCGACTCTGTGGGTGCTCCGGGGCTGGAGCACGCACAGGGAAAAAATGGTGGATGCTAAGCACCCACCGGCAGCCCCCCATCAGCTTCCCTTACCCTCCCTGTGCTTCCTGTCTGCCGGTGGCTCTGGAGATCAGCGCCTCCTCCTCTCTCCCCATGCCTCCCACCTGCTGCGATCAGCTGTTTCGTGGTGTGCAGGAGGCTGGGAGGGAGGGGGGAGGAGCGAGGATGTGGCGTGTTTGGGGGAGGGATGGAACTAGGTAGGAAGAGGCAGGGTGGGGATGGAGTGGGTGCAGAAAGAGGCGGGGCAGGGGTGGGGCCTTGGGGGAAGGGGTGGAGTGGAGGAGGGGCCTGGGGCAGAGACAGGGGTCAAGCACACTGGGGTTGGCGAGGTGGCTCTTACCTGTAGATGATGCAGGCGCAGTCCCGGCAGGTCCCACAGTTGGCGATATCCTGCCCTGTCCGGTATGAGCATCTCCTACAACAGAGCAGAAACCCCATGAGCAAGGAGCCCTGGGGTTGCTGTTCCCAGTGTCTCTCAGACCCCTCCCTGTAAGAACTCCCCAGGGGTCTGTGACATCACTCCATTGCCATAGGTAGGACAGTGATGTCAGTGAGGCAACGCAGCAGGAGCCAATGGGCCAGGGTGATCAGAAAACGTCCTGGAGAACTGCAACTGGCAAGAAAGAGAGAAGGGGCATGGAGAGCATCGTGACGGAGTGGCTAATGAAGAGGGGCTGAGCATCCGGACCACAGACAGCAGAGTTGTGGGTGGGGTGGCAGCACCACTCACAGCTTTTGGAGAGGAGGGCAGGGAAGCTTCCAGGATCTTGGCTATGGGAGAGGAAGGCTGGGTTCTAGGAACCCAGGACTCCTGGGTTCCACCTCTCATTCTCCGAGGGAACCCTGCATGCCGCTGCTTTCTCCTCAGCACAATAGAGACAGTGGCTCTGACCCATCTCTGGGAGGTAATGCCATCGTGAGCAGAGGGTTAGGATAAGCTCACTGCCTGGCCACTGATACTAGATGGTTTCAATAGATTCCCCAGGCCAGAAGGGACCATTGTGATCATCTAGTCTGACCCCGCGTACAGCACAGGCCAGAGACCGGCCCCACAATAATTCCCATAGCAGAGCTTTTAGAAAAACAGCCAATCTTGACTGAGAGATTGCCAGTGATGGAGAATCCATCTCGACCCTCAGTAAATTGTTCCGAAGGTTAATTACTCTCACTGGTAAAAGTTTCCACCTTATTTCCAGCCTGAATTTGTCTATGTTCAGCCATTGGATCGGGTTATACATTTCTCTGCTGGACTGAGGAGCCCCTTATTAAATATTTGTTCCCCATGTGATATTTATAGAGTCCCTGCTCCCAGGATAGAGTCCCCCATCCTGTAAGTGTGGCTACGTTCTTTGTTGCTAGATGTACACATTCTCATACAGCCATATTAGAATGCATATTTTTTATTCACATCCAGGTTGTCAAGGGATCTAGCTCGCTCTCTAGCAGTGACCTGTCCTCTTCACTATTTACCACTCCCCCCATTTTTGTATCATTTAATTTTCAGTGCAGGGCCAAGCTGGGATGGGACCCTTCCCAGACTCAGAACGGACTTTGTGCTTCTCACAAGATTGCAGATCAGGGTAGTAGGAGCAGTAGAAGGCCTGATCCCCCTGCCATGTGCCAACCCTACATGATCACCCTGCTGGAGCTCCCCCTCATGGCAGCTTAGCAGAGAATTCGGTGGTCCTTTGCACGCTGAGCTCTCTGGGAAGGCTGTGGCCTCTAGAAAGCCTGGGGTGAATCCCACCCCAAACACCACACACTTTGTACCTGCGCCCTGCATAGCTGACAGTGTGAGAAGCGTGGAGACAGAGCCCCTTGTTGGTATAATGTAGCGTTTGTGGGATGAGAAAACCATTAGAAGGATCAAGCTGGATGGACAGATAAAGACAGCCAGCCTGGGTCAGCCCCATGACCCATCTAGCCCAGTCTCCCATGTCTGACAGGGGCCAGGACCATTTGTCTCTGCGGAAGGTGTAAGAAACCTTGCAGTAGGCAGAAGTGGGCTCATCTGCTCCAGCTGAGATCTCATCCAGTCCACGAGGTGATAAGCCCTGCCTCAGGGCTGGAGCCAGTCCTTTTCAGGACTTGCTTCTGAGCATCAACTATTCACACACACGAGTACATTCCTCTGTTCTCCACGCAGATGCCCAGCCCCTCTTTAAATCTTGATAAGATCTTGACCCTAACACCATCCTGTGGCAGAGAGTTCCAAAAAATAATTACACTGTGTGTGAAAGTATTTCCTTTGATCGGTTTGAATTTCCCTCATTCAGTTTCATTGACTGTCCGTGTGCTGTGAACCAGGGAGAACAGGAGCTCCTGCTTCCACCACCCATCTCCAGCCCATTCAGTACTTTATAGACCAGTCTCCTCTAATGCATCTCCTCTCTAAGGGAACAATACCAGGCTGGTCAGACCCTCATGGGAGAATTTGTCCAAGACTCAAATCATTCTTGTTGCTCCTTCATCTCTGAGCCCCCACTAATTCCGCAGTACACCAGGTGAGGTGAGATGGCCAGTACGGCACACAGTATCCAGATTCATGTTAAATGCCAAAAGGCTAGCAGTGATCACATGACTAATATAGTGAACATCAGTGTAAATGGGATAGGACCTGAGGCTAAAATAGGGAAAGAACAAGTTAAGAATTGCTTATACAAGTTAAATGTTTTCAAGTCGGCAGGGTCTGGGGAAATACATCCTAGAATATTTAAGGAACTGGCTGAAGAGATCTCTGAGCCATTAGCAATTATCTTTGAGAACTCGTGGAGGACAGGAGAGATCCCAGAGGACTGGAAAAGGGCAAATATAGTACTTGTCTATAAAAAGCGGAATAAGGACAACCCAGAGAATTATAGACCAGTCATCTTAAATTCAATGCCCATAAAGGTAATGGAGCAAATAATCAAACAATCAGTTTGTAAGCACCTCAAAGATAATAAGGTGATAAGTAACAGTCAAAATGGATTTGTCAAGAACAAGTCATGTCAAACCAAGAAGCCTTGTGGACGAGGGGAAGCAGTATATGGGATATATCTCAACTTTACAAAGGCTTTTGATAGTCTCACATGATCTTCTCATAAACAAACTAGAGACATAGATCTTAGACAAACCAACAATAAGGTGGGTACACAAAAGGTTGGAAAACTGTTCCTGGAGAGTAGTTATCAGTGGTTCACTGTCAAGTTGGAATGGCATACTGAGTAGGGTTCCATAGGGATATGTTCTGGGTCTGATTCTAGTCAATATCTTGATCAATGATTTGGACAATGGCATGGAGACCACACTTATCAAGTCTGGGGATGGTGATACCAAGCTGGGAGGGGCTGGAGGATAAGATTAGAATTCAAAATGATCTGGACAAACTGGAGAAATGGTCACAAATAGATAGGATTAAATTCAATCAGGATAAATGCAAAGTACTCCACTTAGGAAGGAACAATCAATTGCACAAATACAAAATAGGCAGTGACTGCCTAGGAAGGTTTCAGCGCTGTAAAGTAGCAGTGTAGACAGTGCCACAGCACTGGGAGCCACTCCCCACGGGGGTGGGTTTTTTACAGCGCTGGGAAAGCTCTCTCCTAGCGCTATGCCGCGACTACATAGCCATCTTATAGCAACATACCCTTAGAAAAAACTCCTCCTTATTTCTAGCCTGAATTGGTCTAGCTTCAGAATTCAGCCACTGATCTCATTCTGCCTTTGTCTGCTAGATTAACGAGCCCTCTGCTCCCCATGCAGGTAGTAACTGATTGTGATTACATCCTCTCTTATCCTTCTCTTGGATAAACTGCATAGATTGAGCTTCTTAAGCCTCTCACTATGAAGGCCGGTTTGTCAGACTTCGAATCATTGTAGCTCTTCTCTGGCTCCCTTCCAAATTTTAACATTCTTTTTGAAATGCAGACACCAGAACTAGCCAGGCTTCAGGCACATTGGTAGAGGTGGATGTTCTGGTATCCAGATAGGAGCAGACTCACACTATGTCCCCATGTCTGGCATAGAATCATAGAATATCAGGGTTGGAAGGGACCTCAGGAGGTCATCTAGTCCAACCCCCTGCTCAAAGCAGGACCAATCCCCAACTAAATCATCCCAGCCAGGGTCTTGTCAAGCCTGACCTGAAAAACTTCTAAGGAAGGAGATTCCACCACCTCCCTAGGTAACACATTCCAGTGTTTCACCACCCTCCTAGTGAAAAAGTTTTTCCTAATATCCAACCTAAACCTCCCCCACTGCAACTTGAGACCATTACTCGTCGTTCTGTCATCTGCTACCACTGAGAAGAGTCTAGATCCATCCTCTTTGGAACCCGCTTTCAGGGAGTTGAAAGCAGGTATCAAATTCCCCCTCGTTCGTCTCTTCTGCAGACTAAACAATCCCAGTTCCCTCGGCCTCTCCTCACAACTCATGTGTTCCAGTCCCCTCATCATTTTTGTTGCCCTCCGCTGGACTCTTTCCAATTTTTCCACATCCTTCTTGTAGTATGGGGCCCAAAACTGGACACAGTACTCCAGACGAGGCCTCACCAGCGTCAAATAGAGGGGAACGATCACGTCCCTCGATCTGCTGGCAATGCCCCTACTTATACAGCCCAAAATGCCATTGGCCTTCTTGGCAACAAGGGCACACTGTTGACTCATATCCAGCTTCTCGTCCACTGTAACTTCGAGGTCCTTTTCTGTAGAACTGCTGCCGAGCCATTCGGTCCCTAGTCTGTAGCGGTGCATTGGATTCTTCCGTCCTAAATGCAGGACTCCGCACTTCTCCTGGTTGAACCTCATCAGATTTCTTTTGGCCCAATCCTCCAATTTGTCTAGGTCCCTCTGTATGCTATCCCTACCCTCCAGCGTTTCTACCTCTCCTCCCAGTTTAGTGTCCTCTGCAAACTTGCTGAGGGTGCAATCCACACCATCCTCCAGATCACTAATGAAGATATTGATCAAAACCAGCCTGAGGACCGACCCTTGGGGCACTCCACTTGATACCGGCTGCCAATTAGACATGGAGCCATTGATCACTACACGTTGAGCCCGACGATCTAGCCAGCTTTCTATCCACCTCATCGTTCATTCATCCAGCCCATACTTCAACTTGCTGGCAAGAATACTGTGGGAGACCATGTCAAAAGATTTGCTAAAGTCAAGGAACAAGTCAAGGCATGGGTCAGGGGCACTGGTGCTGCTCCCACGTCCCCATTCTCAGGAACAGCAGAATCAGTGAAATGAACAGACATGAATACTGAGTGCTTTGTTCGGAGAGACCTGACCGCACACAGCAGGGAGGCCTGGACCCCCAACTGGGGTGCCTTGGGGAGTCAGTCTGTGCTCTCACAGTTGCTGCATCTTCCTTTTTCTGGCGAGAGCAGTCCGAATTGCCTGCTGAGTCTTGCGGTCGTCTCTGCCAATCCATGTTGTACAGGAAAGGGAAAGTGGCAGGATACACACATGCCCGAAACTTAGGGAAGACAAGGCATACTGAGCTGTAAACCAGGAGAACATGAGTTCTAATCCCAGCTCTTCCACTGGTGCAAATATTTTTTTGCCCTTCCCAACCACTAGTAACCCAGGGCTCACACCACCACCTTAGAAGAAGGCAGCTAGCATTTACCTGTTTTACAAATAACTAGGAGGTTCCAACAGGTCTCTACAGGTAGGCCTAGGACTAGAATCCATGTGCTTAATATGATAGACCCAAACCTCATCCACTTTGCCCTGCGGCCTTTCTGAAGCAATGTGCCAAATTATGTGCATGTGTAACCCCACTGATGCAATGAGGCTTGGTGTCACTCTCTGGTGGTACACCACATATGGAGGATTCTGAGGGTAGGTCTACACTGCAAAAAGAAACAAGCCACACCTGTGGCAGCAAATCTCAGTGCCCGGATCAACGAACTGGTGCTGGCAGGGCTCACGCTATGGGGCTAAAATAGCAGCTCAGACATTCAGGTTTTGGCTGTAGCCCAGGCTCTGAAACCCCGTGAAAGGGGGTGAGGCCCCCGAGCCAGGCTCCAGCCCAAGCCCAAATGTTTACACTGCTATTTTCAGGGCCACAGGCCAAGCCCGCATCAGTTGACCTGGGCTCTGAGACTCACTGTTGAGGAGGGGGTTTTGCAGTGTGAACATAACCTGAGTCTATTACTACTTCCATGTTAATGGAGTTGGCTGTGCTTTTAGAGCCAAGCCTTGAATTCAGTCCTTGCAGACAACTCAGCCTGAAGTGTTATGTTTGGCTGTGATATCTACAACCACTACATCATACTGTGTCCCCAGTGCTAAGAACAGAAACCAGTAACCCTGATACGCAGCATCCCACCGCTAGCTCCCAAACAGTTGTGTGCTTGGGACAAAATGGGTCATGTCTTTCTCGATGGGCTGACCCACACACAGGATATTAGCAAGCTTTCCTCACCCCTCACTTCCCATAGCTGTGGAAGCCTGTGTGTGGATCTACAACTCATGGGTTCAAACTCTGTTAATGACTCTCACAGTGTGAGGACTCTGCAATTAATATTGTTATCTTATATTGCAAACCATCCTACAGAGAGGTTGTCATAAATATAAAGGGAAGGGTAAGCACCTTTCTGTATACAGGGCTATAAAATCCATCCTGGCCAGAGGCAAAACCCTTTCACCTATAAAGGGTTAAGAAGCTAAGATAACCTCGCTGGCACCTGACCAAAATGACCAATGAGGAGACAAGATACTTTCAAATCTGGAGGTGGGGGAACAAAGGGTTCGTCTGTCTGTGTGATGCTTTTGCCAGGAACAGATCAGGAATGCAGCCTTACAACTGTTAGTAAGTAATCTAGCTAGAAATGCTTTAAATTTCCTTCTGTTGAATGGCTGATAAAATAAGCTGTGCTGGATGGAATGTATATTCCTGGTTTTGTCTCTTTGCATCTTAAGGTTTTGCCTAGAGGGATGCTCTATGTTTTTAATCTGATTACCCTGTAAGGTATTTACCACCCTGATTTTACAGAGGTGATTCTTTTACCTTTTCTTTAATTAAAATTCTTCTTCTAAGAACGAAAAGGAGTATTTGTGGCACCTTAGAGACTAACCAATTTATTTGAGCATAAGCTTTTGTGAGCTACAGCTCACTTCATCGGATGCATACCGTGGAAAGTGTAGAAGATCTTTTTATATACACACAAAGCATGAAAAAATACCTCCTCCCACCCCACTCTCCTGCTGGTAATAGCTTATCTAAAGTGATCACTCTCCTTACAATGTGTATGATAATCAAGTTGGGCCATTTCCAGCACAAATCCAGGTTTTCTCACCCCCCCCCCCACACAAACCCACTCTCCTGCTGGTAATAGCTTATCTAAAGTGACCACTCTCCTTACAATGTGTATGATAATCAAGGTGGGCCATTTCCAGCACAAATCCAGGGTTTAACAAGAACGTCTGGGGGGGGGGGAGGAGGAGGGTAGGAAAAAACAAGGGGAAATAGGTTACCTTGCATAATGACTTAGCCACTCCCAGTCTCTATTCAAGCCAAAGTTAATTGTATCCAATTTGCAAATGAATTCCAATTCAACAGTTTCTCGCTGGAGTCTGGATTTGAAGTTTTTTTGTTGTAATATCGCAACTTTCATGTCTGTAATCGCGTGACCAGAGAGATTGAAGTGTTCTCCGACTGGTTTATGAATGTTATAATTCTTGACATCTGATTTGTGTCCATTTATTCTTTTACGTAGAGACTGTCCAGTTTGACCAATGTACATGGCAGAGGGGCATTGCTGGCACATGATGGCATATATCACATTGGTGGATGTGCAGGTGAACGAGCCTCTGATAGTGTGGCTGATGTTATTAGGCCCTATGATGGTGTCCCCTGAATAGATATGTGGGCACAGTTGGCAACGGGCTTTGTTGCAAGGATAGGTTCCTGGGTTAGTGGTTCTGTTGTGTGGTATGTGGTTGCTGGAGAGTATTTGCTTCAGGTTGAGGGGCTGTCTGTAGGCAAGGACTGGCCGGTCTCCCAAGATTTGTGAGAGTGTTGGGTCATCCTTCAGGATAGGTTGTAGATACAATTGGATACAATTAACTTAGGCTTGAATAGAGACTGGGAGTGGCTAAGTCATTATGCAAGGTAACCTATTTCCCCTTGTTTTTTCCTACCCCCCCCCAAGACGTTCTTGTTAAACCCTGGATTTGTGCTGGAAATGGCCCAACTTGATTATCATACACATTGTAAGGAGAGTGATCACTTTAGATAAGCTATTACCAGCAGGAGAGTGGGGTGGGAGGAGGTATTTTTTCATGCTTTGTGTGTATATAAAAAGATCTTCTACACTTTCCACAGTATGCATCTGATGAAGTGAGCTGTAGCTCACGAAAGCTTATGCTCAAATAAATTGGTTAGTCTCTAAGGTGCCACAAGTACTCCTTTTCTTTTTGCGAATACAGACTAACACGGCTGTTACTCTGAAACCTGTCTTCTAGGAACCAGATCGATTTTCCATTGTTCTTAAGATCCAAGGGTTTGGGTCTGTGTTCACCTGTACAAATTGGTGAGGATTCTTATCAAGCCTTCCCCAGGAAAGGGGGTGTAGAGCTTGGGGGGATATTTTGGGGAAAGACGTCTCCAAGTGGGCTCTTTCTCTGTTCTTTGTTTAAAATGCTTGGTGGTGGCAGCATACAGTTCAAGGACAAGGCAAAGTTTGTACATTGGGGAAGTTTTAACCTAAGCTGGTAAGAATAAGCTTAGGGGGTCTTGCATGCAGGTCCCTACATCTGTACCGTAGAGTTCAGAGTGGGTAAGGAACCTTGACAGAGGTAAATTTGGATGGTGTGTTAATATTTGTTTTACTGGTGTAGTTTTAGGGTTTGTATTTTGTTTAATGGGAACTGTCCCTCTAAGAAGGTAGGACATTTAATTGTGCAGTGGGTTTGCTAGCAACTGAGCGCACTGGTGGGAGGCATTGCCTGTGTATGCAGAGAGGAGAAGACGCTGCCTGTGTGAGCTGCAGAAAAGTCTGCACTTGAACTGATCTTTCCAGACAGCAGCCTCATTTGCCAAGGGGTAGCAATAGTATGTATGGGGCCTGGCTGCTTCAGGATAGTGCTAATGAGCTCTGGAGCCTTTCTCCTGGAGGGCACCGGTTTGAATCCTACCTGGCTCAGGAGGGATTGACAGCAGTTCCCATCTAAGGGACGTCTGGTGGCCCCTGTCTGAGAGGAGTTTGTGAATCTCAGCTCCCATGACACACACTCATCCCTGTGCTTTACCCTGGCTGGCAGACTGGACTACCCGTGACATGTAGGGGAAGGGGGAGGGCAGGTGTGTGTTGGCATGGGGAGGGCTGAGAGCAGGCAAGCGTGGGGCTGGTGCATCATGGACAGGTGGGGGTCAGCGGGCTGGCATTTTGTCAGTGCTGTTTGGACAGTAGTTCCCTGGAGTCGTGTTATCCTTTCCTGACCTGACACCTCATTTGATCGAGCCAAACCTATGGTGGTGAGCCCGTGCACCTTGTCTTCCCCCACAGCATTGCACCCTCCCTGGCAGCCCACCTGCACCCTGCTGCTCACCCATCCCGCTGGGCCTCCTTCTTCTCCAGGTCCTGGATGACATCCAGCAGCACCTTGATGGTTTGTTGGCTAGTCTCCAGCACCCCTTCCAGGGACTGCAGCTGTGACTGTAGGTCCCCCATTTGCCCGGGTCCCACGCTCACATGTCCCCGAGATGTTAGGAAATGCTCATCCCCCTTGGACAAACCCACTTGCCCTTTGGCTGCAGCCACCAATTGCAGAAGGTCCTGAACCTGGTGCAGAGTCTCCAGCTGCTTGGCTGTCAGACAGGGCTCGCCCAGCGGCTCGTTGCTCCAGGGGACCTCAGGAGTCCGGGTGAATTGCTGTGTCCTTGGGGGGTGCCCCTGGCTGGATGTGGAGATCAGTTGCTGAGGCTCCTCCAAGTTCATGAGGCCACACTCAGTCTGGATGGCCTTTAGCCGGCTGCAGACACTGGGCCTTGCAGCCACAGGTTGGGACTGTCCACTGCTGGGAGCCTGGTGGCTGAGGGTGGCTGGTGTCTTCTTCAGCATGGTGGCTGTAGAACTGGGCTGGTTTGGTGGTGGCAGGACTGTGCTGGGGCTGTGGTTTGAAGGGAGGCAGCGGGGGCTGCCCCAGGACGAGCTGTGGCGTTGTTGCAGGGCAGCGGCGGGGTCTCCTTGGGAGGGACACTGAGCTGGTTGGCCGAGCCCATGGCTGCCGGTCATGCAGTTATGAGCAGGCTGGCATGGCAGGTCCTGCTCAGACTGGCTCCTGCTCCAAGGCTGTGGCTCTGCAGGTGGCCCAGGCTGTCCACATGGCACAGAGGGAGGGCGCAGGGGCCACGGAGCAGGGGCACCGTGGCTATCCTTAGGGCTCCCACAGTTCCTGGTGTATGCAGGGGGCTGGGAGAAGCAGAGGCTGGGGCTGGGCACTGGGGGGCAGCCCTTTTGCTGGGAGGTATAGTTGGCAGCGGTACACCTGATGGTCCCTGGATAAGGTGGGCAAGGAGCCCTGGGCGGTGGAGTCAGCCCGTGGCACAAAGTGGCATGTGGAGCGGGGCCTGGCTGCCCCTCTCTGCTGGTGTGCTGGGCGAGGGGGGAGGCAGGGAGGTGGTTGTGTGCGGAAAGGCTGGTGAGGGTGCACTGGGGGAGATCCCTGCTGGCTCTGGCAGAGGCGGGTGCCCTGGCTGGGCCCCTGCAGCCTGTCTGGCTCTTGCTGGGCTCCCAGGCGGTGGCCAGCACCTCCTCCTGGGCGAAGTCGCAGGTGCTCTTGCTGCGGACGCGGGAGGCTGGGCATTGCTGTTGGAGGCGGGGGGACGTCTGGATGGCCGTGCTCAGACACACCTTGCTGGGCACAGGCAGCGTCAGTGAGTGCGGCTTGGCCTGGTGCCAGCTCCACTGGGCGTCCGAGACATAGTTTGCCACCAGCTCCGGGGAGTCCCGGGGGGGCGTAGAGGCACATGGGGTGTTGGTGTCGGGTGTGGCTGCTGGCTCCTGGGGGGGGCTCACCTCCTCCCCAGGGTTACCGTCTACCAGGTCCTTGAAGCGCACCTGCTGGGTGCGGCTGCGTCGGCGCTTGAGGCGGGTCTCGATGTCGGGCGAGTCGCGGTTGAGCAGCACCGAGCGTACTGTCATGGCTTTCTCCGGGCTGCCCTCACTGCTCCGAGCCAGGCAGGGGCTGGTCTCCTTACTGACCATCTCGTGCCGCCCCGCCCTCAGGCCCGAGGCTCCACGCCCATGCTCCTCCGTCCTGCTGCTTGGGAAGCTGCAGTACACGCGCTGCGACCTGGCGGAGGGAGCATCTCCTCCGCCTGTCAGAGCTGCGGCAGGAGACCCGTGCTAAGGGCTGCCCATGGCTTGGGCAGGGGGGCAGCTGGTTTCATCCTCTGCTGCCTGTGGGTCTCGCTGATGGACTGGTGACCAGGAGGAAAGCTGAAGAGGAGATGCAGCATTGAGGCTTCTTGGCATGCTGTCCTGGCCGTCCTGCCTCTGTCCTTTGCCCCTAAAGCTTCCGACAAAGTGCCCCAGCATAGCTGGCCCTGAGCCTGGTCTGGGGCACCAGGAGTCCATTCTCCTGGCTGCTTTTCCTTCTTAGTCACCCCCAGGGTTGGCCCCCCTGGGGGCAGGATGGCAGCAGGTCCAGGCCCAGCTCATGGCCCTTACGCTCCCTTGGACCTGCAGAGACAGAGAGAGACTGTGTGAGCATGGAGCCAGCACAGGAGCTGCAGCACGGCACGGTCTCCTCTCACGTTCCCTCCCAAGGGCAGCAAAGTTTCTAGCACACATGGCTGTCTCCGCACAGAGTTGCTGGCCCCTTTCGAGCCCTCCCTCTCAGCTCAGGCAAGATCACAAACCCAGAGAGACAGGTTCTGATCTCCCGCGCTGCCTCTTCAGCAAAAGGGGAAAAGGAAGTCCCTGTAGCATAAACACAGTACAAGTTCACAGCTCAATTCAAGCAGAAGAAACTGTTAAAAATAGCTCTGCCACAGTGGGGCTAAGTGCACCGAGCTCGGTGCAGGGCAGACAGGCTGTGCCAGGGAGCCAGCTCCACACAGGGCAGTGACAGGCCGGGGTCCTGGGTGCAGGGAGCCAGCTTACACCAAACATGGTGAATGGGCCAGTGAGAGAATGTGCATCAGCCCTGAGCCAGCAGCCTTCCTGCTGCTCCACGGAGGGCACTGCTGGCAGTTCAGCAGGAGTCCAAGGGCTGCATCTGTTCCCATTTCGAATACAAAGAGGCAACCTGTGGGAACTACAAGTCCCTGCATGTTGCTTTTCTGAGTGGAAGGTGTCCAGCCCTTGCTCTTCCATTCAAGGGCACCCTCCCCCCCATCAATTCTGCTGATTCCCCTCAGTCTCAACCTGCTGCTCCCTCTCCCCATTCCAACCCTTGGCTCCCCCACACAAAGCAAGGCTGATGGTCCTCAATCCTGAACTTCAGTCCCCCCGCTACTCCAGGCCGGGGCGCTCCGCCTGCAGCCGCCCCTCATTCCCCCTGGTTACTCCAGACCCGGGCGCTCTGCCTGCAGCCACCCCTCATTCCCCCCGGCTACTCCAGACCCGGGCGCTCTGCCTGCAGCCGCCCTTTATTCCCCCCACTACTCCAGGTGTGGGTGCCCGGGACAGTCCATAAAGCAATCTCGTCTGGAGGAGCAGGGACTTTTCCAACTCAGCTGAGTTGGGATTTTACTCAGAGACCCCCGCCTGCCACCTGGAGGCTCTAGGTTTGCCGTGCATTGTATCTAAATGACATGGCACAGAACCCTTCCCCTTCCCTCCCTTCAGGCACTGCAGTTGAGTTTAGGCCCCTATCGCTCCTCGTGTCAGAGGCAATTGGAGTCACTGGCCACTGCAGGGCCCTCGGTTCTATTTCTGTAAGCAATGGTAGATACAGCTACTAGCCCAGCCCAGGGCAGGAGAGTGCCCTAAGGTCTGTTTCATAATGCTGCACTCACTCGCACACATGCTTCCCAGTGTGGGCACCGACACGTCTTCCCTGCCACATCAGCTCTGCAGTGAGAACACACGCATCCATTCCCACTACCCCGACTGTGTGAGACCCGCACTCCATGCACACCCGCACTCCACCACCCCTTGATCCCAAATCACACTCAGGCATACATCTCCTGCTGTACCCTATACCAACTCCAGTCATCTCCGCTCTCCTTCCATTCCTGCCTCCCGTCTGCCCCAGCTGGGTTTCCCCACTCCCTCCTGCATGCAGCACAGCACAGCACATGCTCAGCAGCCTTGCTTGAGTTGCCCCCTGCCACCCTCCAGGCAGCTCAGGGGATGTGGAAGAGTCTAACAGCTCATTTCAGAGAAGAACTCAAGGAGAGGAACTGCTTTGGAGCTGCAGGGACAGTTAGAGCCACTAACACGCTGGGAGCAATGCTCCTTGGCCTTGCAATTTAAGCTGTGTTTACACTGCCACTTTCAGCGTTAAAACTTTAGTCGTTCAGGGGTGTGAAAAAACACCCCCTGAGCGAGAAACGTTTTAGCACTGAAAAGCACCAGTATAGACAGCTACCTCCGCTCTTTCGGGGTGGTTATTTTTTATCTCCAAGAGAGCTCTCCCCGGGCAATAAAGCATGACTACACTGCCCACGTCACCACAGCCGTGCTGTAACATGGGCAGTGTAGACATACACAAAGTGTCCCTGATGTCCAAGGTCTGTGAATATCCAGAGGTACCTGCTGAGTGGGCGAGGAGCAGAGCAACTCCAAAATCCCCCCGCGCCCCACACCCCTCCCTCCGCACCCTTCCAGTGCTGCTGCCTTGCTCTCTACAGCATGTGTGCAAGGCTGGGCCTGGTATAGAAGGGAACACCCCCTGCAGCCCGCATTCAGGCCCTGCTCCCTAGAGCACGCCCTGTCCTGCCCCCCACAGTGCCTCATTCTGGGAACTCTGCACAGCCGGCATTGCTGCGGCCACATCCCTTGCAGCTCGTTCTTGCTGTAACCAAGCTGACGACTCAGCAGAGTGGCCAAGAGTTAGCAGGTGCTGAGAACAAGCAAAGTTCCCAGCTGCTGAGTGAGCTGGATTCCCGACCCCTCCCGCAGCGAGCAGCAAGCTGCACAGCTCAGAGCTTAGCAAAACCAAACCAGAGCTGGGAGGGAGCTGCCTGATCCCTCCCGCCTTGGGGCATCCCCTTCTGGAGTGGTGGAGGGTGGTGCTCACAACCAGCCTGCCACCCAGTGCCTGATGCTGCAGCTTTCTGCTCAGCATTCTGCTCAACGCGCCACCCAGCCAGACGCCCAGTCGCAGGGCAATTTCCTTCCTGCTCTTGGAGCCGTGCCCAGACGTAGGGAGATGCTTGTAAGGCAGAACAAAATGAAGACACAATAGATGGGACACCTAGTTAGTATGGACAGCAACAGGCTGGAGAGAGTCATTACTCAAGGGACTGAGTGAGCTGCAACCTCCTTCTACAGCACCCAGCGCGCTGCTGTTCCCGAGAGCTGCAGGGTGGGAGCCGCAGCAGGGTGGGAGCCGCAGCAGGGTGGGAGCCGCAGCAGGAGCCAGCCAGAGTCCAGTACAGCAGGCAGGAGGGGTTCAGGCAGTGCTGCCTAGTACAGTGAGAACCACCCCCACCCCGCTCTGGGGAAGGAAAGGGGAACATTGCACACACTGGCTGCCCTGAGAGCACTCACTCAGGGTTTATACACAGACCCCACCTCCCAAAGGCAACCCCGAGCTTCCCTGTGCATTTCTGAGCACAGCACAGCTGGCAGGAAGCACTGGGCGTGTGCCCTCAGTGGGACAAGGCTGCGGGACTCGGGCCATGCTGTCCTGGGGATGCCAAATAGGATGGGGGAGTAGCTGCAGGGGGAAGGGTCACTATGATTCTTGCCATAATAAACTGATGGCTCCATCCAGTGCATGGACCCCCTGCCAGGGAGGCCCCATTCACTCTCGGAGGCCATTTTCTAAGTCTCTGCCTGAGCTTAAGCCATGGCAGGTGCCTGCCATGGACAGGTCAAACCAGACCTTGGGCTCTACCAACTCCCCCAAGGGCACCCAGCAGGCCCGTGGACACTAAGCCAGGTCTTCTGAGTCCCAGTCCAGTGCGATCCACTGGCATTTGCTAACTTGAGTGCTTGACTTGGGTTGGGGCAAGGGGCTGTAGGTAGTACATTGGGAGGGGAGTGCCAACTCAGCAATCTGTCACTCTGGTAATGGCTTTGTTCTCTCCCTGTAAGAGACTGGGGACCCTAGTATTTATTGTATGCATTGTGGTAACTCCTAGGAACCCCAGTCAGAGATCAGAGACCTATTGTGCTGTGCACTGTACAAAGTACAGTCCATGCTCCACAGAACTCAGGCTGAGCATCAGACAGGATATGACAGGAGCATGGACGAGAGATGAGGGTAGCACTGATTGCAGTGACACCCCCCCTCCCCCAACTCATGTCACGTCAGTATTGGGACACAAGTGACAGGAGATGGAGGAAGTCATTGCAACCAGTAGTAGGCACTTATCGATATCACAAATGCCCCACAGAATTGGTCAGTGATGCACAATGTGGGAATTGAGGGCAGGGCTAGCAGCGGGGTCAAGGAGCGCTGGCAGAGTTAGGTGTCGGGAAGTTTTCACAGGACCTGCCCTTGTCTGTACTATGGTGTAGCTGATGCTTCTCCTTTGAGTTCTGTCTGCACAGAGTACACAGGGAGCCCTCTGTATTGTAGTCATCACCCCTCAAGAGCAGTGACCATTGAAGCTGTGCATACTTCCCTGATGAGGTACGTCTACACAGCATTCTGGAGCGAGTGGGAGTGAGCCCCACAGCCCGGGGTCAATAGACATGGGCTAGTGGGGCTCGCACGAGCAATAGCTGTGTACACAGAGCACTGAAGTTGCAGCTCGGGCTGGAGCTCATGCTCTGAAGCCCAACCTCCTCCCTAGGCTTCAGAGGACTGGTGAAAGCTAGGTGCTTATAGGTCTGTCAGCCCGACGTTGATCCAGGACACAATACTGGAATAGCAGATATAGGACTCAGATGATAAAGGAAGGAAGGTAATATAACTAATGACAATAAGCACAGGTATATGGAAGACAGATCCTGACTGACTTGGGATCTTGTTTTGATGAGATTACAAGTTTGGTTGTTTAAGGTAATAGTGCTGATGTACTACACTTAGACTTGGTACTTTGATTAAGAAACTAGAATGATACAAAATCAACATGGCACAAATTACATTGATTAAAAACTGGTTAACTGATAGGTCTCAAAATGTAACCGTCAATAGAGAATCATCATCGAGCAGGTATGTTTCTAGTGTAGTTCCACAAGGATCAGTTCTTGGCCCTGTGCTATTCAATATTTTTATCAATAACCTGGAAGAAAAACTCATCTCTGATGAAGTCTGCAGATGACACAAAGATTGGCGGGGAGGGGTGAAGCAAGCAGTGAAGAGGACAGGTCACTATAGAGAGTAATCTAAGATGGGCACAACTAAACAGTGTGTGTTAATATGGCCAAATGCAGAAACAAAGGGTGCAGGCCATACTGACATGATGGGGGATTCTATGCTAGGAAGCCGCGACTCTGAAAATAACTTTGGGACATCAGGTGGATAATCAACTGAACATGAGGTCCCAGTGTGACACTGTGGCCAAAAGGGCTAGTGTGAGCATTGGATGCGTGAACAGGGGAATCTCAAGTAGGAATAGGGATATTATATTCCCCCTGTATTTGGCAGTGGTGCAAATGTGATAACGTGTACAGTTCTGGTGTAGCAGAAGTTGACGTATCTTAGATTGACTTACTTAGAATCACTTACTTCATGTCCTCGCAGCACGGGATCGACGGTGGCTGCTCCCCAGTCGACTCCGCTTCCGCCTCTCACCCTGGTGGAATTCCGGAGTCGACAGCAGAGCGATCGGGGATCGATCGCTACCCGCCGATCCGGTGGGTAGTGTAGACATGGCCTTAGGCATATACCCCCTTCTCTTTTCTTCTCCTCTCCCCTTCCCCCCACCCCCCCAAATGATGTCTTAGAAGAGTTTAGCTTCAGAATCAAGGCCTGGGACCTGAAAGCCCCTGAATCAACCTCTGCCATCAAGGGTGGAGTCTGTTGATCAGTCCTGTAGCCCTCAGGATCCCTGCAGCTGCCATCCAACTTGGGTTATATCCAGTGTCTGATTCCTCAAGATCAATGGCTACCTTGTCTGGTGCATGGACAGCTCCTCCATGGACACCAATAACATGGCCTGTAACATGCCACCTTATTCCTGTGGAGCTGATCTGCTGGTTCTGGTCAATCCAACAGAAAAACCAGACGACATTGTTTCCACATCTGCAACCTCCCTTGTTAGGGACTCTGGGGATCATCCTCCTAAGAGACAGACCCCAGCTCCACAAATAGCATCTAGGGATGTCTGTATCCTCCCAAATTACTGTGAGTAAGGTGTCTGATGACAAAGAAACGGCCAACTTCCTGCCTTTCCTCATCACCACCTGAGGAAGCAGTGCAGACCTCCTCCTCTTCCCTGGCGCCCCCAGACTCCAAGAATTTTCAAGGCCTTCTGGGGACCTCGGAGGAGGAGAACTGCCCCAGTGATTATCTGACATGTTTGAGTCTCAGCACAGACCCTGAATGGAGGTCATTATCCATGAAGAACTTAAGGAACCACCGAAGGACTCCCCAGCCCAACACCGGGCCCTGTACCTCTGAAAAGGCAGACAAATTCCAGCTGTCCATCAAACAGACTTCGGGGGTTTTCTTCAGGCATCCACTTCCTAATTCCCTTGCAGTGTCTGCAGCTCAGGAGAAAGGAGAACTAGAGCAAACCTGTAAATCTACGCCTCGAGACATACGAAGCCAGACTAGATTTACTGGGGAGGAAACTGTACCGTTCTGTAGTTCTGCAGATGAGAATAGCTAACTGTCAGGCTCTGCTAGCGGCATACAACTTCTCCCTGGACTCAAATCTTCCCCTGAATTCTGAAAAGAAGGCAGAGGAGATGGTGATGGAGGGTCAATGGTCCGATGAAGCACAGGTGCTTATGACACAGAAATCAAGCCCACAACAGAAGTAGTCAATGAGGAAGCTTCATCACATCCTGGCTCTGAGAAGACTCTGTGCTGGAAGGACACATGCTTGCACATCATCACCAGGCCAGCTCACAGCAAGGACCTTGGATTCTGCACAGCAGAAGATCTTTACCAGTACAAGAGTCTCCCTTTTGGCCTTTCTTATTGGTCATTAAGTGTCTAACCATCGCAGCACCTCATATAAGCAGCCAAGGGATCCACATGTATCTTTATTTAGGTGACTCTCTGAGGAGTTCTGCAGACAGACAGCTAGCTCCCTCTCCACTCCCTGGGACTAGAAGAGTCTCCGTTCACATCAGTGGAGCCAACAGCCCTCATAGGAGACACCACCAATTCAATTGTAAGTTCAGCACATCTGCCACAGGACTAATGCAAACAATTCTGGCAGCGTTTTAGTACAGCTCAATGTAAGCATCTACATCTAGGAACAAAGGATGCAGACCAAGGTTCAGGGGTGACTTGATCACAGTCTGTAAGTACCTACATGGGGAACAAGTATTTCTTCAATCTTCCAAAGAAAGGTATAAGATGATCCAATGGCTGGAAGTTGAAGCTAGACAAATTCAGACTGGAAATAAAGTGTAAATTTTTAACAGGAAGGGTAATTACCCACTGGAACAACTTACCAAGGGTCATGATGGATTCTTGATCACTGGCCATTTTAAAATCAAGATTGGATGTTTTTCTAAAAGATCTGCTCTGGGAATTATTTTGGGAAAACTTCATGGCCTGTGTTATTCAGGTCAGATTAGATGATCTCCATGTTCCCTTCTGGTCATGGAATAAATGAATCTATGAATTCACCTCTTCAGGTCTTTAATAAAAAACACACACACTCTACACCTCTTCTGGAAACTTATGGGGTTCATGGTGTCCTGTACCCTTATAATCTATTATCCAGACTCAACTTGAGATATCTCCAGTTAGTTAATTCTTCAGGCCAGCGATCATGTGTCGTGGTTACATTGCCCTTCTATCTTCCAACTCTATCTGCAGTGGTAGTATCAGGCTAGGAACCTTACTCTCATCACCCGACAATACAAGGCCTGTGGAAGCCTACAGAGGCCCAACTATCTGTCTGTCTTAGGTATTTACATAGCCCCCATTTCTGCTAAATGGGAGAGCTCCATAATCCTTTATGTATTTATCCACACAACACCCCTGTGAGGTCGGGAATTACTAGTATCCCCATTTTACAGATGGGGAACTGAGGTACAGAGAAGCTAAACAACTTGCCCAAGGCCACACCGGAAGTCTGTGGCAGAGGAGGGGTGACATATCAGTGGGTGGGAATTAGGAGCAGTTTGTATGCCAAGGCTTTTCTTCCTCACATCAATGCAGAAGTAGTTCAGCATCTCATACACAGACTACAGCCACTGTTGGAGGGGGAGCTCTGTTCAGTCTTTGATGTCTTCTAGATGTCAAGAAACAGTCCAGTTTGCGAAATGTGATCTAATGATGACCTCCTCACTGGTGGCTGTCTGTCTCCTAGACAGAAGTGGCAGGTTCCAGCACAAGTGCTTCCCCAACAACTTGGGGAACAACCTCAGACAGACCTATCTACACAAGACATATCACCAATGGCAACAGTTCTGTTCCAGGGAGAGAACAGACTCTAGGGAGTGATCCAGCGCGCCAGCCTGGCCTGGAGCATAGCAGTTCTACAGGGTCCCTCCCATGCTTCCAATTTCCAGAGCAATAATCAGAAAAATAAAACAGGCCATGGCCTGAGGGCTACTGCGAGCCATAAAACAGGTTCATCACTACTGGTATTCACATCTCCCAGACAGCACAACCCCTCCATAGCCCTGCTTGTCTGGATTACCTCTCCCAGAAACAGGGTCACATTGCCCATCCGAAGCCAAAATCTCTAGAACTAGGAGACTGCCTGGTGGCAAAACCTGACAGACTGGGACTGGGCGTGTGCCTCAACGAGCAGCCAACCTTATCAGAGAGCCATGGACTGTCCACAAGGCAAACTGCTGCACCAGACTGGAAAAAGTTCTGTCCCTGGGCACTTCGCAAACAGACAACTCCAGCACACGTATCTGCTGGCCTAGACTATTTGCCGTCATTGAGGAAATCTGAGGTGACCTTAAACACAGTCAAAATGAATCTGGCAACCATATCCACTTACCACATTCCTACTAACAGATCCTGGAGTTACGTGCTTTCTGGACGAGTGACCCACACTTTCTCACCACCAGGCACTGCCATCTTTTTGGGACATCGCCTGTCCCTGAAGACTACATTCCTCATAGTAATCACTTCAGCCAGGGTTGTCTTTGAGCCCCAGGCCAGAGTGGCTGATCCTCCCCCATAAGGATAAGATGACTCTATGCTGACTGCACAATTCCTGGCCCTAAAGAAAATGGGGAGTACTTGTGGCACCTTAGAGACTCACAAATGTATTTGGGCATAAGCTTTTACACAAGGTTTTAGCCCACGAAAGCTGATGCCCAAATAAATTTGTTAGTCTCTAAGGTGCCACAAGTCCTCCTCTTTTTTTTTTGCTGATACAGAGTAACACAGCTACCACTCTGAAACCTGACCCTAAAGAGAATCCCATCTCATAATCAATCCCTCATTTTACCTGTGTGCTTCCCTAAACCATATTCATTAGCAGGGAAGCCAGGATACGTTGTTTAGATATGAAAAAGGGTCCTCCATTATTTTCTAGAGAGAAGTAAATCCCCTAGATCAGTGTTTCTCAATGACCGGTCCGTGAGCCAGCGCTGGTCCCTGAGATCTCCCTGACACAGTTTAGGAAGGCAGCAAGCCAGTGCCTGGTATCAAAAAAGTTCAGAAACACTGTCCTAGATTATTTGTGGCCTCTGAGTATTACCATAGTGTAAATCCTAAATAATTATAGTAATCCGTGAGGAAGATGACCTCTGCTCAGAGATATCTGACTCAATGAGGTTCTGCATTCAAACCTGTTACAACCTTGGAGGTGTACGTGACAGATTTAGAACACATCCCACTAGATCTAAAGCACGCCTCAAAATGAGTAGTCTCTCAGTTATGTCTGGTGGCTGCCTAGGATATACTTCCTGAGCTAAAGAATGCAATTCAGGGGACCAGCATCACAGTTCCCCTGAGACCCACCCCTCAGGGTAGTGCTATGGAGAGGGGATCTCTGCTAGCAGTCCTTGAAGGCAAAGAGAGGTTACTTGGGCTAAGTGCGGCTCTCCAAGGAGACTCACTCTCACTTCTTCAGAACATGCCAAGGGGGACAGCAGCTTGGGTTGGAGCATTTGGTTCCAGGAGAGCATGTGTGCTCCCCAAGAGACGGTTCTCACTTTGGCACCAAGGGTTTTGTGTTCCCTGGCTGGTGACACTCACAAGGCGAGCCCAGTTCCTGCTGCCTGGCTTCTTTGGATTGGTTAGGGTATCTCTCCACAGAACAAGCTGGGCACAGGCTGAATTACCCGGCTAGCACTGGGAACAGCAGTAGTGAAGACAATGCAGTGTGTGCGTCAGCGCAAGCAGGAAAGCCTGGCATGGCCCCGAGGCACACAATCCCATGCTGCACTGTTGTTACCCACGCTAGCGGCATTCAGGCCAGCTGGGTAGGCCAGTCCATGCTGGTTACACATACCCTCTGTCACTTATCCCCACCTGACCCATGAAAGGAAGAAAATGGCACCATTGCGCCCTCTCTTTCCTCAGGGTCTTGACAGTCCCTGCTCTTAGCATCAGTGTCACCTCCCCAGAGCCTCTCCTGAGGATTCCCTGCCTCTGGCACTCTTTGCCAAGGTTGGTAGTGGGGGCAGGGATGGTAGAGAGGTCCCTGGAAACCAACCACTTCAATCGCTTCTGAGGCCCTGCTCTGTTCCTAGTTCTCAGGCACAAAGGCCCCAACCAGGACACAGCAGAAAAAGCTGCCGGAAACACCCGCTAGCAGAAATGGCATCTAACCTCAGACCCACGGGTCAGGAATGCACAGCTCAGAAAGTGACAGGCCCAGGACCAGGGTGAGACAGAAGCACACGTGGGTCTCAGCTGATGGACATGTCTCCTGAAGAGGGACAGCAGAGAGGGAGGTGGTTGCTCTCTGGACTGGCACGCTCTCCCTGGATCTCCCACACGTTAGTGACTGAGCAGAGATGCATCCGATGAAGTGAGCTATAGCTCACGAAAGCTTATGCTCAGATAAATTTGTTAGTCTCTAAGGTGCCACAAGTCCTCCTTTTCTTTGAGCAGAGATGGAGGCTGAAACAGGCTGAGGCAGCGAGAAAGGGCAGCCTGAGCAGAGGGCGCGGACACGAGCTATCCAGGGAACTTTGGTCTTTCCAACAGCAAAAGTCACTAGTCCGAGAAGCTGGGGCAGATTTATTTCTTCCTGGAGCCTCCAGCTCCTCCAGCCAGGGGCTACGTCTCCTGTCTAGACTGGGCTGCAGACACCATGCCCTCACTCCAAGGAAGGAAAGGGCAGGCACTCCCCAGAACCAGTGTTTCCTGGCTACCTCCCTGACATGACAACAGGACAAAGCCAGGGGTTTGCAGCACCCCCAGAAGGTGGTACTGAGCCCGTGCTATTCCCCAGAGGCCAGACTGAACAGGGAATAGCCAAGGCAGCCGAGCTACCAGGGCCAGGTTCATTCAGTGTGGGGCAGCCTCTGCCCCTTCTGCTAGCACATGGCTCCTTCCAGCCCACTCCAAAGGAGGGGCGACGGGGGGGGGGGCATGCAGAGGGGTGTCAAGTCAGCAAGGGCTAGAGATGCTCCCAGCAGGTTCCCCTTTTGGAATCTGTTTACTCTGCTGCTCCCTCAACCAGAGCAATGGGGAGGGGGAGAGACTCCCCCGGAGAAGTGCTGGGAGCCCCATCGGCCAAACACTAGCAGCAGATGGAAAGGAGCCAACCCTGCCCCAGTGCCTGGGAGCGGATGGGGTCCTACAGCTCGAGGGTCCCAGACCTCACAAGGCTGGGCACCTCACGTACCCTTTGAAAACAGGGAGTGTAGGTCAGAGCTCAGCAAACTCCTCACCCAGCCAACTACCCCACCCAGGCCCTTCCAGCCCCAGTGACCCTCACCAGCCTCGTGTGACCACCCTGGCCACCAGTGGTTTCCCCAGCACTGCTCCCCCATCCTTGCTCCCCCACCCAGCCCCTGTGACCCCAATGGGAGTACATAAGGCCTGGCACTGAGCTGGAGCTGGTTCCATGACTGCAGCTTTCTGAGCCACCCCCCAGGGCACTGACCAGGCAGTGCGGACAGAGCCAGTGCCCCTCAGAGGGCAAAAACCTGGCACCCAGGCTCCACCCATCTTGATTCAAGGGACCCGTGGCTCAGAAACTGGGTCCTGTGGACCTGTTGTCCCTAGGACACCGCAACACCAGCCCCAGGCTCCCCATGCCCCCTGGCTCCTAATACCCTTTAGCTTCCCCTACAGACCCGGGTCCCCGGACTCCCCATACCCTGCACTCCCCCTGCCCCGCAGCCCCCTGTCCCTGGGGTCCCCCCAGGCTTCTCATGGCCCCCAGCTCCTAATGCCATGTGACTCACCCACTCCCCATGCCCCGGAGTCCTGTGTCCCTTCCTCCCACACAGCCCCCTGTCCTGTATGCTCCCCCGTGCCCTGGGCTCCCCCACCCCCAGGCTCCCCCCATGCCCTGTGCTCCCCTGGGCTCCCCCCCATGCCCTGCGCTCCCCCCAGGCTGCCCATACCTGCAGCCCCATGATCCTGTACGCTCCCCGTGCCCTGCGCAGCCTGGGCTCCCCCTGTCCGTGTGCTACCCCCCGGGCTCCCCATACCTGCAGCCCCATGTTCCTGTGCTCCCCCTGTGCCCCTTCACTCCCCCCGTGCCTTGTGCCCCCCCAGGGTCCCCCCCATGCCCTGCACTCCCCCTGGGCTCCCTCCATGCCCTGCGCTCCCCCTGGGCTCCCCATACCTGCAGCCCCATGTCCCTGTGCTCCCCCTGTGCTCCTTCACCCCCGCGTGCCCTGCTCTCCCCCCGGGCTCCCCCGGGCCCTGCGCCCCCATGTCCCCGCGCCCTGCTCTCCCCCCGTGCCCTGCGCCCCCATGTCCCCGCGCCCTGCTCTCCCCCCGTGCTCTGCGCCCCCATGTCCCCGCGCCCTGCTCTCCCCCCGTGCCCTGCTCTCCCCCCGTGCCCTGCGCCCCCATGTCCCCGCGCCCTGCTCTCCCCCCGTCCTGCTCTCCCCCCGTGCCCTGCGCCTCCATGTCCCCGCGCCCTGCTCTCCCCCCGTCCTGCTCTCCCCCCGTGCCCTGCACCCCGCTCTCCCCGCCGTGCCCTGCACCCCCATGTCCCCGCGCCCCGCTCTCCCCCCCGTGCCTTGCACCCCCATGTCCCCGCGCCCCGCTCTCCCCGCCGTGCCCTGCACCCCCATGTCCCCGCGCCCTGCTCTCCCCCCCGTGCCCTGCACCTCCATGTCCCCGCGCCCTGCTCTCCCCCCATGCCCTGCGCCATGTCCCCGCGCCCTGCTCTCCCCCCCGTGCCCTGCGCCCCCATGTCCCCGCACCCTGCTCTCCCCCCCGTGCCCTGCGCCCCCATGTCCCCGCGCCCTGCTCTCCCCCCCGTGCCCTGCGCCCTGCTCTCCCCCCCGTGCCCTGCGCCCCCATGTCCCCGCGCCCTGCTCTACCCCCGTGCCCTGCGCCCCCAGGTCCCCGCGCCCTGCTCTCCCCCCGTGCCCTGCGCCCCCAGGTCCCCGCGCCCTGCTCTCCCCCCGTGCCCTGCGCCCCCAGGTCCCCGCGCCCTGCTCTCCCCCCGTGCCCTGCGCCCCCATGTCCCCGCGCCCTGCTCTCCCCCCGTGCCCTGCGCCCCCAGGTCCCCGCGCCCTGCTCTCCCCCCGTGCCCTGCGCCCCCAGGTCCCCGCGCCCTGCTCTCCCCCCGTGCCCTGCGCCCCCAGGTCCCCGCGCCCTGCTCTCCCCCCGTGCCCTGCGCCCCCAGGTCCCCGCGCCCTGCTCTCCCCCCGTGCCCTGCGCCCCCAGGTCCCCGCGCCCTGCTCTCCCCCCCGTGCCCTGCGCCCCCAGGTCCCCGCGCCCTGCTCTCCCCCCGTGCCCTGCGCCCCCAGGTCCCCGCGCCCTGCTCTCCCCCCGTGCCCTGCGCCCCCATGTCCCCGCGCCCTGCTCTCCCCCCGTGCCCTGCGCCCCCAGGTCCCCGCGCCCTGCTCTCCCCCCGTGCCCTGCGCCCCCAGGTCCCCGCGCCCTGCTCTCCCCCCGTGCCCTGCGCCCCCAGGTCCCCGCGCCCTGCTCTCCCCCCGTGCCCTGCGCCCCCAGGTCCCCGCTCCCTGCTCTCCCCCCGTGCCCTGCGCCCCCAGGTCCCCGCGCCCTGCTCTCCCCCCCGTGCCCTGCGCCCCCCCCCGTGCCCTGCGCCCCCAGGTCCCCGCGCCCTGCTCTCCCCCCCGTGCCCTGCGCCCCCAGGTCCCCGCGCCCTGCTCTCCCCCCCGTGCCCTGCGCCCCCAGGTCCCCGCGCCCTGCTCTCCCCCCGTGCCCTGCGCCCCCAGGTCCCCGCGCCCTGCTCTCCCCCCGTGCCCTGCGCCCCCAGGTCCCCGCGCCCTGCTCTCCCCCCGTGCCCTGCGCCCCCAGGTCCCCGCGCCCTGCTCTCCCCCCGTGCCCTGCGCCCCCCCCCGTGCCCTGCGCCCCCAGGTCCCCGCGCCCTGCTCTCCCCCCCGTGCCCTGCGCCCCCAGGTCCCCGCGCCCTGCTCTCCCCCCCGTGCCCTGCTCTCCCCCCCGTGCCCTGCGCCCCCAGGTCCCCGCGCCCTGCTCTCCCCCCGTGCCCTGCGCCCCCAGGTCCCCGCGCCCTGCTCTCCCCCCGTGCCCTGCGCCCCCAGGTCCCCGCGCCCTGCTCTCCCCCCGTGCCCTGCGCCCCCAGGTCCCCGCGCCCTGCTCTCCCCCCGTGCCCTGCGCCCCCAGGTCCCCGCGCCCTGCTCTCCCCCCGTGCCCTGCGCCCCCAGGTCCCCGCGCCCTGCTCTCCCCCCCGTGCCCTGCGCCCCCAGGTCCCCGCGCCCTGCTCTCCCCCCGTGCCCTGCGCCCCCAGGTCCCCGCGCCCTGCTCTCCCCCCCGTGCCCTGCGCCCCCAGGTCCCCGCGCCCACGGCGCCGTCTCCCCGCTCGCAGCGCGGCCGCTCACGGCCCCTCACCTGGCCCCGCGGCGGGGCGGAGCGGAGCGGGCGGCCGAGCCCAGGCGCCGCGGCAGCTCGGGGACGGGCAGCTCCTGCGCCCGGGCTGGGCAGCGGCAGCTCCAGGGCCGCGAGCCGGGCTGCGCTGGCGGCCGGGCCGGGCCGGGCCGGGCCGGGGAGGAGCCGCCGGAGGGGGCGGAGCCGGGAGGCAGGTCGGTGCCAAGTGATGTGTCATCAGCGGGGCGGCGGAGCCGGGGCAGCCCGGGCCGGTGGGGATCCTGGGCGGCCGGGGGCAGGCGAGCCCGGGGCGGGGGCAGGGGGCGTGTGCTGGGCTTGGGCTTGGGCTTGGGTAGCGGGGGCGGGCACGGCAGGCGAGCCCCGGGTTCGGAGCGGGAGTGACCGCGGGGGAGTCGGGGCGAGGCCGGGGCAGTAACGGGGGCTCCTGTGCGGGGCTGAAGCAGGCGCCCAGCTCTCGGGCAGCACTTGGAAAGGGATGTTGAAAAGCTGGAGCGGGGAAGTGACTGGGGGGCTGGAGAAAGCCCCCGGCAGGAGTCTCGGGAACTGGCTCCGCTTAGCGCCGCACAAAGGGGATGGACGGAGGGTGGCTTGGCCATGGGGCATTAGCACCTTGGCTGGGAGAAGCTCCCGGGCCCTAAGGGCCCTTTAAGAGGGGGAGGTGAAACCAGACCCTGGCTAGAAGCTGAACCAGGTGTGAGGCAGCAGGGAGGGTTGACCTGGGAATGTGGCAGGGGGTTTCACTGGGGACGGGAGACCTGAGAGCCGGAAACCTGAGCCAGGAGGGGGTGGGGGGGTAACACCTCTGCCCGGGGAACTGGACCCCGGCTGCAGGAGAGAGCCTGATGGGGGGCGCTGCTTTCAGTTTGGGGCTGGGGGTGGAACGCAGGGAACCCCAGGGCTGGGGTCTAAGCTCCCTGCCCCCCGGAAGGACTTGACTGAGGGGTCCTGGTTGTACCCACAAGCTCTGTTTTATGCTGTGTTCCTATTCCTTCCGTTTTACTGGCTGACTGAGAGTCACGGTGAATCTCAGGGAGAGGGGTGTAGGGCCCGGACTCTATCACACTCCGTGACACCAGACACACAGGAAGAGGTCAGGCAAATTGTTCTCACCCAGGGTGAGTAACTGTTGGAACCAGCTCCCAAGGGAAGGGCGGATTCTCCCTCTTCTTGGTGTCTTGAAACCAAGACTGGAGGCCTGTCTGGGAGGTGCTTTCGCCAAACAAAATTTAGTGCAATCAGGACAGAGGAAACTGGCCCTGTTCTCTGGCCTGTGTTTACAGAGGAGGTCCCGTCTGGCCTGCAAAGCTCTGAAGGGCTGAGTAGTGGGGTCTGTGAGGTAGGCTGGCTGTGTGCATGTGTAACCCACACATCTCCTAGGTGTGGGGCTGTCACGGCGTCCCCGGGATGCTCTGGAACCGCTCCCTACGAAGCCAGGCAGGACTCTGGGGAAGTCTCCTTTCTGTGAGCAGCCTGTCTGCAGGGCAAACAGCTCACACAGCTTCCACCTTCCTGGGTCTGACCTCGGAGCATTCAGCATCCTCTGTCCCTCTGTGCGCTTCCCACAGCGATTCTGCCCAGTCAGGGTCCTGGGGAAGCCAGAGGGTCCTGCCCCACAACTCCACAGTCAGACGGGACTCTCAGCCAGTCAGTAAAACAGAGGTTTATTAGACGACAGGAACATGGTCTAACACAGAGCTTGCAGGTGCAGAGAACAGGACCCCTCAGCTGGGTCCATTTTGGGGGGCAGTGAGCCAGACAACCACGTCTGCCCTTCACTCAATGTCTCCAGCCAGCCCCAAACTGAAACTCCCTCCAGCCCCCCCCCCTCTGGGCTTTGTCCCTTTCCTGGGTCAGGAGGTCACCGGATTCCTTTGTTCTCCAACCCTTTAGCTCTCACCTTGCAGGGGGGAAGGGCCCAGGCCATCAGTTGCCAGGAAACAGGGTGTCGGCCATTCTCTGTCCAGATCCCTGCACACCCCTGCTCTCTAGGGCTCTGCAAGGATCATACACCCTTACCCAACCCCCTAGATACTTAAGAACTGCCTAGGGGAAACTGAGGCACCCCCACAATGTTCAAAGGAAACATTAAGAACAGTCCCGCTTCGTCACAGGGGCGCTGTCCCATCTAGTGGCACTGAGACCACTTAAAGAGAAAGATTATGAGTCTGCTCTACAGCCGCCATATGGCTTTTAACTCATGCGGTAGAAGCTCATGCACTAAGCTCCAGAGGCCCCAGGTTCAATCCTGCCCGCTGACAACTGGGGTCTGTCCATGTTACATTTGCAGCAGGATAGGGCCTGTGGTGGGGGTTGGGGGTACGCAGATCTGGCCTTGGAAAAGAGCCCTTGCTGGCGGCAGAGCTGGGTGGTTCTTATGTGTGGTGAAGGCTCCTCCTGCCTCCAAGTCTGGACAGAATAACCCTGCCAAGGAGACTTGGCACATCCAGCCCTGGGTCCGGCTGGGTTGGTGGCTGCCACACAGCCAGGGCCATAACAGTGCCTGCAGGGGGAGCCACTTACCATGGCTGTGGGAGTTTGATCCAGAGCTTGGCGCTGCGCAGCCTGGCATGTCCGGATCCCGGGGCAGCAGCATGCAGGGCCCTGCTCACAGCTACTCGGAGTGGTTTGCAGTCCCCATATGTATTAGATTCAGATGTGACAAATTCCTGACAAGGCCTGAAACACCCCCTCCTCCCACACTTCTGCCTGTGACTCTCTCTTCTTTGCCCTGACTCCCAGCTGCCTCGTTCAGCCCCCTCCCCGTCCCTCAGGATTATGACCTGTCTGACAGCAGTGCCTTGAGGCCGGGGAGGATTGAGTTCCCGCTGCTGGGGGAGCACAGACACAGAGCGCAATGCTTCTCCCCTGGAAGAGCTCAAGGACAAGATGACCAGTGCCAGCGGAAGCCCTGTGTCTAAGAGGGCAACACCCCCAATCGTTAAGCACACGCAGACCTTTGCTTTGGTGTGTGTTGGTATGTTTATAGCTTCAGCCTCTACTCTCCAGCCATCCCCCCAGCTCAGCAGTCACTCACTGGTTGGTTTCTTGTAGGTATTATGGCAAAAGTGGGTCGAAGCCACATCTTCCCCATGCTCTGCATTCTCTCTTCCCCCCTCCCCCAAAAAACCCTCTTTCTCCTTTTCCTTCTCCACATGCCTGATTGCTGTGGTTATTGGTTTTACAGTAGTGCCAAGAGGCCAGGGCTCCATCATACTAGGTGTTGTGCAAGCATGTAACGGGGACAGTCCCTGCCCCAGGAGCTCACTGGCCACGTGTGAGATGGGAGAGCAGGGGTGCAACAGACAGATGGCAAAGCGGCAGGGAGACGGAAAATGGTCTTGGTGAAGCTGGGTGGTTATTGTAGGCCTGGCGGCAGAGGGAGCTAGATGGATGAGGTTGCCTTGCAGAGCTTAAGGGGAGCTCGCCCTGCGTGTAAGGGCAGCCAGGCAGAAAGTGCAAAGGTGTGAACTGCTGCAAGTGCCCAGTGTCTGCTGTCCCATTGGCAGGGCGAAGGCGGAGTTGGCCCAGTGGTGTCTGGGAGATGATCGGGTGGTGGGGTGGGACAGGCCGTGGATGTGGAGATGAGGGGTTTGTGTCTGATGTGATGCTGAAGGGAGAACCAGGGGAGGGGGAACTGAGTCAGAGCTATGAGCTAGGTCATGTATCTGTGCAGCAGCATTTGGAACAGACGTGAGTGTGGGGCAGGATGGCCTTTGTCGAGGCTGGAGAGGAGACCATTTCCTTCATGCCCCTGAACCCCATCTTCCCACCACCAGGAGCCCTGAGCCCCCTGCAAGTTTATTTCTTGTAAGATCCATCGGCTGGAGACGTCCACAATCACTGCGCTTGGTTGCTGGTTTGTTGCTGGTGCAGTTGGATTTCAGGCAGCTGCAAACAGCTCACTGCTGGGTGGTGGGGTTGTGACATCCCAGGTAACCTAGCCAGTCATGTGACAACGGGGCAGCTCATCTGCCTGCTGCAATCCTGCTCGGGGAGGGGTTCTCAGAGTTTGTCCTGGTGACCCCTTTCACATACCAAGCCTCTGAGGGCAACTCCCCCCCCCCCCCGATACATTAAGAACACTTTGTTTATATTTAACACCATTATAAATGCTGGAGGCAAAGCGGGGGTTGGGGTGGAGGCTGACAGCTCGCGATCCCCCATGTAATAACCTCGTGACCCCCAAAGGGTCCCGACCCCCAGTCTGAGAACCCCTGTGCTAGGGAAAGTTGCAATGAAAAGTCTTTATCTGCACCACTAAAATCCCCCTCCGGGGCTGTGGGAGTGGGTTCTGCTGCTGGGCGGGCTGGCGCTTTGCTGGGAGATCTATAGCCAGTGCGCGCACAGCTCCCCCATTTCCTAGCCGAACCATATCCATATGTATGGCAGGGTCTGGCGGCTTCCCTTCCCAGTAACGTAATTTAAAGGGAAATACAGTTTCACTGGTACAAGGTGTAACAGGCAGCGCAGTGAATTCACCTGAATCTAATTCCAACCGCTGCTAGAACAGCTGTTTTCACGTGACTGAACTAATCTCATCAAATCCCTGAAGAGATCAGCTTGCTTTAGAAGTGTCCATCCTGTCACATTCCTGCCAAGCCCCAACTTTCCGTGTAACCTCCAGTCTCACCCAGCTCTGCTGGCTGCTCCGTCCAGAGGGGACAAGCTGCATACGCTGGACTCACTGGGGAAAGGGGAGTGGGATGCCCTGCCTGCAACACCATGGCACTTGGCATTCCCTTCTCAAGGAGCCCCAGGTCAGCGGGCTGCTCCTTGTGCTGGGGCAGTTCCATTCGGAGCCACAGGCCAAGACAGTCTCTGTCCATGCGTTGCTGATTAGTAACAATACTGTCGGGTCTCTCCTTCGCCTGCGCTTGCAGGCGGGTAGGATAGATGAGATGCGAGTTTCCATTTGTGGCACATTTCCAGTCTGCCCTGTGTCGCATGCTCACTGTCTCAGACAGGCCCCTTGCTGTGCACTCCCAAGCAAAGTCCTGGGTACGGACTGGACGCTGCCTGGGCTGAGCCAACAGCTTGTGTGCAGCCGGGAGACATTCATTTCAAACTCTGCAGGCAAGTCATGCCTGCTAGGGCTGAAGGACTATGGATCACGAGGGGCAGGTAATGACCCTTGTGCCAATGCAGGACTCTCGCTGCAGTTTGCCCTAGCGAGGCTCTGCGGTGTCTTTGTGCAGGTGCTGCTGACACAGCTGTGGGCCAGTCGGGGACACCGCTCCTGGCTTGTCGTGTTCACACTTTCACTTTTATGCTAATGGGATTGATTTTTATTCACTTACTGTTTAGCTGGATCAGTTTCTGGGTCCTTGGCATGTTTTTCAAGCCTCCCTGTGTCCTTGGATTCACTGCACCTGCTAAGCAGTAGTTCAGGAGGGCTTTAAACTAGGTTCACCGGGGGAAGGAGACCAAAGCCCTGAGGTAAGTGGGAAAGCGGGATACCGGGAGGAAGCACAGGCAGGAATGTCTGTGAGGGGAGGGCTCCTGCCTCATACTGGCAATGAGGGGCGATCAACAGGTTATCTCAAGTGCTTATATACAAATGCACAAAGCCTTGGAAACAAGCAGGGAGAACTGGAGGTCCTGGTGATGTCAAGGAACTATGACGTGATCGGAATAACAGAGACTTGGTGGGATAACTCACATGACTGGAGTACTGTCATGGATGGTTATAAACTGTTCAGGAAGGACAGGCAGGGCAGAAAAGGTGGGGGAGTAGCACTGTATGTAAGGGAGCAGTATGACTGCTCAGAGCTCCGGTACGAAACTGCAGAAAAACCTGAGTGTCTCTGGATTAAGTTTAGAAGTGTGTGCAACAAGAGTGATGTAGTGGTGGGAGTCTTCTATAGACCACCGGACCAGGGGGATGAGGTGGATGAGGCTTTCTTCCGGCAGCTCACGGAAGCTACTAGATCGCATGCCCTGATTCTCATGGGTGACTTTAATTTTCCTGATATCTGCTGGGGGAGCAATACAGCGGTGCATAGACAATCCAGGAAGTTTTTGGAAAGCGTAGGGGACAATTTCCTGGCGCAAGTGCTAGAGGAGCCAACTAGGGGGGGTGCTTTTCTTGACCTGCTGCTCACAAACCGGGTAGAATTAGTGGGGGAAGCAAAAGTGGATGGGAATCTGGGAGGTAGTGACCATGAGTTGGTTGAGTTCAGGATCCTGAAGCAGGGAACAAAGGTAAGCAATAGGATACGGACCCTGGACTTCAGGAAAGCAGACTTCGACTCCCTCAGGGAATGGATGGCCAGGATCCCCTGGGGGACTAACTTGAAGGGGAAAGGAGTCCAGGAGAGCTGGCTGTATTTCAAGGAATCCCTGTTGAGGTTACAGGGACAAACCATCCCGATGAGTCGAAAGAATAGTAAATATGGCAGGCGACCAACTTGGCTTAATGGTGAAATCCTAGCGGATCTTAAACATAAAAAAGAAGCTTACAAGAAGTGGAAGGTTGGACATATGACCAGGGAAGAGTATAAAAATATTGCTCGGGCATGTAGGAATGTTATCAGGAGGGCCAAATCGCACCTGGAGCTGCAGCTAGCCAGAGATGTCAAGAGTAACAAGAAGGGTTTCTTCAGGTATGTTGGCAACAAGAAGAAAGCCAAGGAATGTGTGGGCCCCTTACTGAATGAGGGAGGCAACCTAGTGACAGAGGATGTGGAAAAAGCTAATGTACTCAATGCTTTTTTTGCCTCTGTTTTCACTAACAAGGTCAGCTCCCAGACTGCTGCGCTGGGCATCACAAAATGCGGAAGAGATGGCCAGCCCTCTGTGGAGATAGAGGCGGTTAGGGACTATTTAGAAAAGCTGGACGTGCACAAGTCCATGGGGCCGGACGAGTTGCATCCGAGAGTGCTGAAGGAATTGGCGGCTGTGATTGCAGAGCCACTGGCCATTATCTTTGAAAACTCGTGGCGAACCGGGGAAGTCCCGGATGACTGGAAAAAGGCTAATGTAGTGCCAATCTTTAAAAAAGGGAAGAAGGAAGATCCTGGGAACTACAGGCCAGTCAGCCTCACCTCAGTCCCTGGAAAAATCATGGAGCAGGTCCTCAAAGAATCAATCCTGAAGCACTTGCATGAGAGGAAAGTGATCAGGAACAGCCAGCATGGATTCACCAAGGGAAGGTCATGCCTGACTAATCTAATCGCCTTTTATGATGAGATTACTGGTTCTGTGGATGAAGGGAAAGCAGTGGATGTATTGTTTCTTGACTTTAGCAAAGCTTTTGACACGGTCTCCCATAGTATTCTTGTCAGCAAGTTAAGGAAGTATGGGCTGGATGAATGCACTATAAGGTGGGTAGAAAGCTGGCTAAATTGTCGGGCTCAACGGGTAGTGATCAATGGCTCCATGTCTAGTTGGCAGCCGGTATCAAGTGGAGTGCCCCAAGGGTCGGTCCTGGGGCCGGTTTTATTCAATATCTTCATAAATGATCTGGAGGATGGTGTGGATTGCACTCTCAGCAAATTTGCGGATGATACTAAACTGGGAGGAGTGGTAGATACGCTGGAGGGGAGGGATAGGATACAGAAGGACCTAGACCAATTGGAAGATTGGGCCAAAAGGAATCTGATGAGGTTCAATAAGGATAAGTGCAGGGTCCTGCACTTAGGACGGAAGAACCCAATGCACAGCTACAGACTAGGGACCGAATGGCTAGGCAGCAGTTCTGCGGAAAAGGACCTAGGGGTGACAGTGGACGAGAAGCTGGATATGAGTCAGCAGTGTGCCCTTGTTGCCAAGAAGGCCAATGGCATTTTGGGATGTATAAGTAGGGGCATAGCGAGCAGATCGAGGGACGTGATCGTTCCCCTCTATTCGACATTGGTGAGGCCTCATCTGGAGTACTGTGTCCAGTTTTGGGCCCCACACTTCAAGAAGGATGTGGATAAATTGGAGAGAGTCCAGCGAAGGGCAACAAAAATGATTAGGGGACTGGAACACATGAGTTATGAGGAGAGGCTGAGGGAGCTGGGATTGTTTAGCCTGCAGAAGAGAAGAATGAGGGGGGATTTGATAGCTGCTTTCAACTACCTGAAAGGGGGTTCCAAAGAGGATGGCTCTAGACTGTTCTCAATGGTAGCAGATGACAGAACGAGGAGTAATGGTCTCAAGTTGCAGTGGGGGAGGTTTAGATTGGATATTAGGAAAAACTTTTTCACTAAGAGGGTGGTGAAACACTGGAATGCGTTACCTAGGGAGGTGGTAGAATCTCCTTCCTTAGAGGTTTTTAAGGTCAGGCTTGACAAAGCCCTGGCTGGGATGATTTAACTGGGAATTGGTCCTGCTTTGAGCAGGGGGTTGGACTAGATGACCTTCTGGGGTCCCTTCCAACCCTGATATTCTATGATTCTATGATTCTATGATTCTAGCCACTGAACGGAGCACTGGGGAAAGGTGCTGTGTGGAACAGACCCTGCTCCATAGAACAGGACCCTTCACTGGCAGGGCAAGGAGCCCCCAGCACGCTGCTCCCCAGCCTTAGCTGTGCCCTGGAGGGACTGTCTTCTGGAGCTTGGTCTCCGGCGCTCAGTCACTCCCTGCTCTCTCTGCTGAGACTGCTAATGAGGGGCCACTTAATGCCGTTTGTGATGTGTCACCTGCCTTCTGGGTCATCCTGTACACACTCCACTTCACCAAAATCACAAGTAGTCACCAGATGGCAGCACCATTCCAGCACTGCTGACCTGAGGTCAGATTTCCAGCAGTTCTCAAACTGTGGCTCGGGACCCTGTTTTAGTAGGGTCGCCACAGCTGGTCTTAGACTTCCTGGGGTCCGGGGCAAAGTTGAAGCCTGAGCCGCACTGGCAGTAGCCAAAGCCAGAGGGCTTCAGCCCTGCGTGGCAGGGCAAAGGTTACAGGCGCCCCGCCTGGGGGGCTGAAGCCCTTGGGCTTCGGCTTTGGACCCCCAACCCTGGGTGGTGGGGCTCAGGCTTTGGCTTTGGCCCCCTGTCCAGGGCAGTGGGGCTCAGGCAGGCTTGGGCTTTGGTCCCCCTCCCGCGGTCGTGTAGTAATTTTTGTTGTCAGAAGCGGGTCTTGGTGCAGTGAAGTTTGAGAACCCCTAGATTAGACCTAGCAATGAAATATTCCATCCCCAAGCCCCCTCTCAGCCTGGGGCTAGATTGGAACTAGTGTCCCTTAGATGGGAAAGGCCTCCTAGCTACCTCTCCATCCCCGCTGGCCAGTGTCTCCTGGTGACTGGCGAGGCCCCATTTTCATGGTGTTTCCCTATCGAGCTGGATGAAATGTGGGGTATAGGGTGTGGGAGGGGAAGGGGGCTTCAAGCCCTCCAGCATTGTGGGCAGTTCTCACACTTGGGTGCAGTGGGCCCCAGCAGCCAAGAATAGCTGAAGGCAAAAGGGGGTGCACGTTCATGCACACAAAAAGAAAAGGAGGACTTGTGGCACCTTAGAGACTAACCAATTTATTAGAGCATAAGCTTTCGTGAGCTACAGCTCACTTCCTCAGATGCATATCGTGGAAACATATCATATCATATCATATCATATCATATCATGCACACAGTGGTTGGTATGCAAGTGGGTCTGAGGACAGATGGGTCAGTTTTCATTGGCAGGGAACCTTCCCTTTGAGCCTTTGCAGCGTGAGCCCGTCCCTGGATCAGAAACTGCCATAACTCTGTTCCCATCCCTCACGTGGCTCCATTTCCCCTGCCCGGCAGAGCTGTGTTGACTGTACTGGGTTGTTGTGTGTGTGTGTGGCTTTACCTAGAGAACGCTTCTCTGCCTCTGCCCCTGGAGACAGGGCTGCCAAGTGCTTGCTGGGCAGGGGTGGCAGGTTCCAGACATTGTCAAGTGTCAGTTAAATAAACCAAATGGGACCCTCATCACAGCTGATGCGTTAGAGCATTTCACAGGGTCGCGGGGGATTTGCCTGGGCAAGACTGCAAAGCCTTGGAGCCAGGCTATCACTCAGAGGTGGGGGCAGGTTGAACGGGAGCACGGCACCCATCCTCATTCCCCCACATCAGACAAGCAGTGTAGAACCCAGGGACACGTTCTCCTGGCTGGGAGAGAGCAGGCTGGGGCTGGGGCCTGGTGCACAACTGGAGGAGGGATGTTCACCAGAACTTAGGCTGGTGTGAGTGAGGGCTGAGCCATTCCTGCGGTGAGATGTGCTTAATGCCTGTGGGGCAGGCACACTGGGCAGCGCTCACTCTGTGTCCAGCGTCCCTTGGTACCCATCACTGGCACTGTAGCATCTAGTTCTGTTGTCTGAGGAGATCGTGTGGAGCAGGGCCTGGGATGGGGAGCTCAGATCTGCTATGCTCTCTGGTGTGACTGTGGCAGCTCTGCCATTGGGAAGGAGGAAGGAGGAAAGTGGAGTTTGGCCATGGATGGGCTGCTCTGTGCAGCAGCAGGGAAGGTGACTTTCTCTCAAGCGCTCCCTCGTGTGCACCTCCAAGGAAACCCAAGTGTGGCATGGGGTCTCCTGAGGATCATCCTCTGGGTACAGTCAGCTGGGCTTTCCAAGGGTCACGCTGCCCAGCTCCCATTGCTAGTTCAGCTGTGGGTGTGGTTTTAATGTAAATTACTTGCTGAGCTAACCATAAACCTTGGCTCTAAAAAGCTGTGCCTATTTAACTCTGTGGTGGTGCTGGCCTGACGACCGTGGTGAGAGAAGCCCGCTGTTCGAAGTGGTGCCCTACCGGGGAAAGGCTCTGTCGCACATTAGCCATGTCCCAAGCCATCCAGTGCCAGAAGCGCTAACGCTGCGCCTCGGAGCATGGGGCTG
This sequence comes from Lepidochelys olivacea, assembly GCF_965140295.1. Taxonomy (NCBI): domain Eukaryota; kingdom Metazoa; phylum Chordata; order Testudines; family Cheloniidae; genus Lepidochelys; species Lepidochelys olivacea. The sequence goes on from NC_140414.1 coordinate 149,650,057, forward strand.
CTGCCTGGGGCTTGTGACAGTTCTTGGGGTACCCAGGATTGTGGGTCACCTTGTTCCCCACTGCCTCTAGCGAGGGGTAGCGGTGACGGGGTCCCCAGGGTGAAACCTGGGCTGTGGGACTGCTGAGCCCTCCAAACCCACCAGCCTGGGCTGTCTCTCACACTGTGATGCTGCATCAAGTTACAGACCTCTGACAGGCCCTGCACTTACACAGCCAGCCACAGGCAGGGACACACCCAGCTGAGGTACCTGGATGATTTCCCAGCCACTCATAGATAAGGCTACGTTTTAGTCATGGGTATTTTTAGTAAAAGTAATGGACAGGTCACAGACAGTAAACAAAAATTCACGGCCTGTGGCCTGTCTATGACTTGTACTATATACCTCTAACTAAAACTTGGGCCGGGGGTGCTGCGGGGGGCATCCTGGGACCCCCTCTGGTGTTGGGGGGGGCAGGCCGTAGCGTGTGGCCCGGGACCCCCTCTGATGCTGGGGCGCAGGGTTGGCTGGGCTGGCAGGCTCCCTACCCGACTCCACATGGCTCCCTGGAAGCAGCCGGCATGTCTCTGCAGCTCCTAGGGAGAGGGAAGGCCGGGGGCTCTGCACGCTGCCCTTCCATGAGCACTGGCTTCGCAGCTCCCATTAGCCAGAAACTGCAGCCAATGGGAGCTGCAGGGGCGAGCAGACAGGGGCAGCATGCAGAGCCCCCTGCCCCCTCTGCCTAGGAGCTGCAGGGCCATTCCGGCTGCTTCAAGCCCTTCCCCCCACCCCCCCTCCATGAGGTAAGCACCATCCCAACCCCCTGCTCCAGCCCTGAGCTCCCTCACACACCCAAACTACTGCTCTGTGTGTGTGTTGGGGCGGGGGGGACAGTGGTGCAGCTGGCCCAGGGGCTGCCTGAGCTGTTCGGGGAGCCCCGGAGCCAGCCTCACCGGTTGCTGCAGAAGTCACGGAGGTCCCAGAAAGTTACGGAATCTGTGACCTCCATGACAGACTCTCAGCCTTACTCATGGACCATCAGCAAGGAGGCCCCAGCCAATTCTCCCAGCTGCCCAGCCTTGCATCCCAGAACTGCACTGGTCAGAAGCCTGGCCTGTGTAAGTTCATTACCTAGTTCGCCACTACGTCAAAGGAAAGTGGACATGCACCAGTCTTTGTAATCTAAGCAGATTCCCCAAGCACTTTAGACAAACTCACTGGTAAGGATAGAGCATTAAAATAAGTTTATTAACGACAGAGAGATTGTAAGTGGTAGGCACAAAGTCCAAGTTAGTTACCTTGAGAAATAAAAATAGAAACGCGCATTCTAAATTCAAAAACTTTTAGTCTAAGCAAGAGTTGAATCAAACAGTTTTTCTCACCTTGACAGCTGGTACAAGCAGGTTACAGATCCTCAATACACAGACTGGACCCCTTTTCAGCCTGAGACCAAACTCCCCAGTTCTAAGTCTTTGTCTTCCACGTTTCCCTCCAGATGTTGAGATGGCAGGGGGCTAGGGGAAGAGAGAGGCCAAATGGTGTCACTGTCTCTCTTTTTATACCTTCTCCCAGCTGCTAGAAAGATCCTGCTGTGACGTGGGGATCAGGCAGTCCTTATGGTCAAGCAGCCTCCATTGTGTATGTGCTGCCTTCGAGATGGATCACTTGATGATTATGTTCCCTCTGGGGCACCTGGCATTGGCCACTGCGGAGACAGGACACTGGGCGAGATGGACCATTGGTCTGACCCAGTGTGGCCGTTCTTACGTTCCCTTGTTGTAACTGTAACACATACAGCAATACTTCATAACTTCACGTACCATGAGAGCACATACTAGCCACCAGGTTATTAGTGTTCAGCCAATCCAGACTCACCAAATGATACCTCACAAGGCACCCTTTGTACAAAACATCATAATCCTATTGCAGTGGGGACTATGGGGGTTCCAGGGAGTTACTTTGAGGTATAGAGTGCCAGGGGCCTTGCCCAGGGTGGCTGGGTGCCAGATCCCTAACACTACCAGCCTGTGAGCCACTCAAGCACTGTCCTCTGGGGTAGATCAGCCCTGACTTCGCAGTGCAGGTGCACCCCAGTCCCTGACTCCCTTTGAAGCCTTCCCCTGTGATATCCAGCCCCTGACACTGGCTGCTCACAGGAATCCCAGCTCCTCTGCCCCAAAGGGGAGCAGCATGCCCCAGTTTCCCAGTTTTAACCCACAGCCCCACAATTGAGGAAGAAGGCTGTGCTGCTTAAAAAAACAACCTGGATTAGAGGGGAAGAGAAGGCAGTTTAGGTAGATAGATGATTGATTAAATAGATAAAAAGGGGAAGTTGATAGTAGTGAATATTAATCAGAAGTTAGACACTGTATCAATTGATAAGGGAAGGCAAAGGACACAAGGCGAACTTTATGGCCAGCAGAGTTAAGGACAATAAGAAGGAGTTTTTTAAATATATTAGGAACAAAAAAGTGGTATTGGTCTGTAGATGAACCACTAGATGGGAATCGTCGAATTGTCAATAATAATGTGGAAAAAGCAGAAGAGTTCAATAAATATTTCTGTTCAATATTTGGGGAAGAACAGATGATGCAGTCTCATCAGATGGTGATAACACTCTTTCCATTCCATTAGTAAAAAGAAAAGGAGGACTTGTGGCACCTTAGAGACTAACCAATTTATTAGAGCATAAGCTTTCGTGAGCTACAGCTCACTTCTGTCTCCCAAGATTTGTGAGAGTGTTGGGTCATCCAACATGAGTGTTGGGAATTCCACCATGATTTCAACAATTTCCATCCCACCACCAACCTCAGCCTGGTCCAGTCCACACAAGAGATCCACTTCCTGGACACTACAGTGCTAATAAACAATGGTCACATAAACACCACCCTATACCGGAAACCTACTGACCGCTATTCCTACCTGCATGCCTCCAGCTTTCACCCTGACCACACCACACGATCCATCGTCTACAGCCAAGCTCTGCGATACAACCGCATTTGCTCCAACCCCTCAGACAGAGACAAACACCTACAAGATCTCTGTCAAGCTTTCTTACAACTACAATACCCACCTGCAGAAGTAAAGAAACAGATTGATAGAGCCAGAAGAGTTCCCAGAAGTTACCTACTACAGGACAGGCCTAACAAAGAAAATAACAGAACGCCACTAGCCGTCACCTTCAGCCCCCAACTAAAACCCCTCCAACGCATTATTAAGGATCTACAACCTATCCTAAAGGATGACCCAACACTCTCACAAATCTTGGGAGACAGGCCAGTCCTTGCCTACAGACAGCCCCGCAACCTGAAGCAAATACTCACCAACAACCACATACCACACAACAGAACCACTAACCCAGGAACTTATCCTTGCAACAAAGCCCGTTGCCAACTGTGCCCACATATCTATTCAGGGGACACCATCACAGGGCCTAATAACATCAGCCACACTATCAGAGGCTCGTTCACCTGCACATCCACCAATGTGATATATGCCATCATGTGCCAGCAATGCCCCTCTGCCATGTACATTGGTCAAACTGGACAGTCTCTACGTAAAAGAATAAATGGACACAAATCAGATGTCAAGAATTGTAACATTCATAAACCAGTCGGAGAACACTTCAATCTCTCTGGTCACGCGATCACAGACATGAAGGTCGCTATCTTAAAACAAAAAAACTTCAAATCCAGACTCCAGCGAGAAACTGCTGAATTGGAATTCATTTGCAAATTGGATACTATTAATTTAGGCTTAAATAGAGACTTGGAGTGGCTAAGTCATTATGCAAGGTAGCCTGTTTCCTCTTGTTTTTTCCTACCCCCCCCCCCCCAGATGTTCTGGTTTAACTTGGATTTTAACTTGAAGAGTGGTCAGTTTGGATGAGCTATTACCAGCAGGAGAGTGAGTTTGTGTGTGTATGGGGGTGGGGGGATGTGAGAACCTGGATTTATGCAGGAAATAGCCCAGCTTGATTGTCATGCACATTGTGTAAAGAGTTGTCACTTTGGATGGGCTATCACCAGCAGGAGAGTGAATTTGTGTGGGGGGGTGGAGGGTGAGAAAACCTGGATTTGTGCTGGAAATCACTTTAGATAAGCTATTACCAGCAGGACAGTGGGGTGGGAATAGGTATTGTTTCATATTCTCTGTGTATATATAAAGCCTGCTGCAGTTTCCACGATATGCATCTGAGGAAGTGAGCTGTAGCTCACGAAAGCTTATGCTCTAATAAATTGGTTAGTCTCTAAGGTGCCACAAGTCCTCCTTTTCTTTTTGCGAATACAGACTAACACGGCTACTACTCTGAAACATTCCATTAGTATCACTCAGGGATGTTAAACAGAAGCTACTAAAGTTAGACATTTTAAAATCAGTATGTCCAGATAACTTGTGTGCGTGAGGAGCTCACTGGACTGTTAATGTTGATTTTCAATAAATCTTGGAGCACTGGGGAAGTTCCAGAAGACTGGAACAAAGCTAATGTGCAATTTTTAAAAAGAGTAACTGGGATGACCCAGGTAAATTATAAGCCTGTCAGTTTGACACCGATCACAGACAAGACAGGGGCACAGCTGCTACTGAAGTCAATTAATAAAGAACTAAGGGAGGCTAATGTAATTAACATGGGCTTTTAGAAGGTAGATTCTATCAAACTGACTTGATTTTTTTTATGAGATTAGAAGTTTGGCTGATAAAAGTAATAGTGGTGATGTAATGTATTTAGACTTCCGTAAGGCATTTGACTTGATACCATAAGACATTTTGATTAAAAACCTAGAACAATATAAAATTAATTATGTCACACATTAAATGGATTAAAAACTAGCAGTTCTTCAAGAGTGTCCCTGTGGGTGCTCCACTTCAGGTTCATCTGCGCCCTGTGCCTTTGATCAGAGATTTTTGGTCGCAGTGCCGGTTCCAGCTTGCACATGTCCCCCACACCCGCACCAAGGCTATATGGGGCTGCGTGGGTGAATTGCCCTCAGCTCCTTCTCAATAGCCTTCAGCCTGAGATGGGACCTACAGCTGGGCCTGTTCTCTGCTAGTATTCAGAAGTTGGTTAGTATATAGTGTTTGTAGTTGTTGGATCAGCTGTTCCCTTTTCTTTCATTCTTTCTTTCTTTCACTCGCCGGGATGCTAAAGGTGACTCTCTTATCATGTGGCTATTCCAGTCAGCGATGGGCATTCCCACTGTCTGTGCTGTCTGGGTGATACCAGTATCCCTAGTAAGTGCGAGATATTCACTTCCTTCAAGGGTAGATCCCCCAAAAAACAGGAAGATCAAATTTAAACTGCTGATGATGGAGCAAGCCCTGTGGCCAGCTTCAGATCCCAGGGGGAGGACCTCCCTGTACTTAGATCTCCCAGTACTGCTAGGACCTCATAGAATCATAGAATATTAGGGTTGGAAGGGACCTCAGGAGGTCATCTAGTCCAACCCCCTGCTCAAAGCAGGACCAATCCCCAACTAAATCATCCCAGCCAGGGCTTTGTCAAGCCTGACCTTAAAAACTTCTAAGGAAGGAGATTCCACTACCTCCCTAGTGAAAATGCTTTCCAGTGTTTCACCACCCTCCTAGTGAAAATGCTTTTCCTAATATCCAACCTAAATCTTCCCCACTGCAACTTGAGACCATTACTCTTTGTTCTGTCATCAGCTACCACTGAGAACAGTCTAGATCCATCCTCTTTGGAACCCCCTTTCAGGTAGTTGAAAGCAGCTATAAAATCATAGAATCATAGAATATCAGGGTTGGAACGGACCCCAGAAGGTCATCTAGTCCAACCCCCTGCTCAAAGCAGGACCAATTCCCAGTTAAATCATCCCAGCCAGGGCTTTGTCAAGCCTGACCTTAAAAACCTCTAAGGAAGGAGATTCTACCACCTCCCTCGGTAACGCATTCCAGTGTTTCACCACCCTCTTAGTGAAAAAGTTTTTCCTAATATCCAATCTAAACCTCCCCCTCTGCAACTTGAGACCATTACTCCTCGTTCTGTCATCTGCTACCATTGAGAACAGTCTAGAGCCATCCTCTTTGGAACCCCCTTTCAGGTAGTTGAAAGCAGCTATCAAATCCCCCCTCATTCTTCTCTTCTGCAGGCTAAACAATCCCAGCTCCCTCAGCCTCTCCTCATAAGTCATGTGTTCCAGTCCCCTAATCATTTTTGTTGCCCTTCGCTGGACTCTCTCCAATTTATCCACATCCTTCTTGAAGTGTGGGGCCCAAAACTGGACACAGTACTCCAGATGAGGCCTCACCAATGTCGAATAGAGGGGAACGATCACGTCCTTCGATCTGCTCGCTATGCCCCTACTTATACATCCCAAAATGCCATTGGCCTTCTTGGCAACAAGGGCACACTGCTGACTCATATCCAGCTTCTCGTCCACTGTCACCCCTAGGTCCTTTTCCGCAGAACTGCTGCCTAGCCATTCGGTCCCTAGTCTGTAGCTGTGCATTGGGTTCTTCCATCCTAAGTGCAGGACCCTGCACTTATCCTTATTGAACCTCATCAGATTTCTTTTGGCCCAATCCTCCAATTTGTCTAGGTCTTTCTGTATCCTATCCCTCCCCTCCAGCATATCTACCACTCCTCCCAGTTTAGTATCATCCGCAAATTTGCTGAGAGTGCAATCCACACCATCCTCCAGATCATTTATGAAGATATTGAACAAAACCGGCCCCAGGACCGACCCTTGGGGTACTCCACTTGATACCGGCTGCCAACTAGATATGGAGCCATTGATCACTACCCGTTGAGCCTGACAATCTAGCCAGCTTTCTACCCACCTTATAGTGCATTCATCCAGCCCATACTTCCTTAACTTGCTGACAAGAATACTGTGGGAGACCGTGTCAAAAGCTTTGCTAAAGTCAAGAAACAATACATCCACTGTTTTCCCTTCATCCACAGAACCAGTAATCTCATCATAAAAGGCGATTAGATTAGTCAGGCATGACCTTCCCTTGGTGAATCCATGCTGGCTGTTCCTGATCACTTTCCTCTCATGCAAGTGCTTCAGGATTGATTCTTTGAGGACCTGCTCCATGAGTCCCACCTCATTCTTCTCTTCCACAGACTAAACAATCCCAGTTCCTTCAGCCTCTCCTCATAAGTCATGTGTTCCAGTCCCCTAATCATTTTTGTTGCCCTCTGCTGGACTCTTTCCAATTTTTTCACATCCTTCTTGTAGTGTGGGGCCCAAAACTGGACACACTACTCCAGATGAGGCCACACCAGTGTCGAATAGAGGGGAACGATTACGTCCCTCAATCTGCTGGCAATGCCCCAACTTATACATCCCAAAATGCCATTGGCCTTCTTGGCAACAAGGGTACACTTTTGACTCATATCCAGCTTCTCGTCCACTGTAACCCCTAGGTCCTTTTCTGCAGAACTGTTGCCTAGTCTGTAGCGGTGCATGGGATTCTTCCGTCCTAAGTGCAGGACTCTGCACTTGTTCTTGCTGAACCTCATCAGATTTCTTTTGGCCCAATCCTCCAATTTGTCTAGGTCCCTCTGTATCCTTTCCTTACCCTCCAGCGTATCTACCTCTCCTCCCAGTTTAGTGTCGTCTGCAAACTTGCTGAGGGTGCAATCCACACCATCCTCCAGATCATTTATGAAGATATTGAACAAAACCGGCCCCAGGACCGACCCTTGGGGCACTCCACTTGACACCGGCTGCCAACTAGACATGGAGCCATTGATCACTACCCATTGAGCCCGACAATCTAGCCAACTTTCTACCCACCTTATAGTGCATTCATCCAGCCCATACTTCTTTAACTTGCCGGCAAGAATACTGTGGGAGACTGTGTCAAAAGCTTTGCTAAAGTCAAGGAACAACACGTCCACTGCTTTCCCTTCATCCACAGAACCAGTAATCTCATCATAGAAGGCAATTTGATTAGTCAGGCATGACTTGCCCTTGGTGAATCCATGCTGACTGTTCCTGATCACTTTCCTCTTCTCTAAGTGCTTCAGAATTGATTCCTTGAGGACCTGCTCTATGATTTTTCCAAGGACTGAGGTGAGGCTGACTGGCCTGTAGATCCCTGGATCCTCCTTCTTCCCTTTTTAAAGATGGGCACTACATTAGCCTTTTTCCAGTCGTCCGGGACTTCCCCCGATCACCATGAGTTTTCAAAGATAATGGCCAATGGCTCTGCAATCACATCCGCCAACTCCTTTAGCCCTCTCGGATGCAACGCATCCGGCCCCATGGACTTGTGCACGTCCAGCTTTTCTAAATAGTCCCGAACCTTCTTTCTCCACAGAGGGCTGGTCACCTCCTCCCCATGCTGTGCTGCCCAGTGCAGTAGTCTGGGAGCTGACCTTGTTCGTGAAGACAGAGGCAAAAAAAGCATTGAGTACATTAGCTTTTTCCACATCCTCTGTCACTAGGTTGTCTCCCTCATTCAGTAAGGGGCCCGCACTTTCCTTGACTTTCTTCTTGTTGCCAACATACCTGAAGAAACCCTTCTTGTTACTCTTAACATCTCTTGCTAGCTGCAACTCCAGGTGTGATTTGGCCTTCCTGATTTCACTCCTGCATGCCTGAGCAATATTTTTATACTCTTCCCTGGTCATTTGTCTAACCTTCCACTTCTTGTAAGCTTCTTTTTTGTATTTAAGATCAGCAAAGATTTCACTGTTATGCCAAGCTGGTCACCTGCCATATTTACTATTCTTTCTACACATCGGGATAGTTTGTCCCTGTAACCTCAATAAGGATTCTTTAAAATCTTTAAAACCTCCATCAGTGGGCAGCCCCAGGAAGCTGTCTCAGTCCCGTCCTGCACTGGGGCATGTTCTCTAGTATGGCTGCTACGACTGGGACCCAATCTGGGCCTGGGTAGAGCCACTTCTCCTTCCCCCTCTTTTCTCCCTGCTACTCTGCGCAGAACCCGTGAGTGGCCAGACTGGGTCAGACCAAGGGTCCCTCCAGCCCAGTGTCCTCTCTGCTGACAGTGGCCAATGCCAGGGGCCCCAGAGGGAGTGAACAGAACAGGGAGTCATCAAGTGATGCATCCCCAGTCGCCCATTCCCAGCTGGCAAACAGAGGCTAGGGTCACCATTCCTGCCCATCCTGGCTAATAGTCATTGATGGACCAATCCTCCATGAACTTATCTAGTTCTTTTTTGAACCCTGTTATAGTCTTGGCCTTCACAACATCCTCTGGCAAAGAGTTCCACAGGTTGACTGTGTGTTGTGGTAAGAAATACTTCCTTTTGTGTGTTTCACACCTGATGCCTATTCATTTCATTTGGTGACCCCTAGTGCTTGTGTTATGAGGGAGAGTAATTAACCTTCCTTATCTACTTTCTCCACACTAGTCTTGATAATATAGACCTCAATCATATCCCCCCTTAGATGTCTCTTTTCCAAGCTGAAAAGTCCCAGTCTTATTAATCTCTCCTCATACGGAAGCTGTTCCATACCCCTAATAATTTTTGTTGCCCTTTTCTGAACCTTTTCCAATTCCAATATATCTCTTTTGAGATGGGACGACCACATCTGCAGGCAGTATTCAAGGTGTGGGCGTACCATGGATTTATATGATATTTTCTGTCTTATTATCGATCCCTTTCTTAATGATTCCCAAGATTCTGTTCTCTTTTTTGACTGCTGCTGCACACTGAATGGATGTTTTCAGAGAACTATCCACAATGACTCCAAGATCTCTTTCTTGAGTGGTAACAGCTAATTTAGACCCCATCATTGTATATGTAAAGAATCATAGAATATCAGGGTCGGAAGGGACCTCAGGAGGTCATCTAGTCCAACCCCCTGCTCAAAGCAGGACCAATCCCCAGTTTTTGCCCCAGATCCTTAAATGGCTCCCTCAAGGATTGAACTCACAACCCTGGGTTTAGCAGGCCAATGCCTCTTCCCAGTGTTTTCCAATGTGCATCATTTTGAATTTATCAACATTGAATTTCATCTGCCATTTTGTTGCCCAGCCACCCAGTTTTGTGAGACTTTGTAGCTCTTCACAGTCAGCTTTGGACTTAACTGTCTTGAGTAGTTTTGTATCATCTGCAAATGTTGCTACCTCACTGTTCACCGTCCTGGAGAGTCAGTGGTGCCTAGCAAGGCGTGGGGAGGGCTGCATGCTGGGCCAGTCCAGGGCGTCTGTGTGAGCCTGCTAAAGATCCTGGGCTAGCTAACAAGAGATTAGCACTTGGTGCTTGTCCCAGGAGCTGAGCCCCAGGAGCCACGGCTGGTTTTTGTGCAGAGACGTGTGACTGGGCCCGGGAGGGAACTCCTTCCCCACCTACAACTCTGCCTCTGCCCTGTCTGCGGCACGGCTGCCTATGCATCCCTTCTGATGCGCTGCACCTTCTGCAGACAGCCAGGCAGTGCATGGAGCAGGAGCTGGGTGGCCCAGGCCTTGTCCTATGGGATTCGCTCTTTCATTTCATTACTGGGTGGGCGGGGCTGTGATGCTGAGGTGCTGCCAGGCCTGAGGGCGGGAGAGGCAGCATTCAAAGACTGAGGCAGGAGCAGCTGGCACTGGGGCCACGTGCCCCACATCTCCGGGCCCCCGTAGCCCTCAGCCCAGCCACCTGCGCCTCCATGTCACCAGGGCCAGCTGCAGGGATACTTGGTGAGTCAGGCTGCGTTGTGCTGTGTCAATGGGGCTGGGGTTATCTCTTGTGGAGGAGGAGGAAGGGACTGGGACAGGCTGAGCCTGGTATCATCTGGCAAGAGTTGAGACCCACTGTGCTCCCCTGAGAGCTCCTGCAGCCTGGGCTTCAGACAAGTGGCTGGGAGAGGTCTAGCTAGGGACTCTGAATGGGAGCACAGGCTGGGCTGGGGGCAGGCAGGGATGCTAAGGGGTGCATGGGCTGGGCTGGGGGATGGCAGGGGTGCTGGGGGGGATGTGGGTGGGCTGAGGCTAGGCTCGGCTGGGGGGTGCATGGGCTGGGTTGGGCTAGGGGGTGCATGAGCTGGGGGTGTGTGGGCTGGGGGTCAGCAGGGTTGCTGGGGGGGTGCATGGGCTGGGCTGGGGCATGCATCAGCTGGGCTGGGGGCCGATGGGGGTGCCGAGGGGAACATGGGATGAAACGAGATCAAACTATCTTGAGACACAAAATGGTAACAAGACATTCTACAACTACATTAGAAGCAAAAGGAAGACCAAGGACAGGGTAGGTCTGTTACTCATGAGGGGGAAAAAATAGTAACAGAAAGTGTGGAAATGGCGGAGGTGCTTAATGACTTGTTTGCTTCGGTTTTTACCAAGCAGGTTGGTGGTGATTGGACGTCTAATGTGGTGACTGCCAGTGAAAGTGAGGTAGGCTCAGAAGAGGCTCAGATAGGGAAAGAACAAGTTAAAAATTACTTAGACAAGTTAGAGGTCTTCAGGTCACCAGGGTCTGATGAAATGCACCCTAGAATACTCAAGGAGCTGACTGAGGAGATATCTGAGCCATCAGCGATTATCTTTGAGAAGTCATGGAAGATGGGAGAGATTCCAGAAGAGTGGAAAAGGGTAAATATAGTGCCCATCTCTAAAAAGGGAAATAAGGACAGCCCAGGAATTACAGATCAGTCATCTTAACTTCTGTACCCGGAAAGATAATGGAGCAAACAATTAAGCAATCAGTTTGCAAACATCTGGAAGATAAGGTGATAAGTAACAGTCAGAATGCATTTGTCAAAAACAAATTGCATCAAACCACCCTGATAGCTTTCTTTGACAGGGTAACAAGCCTTGTGGATGGGGGGAAGTGGTAGAGGTGGTATATCTTGACTTTAGTAAAGTTTTTGATACTTTCTCACATGACCTTCTCATAAACAAACTAGGGAAATGCAACCTAGATGGAGCTACTATAAGGTGGGTGCAAAACTGGTTGGAAAACCATTCCCAGAGAGTAGTTATCAGTAGTTTGCAGTCATGATGGAAGGGCCTAATGAGTGGGGTCCCGCAGGGATCAGTTCTGGGCCCGGTTCTGTTCAATATCTTCATCAATGATTTTGATAATGGCATAGAGAGTACACTTATAAAGTTTGTGGATGATACCAAGCTGGGAGGGATTGCAAGTGCTTTGAAGGTCAGGATTAGAATTCAAAACAATCTTGACAAACTGGAGAAATGATCTGAAGTAAATAGGATGAAATTCAGTAAGGACAAATGCAAAGCACTGCACTTAGGAAGGAACCATCAGTTGAACGCTTACAAAATGGGAAATGACTAGGGCTATCAAGCGATTAAAAAAATTAATTTCAATTAATCGTGTTGTTAAACTATAATAGTATACCATTTATTTAAATAGTTTTGGATGTTTTCTACATTTTCAAATGTTTTGTTTTCAATTACAACACAGAATACAAAGTGTATATGTATGTATGCTCACTTTATATTTATTTTTAATTACAAATATTTGCACTGTAAAAAACAAAAGAAATAGTATTTTACAATTCACCTAATACAAGTACTGTAGTGCAATCTCTTTATCATGAAAGTTGAACTTACAAATGTAGAATTATGTACAAAAAATAACTGCATTCAAAAATAAAACAATGTAAAACCTACAAGTCCACTCAGTCCTACTTCAGCCCATCAGTCAGACAAACAAGTCTGGTTACAATTTGCAGGAGATAATGTTGCCTGCTTCTTGTTTACAGTGTCACCTGAAAGTGAGAACAGGTGTTTGCATGGCACTGTTGTAGCCGGTATCGCAAGATATTTATGTGCCAGATCCGCTAAGGATTCATATGTGCCTTCATACTTCAACCACCATTCCAGAGGACATGCGTCCATGCTGATGATGGACTCCGCTCTATAACGATCCAAAGCAAAGCAGACTGACGCATGTTCATTTTCATCATCTGTGTCAGATGCCAGCAGAAGATTGATTTTATTTTTGGTGGTTTTTGGTTCTGTAGTTTCCCCGTCGGAATGTTGCTCTTTTAAGACTTCTGAAAGCATGCTCCACATCTCGTCCCTCTCAGATTTTGGATGGCACTGTAACGATGCTGCCTCTGGCAGGACACAACTTAAAGTACCAGTTCAGGACAAATTGCTTAGAGCAGGGCAGTTACAGCCCAAGGCTGGGGTTTCTACACTTCTAAGGCACACCAACCCGCCAGCCAGAGAGGACTTTGGTTTTACCCCACTGGCTAACCATAAGTCATACAAGCAATTTCCTTAGACACTCCAGTTTCCCAGTATCACCACCAGTGCCACTTGTTATGGGGATGAATGGTTATGAAATCCAATGCCCCAGCAAAAGAAAAAGGGTTCTCTCGATCCCAAAGGACCAAGCCCCAGACCCAGGTCAATATACAAATCAGACCTTACCCACAAATCACGCTGTTGTCAATCCTTTAGAATCGAAAATCTAAAGATTTATTCATAAAAAGAAAGAAATATAGATGAGAGCTAAAACTGGTTAAATGGAATCAATTACATACAGTAATGGCAAAGTTCTTGGTTCAGGCTTGTAGCAGTGATGGAATGAACTGCAGGTTCAAATCAAGTCTCTGGAGAACATCCCCAGCTGGGATGGGTCATTCAGTCCTTTGTTCAGAGCTTCCGTTTCAAGCACAGTTCCTCCAGAGGTCAGCAGCAGGATTGAAGACAAGATGGAGAAGCTGCAGCAGTCTTTTATAGTCTCTTGCCATGTGGCATCTGCTTTCTTTGTTCCAAAGGCAAGCTACCCAGCACATGGCACAGAAAAACATTAGAGTTCTGTCCATAGGCTGGTCCCTGCATACTTGGCTGAGTCCCAAGGTGTATCTGCCTTCTCTCAATGGGTCAGTTGTATAGCTGATGGTCCTTAATGGGCCATCAAGCAGGCTAGATAGTGCAGATGCCAAATTGTCTGGGGTGTCATCCAGAAGCATAGCACAAGTTTGAACTACAGACAGTATAGAGCCAATACTTATAACTTTACATACAAAAATGATACATGCAGACAGATAGCATAATCATAACCAGCCAACCATAACCTTGTCTTAGACACCTTATTTGACCCCCTTTATACAAGATTTGGTGCCTGTATAGGATCTTGGTTGCAACAATAATCTATACTGTCCCAGTTTGTGTCAATAACGTCACAAGCGCTTCGGATTCTTAAACCTTAGGTCAAATGCTTTAGCTATTTTTAGAAATCTCACATTGGTACCTTCTTTGCATTTTGACAAATCTGCTGTGACAGTGTTCTTAAAATGAACATGTGCTGGGTCATCATCTGAGACTGCTCTGGCATGAAATATAGGACAGAATGTGGGTAAAACAGAACAGGAGACGTACAATTCTCCCCCAAGGAGTTCAGTCACAAATTTAACGAACGCATTACGAGCATCATCAGCATGGAAGCATGTCCCCTAGAAGGGTGGCTGAAGCATGAAGGGGCAAACAAATGTTTAGCATATCTGGCACGTAAATACCTTGCAATGCCGGCTACAAAAGTACCACATGAATGCCTGTTCTCACTTTCAGGTGACATGGTAAATAAGAAGCAGGCAGCAGCATTATCTCCCGTAAATGTAAAGAAACTTGTTTGTCTTAGCGATTAACTGACCAAGAAGTAGGACTGAGTGGACTTGTAGGCTCTAAAGTTTTACATTGTTTTGTTTTTGAGTGCAGTTATGTAATAAATATCTACATTTGTAAGTTACACTTTCACAGTAAAGAGATTGCGCCACAATCTTGTATGAGGTGAACTGAAAAATACTATTTCTTTTGTTTATCATTTTTAAAGTGCAAATATTTGTAATCAAAAACAATAATATCAAGTGAGCTCTGTACACTTTGTATTCTGTGTTGTAATAGAAATCAATATATTTGAAAATGTAGAAAACATCAAAAAATATTTAATAAATTTCCATTTTTATTCTATTGTTTAACAGTGCGATTAATCGTGATTAATTTTTTTGAGTTAATCATGTGAGTTAATTGCGATTAATCGACAGCCCAGGAAATGACTGCCTAGGAAAGAGTGCTGCGGAAAGGGATCTGGGGGTCACAGTGGATCACAAGCTAAATATGAGTCAACAGTGTAACGCTGTTGCAAAAAAACCAAACATCATTCCGGGATGTATTAGCACGCATGTTGTAAGCAAGACACGAGAAGTAATTCTTCCGCTCTACTCCACGCTGATTAGGCCTCAACTGGAGTATTGTGTCCAGTTCTGGGTGCCACATTTCAGGAAAGATGTGGACAAACTGGAGATAATCCAGAGAAGAGCAACAAAAATGATTAAAGGCCTGGAGAACATGACCTATGAGGGAAGTTTGAAAAAATTGGGTTTGTTTTGTCTGGAGAAGAGAAGACCGAGAGGGGACATAACAGTTTTCAAGTATGTAAAAGGTTGTTACAAGGAGGAGAGAAAAAAATTGTTCTTAACCTCTGAGGATAGCACAGGCTTCAGAGTAACAGCCGTGTTAGTCTGTATTCGCAAAAAGGAGTACTTGTGGCACCTTAGAGACTAACCAATTTATTTGAGCATGAGCTTTCGTGAGCTACAGCTCACTTCATCGGATGCATACTGTGGAAAGTGTAGAAGATCTTATTATATACACACAAAGCATGAAAAAATACCTTCTCCCACCCCACTCTCCTGCTGGTAATAGCTTATCTAAAGTGATCACTATCCTTACAATGTGTATGATAATCAAGGTGGGCTATTTCCAACACAAATCCAGGTTTTCTCACACACACACACCCCCCCCACACACACACAAACTCACTCTCCTGCTGGTAATAGCTTATCCAAAGTGACCACTCTCCTTACATTGTGCATAATAATCAAGGTGGGCCATTTCCAGCACAAATCCAGGGTTTAACAAGAAGGTCGGGGGGTGGGGGGGATTAGGAAAAAACAAGGGGAAATAGGCTACCTTGCATAACGACTAAGCCACTCCCAGTCTCTATTCAAGCCTAAGTTAATTGTTTCCAATTTGCAAATGAATTCCAATTCAGCAGTTTCTCGCTGGAGTCTGGATTTGAAGTTTTTTTGTTGTAAAATAGCGACTTTCATGTCTATAATCGCGTGACCAGAGAGATTGAAGTGTTCTCCGACTGGTTTATGAATGTTATAATTCTTGACATCTGATTTGTGTCCATTTACTCTTTTACGTAGAGTCTGTCCAGTTTGACCAATGTACATGGCAGAGGGGCATTGCTGGCACATGATGGCATAGATTACATTGGTGGATGTGCAGGTGAACGAGCCTCTGATAGTGTGGCTGATGTGATTAGGCCCTGTGATGGTTTCCCCTGAATAGATATATGGGCACAGTTGGCAACGGGCTTTGTTGCAAGGATAGATTCCTGGGTTAGTGGTTCTGTTGTGTGGTATGTGGTTGCTGGAGAGTATTTGCTTCAGGTTGGGGGGCTGTCTGTAGGCAAGGACTGGCCTGTCTCCCAAGATTTGTGAGAGTGTTGGGTCATCCCTCAGGAGAGTGAGTTTGTGTGTGTGTGGGTGGGGGGGGGGTGAGAAGACCTGGATTTGTGTTGGAAATGGCCCACCTTGATTATCATACACATTGTAAGGAGAGTGGTCACTTTAGATAAGCTATTACCAGCAGGAGAGTGAGTTTGTGTGTGTGTGGGGGGGTGAGAATACCTGGATTTGTGCTGGAAATGGCCCAACTTGATTATCATACACATTGTAAGGAGAGTGGTCACTTTAGATAAGCTATTACCAGCAGGAGAGTGGGGTGGGAGGAGGTATTTTTTCATGCTTTGTGTGTATAAAAAGATCTTCTACACTTTCCACAGTATGCATCTGATGAAGTGAGCTGTAGCTCACGAAAGCTTATGCTCAAATAAATTGGTTAGTCTCTAAGGTGCACAAGTACTCCTTTTCTTTTTGAGGAGAGGACAAGAAGCAATGGGCTTAAATTGCAGCAAGGGAGGTTTAGGTTGGACATTAGGAAAAACTTCCTAACTGTCAGGGTGGTTCAGCATGGGAATAAATTGCCCAGGGAGGTTGTGGAATCTCCATCGTTGGAGATGTTTAAGAGCAGGTTGGACAAACCCCTGTCAGGGATGCTCTAGATAATACTTAGTCCTGCCATGAGTGCAGGAGACTGGACTAGATGGCCTCTTGAGGTCCTTTCCAGTCCTGTGATTCTATGGGCGGGTGGAGGCCGAGGTCAGGCTGGGGGATCCCAGCGAGCAATCGCTCGGTTCACTGCACTGCAAGGCCTGGGTCAGCATCTGTCTTGTTGATTCCCTGGGGCTGTCTCTCCTCAGAGTCACTATGTGGCCTGCATGGCAGCCATCCTGAACCAGATGGACGAGGCCCATTACAGCTCCTACATCCAGGCCTTCTCTGCCCGGCCCGACTTGGTGGTGAGTCGCCCGCTCAGCCTGTGCTCTCCAGGGCTCAGTCCGGCAGCAACCAGGGGGCTGTCGCTCATTGTGGTACTGACGTAGCAGCTGCTCCCCCGCCCCCGGGCCGGACAGCCCCTGCCCCGTCCTGTCCCAGACACTCCCCAGCTGCTCTGCATCCCTTCTGCGTGGCCCAGGCCGGTCCCTTCCCATGGGCTGCGGGCAGGGGTCTCCCACACCCGCAGTGCCCAGCTGGCAGGCCGCCCCCAAGCCAGGCTGCAGGGAGAGGTGCTGGCCTGGCTCACTGGCAGTGATGCCTCGCCTTGGTGCCTCGATGGGAGGGTGCCACGTAGGCCCCACGGGGGGCGAAGTCCAGCAGCTCCCAGAGCATTACTGGTTGGCATCGGCTCGGGCATTAGCTCCAGGAGCAGCTCTGCAGCCGATGGCAAAGGGATGAAACTGGCAGAGGGGATGGAATGGGGTTGGGGCTGCGGAGCCGGGCTGGGAGGGGGATCGAAGGGAGGAGACTGGGACAGACACCCGGGGGGGGGGTGCTTAGAGGCTGGTGTCAGGTGGGTCAGTGGGGGCGGTACATGGGCCTGGCCAGATCTGAGCCTGTGCCACAAAGCCGAATAGCTCGGGGGGGGGGGGGGGCGGAGGAGTGGATGGTACTTTTCTGTGCTCGCCTCCCCCCTCGCTAGCGCCCCCGAGCAGCCAGGCTGGGTCCTCGCTCCAGCCAGACGCCCGGATGGAGCCAGCCCGCCCCAGACGTTGCTAGGAGACAGTGGCGGAGTTCGGGGTCCTGGTCAGGGCTCCGCAGGCTGCGCAGTCGTAAGAGGCCTGGCAGTGCTGTTCCCCAGGCTACCTCGGCGCCCCCTCCCCCACGGCACCCCACAGCCAGCACCTCGGCGCCCCCCTCCCCCACGGCACCCCACAGCCAGCACCTCGGCGCCCCCCTCCCCCACGGCACCCCACAGCCAGCACCTCGGCGCCCCCCTCCCCCACGGCACCCCACAGCCAGCACCTCGGCCCCCCTCCCCCACGGCACCCCACAGCCAGCACCTCGGCGCCCCCCTCCCCCACGGCACCCCACAGCCAGCACCTCGGCGCCCCCCTCCCCCACGGCACCCCACAGCCAGCACCTCGGCCCCCCTCCCCCACGGCACCCCACAGCCAGCACCTCGGCCCCCCTCCCCCACGGCACCCCACAGCCAGCACCTCGGCGCCCCCCTCCCCCACGGCACCCCACAGCCAGCACCTCGGCGCCCCCCTCCCCCACGGCACCCCACAGCCAGCACCTCGGCGCCCCCCTCCCCCACGGCACCCCACAGCCAGCACCTCGGCGCCCCCCTCCCCCACGGCACCCCACAGCCAGCACCTCGGCGCCCCCCTCCCCCACGGCACCCCACAGCCAGCACCTCGGCGCCCCCCTCCCCCACGGCACCCCACAGCCAGCACCTCGGCGCCCCCCTCCCCCACGGCACCCCACAGCCAGCACCTCGGCGCCCCCCTCCCCCACGGCACCCCACAGCCAGCACCTCGGCCCCCCTCCCCCACGGCACCCCACAGCCAGCACCTCGGCGCCCCCCTCCCCCACGGCACCCCACAGCCAGCACCTCGGCGCCCCCCTCCCTCACGGCACCCCACAGCCAGCACCTCGGCGCCCCCCTCCCCCACGGCACCCCACAGCCAGCACCTCGGCGCCCCCCTCCCCCACGGCACCCCACAGCCAGCACCTCGGCGCCCCCCTCCCCCACGGCACCCCACAGCCAGCACCTCGGCGTCCCTCCCCCACGGCACCCCACAGCCAGCACCTCGGCACCCCCCTCCCCCACGGCACCCCACAGCCAGCACCTCGGCGCCCCCCTCCCCCACGGCACCCCACAGCCAGCACCTCGGCGCCCCCCTCCCCCACGGCACCCCACAGCCAGCACCTCGGCGCCCCTCCCCCACGGCACCCCACAGCCAGCACCTCGGCGCCCCCCTCCCCCACGGCACCCCACAGCCAGCACCTCGGCGCCCCTCCCCCACGGCACCTGTGAGCCAGCACCTCGGCACCCCCCTCCCCCACGGCACCCCACAGCCAGCACCTCGGCGCCCCCTCCCCCACGGCACCCCACAGCCAGCACCTCGGCACCCCCCTCCCCCACGGCACCCCACAGCCAGCACCTCGGCACCCCCTCCCCCACGGCACCCCACAGCCAGCATCTCGGCGCCCCCCTCCCCCACGGCACCCCACAGCCAGCACCTCGGCGCCCCTCCGCCACGGCACCCCACAGCCAGCACCTCGGCACCCCCTCCCCCACGGCACCCCACAGCCAGCATCTCGGCGCCCCCCTCCCCCATGGCACCCCACAGCCAGCACCTCGGCACCCCCCTCCCCCACGGCACCCCACAGCCAGCACCTCGGTGCCCCCTCCCCCACGGCACCTGTGAGCCAGCACCTCGGCGCCCCCCTCCCCCACGGCACCCCACAGCCAGCACCTCGGCGCCCCTCCCCCACGGCACCTGTGAGCCAGCACCTCGGCGCCCCCCTCCCCCACGGCACCCCACAGCCAGCACCTCGGCACCCCCTCCCCCACGGCACCCCACAGCCAGCATCTCGGCGCCCCCCTCCCCCACGGCACCCCACAGCCAGCACCTCGGCGCCCCTCCGCCACGGCACCCCACAGCCAGCACCTCGGTGCCCCCTCCCCCACGGCACCTGTGAGCCAGCACCTCGGCGCCCCCCTCCCCCACGGCATCCCACAGCCAGCACCTCGGCGCCCCTCCCCCACGGCACCCCACAGCCAGCACCTCGGCGTCCCCCTCCCCCACGGCACCCCACAGCCAGCACCTCGGCGCCCCCCTCCCCCACGGCACCCCACAGCCAGCACCTCGGCGCCCCTCCCCCACGGCACCCCACAACCAGCACCTCAGCGTCCCCCTCCCCCACGGCACCTGTGAGCCAGCACCTCAGCGCCCCCCTCCCTCAACGGGATCCCCACTGTGAGCTCCTCGGTGCCCCCCTCCCCCATTGCACCCCCACAGCCAGCACCTCGGCGCCCCTCCCCCACGGCACCTGTGAGCCAGCACCTCGGCGCCCCCCTCCCCCACGGCACCCCACAGCCAGCACCTCGGCGCCCCTCCCCCACGGCACCTGTGAGCCAGCACCTCAGCGTCCCCCTCCCCCAGCGGGATCCCCACTGCCAGCTCCTCGGCACCCCCTCCCCCATTGCACCCCAGAGCCAGAGCCTCGACACCCCCCATCGTGCCCCCCAGCTCCTCAGAACCCTCTCCCCCACGGCTCCCCCACTGCCAGCTCTGTGTCCTTGGCACCCCCCAGCCCGACTGCCTCTGCTGCTTTTCCTCTTCTCCGTGGGCAGAGGGAAGAGACCTGCCCACTCGCTCCGTGCTGGCTCCGAGGGACCAACTGGGGCCAAGTTTTTACCCAGTGTGTGAGGGTGGGGGAAACTGTGTCCTGTCCACCCCACCCTTTCTGGTGCCCTGCCAAGGGGCAGCTGGTCTGATCCCCTGCTGTTGGCTGGGGAGGGTCGTGGCAAGGGAGGGCTGAGCTGAGCTCACTGCCTAGCAGCCCCAAAGCCAGGAGGCATGTCTGCGCCCCTGCCACCGGACAGCGGGTGAGGAGGGCCAGTGTCCCCCGGGCCTGGGCCAGTCTCCTGTCCTTGGGCTCGCACTGTGGCCCTGGGAGGGAGCCAGGAGCCAGTGCCGCCAGACTCAGCTGCAGCTTCAGGCCAGAGGCCGTGGTGGCGATGCCAGTTAGAGACAGGCTGGTGCATGGGGGCAGAGCTGGCACAGCCTGGTCCCAGGCCAGGGAGGAGACACTTTGCTCTTGGGGCCCTATGAGAGCCCTGAAGAGATGGGCAAACCTTCCCTCACCTGCCGGGTGCCCCATCCTCTCACTGCTTCCCCCGCTGTCAGCCTCACCTCCTTCCTCAGCCAGCTCGCCCTGCCCGGGCTGGGCACCCTCACCCCCGGGCGCCCCCAGGGCCTGCAGGCAACTGGCAGCATCCTGGGTCCTAACAGGGCCTCCTTGCTTGGCAGGACTACCTCATGGAGACCTTCATCCTGTTCAAGGATCTGATTGGCAAGACTGTGTATCCTTCCGACTGGATGGTGATGAACATGGTGCAGAACCGGTGAGCAGGGCCCAGCCGCAAGGCTGGGCTGGTGGGAAGGAACGTGCGGAGACTGGACCTGCCTGTCCAGAGACTGAGGGGCTGCGGGGCTCCTCTCCCACAAGCACCCACAGGGCACATCCCCCGGCAGCCAGGCCAGGGGGATCCCGGAAGCTCCAGCTCAGCAGGGGTGGAAAGGCGAAGGAGCTGGGTGGCCGGTTGGGGAGGTGCTGGGGGCTGTGTGGGACAGGGAAGCACTGATGGCTGGGGGGTGTTTGCGGGAGGTGGGGGCACCAGGGGGGTGTTTAGCCAGGAGCTGGGCTGGGGGTGTCGTGGCACGTTATCGGCATTGTTCTGTCCAGTCCCTGGGCGGTGCCGTGCCAGAGGGGCAGCTCAGTGACACGCCTTACACAGAAGAGGCGTTGTGTGTCTCTGGGGTGAAAGCTCGGTAACCTAGGCCTATGGGGTGTGGGGGGGCTGTGGCCATGGCGGCATCTAATGGGAGGGCAGGTTTGGGGGACCATCACCGCAGAGGCATTTAACAAGGGACAAGTTAGGGGGCCGGGACCATGGGGTCATTTAATGGGGGGTGAGTTAGGGGGGCCGGGGCTGGGGCCACAGGAATGTTTAAGAGGGGGGTGGATTGGGGGGGCCATAGCCAAGGGGGCATTTTACAAGGGGGTGGACTGGGGGGGGCCATGGCCATAGAGACATTTAACAGGGGAGTGGGTTGGGGGGGCCCTGGAGTGTTAGGGGGGAGTTGATTGAGGATAGGCTTTTATATTTTGCTCCCGCTCTGTTTGCTGGGGGCGGGAGTCCTGGGGCCCCACCCCAGAGCCCACACACCCAGCCAGAGCCCTCCCCCCCCACACCAAAGCCCTGTCCCTGCCCAGAGCTCCCTCCCACACCCTGAATCCTTCATTTCTGGCCCCACCCTGGAACCCGCAATCCCAGCCCAGAGTCTGTACCCCCTCCCACACACCAACCCCCTGCCGCAGCCCGGAGCCCCCTCCTGTCCTCCGAACCCCTCAGCTCCGCCTCCCGGCCCGGAGCCCCCACCCCCCGTCCTCCGAACCCCTCAGCTCCACCTCCCGGCCCAGAGCCCCCGCCCCCCATCCTCCAAACCCCTCAGCTCCGCCTCCTGGCCCGGAGCCTCCTCCTACACCCAAACACCTAATTTCTGGCCCCACCCCAGAGCCCTCAGCCCCTCCCTCACCCCAACCCCCTGAGCCAGTCCGATGAAAATGAGCAAGTGAGTGAGGGTGGGGAGAGCGAGCGACAGGGGGGCGGGGTGAGCGGGAGCAGAGCCTTGGAGGAGGGGCAGGGCAAGGGTGTCCAGTTTTGTGCGAGTAGAAAGTTGGCAACCCTAGCTGGGTGCTGCGGGGGGCCTGGGCACTGCGGGGGGAGGGGCTGGGGGCTGCAGGGAGCTGGGCACCGTGGCGGGGCTGGGTGCCACAAGGGGGCTGGGCACCGCGGGGTGGGGAGCTGGGCGCTGTGCAGGGGGGCAGGCTGGGCACCTCGGGGATCTGGGCGCTGCGGGAGGCTGGGTGCCACAAGGGGGCTGGGCACTGTGGGGGGGGGTGCCCAGTGCCCCATTCATTTCCCCCGGTGCCCAAGAAGAAGCCCCACAGACACCAAGACGAGAGCAGGTCCCCGGAACTGAGGGCAAAAGAAGAGAGGGTGAGACCCGCCGGCCGCTCTTCCTCCCCAGCACCGCTTCTTCTGGTGCTGCATCAAGCCCCTCAGACACCTGCAAGGGAGCAGCCCAGAGCAAACGCAGCGGCCAGTTCCTGAGGCGTTTGCAGCGGCCAGGGACCTTTCCACCCTTCCGGTACCAGGATCCCCAGAGGGTCAAGACTTGGCACCGCCAGTGCCACCAAGTAGCAGGGAGCCAGCACCAGAACCTCACCCAATGCCGGGGCCATTGTCCAGCATGTTGTCAGCCTCGAGACCACCCCAGTGACCCTCTCCGGCACCGAGCGACACGGCACCGCCCTGGTCTCTGCACCACAGCTTGGCGTCTTCGTCAGACTCCAAGATGGGCTCGTAATTCCCTCCTTGCTGTTCTCCAGGTCGTTCCTCTCCTGCCCCGGTGCCTCCCGGCATTTGGCCATTGGGTCCATGGGGACCGCAGCCATGCAGTGCCCCTTTTGGAGCCCTTGGGGGTTTCTCCCACCACAGGGCATCCCGTCCAGACACTCGTACTCTGTTGTCTCGGAGGTCAGGGCGCCCCTGGCACTGCGCAGTGGGGCTACAGATCCGGACTCTGTTACAGAGCATGGCACCGAGCCACGGGAGAAGCCCAGCAGCTTCCTGCAGGAACCAGCGGAGGATCCCCAGCCCGTTTCAGCCTCCTCATCCCGCTCTCGGGATGAGGCATTAGTAACCCCAGGGGGCTCCCCACCACAGGGCCACTACAGGGCTTGCCAGCACTCTTTGAAGCAGGCAGCCTCTAACATGGTCAACGAGGCAGCACACGGCCGAGCTGCTAAATGAAGCCATCATGGACCCAATTAAGGCCCTGCGGCAGACCCCAGCAAAGCACACAGAGCGCAAGTATCTCGTACCAGCCCTGCGATATTGATCCCTCGTTTCTCCCCCTCCCCTGGGACCCCTGCCAGCGAAAGGGCTCGCCAGGGACAGACGGCTCCTATGCCCAAGGCAAAGGACTCAAAGAAATGGGACCTGTTCGGACTGCAGGCTTATTCTACAGGGGCCTTCAGATCCACCCAGCGAACCAGCAAGCCTTGCTGAGTCGTTGTGATGTTAATATATGGGAGCTCAGCTTGATCAAAAATTCAAGGACCTTCTCCCACAGGACTCCAGACAGGAGTTTTCCTCCCTGATCGAGAAGGGGAAAACCGTGGTTTGTGCCTCCCTGCAGGTGGCCCTGGACGCAGCTGACTCTGGCCAGATCAATGGCCACAGTGGTAACAGTGCACCAGAGCTCCTGACAGCAGCCTCAGGGCTCCCTCACGACGCGCCACAGACTATTCAGGACCTTCCATTCCAGGGATCAGCGCTCCTCTCAGAGCAAACGGACGACAGACTTGACCTCAAGGACTCGAAAGCAACCCTGAAATCCTTGGGACTTTATGCACCGGCAGGGTCAAGGAAGCAGCACAGGCCACAGCAGACGGGCCGTTCATTCTGTCAGCCACCTAGGCAGGATGAGCCTGTGACGATGTGACTCAGCAGGGAGGGGGGAGTGTTGACCTGGGAATGTGCCCTGGGGATGGGAGACCTGAGAGCCTGTCACCTGAGCCAGGAGGGGGAGGGGGAGGTAACACCTCTGCCCAGGAATGTGGACGGAGGCTGCAGCAGGGAACCTGCTGGGTGGGTTTAGTTTCAGTTTGGGGCTGGGGAGAGGAACACAGGGAACCCCAGGGCTGGGGTCTAAGCTCCCTGCTCCCCCAGAAGGATGTGATTGAGGGGTCCTGGTTGTACCCACAAGCTCTGTTTTGGACCGTGTTCCTGTTGTCCAATAAACCTTCTGTTTTACTGGCTGGCTGAGAGTCTCAGTGGATCCCAGGAAGAGGGGGGCAGGGCCTGGACTCCCCCACACTCCGTGACAACTGGTGGCAGCGGTGGGATCTACTGCACCCCGTGAACGGCGCTTCCTGCAGTAAGTGACTGGGGAGCAGTAAAACGAAGGGGAATTGACGGGGACCAGGCGTGCTGAAGATTCAGAGAGAGATGGTTTCAAGGGGCAGTTAACCCCTGGGAATGTGTGACCAGAGAGAAAGACTTTTGCAGTAACAGGGTCCCCCGGGGGATTGCAGCGAGCGGTCCCAGGGGCGGAGGAGTCTGCAGCTCGACCCTGGCAAGGAGTCGGTGACCTCAAGAAGGACTGGCACACGAGGGGCTTTTCCTGGAAACCGTGGGAAGCTGCCCGGCCTGCGAGGGGCCAGCAGGGAGATGTACGCTAAACACCTTAAGAGCGACCTGGTGGAGCTGTGCAGGCAGAGGGGGCTGCGCATCGGGAGGTCCACCAAGGAACAGTTGATTGCCCAGCTGGAGGAGAGGGATCGCTTGGATGACCCGATCCCTGTCCCTGAGGGAAGCTGCCTGGCAGACGCAGCGTGGGCCCTGGGGCCTGACCGAGCTGGGAGGGGTCAGACTGCTGCTGAGGACATCCCGAGACCCTTCCTACCTATGTCCGGGGGAGGGGTTGGGGGAAGCCCAGCGAATACCGAGGGCACCCTGACCCCGGCACCCAGCAGGGGATCCTCCCGGCGGAGCTCCCCATCCCTGGAGAGGAGGCGGCTGGAATGGGAGAGGGAGATGAAAATGAGGGAGCTGGAGGATCATGAGAAACAACGTCAACATGAGGAGAAACAACGTCAACATGAGCAGGAGGAGAAGGAGAAACAACGTCAACATGAGCAGGAGGAGAAGGAGAGGGAGCGTCAGGAGAAGGAGAAACAAAGACAGCATGAACTGGAGCTGGCCAGGCTGAGGAGCAGTGGGGCCCCGGCTGCGGTGAGTGCGGGGGGACCCAAGACTGCAAGGAACTTTGATAAGTGCTTCCTGGCCCAGCGGAAGGAGGGGGAGGACATAGATAGCTTCCTGACGGCCTTTGAGAATGCCTGTGAGCTGCACAGGGTTGACCCTGCAGACAGGCTCCAGTTTCTCACCCCCTTACTGGACCCCAAAGCCGTGGAGGTGTACAGCCGAATGACAGGGGCGGAGGCAGGGGACTATGAACTGTTCAAGCAGGCCCTGCTCCGTGAGTTTGGGCTGACCCCCGAGATGTACCGGAGAAGGTTCCGGAGTCAGCGTAAAACGCCGGAGGTCACCTACCTACAACTGGTCAACCGGATGCAGGGGTATGCCCGCAAGTGGACAGCTGGGGCCCGAGCTAAAGAGGACCTGCTTGACCTAATCGTACTGGAGCAACTGTATGATCAGTGCCCTTCCGACCTGAGGCTGTGGCTGGTGGACAAAAAGCTCGAGAACCCGCAGCACGCAGGGCAGCTGGCCGACGAGTTTGTGAACAGTCGGTCAGGGGGTAGCCGGGAGGAGCCCCAAAAGAACAGGCCCCCCCCGATGCAGAGAGAGAGTCACCAGGGGGCCTCCCAGCGGGGAAATAGGGAGAACCCCCTCCCAAGGGGAACGCCTGGCGTCGGGCCCCTCCGACCCACTCGAGGGGACCAACGTGACCTGAGCTGCTATCACTGTGGCCAGAAAGGCCACGTACGGTCCCAGTGCCCCGGGCTCAGGGACAAACTGAGCAGACCCAACCTACCCAGGGTTAACTGGGTAGGGACCCAGCTGGACGAGGGGCAGACGACCCAGAAAAGGGGGCCTACCAGTTTACCACCTGCCCCGGAGGGAAGAGTACCCCAGGCCAACTCCACCAGAGGGCTGGAGGCTCTGGACTCAGGGTGCTCAGTTTACAGGGTGGGCGCGGGGCTGTCCCTCCGGAGAGAGTTCCTTGTACCCCTGGAGGTGGATGGGAGGAAGGTCAATGGATACTGGGATACGGGCGTGGAGGTGACGCTGGCCCGGCCCGAGGTGGTGGCCCCAGATCGGGTGGTGCCCAACACCTATCTGACCCTGACAGGGGTGGGCGGGACCCCATTTAAGGTGCCTGTGGCAAGGGTACACCTGAAATGGGGGGCCAAGGAGGGCCCCAAGGATGTGGGGGTACACCACCATTTGCCCACTGAAGTTTTGATGGGGGGAGACCTAGAGGACTGGCCAAGCAAGCCCCAGGCCGCCCTGGTTGTGACGCGTAGCCAGAGCCGGCGAGGGGCACTGCGCCCTGACCTCGGGGAGGGTATCACACCGGAGGCGCAGGACCCTACCCTGGTGGGGAGGGAGGGCCGAGGGGCACGGCTCAGAGAGGCGGAGGCCTCAGACCTGGCCAGCGAGAGGGAACCGGGCCCCGTCCCTGCCCCAGCCGCTGAGTTCCAGG
This sequence comes from Lepidochelys olivacea, assembly GCF_965140295.1. NCBI lineage: Eukaryota > Metazoa > Chordata > Testudines > Cheloniidae > Lepidochelys > Lepidochelys olivacea. The sequence goes on from NC_140414.1 coordinate 149,677,379, forward strand.
CCGAGTTGAGGAAAGATCCCTCCTTGCGGAAGCTCAGGGACCTGGCCGACCTTGGTGTGGTACGGACCATGAGGAGAGGCTGCCAGGAGAGGTTCCTGTGGGAGAAGGGGTTCCTGTACCGAGAATGGGCTCCCACAAGGGAAGTAGAGTCCTGTGGGATCAGGAGGCAGCTGGTGGTCCCCCAGAAGTATCGCCGCAGGCTCCTGTACCTGGCCCATGACATCCCCCTCGCAGGGCACCAGGGAATCCGGCGCACCCGGCAGAGGTTGCTACAGAACTTTTACTGGCCCGGGGTCTTTACCACGGTCCAGCAGTATTGCCGATCCTGTGACCCCTGTCAGAGGGTGGGGAAGGCCCGGGACAAGGGGAAAGCGGCTTTGAGACCTTTGCCCATCATAGAGGAGCCTTTCCAGAAGGTGGCCATGGACATCGTGGGGCCTCTCAGCAGGACGACCCGGTCGGGGAAGAAATACATTCTGGTGGTGGTAGATTTTGCCACCCGCTACCCCGAGGCAGTGCCCTTAGCTTCCGTTGAAGCAGACACCGTGGCCGATGCGCTCCTGACCATTTTCAGCCGAGTGGGGTTCCCCAAGGAAGTCTTGACAGACCAAGGCTCCAACTTCATGTCGGCCCTGCTCCGGTGCTTGTGGGAGAAATGTGGGGTCCGGCACGACTGGGCCTCAGCGTATCACCCCCAGTCCAATGGGCTGGTGGAGAGGTTTAACGGGACGCTAAAGATGATGCTGAAAACCTTTATGAACCAGCACCCACAGGATTGGGACAAGTACTTACCTCACCTGCTGTTCGCGTACAGGGAGGTGCCCCAGGAGTCTACCGGATTTTCGCCTTTCGAACTGTTATATGGAAGGAGGGTGAGGGGCCCCCTGGACCTGATGAGAGACGAGTGGGAGGGGAAGGCCACTCCCGATGGAGAGTCAGTGGTGGAGTATGTCCTGATCTTCCGAGAGAGACTGGCTGAACTCATGGGCCTGGCCAGGGAGAATCTGGCCAGAGCCCAGAGGAAGCAGAAGGTCTGGTATGACCGCACGGCACGGGCCCGTGCCTACGCCACCGGGGATCCGGTGATGGTTCTCATCCCAGTGAGAAAGAACAAACTACAGGCCGCCTGGGAGGGCCCTTTCAAGGTCGTCAAGCAGCTCAATGAGGTAAACTATGTGGTGGAGCTGTCAAACCGGGCGCACCACCGCCGGGTGTACCATGTGAATATGATGAAGCCATATTATGCCAGGGGGAATGTGGTGTTGGCCGTGTGTGGACAGTGGGAAGAGCAGGGAGATGACCCTTTAGTAGATCTATTCCCTGGGACCAGAGCTGGTTCCCCCCTGGAAACAATTCCCCTCTCGGATCAGCTAACCCCTGCCCAGCAAGCTGAGGTCAGGGAGGTGCTGCATCCGTACCGACAGCTGTTTTCCAACCAGCCTGGACGCACTAATCTGACTGTCCACCGGGTGCAGACAGGGTCACACCCGCCGATAAGATGCTCCCCCTTCCGAGTCACAGGGAAAACTGCTCAGGACCTGGAAAGAGAGGTCCGGGACATGCTGGCTTTGGGGGTGATCCAGCCATCGGCCAGCCCTTGGGCCTCACCAGTGGTGCTGGTCCCCAAAAAGGACGGGTCGGTCCGGTTCTGTGTGGACTATCGGAAGCTCAATGCCATCACTGTATCTGATGCCTACCCCATGCCCAGGCCGGACGAGCTCCTAGACAAGCTGGGAGGAGCTCGGTACCTTACCACCATGGACCTTACAAAGGGCTACTGGCAAGTGCCGCTGGATGCAGATGCCCGACTGAAATCGGCCTTTATCACCCCTCTGGGGCTCTATGAGTTCCTGACCCTGCCTTTCGGCCTCAAGGGAGCACCGGCCACCTTCCAGCGCCTGGTGGACCAGCTCCTGAGGGGGATGGAGAGTTTTGCTGTGGCGTATATTGATGACATCTGTGTCTTTAGCCAGACCTGGGAGGACCACGTGTCCCAGGTTAGACAAGTGCTGGACCGACTCCAGAGGGCTGGGCTGACTGTAAAAGCGGAGAAGTGCAAGGTGGGGATGGCGGAAGTATCTTACCTGGGCCATCGGGTGGGGAGCGGCCGCCTAAAGCCGGAACCAGCCAAGGTGGAGGTGATCAGAGACTGGCCCGCTCCCCACACCAAAAAGCAGGTCCAAGCCTTTATTGGGATGGCAGGATACTACCGAAGATTTGTGCCCCACTTTAGCGCCATCGCCACCCCCATCACGGAGCTATGCAAGAAGGGGAAGCCAGACAAGGTGGTCTGGACCGAGCAGTGCCAGGTGGCTTTCCGGGCGCTGAAGAAGGCTCTGGTCAGTGGCCCAGTTCTGGCAAACCCAGACTTTGACAAGCCCTTTGTGGTGTTCACCGACGCCTCCGACACGGGACTGGGGGCGGTGTTAATGCAGGAGGATGGAAAGGGGGAGAGACACCCCATCGTGTACCTGAGCAAGAAGTTGCTACCCCGGGAGCAACACTACGCGGCCATCGAGAAGGAGTGCCTGGCCATGGTGTGGGCCCTCAAGAAACTAGAGCCCTATCTCTTCGGGCGACACTTCACCGTCTACACCGACCACTCTCCCCTGACCTGGCTGCACCAAATGAAAGGAGCCAACGCCAAGCTCCTGAGATGGAGCCTGCTCCTGCAGGATTACGACATGGACGTGGTCCACGTGAAGGGAAGTGCCAACCTGATAGCGGATGCGCTGTCCCGGAGAGGGGGCCCCGAACTTCCCCAGGTCACTGGTCAGCGTGACCCCGCTCAGTTCAGTCTCAAAGGGGGGAGAGATGTGACGATGTGACTCAGCAGGGAGGGGGGAGTGTTTACCTGGGAATGTGCCCTGGGGATGGGAGACCTGAGAGCCTGTCACCTGAGCCAGGAGGGGGAGGGGGAGGTAACACCTCTGCCCAGGAATGTGGACGGAGGCTGCAGCAGGGAACCTGCTGGGTGGGTTTAGTTTCAGTTTGGGGCTGGGGAGAGGAACACAGGGAACCCCAGGGCTGGGGTCTAAGCTCCCTGCTCCCCCAGAAGGACGTGATTGAGGGGTCCTGGTTGTACCCACAAGCTCTGTTTTGGACCGTGTTCCTGTTGTCCAATAAACCTTCTGTTTTACTGGCTGGCTGAGAGTCTCAGTGGATCCCAGGAAGAGGGGTGCAGGGCCTGGACTCCCCCACACTCCGTGACAGAGCCCAGGAGAAAGAATGACAGATTCAGGCACAGACCTTCTCCCCCAACCTCCTTGTCGGGTCCCTCTCACCCGGGGTCATTGAAGCACTCATTTGACGAGATGCTCAAGGTCGGCATTCCAGCCCCCCTGCATTGGATCTAGCTACTCCCTTGTTCTCCTACCACCTCTCACACTTCCTGGATGCCTGGACCCAGATCACGTCAGACAGCTGGGTTCTCAGCACAGTAAAACTGGGTTACACCATCCAATTCCTGTCCACCCCTCCAGCCCTCCATCTCTCTTCAGGGACCATTCTCACAAGCATCTGTTGGAACAAGAAGCCCAGTTCCTCCTTCGGGTGGGACCCATGGAAGAGGTTCCAGTTCAGGTGAGAGGAAACGGTTGAAAGCAGCTATCAAATCCCCCCTCATTCTTCTCTTCTGCAGGCTAAACAATCCCAGCTCCCTCAGCCTCTCCTCATAAGTCATGTGTTCCAGTCCCCTAATCATTTTTGTTGCCCTTCGCTGGACTCTCTCCAATTTATCCACATCCTTCTTGAAGTGTGGGGCCCAAAACTGGACACAGTACTCCAGATGAGGCCTCACCAATGAGGCCTCACATCTCCTAAGGTTTGTAGTGAACCAAGGCCATTACCAGCCACTCTGTGAGTTTTCACCAAGGGTATGGAACTGGTAGCAATGTGTTTCAGAAAAAAGGGAGTTCCCTTCTTTCCGTCTCTCAATGACTGGCTAGTCAAAGGCCACTCCAGAGCTCAAGTGGAAGCCGACATCCGTCTCATCCAATTGACCTTCAATGCATTGTGCCTCCTCCTGAAGGTAAGAAGTCCACCCAAAGGATAGAGATTCATCAGGGCGGTTCCCGATTCCATGCAAGCGAGAGCTACACTTCCGGAAGACCAGTTCCACTCAATAACAGCCATGATAAGATCCCTTTGAGCTCATCCAATTGCATACGGAAGTGTCTGAGCCTACTGGGCCAGATGGTGTCATGCACATAAGTAGTGCAACATGCGAGACTATGTCTCAGACCTCTCCCAGCCTGGCTAGCCACGGTCTACTCCCCCTCTCACCATCACCTGGACTCGGTGCGCACAATTCCAACCCAGGACCTCAGCTCGCTGATGTGGCTGGATAGCCACACGGTATGTGCAGGGAGACCCTTCTCAAGACCTCAGCTATCTTTGTCCCTAGCAACCGACACATCAGCTGGATATGGTGAGGGACATCTTCCGATGGTGAAGGACTCCCCCGGCCTTGTAGACCTATTTGCCACCTGTGACAGCAGGAAATTACATCAGCTCTGCTCCCTGTGAGGTCACAGCCTGGAGTCCCTCACAGGCGCATTCCTGTTGCCATGGACGCCTTTACTGCGCATTTCCTGCTACCCCACTGATTCATAAGGTTCTGATGAAGATCAAGCGAGACCGAGCGCAGGTCATCCTGCTGATTCCTGCAGAGCTCAGGCAGCACTGGTTTACCACTCTCCTTGGCACGTCCGTGGAGGCGCCACTCCAACTTCCACGGCATCCAGACTCAATCTCCCTGGACCGTGGTTGGTTGCTGCACTCGAATCTCACCTCTCTTCATCAGACAGCCTGGAAGCTCCAGGTCTAAATCCGGGAGAGCAGGCTTTCTTGGAGCAGGTCTGCAAGGTCCTACTGAGCAGGAGAAAGCCCTCCACCTGGGCCACCTATCTTGCAAAATGGAAGTGATTTTCCATATGGTGCTCCCAACAGCAAATACCACTGTCACCGTCATCTCTGCAGCTTATCTTAGAGTACCTGCTCCTACTGAAACAACCAGACCTAGCGCTCTCTTCAGTCAAGGCCACCTAGCGGCCATCTCTGCCTTCCATCCCAAGGTGGACAACCAATCCATCTTCTCTCATGACATGGTCACCCGGTTTTTCAAAGACCTGAAGAGGGTGTACCGCCAGGTGAGAGATCGCTCCACCCCGCCCCTCCTGGGACCTGAACCTTGTCCTGTCCAAACTTACAGGGTCCCCATTCGAACCATTACAACATATTTGTTGTTACTGCTTTCCTGGAAAGTGGCCTTCCTGGTGACTATCACTTCAGAGATCCAGGCTCTCACATCGGAGCCTCCACATTCGGCCTTTTCTCAAGGACAAAGGCCAGTTGCAACCACACCGTCGTTCCTTCCAAAGATGGTCTCACAATCCCATTGCAGTCCAGCAATCTTCCTGCCGGTGTCCCCGCTATGCCCCATGCGAATGGAGAGGGACAGCACCTCTTTCACTGGGTGTTCGGCGGGCTCTAGCTGGCTACCCACAATGCACCACACCGTTCTGCAGATCTGCTCAGCTGGTGCAATATGGAAAGAATGAAAGGTCCCCCGCTCTCTGCCCAGAGTCTCATTGTGGATTCCTTCATGTATGCGGGCGTGTTACGAACTCATGAACATCTTGCCCCCAGCTAATCTAATGGCTCGCTCCACAAGGCCTCAAGCTGCTTCCGCTGCTTTCCTAGCACAAGTCTGCCGAGCAGCAGCCCGTGTGGGTTCACACGTTCCCCACGCATTGTGCCGCTGTTCGGGTGCTGGAGCCGATACTAAGGGAAAAGATTCTGGCAGCTGTGCTCGGGGAGCGCACAGACCTACAACGGAATGGACACGTCTTGTTTTCCGGGTCCCCCTGCTCACCTGTCGGAGGCCCCCTGGCCCAGCCGCTGCCTCCGCTCAGCCTGGCTCCTGCCTGCAGCTGAGTCTGGGGCCGGTGCTGCAGCTTCTACCTGAAACACGCCCAGGCCTCAAAGGTGGCAAATGTAGGGCTGGTCTGAGCTGAAACATGGGGTCGACCTCAGGGGTGTGACCCTCCCCTCGCTCCCCAGCAGTGTAGTTCAGCCCCCTGGCCCGGTACGGCCAGCGCTCGGTTGACGGAAGAATTCTTCCCACGGCCCAGCTGCCCCATCTCGGGGAGGCGGCTGGACTACGCGGCTGGCACGAGTGTTTACTCTGGAGCGCTGCCGTTGGGCCCTTGTAGCGTCCTGAGTGCAGACAGGCCCTACATGTCCCGGTAAAACATCCCTGTCCCCACAAAGGGCTGAGTCTGCCCGGCACCTACAGGGCCTCTGCACCCAAGTGAAGCTGAGCTGGGGTGGGGGCTGCTTGCTCCAACCTGCGGGATGCCGGGGGCACACTAGGCTCAGCTGCCCCAGAGGGGGGCTGGGCCTGGCATAGGCAGGGAACAGGCGCTGGGGCTGGGGGAGCCTCTGCCTACAGAGTGCTCTAGCCAGGCCAGGGCCCGTTGAGTAGCCGGGGTAGAGACATCGTAGCTCTGTTGGGATGCCCAGGGCTCTCCCCAAAGGCAGGAAGGGACCTGCCTTCAGTTCAGCCGCCCTCTGCCAGGCTGGGGAGGGAGATGGGAGACATGGGGTTGAGGTGGGTCTTTGGGTTATGATGGGTGTGGGGTGATGTTTGGTGTAATGGAGTTCACGGGCAGAATCCCTGAAGGGATAAGGGATTGTGGGGGGAAGGGAGCATGCATCTGTGGGGCAGGGACCATAGGGGTGCGACACTGTGGAGGAGAGAGGTGTGTATCTGTGGGATGAGGGCTGTGGGGGGGATGGTAGGGGAGGGGGCCTTGTATCTGTGGGGTGGGGGTATCATACTGTGAGGGAGGGGTATCATGGGGAGGGGGCTGTGGGGTAGGTATTGTGGGGGAGGAGGCTGTGTATCTGTGGGGTGGAGGTATTGTACTGTGGGGGAGGGGCTGTGGGGTAGGTATGGGGCGAGGGGGCTCTGTATCTGTGGAGGAGGGGCTGAGGGGAAGGTGGGAGGGAGGGGGCTCTGTATCTGTGGGGTGGGGGCCAGGGGAGGTGCAATGAAATTCTATACTGTGTTATACCACTCCGCCGCTAGGCAGCGCTGTGTGTCACACCCTTGATTTAAACCCCCCAGCGCCCTGCGAGCGCTGCACCTGCTGAGGATGCAAGTTCTGTGCCCAGCGCAGCCCCGGGATAGACAGGACGGGGGGACGGTACTGTGGGGGGAGGGGGCTTTGTATCTATGGGGCAGGGCTGTGGGAGGTACGCGGGGGCTGTGCATCTGTGGGGGCAGGGTCTGTGGGGGGAGCGGGCTGTATATCTTTGGCGGCAGGGCTGTGGGGGGTACGCGGGGGCTGTGCATCTGTGGGGGCAGGGTCTGTGGGGGGAGCGGGCTGTATATCTTTGGGGGCAGGGCTGTGGGGGGTACGGTACCCTAGGGGAATTGATAGCCTGATATCCAGGAGGAGGTGCCAGGAACATGGTTTAAGGGGGTTTGCAGTGACAGAGTAACAAAGTGAGGAATTTTTGTAATGTTTTTATGACTCTGTGTGCCTCAGTTTCCCCCAGACCTTGCATGGCTCCCCAGCGTGGGGTGGGGGGTTAAGTTTGCTCTCAGGACAGACCAAGAGTAAGGAACTGGCTGAAACTGAGCCAGAGCACCAGGGGGTCCGAGAGACAATGCCAGCTCCAGTGACTCCCGGGTCTCCTGCCTCTCAGCCCAGAGCTGAGCAGAGACCCCAGCCGAGAACAAAGGCCTGAGAGGTGGGAGAGGATCAGTGGGGGGGCTAAGTGTGTGTGGGGTAAGCATGGGTGGGAGGGGGTAAGTGGGGAGGTCTAAGCATGGGTGGGGCTAAGCGTGGGTGGGAGGGAGTAAGTGGGGGGTCTAAGCGTGGGGGGGAGGGGATAAGGGGGGCTAAGCGTGGGTGGGAGGGGGTAAGTGGGGGTGTAAGCATGGGGGGGCTAATCGTCGGTGGGAGGGGCTAAGTGGGGGGGCTAAGCGTGGGTAGGAGGGGTAAGTGGGGGGTAAGCGTGGGTGAGAGGGGGTAAGTGGGGGGGGCTAAACATGGGGGGAGGGGTTAAGTGGAGAGGGCTAAGCGTGGGCAGGGGGGTAAGCGTGGGTGGGAGGGGGTAAGTGGGGGGGGCTAAACATGGGGGGAGGGGTTAAGTGGAGAGGGCTAAGCGTGGGCAGGGGGGTAAGCGTGGGTGGGAGGGGGTAAGTGGGGGGGCTAAGCACGGGCTCTGGAAGGAGCTTGGCGCTCTCTGACCTGAGAACTGACTGAGGGGGTCAGAGCCAGCCTGGCAATGGAGTCCCAGCAGCTGGGCTGGTGAATTGCTCTGGGCTGCCCAGGCCATACGCTGCGTTACCCGCTCTGTCTCTGCGCTGACTCAAGGGCTGCCCACGCTGGGGCCAGGTGACTCATGAACCCGGCTCTGTTTGGGAAACGCTGTTGGGGAGTCACTGTGAATCCTGGCTGGGGGCACGAGTCCTGCAGCATGGACACGCCTCTGCCAAGGAGTCTCTCTCAGCTGGGAAGGCCGGGCAGAGCTCTCGGGGGGGCAGCAGGAGGGCTGCTGGCACCCAGACGCTCAGTCTAGGAGCCAGGGAGGCTGCAGAGCCTGCCCCAAAGGGAGAGTGGAACCCTTGGGGGGCTGCCCCACTGAAGGGTTCCCCCAAGGGACTGTTGAAAAGCTGAGGCATGGCACAGACCTTGTGGATCAGTGACAGGATTGGGGAGGTGGCTGTGGACAGGGTGTGGAAGGTGAGAGAAGAGGGGAGGGGATGGGGGCTGGGTGGGCGGATGTGCGTGCCCACCCTGGGGGCGGATGTGCTGGCTGTGTGTGTGCGTGTCTGTGTGTGAGGTTCTCTGTTCTGGGGGGCGAGGTATGGGCATGCCGTTGCATGGTGGGTGCATGCCTGTATGGGTGATGCAGGCATGGGCATGAGTTGGGGTGTGCACACGGGGGGGGGGGGCGGGGGTCGAGGTCGCCTGCATGGGCTGCTCTGAGCAAGGTTCACAGAGGAGCCAGCGCAGACAGCAGGCCAACCGGTCAGACAGCTGCCTCCTCGCCCGGGGGCAGGGCTTTGTAATACCCCTCACAGTGGGGCCTCTTCCGGCCTCTGACAGGCAGGCTGATGGCTCCAATTTCTGACAGCCCAGCTGTTCGGAGCTCTTTGGGCTGCCTCCCTGAGCCAGGGGTGCAGCACCTTCACTCACAGGAATCCCACCAGACATGCTCCCCACCGGTCTTGTCCACCCCGACCGACCAATCAATAATCACGAGTCAACCCCCCAAACTCCGGAGCTGGGGAGCTGCGGGGGTTCAGCCAAACACCAGCGCTGGCCAGTCCTTTGCCTGCTCCTGATGGCACCTTCTCCAGCTGTTCTCAGCCACTGCAGAGGCTAGATGCAGATTTTTAAAAACACTGTATGCTATACAGCTCCCGCTGTAATCCCAGGGCTCCAGGAGCTGGGGCTTGGAGAAAAACACCAACCAGTGTGAGACTCACCAGATACCTGTGAGGTTTGGTAACGCTTCATAGAGTCATAGAATATCAGGGTTGGAAGGGACCTCAGGAGGTCATCTAGTCCAACCCCCTGCTCAAAGCAGGACTGATCCCCAATTAAATCTCTCAGCATGGGGCTGAGAGCCTGCACCCCTGCGGCAGCCTCCCTGCCCAGCTGCACGTAGCGTCAGTGCTCAGCAGCCCTGTCCCACTCACATGCAAGAGCTGAGGGCACAACAGACCATTCCAGGCAGGGCCGCTCACTGCCTTTGTCGCTCTCCCTGCAGGGAGTTCCTCCAAGCCATCAACCAGTTTGCTGACACATTGACCCAGATGTTCCTGAGCAGCAGCAGCTTGGAACTGCAGGTGAGCGGAGGGGCTGGGAGGGCCTCGGCCTGCTTCCGTGGGCCTTGCCCAGCGCTGAGTGGGGCCTGTGAGAGCCGGGGCTGCAGGGGAGGCATCAGGCCTTTGCCAGCATTTTTGCTAATGCTTTACCTGGGGCTGCTCCCGTGGAGCCTGTGATAAGGTCTGGGGGAGCATTTCTGGGCAGGCTTCAGATTGGTCTTGTCACCCCCCGGCAGGTTTCTAGTGTTTCAGGTGAGATGCGGTCAGCCCCTGCCCTGGTTCCTGCCTCCCCTTCATCTCTGGTTTCTGCTCCTTCTACATCTCCGGTCCCTACACCACCTATATCTCTGTTCTCTAGCCTCCCCCTTGTCCCTGGTTCCTGCCCCCGTTCATCTCTAGCCTCCTCCCACCCCCGCATGTCCCTGGATCCTGACCCCTGCCGTCCCCCGCACATACACCTCTGGTATGTGGCCTCTTCGCCCTCCTAAGTCAAAATGTCTTTCAACCAGCACTAGGGAATTCTTTATGAGCCCTTGTCCTGGCAAAAAGGAACTGATCAAAGCACCAAAAATTAATGGTAGCTTTGGAACACATGATCATGATGTGATCACATTTATAATGTGCAAGCGGAATAAAGTCCAGACCAGTAATAGATGTATTTGGTGCTTTAATAGTGCCAGTTTCACTAAGCTGAATATGATTATGAGCCAGATCAGCTGGCAGTAAGCATTTAATCATAAAAATGTGAATGATAATTGCGAATTATCTAAGAACTTACTTGATGGCCAAACAGCCACAGTTCCACAACTGAGGAAGAAGGCTGTGCTGATTGAAAAACAACCTGGTTTAGAGGGGAGGTGAAGACAGCTCAAACATATATAATAATAAATAGAAGAATGGGGAAGTTAGGAATTGTATACAATTGATAAGGGAAGCCAAGGGACACAAGGAGAAATCTTTGGCCAGCAGAGTTAAAGACAATGAGGAGTTTTTAAAGTACATTAGGAACAGAAAAATCCCAACAAAGTATTTCATAGAATCATAGAATATCAGGGTTGGAAGGGACCTCAGGAGATCATCTAGTCCAACCCCCTGCTCAAAGCAGGACCAACCCCAACTAAATCATCCAAGCCAGGGCTTTGTCAAGCCTGACCTTAAAAACTTCTAAGGAAGGAGATTCCACCACCTCCCTAGGTAACACATTCCAGTGTTTCACCACCCTCCTAGTGAAAATGTTTTTCCTAATATTCAACCTAGACCTCCCCCTCTGAAATTTGAGACCATTACTCCTCGTTATGTCATCTGCTACCACTGAGAACAGTCTAGAGCCATCCTCTATGGAACCCTCTTTCAGGTAGTTGAAAGCAGCTATCAAATCCCCCCTTATTTGTCTCTTCCACAGACTAAACAATCCCAGTTCCCTCAGCCTCTCCTCATAAGTCATGTGTTCCAGTCCCGTAATCATTTTTGTTGCCCTCCCCTGGACGCTTTCCAATTTTTCCACATCCTTCTTGTAGTGTGGGGCCCAAAACTGGACACAGTACTCCAGATGAGGCCTCACCAGTGTCGAATAGAGGGGAACGATCACGTCCCTCGATCTGCTGGCAATGCCCCTACTTATACAGCCCAAAATGCCATTAGCCTTCTTGGCAACAAGGGCACACTGTTGACTCATGTCCAGCTTCTCATCCACTGTAACCCCTAGGTCCTTTTCCGCAGAACTGCTGCCGAGCCATTTGGTCCCTAGTCTGAAGCGGTGCATGGGATTCTTCAGTCCTAAGTGCAGGACTCTGCACTTGTCCTTGTTGAACCTCATCAGATTTCTTTTGGCTCAATCCTCTAATTTGTCTAGGTCCCTCTGTATCCTATCCCTGCCCTCCAGCATATCTACATCTCCTCCCAGTTTAGTGTCATCTGCAAACTTGCTAAGGGTGCAATCCATACTGTCCTCCAGACCATTAATGAATTGAACAAAACCGGCCCGAGGACTGACCCTCAGGGCACTCCGCTTGATACCGGCTGCCAACTAGACATGGAGCCATTGATCATTACCCGTTGAGCCCAACGATCTAGCCAGCTTTCTATCCACCTTATAGTCCATTCATCCAGCCCATACTTCTTTAACTTGCTGACAAGAATACTGTGGGAGACCGTGTCAAAAGCTTTGCTAAAGTCAAGGAACAACACGTCCACTGCTTTCCCCTCATCCACAGAGTCAGTTGTCTCATCATAGAAGGCAATTAGATTAGTCAGGCATGACTTGCCCTTGGTGAATCTATGCTGACTGTTCCTGATCACTTTCCTCTCGTGTAAGTGCTTCAAGATAGATTCCTTGAGGACCAGCTCCATGATTTTTCCAGGGACTGAGGTGAGGCTGACTGACCTGTAGTTCCCAGGATCGTCCTTCTTCCCTTTTTTAAAGATGGGCACTACATTAGCCTTTTTCCAGTCGTCCGGGACCTCCCCCAGTCGCCATGAGTTTTCAGAGATAATGGCCAATGGCTCTGCAATCACATCCGCCAACTCCTTTAGCCCTCTCAGATGCAACGCATCTGGCCCCATGGGCTTGTGCTCATCCAGCTTTTCTAAATAGTCCCGAACCACTTCTTTCTCCACAGAAGGCTGGTCACCTCCTCCCCATGCTGTGCTGCCCAGTGCAGTAGTCTGGGAGCTGACCTTGTTCGTGAAGACAGAGGCAAAAAAAGCATTGAGTACATTAGCTTTTCCACATCCTCTGTCACTAGGTTGCCTCCCTCATTCAGTAAGGGGCCCGCACTTTCCTTGACTTTCTTCTTGTTGCCAACATACCTGAAGAAACCCTTCTTGTTACTCTTAACATTTCTCGCTAGCTGCACCTCCAGGTGTGATTTGGCCTTCCTGATTTAACTCCTGCATGCCTGAGCAATATTTTTATACTCTGCCCTGGTCATTTGTCCAAGCTTCCACTTCTTGGAAGCTTCTTTTCTGTGTTTAAGATCAGCAAGGATTTCACTTTGCCAAGTGAAAAGACTAAGACTAAGCCAAGCTGGTCACCTGCCATATTTACTATTCTTTCTACACATCGGGATGGTTTGTCCCTGTAACCTCACTAAGGATTCTTTAAAATACAGCCAGCTCTCCTGGACTCCTTTCCCCCTCATATTATTCTCCCAGGGGATCCTGCCCATCAGTTCCCTGAGGTTGTCAAAGTCTGCTTTTCTGAAGTCCAGGGTCCGTATTCTGCTGCTCTCCTTTCTTCCCTGTGTCAGGATCCTGAACTCGACCATTTGTCAATTACTAGATGGAAATGGTAGAATTATCAATGGATGGATGCATTCTCCCATTGCTCATGGATGAGTATTCAGCTAGTGCTGACCTAAGTTGTAGATTGATTTGATTTTGTGGCTTCTCACATCATAGGCGCCGACTTCCCCTTTGCCCAGTGAGTGCTCGACCATCCCCCCGCCCCTGGCCCTGCCTCTTCCCTCCCCTACACTGCCCTCACCCCGCCCCCATTCCATCCCTTCCCCCAAGTCCCCGCCCCATTCCACCCCCTTCCCCCAAGTCCGCGCCCCTGCCCCGCCTCTTGTCTGCCTCCTCCCCTGAGTGCACCACATCCCTGCTCCTCCTCGTCCCTCGTGGACAGTCCAAAGCGCCACCAAACAGCTGTTTGGCAGCGGCGGGGCAGGAAGCGCTTGGGAGGTAGGCAGAGGAGCAGGGATGCAGCTCGCTGGAGTCGGCGCCTATGTCTCACGTGGGAAGCGAGTCCAATCCTGGATTTGCAAATGCGGTTGCATGTCTTGCGAGCGTAATCGTTGTGGGGAGGGTTTGAGGTGTTGGCCTCATGATGTGCTCTCTTCTTCTGCATTGACCTCACACATCACTCCTCAAAAGTGGACATGGTCTCATGGCACAGACCTTTCCCTCCAGGTCTCTCAAGCGCAATGAGTTGCCAGGTTTTAAGATCTATCCTACATGCTTTGAGGTTGGCCTTGAAGGTGTCTTTATATCTGAGGATGGGTTGACCCTTAGAGCAGGTTTCCATGCTCAGTTGGCTGCAGAGCACCACGTTCGGGAAGCCTCCATGCAGACCACAAGTCTGACCCAGCAAAGCTGAGCCCTGATGAGCGTGCACTCAAGGCCAGGGATTTGGCGCCTCGCCAGGAGTTCAGTGTTGGGATTCTGTCCTGCCACCTGAGGTTGCCGAAGGATCTTGGGCAGCGAAGGTGGAAGCTCTCCAGCCAGTCGATGTGGCGTTGGTACAGCGTCCATGTCTTGCAGCCAGAGAGGAGTGAGTCCAACAGCGCGGTAGCTTTGTATCTGGGTTCTGAGGCAGACTCCACACTCTCTCCAGAGCCTGTGGGTGAGCCTGCCGGATGCCAGCGTGGCCTTTGCCAGGCACCGAGTGATCCCCTCACCCAGCATGGCCTTGCTGGAAAGTGTGCTGACCAGGGGGCAGAACTGCCTGACTGAGCAGAGCGAGTGTTGTCAGTTGTGGCCATGGGATCAAGGTGCTCGTGATGCTGGCAGTTCCATGACTCCGTCTCTGTCAGGCGCAGTGTGAAACCGAAGCATTTTGTGTCATAGGCAGAGTGGCCCTCAGTAGCGTCATGTCCTCGAGCATGTGCACAGTGAAGGGACAGTGATCAGCAAACAGGAGCTCTCTTAGTAGTTGTTGGTGCGGGCCCTGAGTCACCGCACGCTCCCATCCAGATGTGTGCGCCTCTGTCAAAGTCCTGGACTGCGAACAAGAGAGTGGCTGAAAAGACAAAGGCAAAGAGGGCTGGAGCCATTGCACGTCCTTGTTTGGTGCCGCTGATGGGGAAGGCTTCTGATGAGTCACCCACTCCATCCCCGGGCCATCATGCCCCCATGAAGTGAGCAGATTACAGCAATCATCATCTCTGGGCAGCTGGATTCATGAAGGTGTTTCCACAGGCCCTGGCGATTGACCATGTTGTAGGCCTTGGTCAGGTCAGCAAACACCATGTACAGGTGCCTTCTCTGGCACTGGTTGGGCTGCAGAAATCATGGTCATTGTGCCATGGCCAGCACCAAAGCCACACTGAGTCCACTGGCTGAGAGACGAGCCTGTAGAGCAAGGATATTCCCTGCTGCAGACAGCGGTGCGGTTCCACAATGGCTGTCACAGCTAGGTATGCTTCCCTCCCTTTGGGAGAGCTAGGCTCTGAACGCATCCTTACACCCCTGGGCACAGAGCCTTGAAAAGGCTGGTGGGTTTCCTGCCCGGGGAGCACCTCCACATTTGTACACATCAGGTGGAAGGCCGGCAAGCTGGAGACTTGCCCCTGGACAGCTGCTTTTTAACTTCGTGGAATGAAGGGGCCGCAGACAGGGCACTGCAGGAGTGAATCAATGGCTTTGTCACAGAGTGGATTGACAGGTCAGGAGACTAGCAAGTGCTGTGCGCAGTGAGAGAGAATATCACCCTTGTCTGTGAGCAGCCACTTCCCATCTGTGAGGACAGGGGCTGTGGTGCTGAATTTTGAGCCCTTGCACAGCCCGGAGACCTTCGTAGAAGTCCTTCATGTCATGCTTGTGTCATGGATGCATAGGTCTGCTGCTCTCACAGCTCTGGAATAGTCCTTCAGAAGACCCCTTCAGAGTGATAACCCCCCAGGGTTACACTCTCTCCCTAGAGTGAGCCCCTTGGCTTCTTCACCTCCTGACATCGAGCCCTGGAGCCTTGGGAACCCTGCCTCATGCCATGAGCTCCCCTCGGTCAGTTCATTTGAATTGGACACCTGGGGAAGGCTGCACACCCAAAGGGAACAATGCACCCCTGACCTCCTTAGGCTGGTGTGATCTCAGGGTTGATCTTCAATTCAAAAAGTGATCTTGTGCATAAAAAGGTTGGAGACCATTAGGTTAGACCTTGTGAGGGCCTCATAGTATGGTGATGGGGCCACAGACGTGCCACAGGGAAGTGGGAACTTCTCTATTCGCAGTTTGCCCTGCCCTGGGGTTTTGGGCCCTTCTTTTCACCTATCCCCCAAATCTCCCTCTCTTCTGAATATCAGGGTGTAGCCGTGTTAGTCGGTATCCACAAAAACAACAAGGAGTCTGGTGGCACTCTCACGGAGTCCCCGGGCGATGCTCTGGAACTGCTCCCTACGAAGCCAGACAGGACTCTGGGGAAGTCTCCTTTCTGGGAGCAGCCTGTCTGCAGGATACACAGCTCACCCGGCTTCCACCTTCCTGGATCTGACTCGGAGCATTCAGCATCCTCTGGCCCTCCATGCGCTTCCCATAGCGAGTCCACCCAGGCGGGGTCCTAGGGAAGCCAGAGGGTCCTGCCCCCCAACTCCGCAGTCAGACGGGACTCTCAGCCAGCCAGTAACACAGAAGGTTTATTAGACGACAGGAACATGGTCTAAAACAGAGCTTGTAGGTGCAGAGAACAGGACTCCTCAGCCAGGTCCATTTTGGGGGGCAGTGAGCCAGACAACCACAACTTCACTTCACTCCATGTCCCCAGCCAGCCCCAAACTGACTCCCCCTCCAGCCCCTCCTCCTCTGGGCTTTGTCCCTTTCCCGGGCCAGGAGGTCACCGGATTCCTTTGTTCTCCAGACCTTTAGCTCTCACCTTGCAGGGGGGAAGGGCCCCGGCCATCAGTTGCCAGGAGACAGAGTGTCGGCCATTTATGTACCCTGGCCCTTTGCTCTGCAACAATTACACCCCCTTATCCCACCACCTAGATACTTAAGAACTGCATAGGGGAAACTGAGGCACCCCTACAGGATTCAGAGGAAACATTAAGAACAGTCCCACTTCGTCACAGGCACCTTAAAGACTAACTGATTTATTTGGGCATAAGCTTTCCTGGGTAAAACACCACTTCTTCAGATGCATGGAGTGAAAATTACAGATGCAGGCATTATACACTGACACATGGGGTGAAGGAAGTTACGTCACATGTGGAGAACCAGTGAGACAGGGCCAATTCGATCAGGGGGGATGTAGACCACTCCCAATAACAGATGAGGAGGTGTCAGTTCCAGGAGAGGCAAAGCTGCTTCTGTAATGAGCCAGCCACTCCCAGTCCCTATTCATAGAATCATAGAATCATAGAATATCAGGGTTGGAAGGGACCCCAGAAGGTCATCTAGTCCAACCCCCTGCTCAAAGCAGGACCAATTCCCAGTTAAATCATCCCAGCCAGGGCTTTGTCAAGCCTGACCTTAAAAACCTCTAAGGAAGGAGATTCTACCACCTCCCTAGGTAACGCATTCCAGTGTTTCACCACCCTCTTAGTGAAAAAGTTTTTCCTAATATCCAATCTAAACCTCCCCCACTGCAACTTGAGACCATTACTCCTCGTTATGTCATCTGCTACCATTGAGAACAGTCTAGAGCCATCCTCTTTGGAACCCCCTTTCAGGTAGTTGAAAGCAGCTATCAAATCCCCCCTCATTCTTCTCTTCTGCAGGCTAAACAATCCCAGCTCCCTCAGCCTCTCCTCATAAGTCATGTGTTCCAGACCCCTAATCATTTTTGTTGCCCTTCGCTGGACTCTCTCCAATTTATCCACATCCTTCTTGAAGTGTGGGGCCCAAAACTGGACACAGTACTCCAGATGAGGCCTCACCAATGTCGAATAGAGGGGGATGATCACGTCCCTCGATCTGCTCGCTATGCCCCTACTTATACATCCCAAAATGCCATTGGCCTTCTTGGCAACAAGGGCACACTGCTGACTCATATCCGGCTTCTCGTCCACTGTCACCCCTAGGTCCTTTTCCGTAGAACTGCTGCCGAGCCATTCGGTCCCTAGTCTGTAGCTGTGCATTGGGTTCTTCCGTCCTAAGTGCAGGACCCTACACTTATCCTTATTGAACCTCATCAGATTTCTTTTGGCCCAATCCTCCAATTTGTCTAGGTCCCTCTGTATCCTATCCCTGCCCTCCAGCGTATCTACCACTCCTCCCAGTTTAGTATCAT
The DNA here is from genome assembly GCF_965140295.1 of Lepidochelys olivacea. Taxonomy (NCBI): domain Eukaryota; kingdom Metazoa; phylum Chordata; order Testudines; family Cheloniidae; genus Lepidochelys; species Lepidochelys olivacea. The sequence continues at coordinate 149,695,171 of NC_140414.1, forward strand.
CCGCAAATTTGCTGAGAGTGCAATCCACACCATCCTCCTGATCATTTATGAAGATATTGAACAAAACCGGCCCCAGGACCGACCCCTGGGGCACTCCACTTGATACCGGCTGCCAACTAGACATGGAGCCATTGATCACTACCCGTTGAGCCCGACAATCTAGCCAGCTTTCTACCCACCTTGTAGTGCATTCATCCAGCCCATACTTCCTTAACTTGCTGACAAGAATACTGTGGGAGACCGTGTCAAAAGCTTTGCTAAAGTCAGGAAACAATACATCCACTGCTTTCCCTTCATCCACAGAACCAGTAATCTCATCATAAAAGGCGATTAGATTAGTCAGGCATGACCTTCCCTTGGTGAATCCATGCTGGCTGTTCCTGATCACTTTCCTCTCATGCAAGTGCTTCAGGATTGATTCTTTGAGGACCTGCTCCATGATTTTTCCAGGGACTGAGGTGAGGCTGACTGGCCTGTAGTTCCCAGGATCCTCCTTCTTCCCTTTTTTAAAGATTGGCACTACATTAGCCTTTTTCCAGTCATCCGGGACTTCCCCGGTTCGCCACGAGTTTTCAAAGATAATGGCCAATGGCTCTGCAATCACAGCCGCCAATTACTTCAGCACTCTCGGATGCAACTCGTCCGGCCCCATGGACTTGTGCACGTCCAGCTTTTCTAAATAGTCCCTAACCGCCTCTATCTCCACAGAGGGCTGGCCATCTCTTCCCCATTTTGTGATGCCCAGCGCAGCAGTCTGGGAGCTGACCTTGTTAGTGAAAACAGAGGCAAAAAAAGCATTGAGCACATTAGCTTTTTCCACATCCTCTGTCACTAGGTTGCCTCCCTCATTCAGTAAGGGGCCCACACATTCCTTGGCTTTCTTCTTGTTGCCAACATACCTGAAGAAACCCTTCTTGTTACTCTTAACATCTCTGGCTAGCTGCAGCTCCAGGTGCGATTTGGCCCTCCTGATAACATTCCTACATGCCCGAGCAATATTTTTATACTCTTCCCTGGTCATATGTCCAACCTTCCACTTCTTGTAAGCTTCTTTTTTATGTTTAAGATCCGCTAGGATTTCACCATTAAGCCAAGCTGGTCGCCTGCCATATTTACTATTCTTTCGACTCATTGGGATGGTTTGTCCCTGTAACCTCAACAGGGATTCCTTGAAATACAGCCAGCTCTCCTGGACTCCTTTCCCCTTCAAGTTAGTCCCCCAGGGGATCCTGGCCATCCGTTCCCTGAGGGAGTCGAAGTCTGCTTTCCTGAAGTCCAGGGTCCGTATCCTGCTGCTTACCTTTCTTCCCTGCGTCAGGATCCTGAACTCGACCAACTCATGGTCACTGCCTCCCAGATTCCCATCCACTTTTGCTTCCCCCACTAATTCTACACGGTTTGTGAGCAGCAGGTCAAGAAAAGCGCCCCCCCTAGTTGGCTCCTCTAGCACTTGCATCAGGAAATTATCCCCTACGCTTTCCAAAAACTTCCTGGATTGTCTATGCACCGCTGTATTGCTCTCCCAGCAGATATCAGGAAAATTAAAAAAAGAAAAGGAGGACTTGTGGCACCTTAGAGACTAACCAATTTATTAGAGCATAAGCTTTCGTGAGCTACAGCTCACTTCCTCAGATGCATATCGTGGACACTGCAGCAGGCTTTATATATACACAGAGAATATGAAACAATACCTATTCCCACCCCACTGTCCTGCTGGTAATAGCTTATCTAAAGTGATTTCCAGCACAAATCCAGGTTTTCTCACCCTCCACCCCCCCACACAAATTCACTCTCCTGCTGGTGATAGCCCATCCAAAGTGACAACTCTTTACTTTAGATAATCACTTTAGATAAGCTATTACCAGCAGGACAGTGGGGTGGGAATAGGTATTGTTTCATATTCTCTGTGTATATATAAAGCCTGCTGCAGTTTCCACGATATGCATCTGAGGAAGTGAGCTGTAGCTCACGAAAGCTTATGCTCTAATAAATTGGTTAGTCTCTAAGGTGCCACAAGTCCTCCTTTTCTTTTTGCGAATACAGACTAACACGGCTGCTACTCTGAAACCTCTCTTTACACAATGTGCATGACAATCAAGCTGGGCTATTTCCTGCATAAATCCAGGTTCTCACATCCATTTATGCAGGAAATAGCCCAGCTTGATTGTCATGCACATTGTGTAAAGAGTTGTCACTTTGGATGGGCTATCACCAGCAGGAGAGTGAATTTGTGTGGGGGGGTGGAGGGTGAGAAAACCTGGATTTGTGCTGGAAATCACTTTAGATAAGCTATTACCAGCAGGACAGTGGGGTGGGAATAGGTATTGTTTCATATTCTCTGTGTATATATAAAGCCTGCTGCAGTTTCCACGATATGCATCTGAGGAAGTGAGCTGTAGCTCACGAAAGCTCATGCTCTAATAAATTGGTTAGTCTCTAAGGTGCCACAAGTCCTCCTTTTCTTTTTGCGAATACAGACTAACACGGCTGTTACTCTGAAACCAGGAAAATTAAAGTCACCCATGAGAATCAGGGCATGCGATCTAGTAGCTTCCGTGAGCTGCCGGAAGAAAGCCTCATCTACCTCATCCCCCTGGTCCGGTGGTCTATAGCAAACTCCCACCACTACATCACTCTTGTTGCACACACTTCTAAACTTAATCCAGAGACACTCGGGTTTTTCTGCAGTTTCGTACTGGAGCTCTGAGCAGTCATACTGCTCCCTTACATACAGGGCTACTCCACCACCTTCCTGAACCCAACCCCAATTTCGTGAGCATTCATGGCCCGCCGTACAATTTCTATTTCCCGATGTGGCCCTCGGGCCAGAAAGTTTGCCCACCCTGGTTCTAAAAGCTCTGCTCTAGAAATTATTGTGGAGCAGGTCTCTGGGCTGTGCAGTATGGGGGAAGGGGAGGGAGGAGGAAGGTGTCAGACTATGTGATCACAATTGTCCCTTCTGGCCTCGGAATCTATGAATCTATGCCTCCTCCCATCTCACTCCCCTCCTTCTCCCCACTCCCTGGCCTTGCCCCACTCCCTCACCTCTGGGTCCCAGCCCCCGATGCATCTGATATCTCTGTAGCTACCTTTGAGCCCATCTTTTCTTTACAGCTTTGGAACAATTATTTCCACCTGGCAGTTGCCTTCCTCACCCAGGATTCCCTGCAGCTGGAGAACTTCTCCCAGGCTAAGCGCACGACCATCCTTGCCAAGTGAGTCACCTGCCTATCTCCACTGGGCCCTGCGGGTTATGGGACCTTGTGGAGTCCATCTTCCATGGCCACAGCCTGGGCTCCTCTGCTGGCCTCAATGGTTGGAGGTGCCTCCTGACTTTGTCATGTAACCAGGCAGGGGATTCCCTGCTCTCCGGTGATGCTCTAGACTGGCTGCGTCTGGAGCCTCCATCGAGGATGGGAAGGGGGGTTGATTTGGTGCTGGATTCCCAGCCCTGAAGCCCCTGTCTGCCCTTATTGACACCTCGAATGGTCCGGGCGGCACAGGGGCTGGAGGGAATAATGCCCTCTCCTTATCGCATCAGGTACGGAGACATGAGAGCCACAATTGGAGCTGCCATCCGGGACATGTGGTACAACCTAGGTGAGGCTGGTGCAGGGCAGCTGGAGGCAGCTGCTGTCTTGCCAGGGTGGGAAGGGCTTGAGCCTTGGGCAGGGCAGCTCTGGGATGGGGCCAGGCACGGCTGAGCCTGAGGGCAGGGTCGTAGTCATTTGCATGACGGCTCTTTGGTTCGTTATGAAACATACTCCAGAAAGCAGAAACCCAATGTCCAGGTTATTGCTATACACCGGTGATACAGCACAGCACTCTGGGAAGTTGCCCCATGCAGTGATGTGACATTCACCTTACACAGACGTTAACCTCGAAAGCCATCTCTGTGTGCCCTGCCTGTTTACAAGTAAAAGTTACATCAGCCAATACAAGGAGTAGCCAATCAGCTTTCCGCTTTGGCTTTCTGGTCCCTGGCGTACCCCTTATCTCTGTTCTGACACATGCAGTCCAGGTACCAAGGGGCATGAAGGACCTGCTAGGTCTGTACTAGGGGAGAACAGTCATACGTCTCGTCCTCTTTGGGACATTCCAGTATTGGCCTGTGAGAATAATTCCCTACCTTTCGGTTTGGCAGCTAGAGCAATACTGAGCTCTGGCAGACAGAGCGCACAGCTGGGGCTCCTGGGTCTTTGCATTTTTCTCTGCAAGCCAGCCAAACAGAAACAGCCAGGAGCTGGAACAGCCAAGGGGCTGTGGGGCAGGACTGAGGGGCATCAGTAGAGCTGCATGGTGTGGGGAGCAAGACTGGAGCAGCAGGGAGGGACTGAATCCGATCTCCCGTCTTGAGCTGGTCCCACATGGGTGTGCAGCTGAGAAGGCCCTTGCGACGCAGCCCCGCTCCCCGTCTGTCTGTCCCTTATACCCGTTGCCGATCATCATGCTCCTGGATGCTGCTCTCTCTGGGGCAGGACCCAGCTCGTTGCTAGGCCTGATCTGGGTGCCTCGGAAAGGCGTGTAATAAATTCTGCCAGTGTCCCACAGGGCTGGGCAGGCAGGGTGATACCGCCACATCTCCAAGGAGATCCTGCCCCTGGGCTGCTGCCCACAGCAGGAAGGAGCGGGCTCTCCCGCCATGGGGAGAGGGGAGGGGTCCTGGGAGAGCAATACCCTTCCCACCAGTCCCTTCCTGCCCCCCTGCCTCAGGCCATCACAAGATTCAGTTTATCCCTGGCATGGTGGGCCCCATCCTGGAGATGACGCTGGTGCCCGAGCTGGAGCTGCGCAAATCCACCATCCCCATCTTCTTCGACATGATGCTGTGCGAGTACCAGCTGACCAAGACCTTCAGCATGGTGCGTACTGGGCCCCAGGGAGACTGGGGCCAGCAGGGTGCAAGGAGTGGGCGCGCGTAGTCACAAGGCAAAGGATGAGAGCAGCCCTGGGCTAGGAGGCATGCTGCGGTGGTGAGCCCCTCCCACGGGGGTCTGTGTCGGTATGACAGGGGCAGTGGGGGACGGCTCTGGGAAAAGAGAGCACCAGGGCCAGAGGCCAGCTGGAGAGACGAGGCACAGGGCCTGTCACCTTCCCCCTTTGCCATGACCCAGCTGGCCCTGACAGGAACACAGCTCCCTTCAGCCCCTGCGCCTGGTCCCAGGCCCTCGACACTGAGCCTCTCAGCCCTGGCGCACCCCTCGCCCTCCCTTCCCGGGGCCACGGGCCGAGCCCCTCCCCCCGAGCGTGACCCTCGCCCTCCCTTCCCGGGGCCACGGGCCGAGCCCCTCCCCCCGAGCGTGACCCTCGCCCTCCCTTCCCGGGGCCACGGGCCGAGCCCCTCCCCCCGAGCGTGACCCTCGCCCTCCCTTCCCGGGTTCGCTGGGCCAAGCCCCTCTCCAGAGCACCCCTTGCCCTCCCTGCCTGGGGACTCCAGCTGCACCCGAGCCCCTCCCCCTAAACAGCCCATCTGTAGGTACTGTCCTGGGCTGGCCTCAGTAGAGACTTACATGCCACCCCAGCGCACTGCTCCATAGCCAGGCTGAGGGGGTCCCCATGGTTGTCTCCCCACTCTCCCCCGCCCCAGGGCTTTTGTTTCAGGACCCCCAGAGCGAGGGAGGGAGGGAGGGAGGGGCGGAGCAGCCCAGCCCAGCCCAGCTCCTCCGTGTTTTGTCCTTGTTGGCGACACACTGGTTTTGGGTCACTGAATCCCTCACTTGTTCTCTGGAGCCCTGGGGTTAGATCAGGCCTTTTCCTTGGGACTCGTTCGGCCTGGGCCGCCCCTTTTCCCACCAGCGCTTGCTCTACTTGTGGCCACACTTGTCAGAGAACTGTGGCTGGGAGGGACTCAAGCTCAGCTAGGCCAGGACGTGCTCCGCTACCACCCGCCTCTCACAGCTGAGCTCATAATGTGGGGAAATCTGTCAGCCCCGTTATCACCACAGGCCCTGCCCAGAGTCTCCTGGCCCAGCCTCCCGGGGCAGCCTGTGCTGTGGCTGCAGCTGAGGGGCAGGATAGGGAGCTCCCCAGGGCAGTCGCCCTGCGCCCCCAAGGCTCTCATGGGGCGTGGCTGGGGATGCTGAGAAGGCGACGGGCAGGAGCCCTGGGAAAGGGCTCTAGACCCACAGGCCAGGAGGCACCGCAAGGGTCTAGATCAGGATTGAACCAGGCCCCGGGCAGGGGCTTCTTCATTGCCAGCATCTCTGCTGCTGCAGCCCCCGGGGCGCCCAGAGCTCGGCAGTGCCCCAGCCCAGCTCACGCTGCCCCTCTCCGCAGTTCGAGGACGAGATCCTGCACAAGCTGGACAGCGAAGTGGAGGGAGGCCGTGGGGACGAGCAGTACAAGCAGCTTTTCCAGAGCATGTGAGTCTCTGCCCAGCCTGGCCCCTGCTTCCCCTCACACCTGCCCCTGTCTGGCCCCTCCTACAGCCGTGCGCACCCTCCCCACGTGCCCCCACTGCTGTGTCCTGGAATCACCCTCAGCAGCTGCCAGCCGGCGTGCTGGGACCAGGGTCGAGTCTGTCACTGCCAGCTCTGCCCCACAGGCACCCCGGGAGCTCCGTCCCTCGCCCCTCACCCCGCTGACAAACTGGAGCCCCGCACAGTAAGCGCTCCGGCCCCACAGCGCCCCCTGCTGGGAGAGGCCGGGGCTGGAGGAGCCTGGAGCTCCCCCCCGCCCTGCTCCTGCCCCGCTTCCCACAGCGCCCCCTGCTGGGAGAGGCCGGGGCTGGAGGAGCCGGGAGCTCCCCCCCGGCCCAGCTCCTGCCCCGCTTCCCACAGCGCCCCCTGCTGGGAGAGGCCGGGGCTGGAGGAGCCGGGAGCTCCCCCGCCCCCCAACTCCTGCCCCGCTTCCCACAGCGCCCCCTGCTGGGAGAGGCCGGGGCTGGAGGAGCCTGGAGCTCCCCCCCCGCCCAGCTCCTGCCCCGCTTCCCACAGCGCCCCCTGCTGGGAGAGGCCAGGGCTGGAGGAGCCGGGAGCTCCCCCGCCCCCCAACTCCTGCCCCGCTTCCCACAGCGCCCCCTGCTGGGAGAGACCAGGGCTGGAGGAGCTGTCATTTGCCACGAGCAAGATAACCCCTTTTTGTTGCTGTGTGGAATGGGCCCGGCCTGCATCAGGCTCCAGGCCAGAGCAGAGGGGAACAGGGTTGTGAATCCTTCTTTTCTTCCCCAGCCTCCTCAGCTGCTGCAGGAATCACCCTGAGCTGGCAAAGCCCAGTGAGAACTTCGTGGCCCTGGTCACGGGCCTCCTGGAGCGGCTGCTGGACTATCGCGCTGTCATGAACGACGAGAACAAGACCTACAGTATGAGTTGCACCGTCAACCTGCTGGTGGGTCCTTGGCCGCGCGCCCCACTGGGCAGCCCAGCGTCTCCCTGGGCAGGTCGCACGCCCCACTGGGAAGCCCAGCGTCTCCCCGGGCAGGTCGCACGCCCCACTGGGGAGCCCAGCGTCTCCCTGGGCAGCTCACGCGCCCCACTGGGCAGCGCGATGGGCCTGCCGTGCCCTATGGTGCATGAGGCTGTGTGGCCAGATGGGACGCACGGTGACAAGGGAGGCTTCTCCGCTGCTGCCCTCAGGCCTATGGGGGGACCGGACATGGCTCATCTGGGGAAGACAGAGACGCATCCTGTCTCTCAGGCACCAGCCCCCCCTTCCTTGGAGCACATGTGGGGATGGACTTCCCATTCCCTTTCGAGCCTCAAGGCTATTGCAGCCCCCTCCCACACAAGTCTGCTAGGGCCCCTCCCTTGCTCCCCCAGGCATCACCTGCTGTACCCGAGCCCTGAGAACTGGTCCCTGACATGGCTGGTAGCAGGGACATTTACACGGTGCAGTGGCTTCAGCAGGAGAGACTGGGAACCCCGCCCAGACACCCCACAGCCCTGTGGGTAGGGGTGACCCATGTTCAAATCCCTGCTCTATGTCTGGCAGAGGGGGACTTGAACCTGGGGCTCCCAAAGCTGGGGGAGTGCTGGAACCAACTGGCCTGGCCTAGGCGCTACTCTGCAGCCAGGGGTCAGTGCTGTGAGTGCCAGGTTGGGGGAGGTTGGCGCCTACGGCCCTTAGAAGGGCAGGACTGAGACCCCACCCTTCTGGTCAGTATCTCCCATTGGCTAGTTCCGGCAGCTCCCCACCTATCACTGGCTTCTGTGGGACCCACTCTCAGGGGCCTGGCTCTCCCCATCCATTGTGTGGGGAGCTGGGCACCCTCTTCTGGGCTGCAGATCCCACGAGGTAGCAGGTGCCTACACACAAGCACTGATGTCCCTCTGTGGATCTAGCCCAGAGCTCTTTAGTACCTCCTCCGCCAGTCACCTTCCTCCTTCTGCTCTTCCTTCCCCAGAACTTCTACAAGGAGATTGACCGCCAGGCCATGTACATCAGGTGAGAGCCGTGTGCCCCGGGGATCCAAGAGAGCCGTGTGTCCCACGGGTCCGTGAGAGCTATGTGCCCCGGGGGTCTGTGAGAACCCCAGGATTCTGTCCCTATATGCCCAGGCGGGGCCCATCCCATCTCCACCACAGCGTCCTGTGGCCTCCACTCCAATGGGCTTCACTCACAAGCAGAATAAGATGGTTCTTCTCAGTACCTGCCCTGCAGCCCCCTAGGTGCATCATGCCCTGGAACAAAGGTTCAGCAGTTAGAAAGAGGCCCTCAGGGCCCCTGTGCAGCTGCTGTGGGTTGATTTGCACAGGAGCCACTGGCTGGAAGTTAATACCCTCCCTGAGGATGGTGCCAGGAAGGGACAGGACGGGCTCCCAGAGCCAGGCAGACTCCCCGAGGTTCATGGACTAGGTCTAGCTCTCTGCTGTCTGGCTGCGCAGGGCCCAGGCACTGCTTCTTCCTTGAGTGGTGTCTCTGTGGGTGTTCCACTTCAGGTGATGGTGCATCCCTGTGCCTTTGCTCAGAGAGTTTTCGTAGCCGACCTGCACAGTGTTTGCCTCATGGCGCCGTTAGCACCTCACCTAGTGCGTGCACCTAGGACCCCTCATTTCCTTCTCAACCATCCCCAGCCTGGGACGGAGCCTTTAGCCATCCCATTACACTTAGGTAGTACTCTCTTAGATAGTTTAAAATAGGATAGGAAGTATAAGTTTCATTTTTTAGTAAATTACTTACTCCTTTTCTTCCTAAAAAAAAAAAAAAAGAATAGTTTAATTCTTTTCTCCCTTAGGATAGTTAGGATAGATATTGTGAACTGACAAAAATGCCGGATTCACCAGTTTTCAAACGCTGCACAACTTGCAGAGAAGTGATGCCGGTATCCAATTGTCACAGAGTCCCTGGGCGATGCTCTGGAACTGCTCCCCATGAAGCCAGTCAGGACTCTGGGGAAGTCTCCTTTTGATGATCTCTGCTGGGAAGGAGTTTCCTGCCCCTGATCAGAGGTGTTCCATAGTGATTTCTCCATCAAGATGAGTTTTAGCCTCAGGTCTCTATGAGCCCAGGATTTGAGTTATTACAATGGACACATTTCTGGGGTATGTGCATCTCCCCCAAGCAACGGACACATTGAGTGTGTCCGTTGGTGTGACGAAGTGGGACTGTTCTTAATGTTTCCTCTGAATAGTGTGGGGGTGCCTCAGTTTCCCCTATGCAGTTCTTAAGTTTCTAGGTGGTGGGGTAAGGGTGTATGATCATTGCAGAGCCCTAGAGGGCAGGAGTGTGCAGAGGTCTGGACACAGAGAATGGCCAACACCCTGTTTCCTGGCAACTGATGACCTGGGCCCTTCCCCCCTGCAAGGTGAGAGCTAAAGGGCTGGAGAACAAAGGAATCAGGTGACCTCCTGGCCCGGGGAAAGGGGAAAGCCTGGAGGAGGAGAGGCTGGAGGGAGTTTCAGTTTGGGGCTGGCTGGGACATGGAGTGAAGTGCAGACGTGGTTGTCTGGCTCACTGCCCCCCAAAATGGACCCAGCTGAGGGATCCAGTTCTCTGCACCTACAAGCTCTGTTTTAGACCATGTTCCTGTCGTCTAATAAACCTCTGTTTTACTGGCTGGCTGAGAGTCCCGTCTGACTGCGGAGTTGGGGGGCAGGACCCTCTGGCTTCCCCAGGACCCCGCCTGGGCGGACTCGCTGTGGGAAGCGTACGGAGGGGCAGAGGATGCTGAATGCTCCGAGGTCAGACCCCTGGAAGGTGGAAGCTGTGTGAGCTGTGTGTCCTGAAGACAGGCTGCTCACAGAAAGGCATTTTAATGGCAAGGTCTCCTGAGACCCATTCCTCAAAAAAAAAAAAAAAAAAAAAAATGGCAAGAAAACAAGCATCCTCATTACCTCACAGAGAGCAGAACAAAAGGAAATGGTCTCCCACCAGATTGCTCTCCTTGGTGTCGACCACACAGCTGATCAGCACTTAAAACTCTCCGGGAACCTCCAGCACCACCTGTGCAGTGGCCTCTGCCGAAACACAGTGCTCCTGTGCAGAGTCGAGGGGCTCTAAGCCTACGTCCTCCATCAAGGCACCATTGATGACGCTGAAGGAGACAGCACCGACAGCCATTCTGCCGACTATGCCGCCTCCCACTGTTACTATTACAATGGCGCCAACAAAGACCACAACAGCATCGGCACCGACTGCTACATCATCAACACAATCGGCACCGACCTCATTGGCACTGAAGCTCCTGGTGCTACACCATTTTCTGCGCCAGAAAGATCTATTTATATCATACTGGAGTCCCCACTTCTGGATGTCGAGGGCTCCCCGGTGCGCGTGGTACCGGAGCAACCATTATCTTTGATAGCCCCTCCAATCTCAAGTGAAGAGGACAACAAGGAAAAAGGGATGTTCTCACCTCACTAGTCCTCCCCGAACAGAACACCTATGATAGCTGGACCACTATGATCAAGGCCCACATAGGGGCACGAAATACAACCATGGTATTGGCATCCATGGATGGGACCACCCATGCCTTTCCCCATGAACTGGCCATATTGGGACCCATGGGGGTCTTACAGAAGACACTTCAGCAGACCCCCCAGCCCACATAGGAAAGGCATTAGATTTCCACCTTCACCATCTGTCAAGGTTCCTTCCCCACTCTGAACTCTAGGGTACAGATGTGAAGACCTGCATGAAAACCTCCTAAGCTTACTTTTACCAGCTTAGGTTAAAACTTCCCCAAGGTACAAACTATTTTACCTTTTGCCCTTGGACTTTCGCTGCCACCACCAAACGTCTTACCGGGTTTATTATTGGGAAAGAGTCGTTTGGAAACGTCTTTCCCCCCCAAAATCCTCACCGAAACCTTGCACCCCCCTTCCTGGGGAAGGTTTGATAAAAATCCTCACCAATTTGCATAGGTGACCACAGATCCAAACCCTTGGATCTTAAGAACAATGAAAAAAGCATTCAGTTTCTTACTAGAATAATTTTAATAGAAGAAAAAGTAAAAAGAATCACCTTTGTAAAATCAGGATGGTAAATACCTTCCAGGGTAACCAGATTCAAAACGTAGAGAATCCCTCTAGGCAAAACCTTAAGTTACAAAAAGATCCAAAGACAGGAATATATATTCCATTCAGCACAGCTTATTTTCTCAGCCATTTAAAGAAATCATAATCTAACACATATCTAGCTAGATTACTTACTAAATTCTAAGACTCCATTCCTGTTCTGTCCCCAGCAAAAGCATCACACAGACAGACCCAGACCCTTTGTTTCTCTTCCCCCTCCCCCCACCTTCCAGCTTTGAAAGTATCTTGTCTCCTCACTGGTCATTGTGGTCAGGTGCCAGCGAGGTTATCCTAGCTTCTTAACCCTTTACAGGTGAAAGGGCTTTTCCTCTGGCCAGGAGGGATTTTAAAGGTGTTTACCCTTCCCTTGATATTTATGACACCGTCGGAGACTTTAACAACTGATCCAAGGGAGGATCCCGTAGAAGAACAAGAAGAGTGTCTTGCACATGACACTTCGCCAAACATTAATAACACATCCTCCTCTCCAGATGAGGCAATAATGCCCCCATCCCCAACCACCGCCGATGACAGCAACGACTTTCAGGACTTGTTCAAAAGGGTGGATGATGAACTAAAAATTCCTCTCGAAGAACTACTGGAAGCCCAACATGTATTACTGGACATTTTGCAGACATCTTCACCATCCAACCACCATACCACTTACCTGCAAGAGGGCTCACAAAAAATACTACATCCCCTCAAAGGGAACTGAATTTTTATTCACCCATCTAGCTCCCAACTACTGGTTGTGGAGGCAGCCAGCCAGAGAGGGAAACAACAGCACAACTGATAAGGGCAGTAAGAGGTCGGACTTATTTGGCCGCAAAGTATATTCTTCCTCCACTCTCCAATTTAGGTGGCAAACTGTGTGGCACTACTAGCCAGGTATAACCACAGAAACTGTGCAAAATTTTTGGACTTTATTAATGATATACCTGAGGAAAAAGAGACCAATTTAAATCACTGGTCTCAGAAGGGTAGCGAGGACAGACCTGCAGGCATCCCTAGATGTAGCAGACACAGCTACTAGATCTACTGCTACTGCTGTGGTCATGCGATGGGCGTCGTGGTTGAACTCTTCAGGGTTACCCCAAGAAATACAATCTACAGACGAAGCCCTCCCATTTGATGGTGAAAAGCTCTTTGCAGCCAATCAAGTGCTGCACATCATGAAAGATTCACAGGTGACTCTTCGATCCCTAGGCATTTACATACCATCCACAAAAAGGAGGACAAAATAGGTATCAGTCGTACCAGAGGAACAGATACTCACCATATCCACAACAACATCAGTGATCATACGAACAACAAAGACAGAGACAAAGACTCCAAAGATGCAGCGCCCCGAACTCCATCCAACCAGAAAATTTGAAGCCTTGATTGAGGGTCTGAAGGACCTCCCCCATGCTACAGTGCTGACATCATCCATCCATCCATCTGGAGACCGTCTACTCCCCTTCTAACTGAGATGATCTTCCATCACCATGGACAAATGGGCCCTAGAAGTCACCCACACGGGCTATGCCATCCTCTTAGTTTCTATACACCCCCACCCACTCCCCATCCCCCTCCCTCTTCAGAGACCCCTCTCATGAGCACCTACTACGACGAGATAGATCACTATCTACAACTAAGTGCAGTGGAAGTAGTTCCCACTCAGCACAGGGGAAGGGTTTCTATTCCCACTATTTTGTAACACAGAAGAAAAACGGGAGATGGCGACTTATCCTGGATCTCAGACTACCAAACAAGTTTGTGAGAAAACAAAAGTTCAAGATGGTCACCTTAGCAACAATAACACCAGCACTGGAACAGGGGGACTGGTTTTCAGCCCTTGCCCTGGAAGATGCTTATTTTCATGTTACAATCCGCTCACAGATTTATCCTAGCAGATTTACACGAACCACTACCAATGCAAAGTCTGACCCTTTGATCTATCAACGGCACCTCAAATCTTTTCCAAAATTCTCACGGTGGCAGCGGCACACCTAAGAAAACGAGGAATAATAATATTCCCTTACCTGAACGACTGCCTTCTAAAATCGCACAGTCGAATAGACGCCATCCAGACTACCCGACAGACAATAGACTTCTTCCAGAGTCTAGGCCTACAAATAAACAAGAACAAGTCAACCCTAGAGCCCGTCCAACAACTAGAATTTATCAGTGCTTACCTCGACTCAATGGAAGCAAAAGCCTCCCTAGATTCAACACAGTATCCAACCTCATATCTGTAGTAATGAGCAGCCCATATATATCAGCCCACATCTGCCTCCAACTTCTAGGTCACATGGCAGCATACACATGCATGGTGAAACATGCACAATTACATATGCAATGCCTTCAGGGATGGCTATGAACCATCTACGGGCCCCACAAACATGGCCTAAACAGACGATTCACAGTGCCACTCAAAGTCAAGGAATCCCTAGAATGGTGGACACAACCCAACAATGTGTGGTCAGGAATCCTGTTCACACAGGAGCCACCATCCCAAATGCTCACAACAGATGCCTCCCATAGGGTGGGGAGCCCACATGTTATAACACACAATTCAGGGACAGTGGTCCCCCAACAAAACATGGCTACACATAAATCTGTTGGAGCTCCGTGCAGTTCGCAATGCTTGTCTATATTTCCTACCGCTACTAAGGAACCAGAACATAAGAGTAATGACCAACAACATTGCATGCATGTTCTACATAAACAGACAGGGAGGGGCCCGATCACTAGGCACCAAAGCCATAAAATTATGGAACTGGTGCATCCATCACAATATCAACATCTCTGCCTAGATCCCAGAACACCACAGCAGACAATTTACCCATGATCATGAATGGGAGATGAACAAGGAGATATTAGAGAACATACTCCAACAATGGGGGCACCCAGTGATAGATCGCTTTGCGACAGCCCAAAACTGCAAATGCCCGCGATTCTGCTTGAGAGCAGGTTTGGGAACATGATCGATGGGGGATGCATTCCTAATCACATGGAACGCATCTCTCCCATACGCATTCCCACCCCTACCTCCATTATTGAAGGTGATACAGAAAATAAAGACAGACAAAGCGAGAGTCATCCTGATAGCCCTCACATGGCCAAGACAGACCTGGTATCCCTTCGTAACACGGATGGCAGCATGTGCTCCAATCACTCTCCTGCTTCACACGGACCTTCTAACACAGCACGAGGATCAGATTCTCCATCCAAACCTAGAGATGCTCCACCTGAAAGCATGGCTCCTCCATGGTTCACTCAGGATGAATCAGGGTGTTCGGAACAAGTAAAACAAGTACTATTACACAATAGGAAATCTACTATCATACGGCTTACCTACAGAAATGGAAGAGATTCACTGAGTGGTGCAACACCAAATAAATCTCACCGGTGTCAGCACCTCTTCCACTGATACTAGATTCCATTCTCAAGTTAAAAAACACTGGCCTATCCATAAGTTTGACCAAAGTGCACCTCGCAGTTATCACTGCCTTTCACCAAAAAATCGATGACAGAACAATATTTGCACATCCAATCACTAAATGATTTCTCAGGGGCATAGAAACAATCTACCCAGAAGTGCGTCCACCTACACTATCTTGGGACCTAAACTTAGTTTTAAAAGGTTTCAGAGTAACAGCCGTGTTAGTCTGTATTCGCAAAAAGAAAAGGAGTACTTGTGGCACCTTAGAGACTAACCAATTTATTTGAGCATGAGCTTTTGTGAGCCACAGCTCACTTCATCGGATGCATCCGATGAAGTGAGCTGTGGCTCACGAAAGCTCATGCTCAAATAAATTGGTTAGTCTCTAAGGTGCCACAAGTACTCCTTTTCTTTTTAGTTTTAAAAGGTCTCACTAGAACACCATTCGAACCCTTGGTGACCTGTTCCCCAGCACACTATCCATAAAGTTTGCATTTTTAATAGCAATCACATCGGCTCGATGCGTGGGAGAAATAGGGGCTCTCATGGCAGACCCCCCATATACTATTTTTTTTTTAAACACAAAGTCACATTAAGGACCCATCCAAAATTCGTTCCTAAGATGATACCGTCCTTCCATATAAATCAACCAAGACATCTCCCAGCATTCTTTCCCAAACCCCGTGAGAACGCACTTGCAGCTGTCATGCACACCTTGGACATTAGATGAGCTTTAGCATTCTATCTAGACAGAACCAAATCCCCCAAACTCTTCATCTCCACCACGGAATGGTCCAAAGGAAACCCCATATCCTCCCAGAGAGACTCAAAATGGATATCTGGTTGCCAACTAAAGGGTATACAAACACCAGTGGGAACCAGATCACACTCTACCAGATCAATAGCATCATCAGTAGCATTTCTGCACAATGTCCCTCTCATAGGCATATGTAAAGCTGCTACCTGGGCCTCCAAACGCACCTTTGTGAAACACTACGCAGTTACACAGGGTCCAGAAGCAGACACCTGGCTAGGCCTAGCAGTGCCATCCTCAATTAACCAACCAACTCCAAGCTCCTTCTGTCCTAAGGAGGGCACTGCTCTACAGTCACCTGGAGTGGTGCACCCACAGCGACAGCACTCAAAGCAGAAGAGAAGGTCAGTCACCTTGTGCAGTAACTGAGATTCTTCGAGATGTCTCCACTACGCTCCCTCCACTCCTCTACTTGGGAGTTCGATACAGGACTCTGCGGTAGAGACAGAACTGTGGGGTCCCGGCCGTGCGCGCTAGAGGAGGTGCTAATGGCATCGTGAGGCAAACACCACACACGCACGACCCATATGGGTACTGCCACTAAACCTCTCTGAGCAAAGGCGCAGGGATGCACCCCAGGGACACACATCTTGAAGAACCTCAGTGGTGGCACAGGGTGAGTAACCTTCTCTTTCCTTTGCTGAGGCCAGCAGCTCTGTCCCAGGCAGCAGGGTCAGGAGGAGACTGGGCCACTTCCAGGTGCTCTGTGGGAAGATCTACACTGGGAGGAGGCAGCGGTTGCCCTGGATCTGCCTGAACTTTGGGAGCTGATGCTGTTTAGCGATGCCCCATGCTCTGCAGGAGCTGAGGGCTCTCTCTGAGCCAGGTCCCAGAACAACCCACCCTGGGAGGCTTGGCCTGGCACCGGGGCTCTTGGGGATGGCAGGCGGCATTTCCAAACCCAGGTGAGCCGGAGCCCTGAGGACAAAGGCTCCCCACCGTGAAAATGCTCTTTGGGCTAATTACCCTGGAGCTTCCCCCGGCCCCTCTGCACAGCTTGGCCCTGCCCCGCTGGGGAGGAGATGGAGGGAGAGTGGCTCTGGCTTTTCCTGGAGCCCATGTGACACCAGGGGCTGTGGGATCAGCTCTGGGCAGCCCTGAAGTCTCTGGGCAGTGCGCAGACCAGTACACCAGGCACCACCTGGCCCGGGGAAAGCCTGGGAGAAGCTGCAGGGGTGCAGAGCCCTGTGCTATGCTGTGCAGCCATCAGGGCAAGGTGAGGCTGCTGCCATTTCCCCCACCCTGGGTATAGCCTAGTATCAGCCCCACTGCGGTGTGAGCGGGCCGGGGACGTGGGCCCAGGTTAGCCAAGCCTCCCCGGTGGCCCAGCACGGGCACCACCCCGCAGTGGAACCACAGAGAGTGCTAACCCCTGGCTGTCTTCGCTTCCAGGTACCTGTACAAGCTCAAGGACCTGCACGTCAGCTACGAAAACTACACCGAGGCGGCCTACACCCTGCTGCTGCACGCGCGGCTCCTCAAGGTACAGGGGGAGGGGACCTGCTGCTGCACGCGCGGCTCCTCAGGGCATGGGGGGACCCTGCTGCTGTGCGTGTGGCTCCTCATGGTACTGGGCCGGGGGGCACCCTGCTTTCTCTTCGAGAGACCTGTCCCAGCGGCTGCTCCATTTCAGGGAGAGTCTCAGCTCGCAGCATCCGTTCAGCCCCCGTGTGCGTCCTAGGCCTCCTTGTGCCAGACAGCGAGGCTATGTGGGAGTACGCAGGAGAACCGGCCTCTGTTCCTTCTCAACCGCTTTGGCCAGAGATGGATCCCAAATGTGCCTGGGCTTCTGTGCTTCTCTCTGGGACTAGGATGGCACAGTTCAGTACAGTTAGCGTTTGTTAGCTAAGTAGCCATGAGGTTGTTTTTTTCTCCTCACTTCTCCTGCTGGGAGTCTGGTTTCCCTAGCAGGACATTCCTGGCTCACGAGGCCATGCGTGGAACAACAGCCATGCCAAGCATGTCCATTGTGTGCGGGAGCCCCACGTCCCCCAGAAGTGCAGCTTCTACCTGGCCCTCAAGGAAGAACAGGAAGATGAAACTCGGACTGTTCATGATGAAACGCTCCTGTCTGCCAGCATCTGAGTCAGGTCAGGAGAGCCCCCTGTACACCTCTCTCCAGACAGACCCAGTGCCCATCTGCCTTGGCGCAGGCTTCCTCTAAGAGAAGGAAGGGTTTGGGGGCTTCAGGGAAGGCCTCTAAAAAGAGGAACGCGGACTTTCACCCTGAGGAGCCAGCTCTGAAAAAGTCCAGGTCCCCAGCAAGATCCATGCTCTCCGGAGCCTTGACCTCGTGCCTCAGCACGATCGAGTGGAAGGACTCTGCCTCCGGTACAGCTGCAGAGTGCCCGAGCTCAAAGGAGACCGAGCTCTGGCAGGGCCTCAGTACGCTCTGCCAGCAAGGAGGGCAAGCCCAAGCAGTCAAGCTGAGCCTCGCCATCGGTACCTATGACACCCTCGGCACCAAGCAAGCAACAGCATCAGATCCCATGTCCATCAACACCAGTGTGCCCGCCCTCGATGGTACTGTCAGCTTTGAGGCCATCTCCTCGGCTACTGTGTCGGTACTGGTCCCTACCTCTTGATAACGGATGAACCAGGGTCCCTGCACCTCATGGTTACCAAGTGCATCTCAGTACCGAGACCCTGCTCTCTGGACCACTGTCCCTGGTACCACAGGACTCTCCACCGTTTTCGGCAGTTGCTCCTCCACTGGATGAGATGGACGAGGATGAAGGAGACTCAGTCTCCTCTCTTTCCTTTCAGGGGCCTCCAGCATATCCCTTCAGGAACCCATTCGGGGAGAGTCACGGGGAAGATCGGGCTCTGTAACAATGTGGCGTTTGGTGGGACAGAACTGAGAGTATCAATTCAGGACAAATTGCTCAGGGCAGGGCAGTTACACCCCAAAGCTGCAGTTCCTTTACTATTAAGGCACACCAAACCAGCCAGCCAGAGAGGACTTTGGTTTTACTGCACTGGCTAACCAGAAGTCACAAAAGCAATTCCCTTAGACACTCGAATTTCCCAGTATCACCACCAGGGCCACTTGTTATGGGGACAAATGGTTATGAAAACCAATACCCAGTAACAGAACAAAGGTTCCCTCGATCCCAAAGGACCAAGCCCCAGACCCAGGTCAATATACAAGTCAGATCTTACCCACAAATCACGCTGTTGCCAATCCTTTAGAACAGGGTTGGCCAAGCTGTGGCTCCGGAGCCACATGGGCTTTTCAGAAGTTAAAATGCGGCTCCTTGTACAGGCACCGACTCCGGGGCTGGATCTACAGGCACCAGCTTTCCAATGTGCCAGGGGGTGCTCACTGCTCAACCCCTGGCTCTGCCACAGGCCCTGCCCCCACTCCACCCCTTCCCGCCCCCTCCCCTGAGCCTGCCGTGCCCTCGCTCCTTCCCCTACCTCCCCAGAGACTCCTGCATGCCATGAAACAGCTGATCAGGAGGTGAGGGAAGGGAAGGATGGGGCAGGGCTGCCAGTGGGCAGGAGGGGCTGGCAGCGAGGGAGCTGATGGGGGGCTGCTGATGTATTACTGTGGCTCTTTGGCAACGTACATTGGTAAATTCTGGCTCCTTCTTAGGCTCAGGTTGGCCACCTCTCCTTTAGACTCTAAAATCTAAAGGTTTATTCATAAAAAGAAAGAAATATAGATGAGAGCTAGAATTGGTTCAATGGAATCAATTGCATACAGTAATGGCAAAGTTCTTGGTTCAGGTTTGTAGCAGTGATGGAATAAACTGCAGGGTCAAATCAAGTTTCTGGAGAACATCCACAGCTGGGATGGGTCATTCAGTCCTTTATTCAGAGCTTCAGTTTGTAGCAAGGTTCCTCCAGAGGTAAGAAGCAGGACTGAAGACAAGATGGAGGAGATGCAGCTGCCTGTTATAGTCTCTTGCCATGCGGCCTGTGCTTCCTTTGTTCTAAAAACAAGCTGCCCACCACATGACATAGAAAAACATTAGAGTTCTGTCCATAGGCAGGTCCCTGCATACCTTGCTGAGTCACAAGGTGCATCTGCCTTCTCTCAATGAGTCAGTTGTATAGCTGATGGTCCTTAATGGGCCATCAAGCAGGCTAGATAGTGCAGATGCCAAATTGTCTGGGGTGTCACCCAGAAGCATATCACAAGTTTGAAATACAGACAGTATAGAGCCAGTATTTATAACTTTAAATACAAAAATGACACATGCATACAGATAGCATACTCATAACCAGAAACTCATAACCTTTTCATGGACACCTTACGTAACCTCCTTTGTACAAGATTTCGTGCAACTATAGGACCTTGGTTGCAACAATGATCTATACAGTCACAGTTCATGTCTATAACGTCACAGGCTCATTATTAAGAGTGGTGGAACCAACCTTGCATCCCCTCACTTCCATATGGGCTCCCAGTGGCCATACTGGGCCTTCGGGCTGCTTATCAGCAACAACCTGCCAGACCTCTGGTACTGTCTCATAGGGAGTCCAAGTTATTCAAGCAGCCCCATCACAGGAGATGTTTGAGGAGCAGGAAGCTAAGGTGGAGAAGGAGGCCACCTCTCAAACACCTATTTCATCCTTGTCTCCGGATGAGGAAGTTATGCCTCTGCCACCAGCCGTGGCCGATGAAATTCCCAGAAATCAAGACCTCCTAAAGAGGGCAACTGATGCCCTTCAAATTCCACTCAAAGAGGTTAAGGATTTGCAGCGCAAACCTCCCCTTTGATGGATATCCTGCAGTCAGCAACACTTAGAGGTGAAAGTAAGCTGGTACGGTCCAGTACAGTGTACCGGCAAGAGCCAGCATGCTGTGCTGAGCCGGACCGGACCGGCTTCCCCAGGCAAGTGATTTAAAGGGCCCAGGGCCCCTGCAGCAGCCAGAGCCCCAGGCCCTTTAAATCTCCACCCAAGTCCCGGGCTAGCGGCAGCAGCCGGGAGCTCCTGGGGCTCCGTTGGCGATTTAAAGGGCCCGGAGCTCCATTTCAGTAGCAGTGGCTGGAGACCCAGGCCCTTTAAATTGCCCCTGAGCCCCAGGGCTCCCAGACGCCTCTGCAGCTGGAGCCCCGGGGCCTTTAAATCTTGATTTAAAGGGCCCGGGTATTTAAAGGTCCCACTTCTTCCGGTTGAGGACACGCCCCCTTCTCAGGACTGTGGAGTACCGGTAAGTCCTTTAAGTTACTTTCACCCCTGGGAACACCCCCCACGGTGGTGTTACCCATCAACGAGGTGCTCTTGGATCCGGTTATGCTGGTGCAGCAGACACCTGTCACTGTTCCACCCATATGTTACCAGGTGGATAAGGTGCTGTTCCCCTCAAGCATTCTGACTTTTTGTTCTCACACCCTCTTCCTAACTCGCTGGTGGAGGATGCAGTAAAGGAGCGGGGTAGACAGCACTTCTCTAAGGGCCAGTCTACACTAGAACCGCTATGTCAGCACAACTGCACCGCTGCAGCGTGTCTGGTGAAGATGCTCTGTGCTGATGGGAGAGAGCTCCTCCTCTGTGAGAAGCCTAGTTACGTTGGCGGGAGAAGCTCTCCCACCAACGTAGCACTGTCCTAAGGGCCAGTGTAACTTACATCACTCTGGGGGTGGCTTATTCACATGTCAGTTCTACCGAACTATGTGGTGGTGTAGACCTGGCCTAAGTCTGCACTGTATGACAAGCACCCATTGGGCGAAAGGCTAATTCATCAGCAGCCCTGCTATTTAGAATGGCAAGCTATCAGGTGGTCATGGCCAGCTGTAACTTTACAAAAGATAACAGATTGATGGCTTTTATTGAACAGCTGCCACAAGGACACAGGGAGCAATTCCAGGCCATCATCTCCGAGGGTCAGTTGGTGGCCAGAACTGTGTTTCGAGCATCCTTAGATGCTGTGGACACTCTCCTTGGCAATGGCACCAGATTGTTAGGAAGTACAGAACACTGTGGAGAATCTCCCTTGGATGGTCGTAAACTGTTCTGGGAGCCCACGGGTGAGTCCTTGCATGCACTAAAGGACTCTAGGGCTACTCTGCAATCCCTGGGCATGTACACACACCTACAAATAGGAGAAGGTTTAGTAGGTCACAGACTGCCCAGAGATCACATCCTGCTTGTTTTCCAGGTTCCACAGATCCACCAAACTCTCCCGGGACAACTCAGAGATCTCACAGAAACAGGGCTGCCCGACCACCCTCCAGGACCCCCCCAGTCCTTTTCAAAGCAACAGTTTTGATGGGTTCGTCGAGGGTTTGAGTCCTCCCAGATCTCTGGTTTTATGGCTGTGACCTTTGGCCCATCTTCCCCCTTTAGAGATTGTTTTCCCTATTTCCAACATGCTTGGAGGTGGATCACCACAGACCAGTGGGTCATAGAGGGCAGAATATGAGGCTGTGAGATCCATTTTACATTGCTCCTTCCCTCCCAGCCCCCTTCCCCATCCGTCTTCAGAGACCCTCTCACAGGCTTTTACTGAGACAAAAAGTGAAATCTCTCTCATGAGGAGCACTAGCCCTGGTCCTGCCTCCTCACAAGAGCAAAGGATTTTACTCCCAAGTATTTCCTTGTGCCAAAGAGGGATGGAGGGCAGAGACCGATCTAAGACTTCGAGACAAGTTGCTGAGATTTCGGATGTTCAGGTGACTCTGGCAGCTATAATTCCTTCACTGGAGGAGGGGGATTGGTTTTCAGCTGTTGACATGCAAGATTCCTATTTCCATATAGCAATACACCCATTGCACAGGAAATAGCTTCACTTGACCGTAGGCCAGGATCATTTCCAATACCCAGTGATTCCCTGCGGCCTTTCCTCAGCCCAGGGTGTTCTCAGAGGGCCTGGCAGGAGTGGCTGCTTACCTCCAACAAGAAGCAATTGTAGTCTCCCCAGATTTCAGTGGCTGCCTACTCCAGGGCCATTCCTGCGAAGCAGTGCTACCTGGCACCCACCAGCCCTCGCTCTGTTCCAGGGGTTGGGTCTGCAGCTGAATGTCAAATAGTCCCATTAACTATGATATGGCAGATAGTTTACAGGGGCGTATTTGGACTCGTTGACAAGCCGGGGCCTACCTTCCCTTAGACAGGGGCAGCTTGTCAGGTCTGGGATGGGCAATTCCAGGCCACCTTTGGACCACAATAAGGAATGGTCGTCAGCTTCTGGGGCACGTGGCAGCTTGCACCATTGCACCTTTGCCTCTGCTGCTTCCAGGGTTGGCTCAGAACGACCTGTTCTCCAGTCAGAGGCACCCTGGACAGACAGTCGACGGCTCCTGCACAAGTGGATGTCTCCCTTGGCTGGTGGAAGGATCAGCCCAGTGTCTGTGCAGGGATCCGTCTCTGGACTTTAACACCAGACACATCGCTGTGGGCTGGGGACCCACCTCAGTGCCCTTTGACTCTGGGCCGATGGACAGCTCAGGAAACTAGACTGCACATCGATCTGTTGGAGCTCAGGGCTGTCCAGAATGCTGCCCCTGTCAGGGCCATGACAGACAATGCATCATGTGTTCTGTATCAATAAGCAGCAAGACCCCCGCCCTGTGCGCTGAAGCTGTGGAACTGGTGCCTCGCTCATCAGAGCCAGATCTCAGCAGTCTACTTCCCAGGTATTGGGAGCACCACAGCACTACAGATGGGAGCTTGACACCCAAGTTCTCCACAACGTATTCCAACCTGTCCTCTGTTCCATTTGTCTATGAAGGCAGCTTTCTTAGTGGCCATCACTAAGGGTCGGGGAGACTGGTGATTTGGTAGCAGATTCTGTCTTTATGCTGTTCTTCAAGGACAAAGTGTCTTCACGTCACACGCTAAGTTCTTACCTAAGCTTCTGTTAAGGTTCCATCCTGACCAATCCATTGGTCCACCAGGGTTTTTCTGAAGCCACATGGTGCTCTGCAGGAAGCCTGTATTCATACCCTGGAGGTTAGAAGGGCGTTGGCTTTCTACTGAGACAGGACCAAGCGAGTCTCCTAGGCTGTCCGTCTCCTTTGGGGTAGATTGAAGGGCTCCTCGCTCTCTGCTCAGGCTATCGAGATGGCTGTCCGGGTGTGTTAGCACTTGTGAGGATGCTGCAAGCGTTCACCCCCAAGGGGTGCTGCGAGCACATTCACCCGGATCACGGGCAACCGCTCCAGCACTGCTGCAGAACATGCCAGTATCTGACCTCTGCAGGGCTGCTCTGTGGGCTTCAGTGCATTATGTCCTGATCCGTGCCACCAGCACTCGGTTCTGCTGGGCTATCTTCAGTTCTGGACTCCAAAGCTCCCTCCTCCCCTTGGGATATTGCTCGGGAGGCCCCGAAGTGGCATGCTGTGCAGATTGAGAAAGGGGGCTAAGCAATCCCCAGACAGAGGGAGGGAGCGCGCTGAGGAGGAACCAGCTGTGCTGGGTGTATGAAGACAGGGAATTGGAAGCAGGGGGGCTGGGAGAAGGGAGGGGTGTTTGGAACCTGCAGTTACTGTCTGGGGAGGGGGGAGTTGGGAGGCTGGTGAACACAGAGGGGGAGGAAGTCAGCCAGGTAGAAAAGGCTCAGGGAAAGTGGCAGAAAGGCCTGGGCAGGAACTCACCTTGGCTGCTGATTTGAGGGTCCCTGAGCCGAACCTGGAGCAGAGGGGCCCGGGTTCCCCTGCCAGCTGCGGAGAGAGTGGCTCCTGGGCAGCGAATGGGCACATTGCTTGGGACTGTGGGGAGACCCCCCTGGAAGGGGAACCGCGAGTGAGCTGGCCGAGGGCCAAGTCCCAAAGAGGCAGGGCAGCTGCTGGAGTGAGAGAGGGGCTGCAGATCAGGAGAGCAGTGGAGAGACCGGCAGACCTGCAGGAAGGGGCGTTAGCCTCGTAGAGCTAGTCCCCAGAGCGGCCAGCAGGAGACGCTCTCCAGCGTGTGGCAAAGCGCGTCATCACACCCCCTATAGGGATGCTGCTGGAAGAAGAGGAGGTTACTCACATTTTCTTAGAGATGTGGCCCTGTGGGCACGCCAGTCCCCCTCTGTGCCCTCTGCTTCGGGCTGTCCCCAGGGGCATTTAGGCAGGGAAGGAACTGAGAGCGGTTCTCCTGCGCACCCCTGTGCAGCCTCCAGGTCTGGCACGAGGAGGCCGAGGGAGCAGGCATGGGCCCAATGGACACTGAGCTGGGAATTGCCACCCACGGGCTCGGGGGTGCCTGCGCCCTGATGTGAAGCCCCTGCCGGGATAGGCTTATCAGAGAGCCGCAGTCACTGCATGAGGTGAGGAACCTCTTCTGCATGGCCAGCTCCTCCAGGTGGGGGTGGGGGGGATCCTGCTGCTGCATACGTGGCTCCTCAGGGTATGTGGGGGACGGGGACCCTGCTGCTGCACACAGCTTCTCGGGGGACGGGGACCCTGTGGCTGCTTGGGGTTCTGGGAATGGGGGAAGCCCTCTGGGTGCTGGGGGGACAGAGTCAGGGTACCAGACCCAGAGCCCTGGGTGGGGGAGGCGGAGTATTGGACCCAGAGCCCTGGGGGAGTCAGGGGGAGCCCATCTCCTGCTGCTGCATGCCATGTGGGGGGGGGGGCAATGGGTCTGTGGCAACGCGGGGTCTGTGTGCCTCTCCACAGTGGTCAGATGAGCCAAACACAGCCCCCATGCAGGGCTCCCATAGCCAGAGCCTGCACACCCAGCGCCAGCTGAAGGAGGCTCTCTACAACCAGATCATCCACTACTTCGACCAGGGCAAGGTGAGTGCAGGGGGGTGTGACCCAGGGAGACTCCCCCTCTGTACCCCTCTTCCTATGGCCTGTACCCCTTCTGTGCAGCCCATACCCCCTTCCCCATGGGCCCATACCCCTTCCCTGCAGCCTGTACCCCCTTCTCCATGGGCCCATACCTCCCTCCCCATGGCCTGTACCCCCATCCCTGCAGCCCCTCCCCACGGCCCCCTACCCCCTCTCCCTGCGGCCCGTACCCCTCTCCAGCACTGGCCCCAGGAGCTCTGATAGTTTCACCAGTTCTCCTCGTCCCCTGGGGGTCTGGGCACTGCCCCCCTCCAGGTGGGGCCTCCCAGAACATGGGCAGCCACTCAGGTGAGCTGGGTCCCAGCTCAGCCCTGGTGCGGGAGTGCCCCCTGCAGGATGCTGGTGAGACTGCAGCAGCTGCCAGCCCATGGCTCTAGTGGGCCCAGTCCAGCCGCAGCCCTGCCCGGGGGACGAACCGCACCGCGAGGTCACTCCAGGCCTGTCTAGGCCCAACTGCCCCTACTGCGGCCATGCAGCTGCCATCCGCTGCCAAGGCCCGATCCCTGTGGCAGGGATGCCCAGCATCCCATGCCACACTCTCCCCCACAGCCTGGGCCTGGCCTCTCCAGATGGGCTCATCACAACCTCTCCCAGGGCCGGTCCCACAGCACAGCTGGTGGCCCCCTTGGCCTGGCAGAGTGGGGGCAGAACCTGCCCAGGCATTGACCCCTGTGTCCCAGCAGCGGATCAGTGGGTGCTGGAGGCAATGCCCAGAGCAGAGCTGTGTAAGAAACACTCCCAGCCCCGTAGGTAGCCCCTGACTCTGCCCCCCGTCTCCCAGCAGATGTGGGAGGAGGCGATTCACATCTGCAAGGAGCTGGCCGAGCAGTACGAGAGTGAGGTCTTTGAGTACGAAATGCTGAGTGACATCCTGGTGAGTCCCCGGGGGCGCTGCGCCTCGGAACTGGGTGTGCAAGGTGGGCTGCAGGCAGGGACGCTGTCAGCTCGCAGGGACTGGGAGCCCAGGGCTGGGAAGCAGGGGGCTGCAGGTCGGGAGTGAGGGGCACCGACAGAGCTTGGGGGAGCCCATGGCTGGGCTAGCAGGGGGCTGCCGGCTGGGATTGAGGGGCAGCAGCAGGACTGGGATAGGAGGGGACAGTTCTGGGGAGTTGGCAGAGCCGGTCTCCAATCTGGCTCCTCTTGGGTAGTGGCTTTGGGGTGAAACACAGTCTAAGGGGGGTCGGGCCCCATCCTGTGTCTTGTAGCAGCGGGAGGCAAAGTTCTACGAGAACATCTTGAAGGTGCTGCGGCCCAGCCCAGACTACTTCGCCGTGGGCTACTACGGGCAGGGCTTCCCCACGTTCCTGCGGGTAAGAGACCCCCTGCCTCTCCTGGGGCCCATCACAGCCAACCACCCAGCCAGGCCAGCATCCCACCCTCTGCCAGCCCACAGCTGAGCACTGGCATGTGCTCCTGGGCCCCAGATGCCAGGTCGGTGTCGTCCCTTTGACAGCCTTGGGCGAGGGCCCCCTGCTGATGGCCAAGCCCCAGACCCCGCCCTGCTCCTCTCCCCCTGCTGCCCCAGGGATCCTCCTCTGGAAAGTCCCCCACAGCCTGAGACCCCGCAGCCTGGGGACCCTGCCACGACTTCCCTGAGAGAGACTCCAATAGGGTCTGACAGCGGGAAGGGCTGGGATAGTAGGGGAGGGGCCAAGGGGCAATGGCAGAGCAGGGTGTGGGGAGGAGGGTGAGGTAGTGGGGGAGGAGCCAGGCCGGGCCCCCGGCTCCCTGCCAGCGCCAGTTGATTCCTCCCCCACCTGCAATGGGCCAAGCTGGCCCCACATCCCCCACCAGCACCAGCTGGTGCCCCCCACCCACGCTAGGCCCGGCCATTTCAGCAGGGCTGAGCCAGGCAGGCACAGCCCTCATGGGACAGGAGGACAGGGACACTGACCTTTCCCCCCACCCCCCAGAACAAGGTTTTCATTTACCGAGGCAAGGAGTATGAGCGCCGGGAGGACTTTGAAATGCGGCTGTTGACCCCCTTCCCCTACGCTGAGAAGCTGCAGACCACGTCACCGCCGGAGCAGGATGTCACCGACTCACCGGGCCAGTGTATCCTCCCTGTATCTAGGGAGGGGACGGGGCTGTCCCGGTTCTGCGGCCAAGGCCCAGCTGTCTGGTGTCCCAGTGCAACGCACCCACCTCCTGGGTGTGGGATTCTGTCCCGTCTAGTGGCCCCAAAACCACTTAGAGAGAGAAAAACTGTGGCTGCTAGAGCCTTAGCCAAGAGCCAGGTGGCTCTTAGCTCATGGGGTAGAAGCTCATGCACTAAGCTCCAGAGGTCCCTGGTTCGATCCCGCCTGCCAACGACCGGGGTCTGTTGGTGTTACACGGGCACTGGAGTCTGGCAGAGTGTGTCCCCCGCCCCAAGCGCACCCCGCATAGGCCCTCCCCTCCCGCGAGCGCACCCCGCGTAGGCCAGAGTGTGCCCCACCGTGGGGCTTCCATTGTGCAGGAGTCCCAGCATGGGTCTTGCTGGGTGTGTTGGGCGCAGGGGTCCTGTGGGCCTCCCCAGCAGGGCTCAGCCTGGGACAGATCCGTGCTCTGGCTGCTCCTTCACTCGGCCAAGATATCCAGTGCTTCACCGTGCAGCCCGTGGAGGAGGCCAGGGACCGATTCAGGGGCAGGAATGTCCCCGAGCAGATAGTCAAGTGAGTGCCCAGGGCCCAGAACCCCCAAGGAGGGCATGCCAGTGCCCCCCCAGTACAGCCTTGGTGCCAGGAAGGATGCTTGGGGGCTTGAGTCCCCAGGCATGGGGAGGTGGTTCCCCAGGAGGGGGGTGGGAGGGGTTTTCCCCGGGCATGGGGGGCAATTCCCCAGGGGGCCAGGATGGGTGCTGGGGGTGGTGGGGAAGTTGATGCAGGTCCTGGGACAGGGTGCGCTACATGCAGGGAGTGCCCCCGCCCCTCCCCATGCTGACCCCGCCTTCCCCCTGCAGTTTCTATAAAGCCAACAACATCCAGCAGTTCAGCTACTCGCGGCCCTTCAGAAAAGGCCCGAAGGACCCTGACAACGAGTTTGCGGTGAGCCCATTCCTGGGGGAGCCCCATGCTTAGGGGGCATTGGTGGGGTGCCAGTGTGCCAGGGTGGGAGTGAGCAATGAGGGAGTATGGGGGGCTGGGGCAGCATCAGTGGGAGCCCTGTGCTCTGGGGGGGGGGCGAGGGAGCATAGGGGGGATGGGCCCTGTACTCTGGGGGGGGCAAGGGAGTATTGAGGGGAGGGGCCCTGTGCTCTGGGGGGCAGGGGAGCGGTGGGGGCCCTGTGCTCTGGGAAGGTGAGAGAGCGTCAAGGGGAGTCCTGTGCTCTGCGGGGTCCAGGGGAGCGTTGAGGGGAGCCCTGTGCTCTGGGGGGTTGGGGGGGTTCCCAGGTGGGAGGAGCTGTTCAGCTTCCCTCAGCCCAGGCCCATGTGATGACTGAGCTCTGACACCCCCCCACCCCCCCCAGACCATGTGGATTGAGAGAACGACCTTCGTGACAGCCTATCCGCTGCCTGGCATCCTGCGCTGGTTTATGGTCACAGCGACCACCAGGGTGAGGCCCTTGCACGGGAGGAGCTGAGGGAGGAGGGAAGCGGGGGTGTGCCGAGCCAAGCCCCGGGCGGGGGGTGCCCTCCTCTGATGTTTAGTCCCCCCACCCCGGCCTTCATTCTCGGCTGGGGTCTCTGCTCAGCTCCGGGATGAGAGGCAGGAGACCCGGGAGTCACTGGAGCTGGCATTGTCTCTCCGACCCCTGGTGCTCTGGCTCAGTTTCAGCCAGTTCCTTACTCTTGGTCTGTCCTGAGAGCAAACTTAACCCCCCACCCCACGCTGGGGAGCCATGCAAGGTCTGGGGGAAACTGAGGCCCACATTCCCTCTTTGTCACACCTGGTTAAAGCTGGATTCAGTGTTCTCTGGCCAGTCCCGTCTGGCTGCCTGGTGAACTCCAGCGCTAGTGCGGGGAGAGGTGGCCCCTGCCCTGCTTGCGTAGGGCCTAGGGGAAGAAAGCCTGGCTTGCCCAGAAGTCCCCAGACACAGGGTGTGGATGCAGCAGAGCCAGGACTTGGCCTCCCCATCCCTCCTCTCACTGAGTCTGGAGACGCCCTGCGTGTTGGGAGTGTCAACTGGTGACATGACCCCCGGAGCAGCTTGGACACAGGCAGGCGAGGTTTGCAGTAGGGTCCCTGTGGGGGATCACAGCCTGCCCAGCGTGGCCTGTTCTCAGGTGGGATTGTGGCAAGCCAGGGGGCCCCCCAGACCTCTGCAGCCACTAAACATCCCCCCTCCCCTGGCCCAGACCATCATCAGCCCCCTGGAAAATGCCATTGAGACCATGAAGAAAACCAATGAGAAAATCCTGACCGAAATCAACCGGCACCACAGCGAGCCCAGCCTGCCGGTCAACCCGCTCTCCATGCTGCTCAACGGCATCGTGGACCCGGCCGTCATGGGTGGCTTCGCCAAGTATGAGACGGTGAGAGCTGGGGGGCTCGGGGGGGGCGGGGGGGCAGAGAGCAGTCCTGCTGCTCTGCAGGGCTGACCCCAAACAAGGGGGCCTCACCACCTGCCTCCACTGAGCTGGTGTCATGCAATGAGCACTGTAAAACGTCACAGAGGAGTTATCGTCTATGGGGAGCCCAGGGCTGGGGCAGCAGAGGCTGCAGGTTGGGAGTGAGGAGCATCAGCAGGTGAGACAGGGCTGGGGCGGCAGGTGGGGATTTGTGTAGGGCCTAGGGGAAGAAAGCCTGAGCTCCCTCCTGAACGCATAATCCCTCATTTCTGGCTCCACCCCAGAGCACGCACCCCCAGCCGAAGTCCTCACTGCCTCCCACACCCCAACCCCCTGCCCCAGGCTGGAGCCCTCTCCTGTGCTCCAAACCCCTCAGACCCACCCCACAGTCCAGAGCCTGCACCCCCTCCCACACCCCAATCCCTGCCCCAGCCAGGTGAAAGTGAGTGAGGGTGAGAGAGAGCAAGCGATGGAGGGAGGGGGGATGGAGTGGGTGAGGCAGAGCAAGGGTGTTCAGTTTTGTGCAATTAGAAAGTTTGCAACCCTAAGCAGAGGAGGGAGCCCATGGCTCACATAGCTGGGGCCTGCAAGTCAGGAGTGAGGGGCATCGGCAGAGCTAGTGGGGAGCCCATTGCTGGGGTAGCAGGGGCTGCGGGTTGGGATTGAGGGGCACCAGCAGAGCTGGGGGGCAGGGAGCAGAGGAGGGAGCCCACGGCTCATAGAATCATAGAATATCAGGGTTGGAAGGGACCCCAGAAGGTCATCTAGTTCAACCCCCTGATCAAAGCAGGACCAATTCCCAGTTAAATCATCCCAGCCAGGGCTTTGTCAAGCCTGACCTTAAAAACCTCTAAGGAAGGAGATTCTACCACCTCCCGAGGTAACGCATTCCAGTGTTTCACCACCCTCTTAGTGAAAAAGTTTTTCCTAATATCCAACCTAAACCTCCCCCACTGCAACTTGAGACCATTACTCCTCGTTCTGTCATCTGCTACCATTGAGAACAGTCTAGAGCCATCCTCTTTGGAACCCCCTTTCAGGTAGTTGAAAGCAGCTATCAAATCCCCCCTCATTCTTCTCTTCTGCAGACTAAACAATCCCAGTTCCCTCAGCCTCTCCTCATAAGTCATGTGTTCTAGACCCCTAATCATTTTTGTTGCCCTTCGCTGGACTCTCTCCAATTTATCCACATCCTTCTTGTAGTGTGGGGCCCAAAACTGGACACAGTACTCCAGATGAGGCCTCACCAATGTCGAATAGAGGGGGACGATCATGTCCCTCGATCTGCTCGCTATGCCCCTACTTATACATCCCAAAATGCCATTGGCCTTCTTGGCAACAAGGGCACACTGCTGACTCATATCCAGCTTCTCGTCCACTGTCACCCCTAGGTCCTTTTCTGCAGAACTGCTGCCTAGCCATTCGGTCCCTAGTCTGTAGCTGTGCATTGGGTTCTTCCGTCCTAAGTGCAGGACCCTGCACTTATCCTTATTGAACCTCATCAGATTTCTTTTGGCCCAATCCTCCAATTTGTCTAGGTCTTTCTGTATCCTATCCCTCCCCACCAGCGTATCTACCACTCCTCCCAGTTTAGTATCATCCGCAAATTTGCTGAGAGTGCAATCCACACCATCCTCCAGATCATTTATGAAGATATTGAACAAAACCGGCCCCAGGACCGACCCTTGGGGTACTCCACTTGATACCGGCTGCCAACTAGATATGGAGCCATTGATCACTACCCGTTGAGCCCGACAATCTAGCCAGCTTTCTACCCACCTTGTAGTGCATTCATCCAGCCCATACTTCCTTAACTTGCTGACAAGAATACTGTGGGAGACCGGGTGTCAAAAGCTTTGCTAAAGTCAAGAAACAATACATCCACTGCTTTCCCTTCATCCACAGAACCAGTAATCTCATCATAAAAGGCGATTAGATTTGTCAAGCCTGACCTTAAAAAGGATGGTGTGACGAAGTGGGGCTGTTCTTAATGCTTCCTCTGAATAGTGTGGGGGTGCCTCAGTGTCCCCTAGGCAGTTCTTAAGAATCTAGGGGGTGGGATAAGGGTGTATGATCATTGCAGAGCCCTAGAGGGCAGGTGTGTGCAGGGGTCTGGACACAGAGAATGGCCGACACCCTGTTTCCTGGCAACTGATGGCCTGGGCCCATCCCCCCTGCAAGGTGAGAGCTAAAGGGTTGGAGAACGAAAGAATCAGGTGACCTCCTGGCCAGGGAAAGGAACAAAGCCCAGAGGAGGAGGGGCTGGAGGGAGTTTCAGTTTGAGGCTGGCTGGGACATGGAGTGAAGTGTAGACGTGGTTGTCTGGCTCACTGCCTCCCAAAATGGACCCAGCTGAGGGGTCCTGTTCTCTGCACCTACAAGCTCTGTGTTAGACCATGTCCCTGTCGTCTAATAAACCGCTGTTTTACTGGCCGGCTGAGAGTCCCGTCTGACTGCGGAGTTGTGGGGCAGGACCCTCTGGCTTCCCCAGGAGCCCCGCCTGAGCGGACTCACTGGGGGAAGCGCACGGAGGGGCAGAGGAGGCTGAAATGCTCTGAGGTCAGACCCAGGAAGGTGGAAGCTGGGTGAGCTGTGTGTCCTGGAGACAGGCTGCTCAGAGAAAGGAGACTTCCCCGGAGTCCTGACTGGCTTCGTAGGGAGCAGTTCCAGAGCATCCCCCAGGGACTCCGTGACAGATGGTAACCCATTCCAGTGCTTCACCATCCTCCTAGTGAAATAGTTTTTCCTAATGTGCAACTCTTTCTGGGTCTCCCTTACATCTGGCCCATCAGGCGGATTCCTACACAATCCCCTTTCAGGCAAACTTACAGACATTCTAGATAAAAGGTCAGAAGCAGTCTCCTTCGCTTTGCCACACACAAGTTCAGGAATCTTTTCCTTCTTGCGACAGGTTTCCACACCCTCAGTAGGTAACATAATCAAATCACCTTCATGCTCTCCTTGTGCCCTGGCTAGGATCTCACCCTGATTAGACAGAGTTGCTCCACCCTTTCCAACAACACACTAGCAACAGGCAAAATACAAGCACCAGAATTGTCTGGGCTCTGGGATTTTACATAGACCCTAACTGGATGCGATCTAGTTACAGCGCCATTCTCCCGAGCAGACACAAACTTAGGGCCCTTCCCTTCCTGGGCTTTAGCTGAATCCAGAATCAGCTCTGAGACAACTTCACGACCCTCAACCATCACAGGCTGAAAGGCCCCTTCTGTCTGCTCCACAGACAGAGAAGAGCCAGAGACACATTCTCCTTTCCCAGACACACAGCTTGGGATCTCATTCCCCTGGTCCCAGCACACAAGGCTGGTCACAGACAACTGCTTGGAGATCAGGGTAGCTCCCTCCACAGGCAAGTCAATACCCCTGACAGACACAGACACATTTCCTTCCCTGTTGCAATTCTCCACCCAGCTAACAGGTAAGGTCCAGGGACACTCAGCTTCCACTCTCCTCGCCTTCCCACCCTGCTGACTAGACACAGCCCTCAGCTCACAAGGCTGCCTAGGCTCATCCAGACTTTCCTTACCAAGCACCTTGCCACTCCCCACAGATCCCCTGCCCTGCCTGTGTCTCCCCCCACTCAGCTGGGGTCTCAGCTCCCACTGTGCTCAGCGCTGCCCTTGCTATCCCAGTGGGGGTAGGCAGCGAGCTCGCTGCTTTCCTCACTGCATCAGAGCCAGCGTGAGCCCCCTCTCCAGCGACTGGTTCCCTGGATTCAAATTCAAACCCTGGGCAGTTACAGGAGCAGGGCCTGGATCCTGTCCCAAAGAGACACAGTCACCCCACAACAGGGTCTCGCAGCTTGGGTCCTCGAGCACCCCAACGGCCAGCCAGCCCCACCCCTCCTGGGTCTGCACAGGGATCTGGGCCATAAGCAGGGCGAGGGGCTTCATCCCTGGGACCCTCACCCAGCTCACCCAGCCCCTCAGCATCTGAGGCTGCACCACCCAGGGCCTGACACTAGTTCTCTCTGTCCCAGGGTCTCACCAGAGGGCCAGAGGATTTGTGCTGGAAATGGCCCAACTTGATGATCACTTTAGATAAGCTATTACCAGCAGGACAGTGGGGTGGGAGGGGGTATTGTTTCATGGTCTCTGTGCGTATATAATGTCTGCTGCAGTTTCCACGGTATGCATCTGATGCAGTGAGCTGTAGCTCACGAAAGCTCATGCTCAAATAAATTGGTTAGTCTCTAAGGTGCCACAAGTACTCCTTTTCTTTTTGCGAATACAGACTAACACGGCTGTTACTCTGAAACCTCCCCATTGACCATCACCTTCCACTCCCACTGGAGGTCCGAGGGGCCTGAGCCCAGGAGACTCCACACAGACATATAGGTTGGGACCAGGAGTGGGAGCCTGTCCACCTCCCCACCCATCTGGCTGACGGAGTCTGTGGCCTTGGGACCCAGCAAGGGAGCTAGACACCGGGGCTTTTCCGCAGGGTCCCCCTGGTTCAAATCGCCAGCCTGCTCAAAGGCAGTGAGGTGGCATCCACATCCCCCCCTCCTTAACCAGGGGCAGCAATTTAATCTCGAGGTTCCCTGCGGAACTGGCCGCCCGGGATCTATCCCCACTCACCCCTGGGGGGTCCCCTAGACCTCTCCGCTCCCCCACCGCCAGTTCATGCTGCTGCTGCTTCTGCAGCTCTTTCTCGGGCTCTCGCTGTCTCTCACAGTCCTCTTGCTCTCTCGCACTCAGCTCCAATCCCGTCCGCCTCCAATACCCCAATGGAGAACCCAATCGTGAAGACCCCTGTCTGGTTGGGGACAGGAGTCTTGGGGATGCCTGGCTCCCACTCCAGCTGCTCCCAGATCCTGCTATAGCCCCACTGGGGGTCAGGAATCTGTCCCTGAGAGCGGTCATCCTCCTCCAGCTGCACGATGAAGTCTGCTTTGGTGAACTTTCCAATGCGCAACCCTCTCTTTCTGCACAGGGTTACAATGTCCTTCTTAAGGAGACGGTGACAGGCCATCACTCCGCTCTTCCCCAGTTGTTGTGGACTCACAGGCCTGAATGCTCTCAGCTCCCCGCAGTTTCCAGGGAGAACCCCTAGTGTGCCAGCCCTTCTCAAGGTCACCAGCTCTTTGCCAGGGTCGAGCTGCAGACTCCTCCGCCCCTGGGACTGCTCGCTGCAATCCCCCGGGGGACCCCTGTTACTGCACAGTCCTTCTCGCTGGTCACACACTCCCAGGAGTTAACCGCCCCCCGAAACCACTCCTCTCTGAGCCTTCAGCACGCCTGGTCCTCATCAATCCCCCTTCGTTTTACTGCTCCCCAGTCACTTACTGCAGGAAGCGCCATCCACGGGGTGCAGTACATCCCACCTCTGCCACCAGTTGTCACGGAGTCCCCAGGCGATGCTCTGGAACTGCTCCCCATGAAGCCAGTCAGGACTCCGGGGAAGTCTCCTTTCTGTGAGCAGCCTGTCTTCAGGACACACAGCTCATACGGCTCCACCTTCCTGGGTCTGATCTGGGAGCATTCAGCATCCTTTGCCCCTCCATGCGCTTCCCACAGCGAGTCCGCCCAGGTGGAGTCCTGGGGAAGCCAGAGGGTCCTGCCCCGCAACTCCGCAGTCAGACGGGACTCTCAGCCAGCCAGTAACACAGAGGTTTATTAGACGACAGGAACATGGCCTAAAACAGAGCTTGTAGGTGCAGAGAACAGGACCCCTCAGCTTTGTCCATTTTGGGGGCAGTGAGCCAGACAACCACGTCTGCCCTTCACTCCATGTCCCCAGTCAGCCCCAAACTGAAACTCTCTCCAGCCCCTCCTCCTCTGGGCTTTGTCCCTTTCCTGGGCCAGGAGGTCACCGGATTCCTTTGTTCTCCAACCCTGTAGCTCTCACCTTGCAGGGGGGAAGGGCCCAGGCCATTACTTGCCAGGAAACAGGGTGTTGGCCATTCCCTGTGTCCAGACCCCTGCACACACCTGCCCTCTAGGGCTCTGCAACGATCATACACCCTTATCCCACCCTCTAGATACTTAAGAACTGCCTAGGGGACACTGAGGCACCCCCACACTATTCAGAGGAAACATTAAGAACAGTCCCGCTTCGTCACACCAACCTAGACCTCCCCCACTGCAACTTGAGACCATTACTCCTTGTTCTGTCATCTGCCATCACTGAGAACAGCCG
This sequence comes from Lepidochelys olivacea, assembly GCF_965140295.1. Lineage (NCBI taxonomy): Eukaryota > Metazoa > Chordata > Testudines > Cheloniidae > Lepidochelys > Lepidochelys olivacea. The sequence goes on from NC_140414.1 coordinate 149,731,251, forward strand.
AGCTTCATCCTCTTTGGAACCCCCTTCAAGTAGTTGAAGGCAGCTATTAAATCCCCCCTCACTTTTCTCTTCTGCAGACTAAATAATCCCAGTTCCCTCATCCTCTCCTCGTAAGTCGTGCCCCAGCCCCCAGTCATTTTTGTTGCCCTCCGCTGGACTCTCTCCAATTTGTCCACATCCTTTCTGTAGTGGGGGGGCCCAAAACTGGACACAGTACTGCAGATGTGGCCTCGTCAGTGCTGAATAGAGGAGAATAATCACGTCCCTCGATCTGCTGGCGATGCTCCGACTAATGCAGCCCAATGTGCCATTGGCCTTCTTGGCAACAAGGGCACACTGTTGACTCATATCCAGCTTCTCGTCCACTGTCACCCCTAGGTCCTTTTCCGCAGAACTGCTGCCGAGCCATTCGGTTCCTAGTCTGTAGCGGTGCATTGGATTCTTCTGTCCTAAATGCAGGACCCTGCACTTATCCTTGTTGAACCTCATCAGATTTCTTTTGGCCCAATCCTCCAATTTGTCTAGGTCACTCTGGACCCTATCCATACCCTGCAGTGTATCTATCTCTCCCTCAAGCTTAGTGGCCTCTGCAAACTTGCTGAGGGTGCAATTGATCCCATCAGCCAGATCATTAATGATGTTGAACAAAACCGGCCCCAGGACCGACCCTTGGGGTACTCCGCTTGATACCGGCTGCCAACTAGACATCGAGCTGTTGATCACTACCCCTTGAGCCCAACGATCTAGACAGCTTTCGATCCACCTTGTAGTCCATTCATTCAGTCTATACTTTTTATGGATAGATGGAGACTGTGGGTCGGGAGTGAGGGCACCAGCAGAGCTTGGTGGTTAGGGCTGGAGTAGCAGGGGCTGCAGGTCGGGAGTGAGGGGCACCGGCAGAGAGCAGAAGAGGGAGCCTAGGGCTCACACAGCCAGAGGTGTGGGTCGGGAGTGAAACGTTGTGTCTGTTCCATGCTCAGCTCCACCCTGCCGGGGGCTGAGGCCACGTGCTGAGCCAGGCCGGGGTAGGAGCTGAGGCGGGTTTGCTGTTGCAGGCATTTTTCCAGGAGGCCTACCTGACTGAGCACCCTGAGGACCGGTCCAGTATTGAGAAGCTGCAGGATCTGATCGCCTGGCAGGTAGCTCCCCTCGTGGTGCAGGGCTCCCAGCGTCCCAGGGCTTCCTGCGGGTGTTTCTGTCCCAGCCTCCTGCAGCCAGGAGCCCCCTCAGCAGCTGCTCCAGGGAGAACATTGGAGCATCCTTAGAGTTCCCCAGATGGGGGATCTTCTCCTGAGCCCTTTGCTCTGGGCATGCTGCTGCCCATTCTGGCACCGGGCACTGACGCCCTCAGCTGCCCTGCTCCCATTGCCTCCCAGTCCTCCATCTAGGGACCCTTCTCCCTGTAGCGCAGAAGTGGGCAAACTACGGCCTGTGGGCCACATTCGGCCCACGGGACCGTCCTGCCCGGCCCCTGAGCTCCCAGCCAGGGAGGCTACCCCCTGCCCCTCCCCCACTGTCTCTCCTCCCCTGCAGCCTCAGCACGCTGGGCCGCGAGCACTCTGGCCCGATGCTTCTGCCGGGCAGCGTGGCTGCCAGCTCTTGCTGCTCTGAGTAGCATGGGGGGGGGTGGGAAATAAGGGTCAGAGGGTCCCAGGGGGACAGTCAGGGGGCGGGGGGGTTTGGATGGGGCAGAGGTTCGGGGGTGGTGGTCAGGGGATGGGGAATGGGGGTTGGGTAGGCGTGGGAGTCCCGGGGAGCCTGTCTGGGGGCAGGGGTGTGGATTGGGGTTGGGGCAGTCAGGGGACAGGGAGCAGTGGGGTTGGATGGGGGTGGGGTCCCGGGGGTGGTTAGGGGACAAGGAGCGGGGGGGGTTGGATGGGTCGGGGGTTCTGAGGGGGGCAGTCAGGGGGCGGGAAGTGGGAGAGGGCCGGATAGGGGCTGGGCCAGCCTGTTTGGGGGGGCACAGCCTTCCCTACCCAGCCCTCCATACTGTTTCGCACCCTCGATGTGGCCCTTGGGCCAAAAGTTCGCCCCCCCCCCGCCCCCAAGCGCTGTTGCGGCTGGGTGTGTGAGCCAAGGCCCGTGACGTCCTGCGGCTGCTGGCACTGGGCCTGTGTCCCGGCAGATTCCGCTCTTGGCAGAGGGGATCCGGATCCACGGCAGGAAGGTGACTGAGGACCTCAGGCCCTTCCACGAGCGCATGGAGCAGTGCTTCACGCAGCTGCGAGCCAAGGTGGAGAGCCAGTATGGCCTGCGGGAGCTGGTGAGTGCTGGGTGGGCATGGGGTGGGCGAGAGCGGGGGGGAGGCGGGGGCGGGGTCAGCGGGGCTGCCAGGCGGCCGGGGGGCGGGGTCAGCGGGGCTGCCCATTAGGGTGGGGGTGCTAAAGAAGTGGACGTTGCTGAGAAGCCGAATGGTTTCTCTGTGTCCCAGGGAGGGGGACAGGGGCCTGCCAGGGAATGGGGTGGTGTTGGCACCCCAGGGCTGGAGCAGGGCTGAGCAGCCAAAGGCGAACATAAAAGGCCCGTCCAGGAGCTGGGAGCAGTTTCATGCAGCAGCTGAGCTGCCAGCAAAGCCCCTCCCCACACCCAAATCAGCCAGGTTGTGACTTGCTGTTAACTGGCGCTGGGTGGGCTGGGTGCCCGCAAGCCCATGAGCCGGAGTCCTGCACCAGGGAAGGTGCCAGCAGCCAAACAATAAAACTCCTGGATCTCACTCCAAGAGGGGCTCGGCAGCCGCAGAGCAAGATCTTTCGGCATCTCTGTACCTGGCCGTCTCCCAGCAAGTGCCCTTCGAATGCCCTTGGCAAAGCCTCTCACAGGAGGCTGGTGAGGGACCAGTCGCTGTGGGGTGAGGGCGAAGCTCTGCCCTGGAGCAGAAGGCTCAGAACAGAGCAGGGATTGATGGTCCGTTTCCATCAGAGCCGAAGGGTCACAGCAGGGCCCCAGGGGGCAGACTGGGGTTTCAGATATTTATTAACAAGCTGGAAAAGGGACGTGTGAATCTGCAGATGGCACAAAGGTATTGAGAGGAGCTGAGCCCAGAGGAGCCCGTGAGGAATTTGAGGGACTGACCCCGGGAAGCACACTGGCAGGCCCAATTTAACAGTATCCACTCAACAAACAGACCCAGCGTCGCTGGGCAGCTCAGTGTGACCTCAACACAATGGGCAGCTTATGCCAGAAAAGCAAACGAGTTGCCGAGCTGCTGGACAGGCAGGGGAATAATGCAGGGAACAGTCCAATGTTGCCCTATAGACAGGGGGCATGGTCCCTGGCCCCCGGCTCCCGCAGGACAGCACAGAGCAGGGCTCACAGATGGCCGACGAGGGCAGTCGGACCCTGGAGAAGGTCTCCTCTGAGGGACTGCCCAGGCTGCGGGGTTGTTCCCTTCGAGAGCAGACAGATGCGTGGGGATGGCTGAGGCTAGGGATGGAGAAGGGGCAGCAGAGCCCCGTGTTCCCTGTCTCCCAGCGCATGGATGTGGGAGGCAGTCCGTGGAACTCAGCAGGAAAATTGGAAAAAGTAACCAGTGTTTCATAGCCTGTGGAATTCATGGCCACAAGCTGTTGCTGAGCCCCAGAGCTCAGCAGGGTCCAGCGTGGGACCAGCCCCTTTGAACAAGACCATCCACAGCTGGCACAGTAAATACTGAGTAACCCGAGTGTGGCAGGGCTAGAACCACGGGCATGAGCCCAGCCTCTGGCTGGGGGGTGGGGAGGGGCAGGTTAACCTGCTCTCCCTGTAGCAGGGCTGCTGCTGGCCAGTCTCCAGGACGGGCCTCTGGGCCAGTCCAGTCTGACGCCTTCTCATGCTCCTCGGGCAGCCAGCGGCAGGGCAGGGTGGTGATTGCTCTTTGCCTGCGGCTCCTAGTGACCTGTCTGTGCCGCCCACCTGGGGCCAGGGTCCCTGGGGCTCCCTTCTTCCTCCGCTCCTCGCACAGGACCATTCACATAGAATCGTAGTTGGAAGGGACCTCAGGAGGTCATCAAGTCCAACCCCCTGCTCAAAGCAGGACCAATCCCCAATTTTTGCCCCAGATCCCTAAATGGCCCCCTCAAGGATTGAACTCCCAACCCTGGGTTTAGCACCTGCCTCTGGGCAAGCGGCCCCGTCTCACTCCCTGCGCCCCTGCTCAGCCTCCCCGGCCACAGGCCCGTGTCAGCGCTGAGCCAGTCCCAGCCCCCCCCCCCCCCCCCCCGGTGAAGCCCCCGCCCCCCTCTGGGCTCTCTCTGTGGCCCCAGCACTCCAGTGCCCATGCTGCCTGGGGGTGGGGTGGGGCAGAGCTGCCCCATGGGGGAGAGGGCTACAGGCCTGGCTGGAGCTGGGGAGAGAAGCTCAGCCCTGCCCCCCCCCCCCCCCCCCCGGCTCCCTGTGCTCGCAGCCCTTCCTGGAGGAGAGGCGCGGAGGCCGCCCCCACTCCAAGGTGTGGGGCCCGGAGACAGAACAGCCCAGCCACCAGCTTCGAGACAGGTGAGTCCTGGAGCCAGGGAGCAGCCCTGCTCTGCCCTCTGTCTACAGCCACTGGCTGCCCCCCTGCCTCACTGCCCCCCCCCCCCCCCGGGACTGCCCTCCCCCACAGCCCGACTCTGCCTCGCTGCCCATCCCCCCCCAGCCACCGCCCTCCCTTCCCCTTCCCACCCCGATTCTGCCTGGTCTCCCTCTAGCCACTGCCCTCCTCTCCCCATAGCCCCACGCTGCCTTGCCCCACCCCCACCCAATGCCTTGCTGCCCCTCCCCCAGCCCCACCCTGCCTCGCTGCCCCTCTCCTCCCCGTTCCTTCCCTCCCTTCCCCACTCAACCTCCCCTTTCCACTCTACACTGCCACCACCTGTCCCCCCCCATGGCTGCCCCCCACCCTGCTCTCACAAGGCTCCCCTGGGGTGTCTGCAGCACAGAGCCCCCTCCCTCCAGGAAGTCGGTGCTCTGTGCTCCTGAGCATCCCCCCGAGGCCGAGGAGCGGAAGAGCGAGCGCCGGGAGAATCGGGGCAGCACCTTCTTTGGGTACCGGCGGCAGGAGCAGCGCCAGTCCATCTTGGAGCCCCCGGAGCCCAAGGTAAAGCTGCCCCCAGCGTGAGCCATGTCCCCTTTCTGGCACCACCCCAGCCCGTGCCCCCTGACGGGCCTGCACCCTCGCACACTGTGAGCTGCGGTGCCCCCGTTGCCCTGGGCAGGGGCCAGAGCACAGCGGGGCTGGGATATGCCTAGGTGAGGCCTGCCTAGGTGAGAGCAGCCTGTGTGGCCTGGCCTGCCACACAGAGCCTTGGAGTCTATTCCCAGCTCAGCTGCTGGGTGAGGCCCAGCCCCTCCGTGCCTCAGTTTCCCCATCTGTGAAGGGGGAACAAGCTAGAGGATTCATGTGAGTCCCCTACTCAGCTTGCGCCAGCAACCCCTGTGCCCCAGTGCCGTGTCCTGGCTCTCCCCGGCTGGCCCCAGCTCGGCCGCTTCTGGCCCTTTAGCTACCTGGGAGCGGGCTGGTGGCTGCTGACCCAGGACCTGGAGCCCAGGGCTGGGGACCTGAGCTGCTGCCCCTTGCTCCCCCAGGAGAAGTGGAGACTCTCCCGGAACATGACTGAGAGCTGCCTGGCTGGAGCCGAGGGAAAACAGCCACCCCCGGAGAGAGATGCCAGCACTGCCCCCCGCAAGGCAACAGGTACAGGCCCTGCAGTGTGGCAGGTGTGGGCCCCCCTTCCCCTCCCCCAGCGCGGCAGGTACAGACAACCAGGGCTGGGATTGAAGGGGGCTGTGGGACGGGGCTGAGAGGCACCAGGGGAGCTTGGGGGGCAGAGTGGGGGGTGTCCGGGCCACGCCCGCTCTGTTGAGCCATAGACAGCAGCTCGGTGATTGTCTGCGTTGGTCCTGGTCCCAGTGGGGCGGATTTGCCCCAGATATGCAAATCGGATTCTTGTGGACGCCAGAGTTGCTGGGGCCGCCCCACCCTGGCAGCTGGAGTGCCACGATTGTCTGGGTGAAGGTCCCTGTTGTCCAGGCTTGAGCAGGGCCTTGTGAAGGCGTCTCTGTCCGAGTACGCCATGGCGGAGGCTGCAGACTAACCATGGAGAGTCTCTGGGGGGACCCCCCTGTGTAGCCCCAGCCCCGCGTCAGTGCCCTGGTGAGCCGCTTCCTCTGCTGTGCAACCCTGGTCATCAGCACTGAGGCCTCATCTGTGCTGCCGGGGCTGGTCACCTCTGTGCACTGAGCCTCCACTCGCCGGGGCCCTGCCTGTGGGACGTCTGTTCAGGGGCACTGGGGCAGCTGTCCCACGAGCGCTCACTCTGCTGGGGCCCAGGCACCGCTGCGGCTTGTGGGAGCAGTGCCCTGGCTCGGCGCCACGTGGTGCCCGGTGCCGCTCTGTAGCTGGGGCTCCTGGCAGGGCTGCCCGCTGGGGAACAGCTGGCCTGCGACCTCCCGCCAGCTGCAGCACTGAGGGAGCGGCTGGGGCCCACAAGGACACTGGCCGGTCACTCGCCATACAGGGCCTGGGGGTCTTGAGCGTGCCCTGGCCACGTGGAGCCCTCGCCCCGCCCTCCCCTGCCCCCCTTTAACTCTGGGATTTGGCCCGGGCAAAGGGCCTGAGGGGCTATTTTATGCCTTCAGGCTGGGGGGAAGGGGAGGACAGGCCGGGCATGGGCGCCGGCCCAGTGCCCTGTGCTGCTCTCCTACCTGCGGGGCCAACACGAACCGAGGACAGGAGCCGTGTGGCCAGACAGTCCGAAACCCAGAGGCCGTACGGGGAGCGGCTGGTCCCTGCCCGGCCCGGCTCCCGTGGGGGCTGCTGACTCCTTCACGGCCCCCACTGCCCAGCCATGGAGCTGGCACCACAAGGGCACGGGGTAGCGCCGCTTTGCTCCAGCTGCGCATGGCCAGGAAGGGCTCAGCCTGTCCCCTCCTCTCTGTGTGCAGGGGCGGCAGGGCCCCCCCGGGGCTTCGCAGGGCAGGTGAAGAGCGCCAGCAAGGCCCCCCCGCTGCCCCGCAAAATCAGCACCAGCGTGTACGAGACCTTCATGGACCAGAGCACCGGGCCCAACAGTGGGAAGGTACTGGGCAGGGCCTGGGGTGTAGGATCTCCCCAGAGCCATGTTGGAGGGCAGGGCCCAGCCCCCCCCAGACCCACCTGGGGTGCGGGACCCAGCCCCCCAGAGCCACTCACTAACACTTGTTCCTTTTTGTTTTAGCAGCTGACAGTGGATGGAAGTAAAGGACTGAAATCTCCGCCCCCACCCCCCCCCAAATCCAAGCGCATGACCCAGACCTGAGCTGCCCCACTGGCCATGACCAGGAGGATGACTTTGCTGATGAAGGCATTTGCTGGCTGCTTGGTCTGGCTGCCACCGCTCTGTACCCTCCATGCTCTTGTCCTGCTCCCAGCACGCACTGGCTGAGCCCTGGTCCAGGCTCATTCATCTTCCCTATGGCAGCCTGAGCATCCCACACACGGCCCCCCCCCGGTCCCTGTGTGCTTGGAGCTGCAGAAGCCCCAGATTGCTCAGCTTGCCTCTTACAGGAGGCACCAGCCTAGGGCAGGCCTGCGGCCCATCTGCTCCCTCTGAAGAAGGTGTAGGAAACATTGCAGCCAGCAAATCTGCCCATGACAGGCTGCCCCAGCCCCAGGAGTTAGAGGGCAGCTGCAGCCCTGAAGCAGGGCTCTGGCTCTCTTCCCAGACTCTCCTTTTCCCACGAACTATTTGTGCTCTGGATAGTCTCGTTCTCTGTGTAAAGGCCCAGCCCCATAGCCATCCTGGGGCAGTGAGTGCCACAGGTGAATGCCATGCTGCCTGGGGAAAATATTTCCTTTGAATTGCCCCTATTTAATTCTACAGCCTGTCCGTGTGCTGTGAGGCTGGGAGAACGAGGGCTCTGCTCCCCCAGTTGCAGCCCCGTTAGTGTTTGATAGACTCTTAGTGCCTTCATTGGGCAAGAACAATCCCCAGCGAGTCAGCCCCTTGTTACAGGACAGTTCGAACAGGTCCTGACCCCTGGGGTGGGGCTGGAGGTGGACGGCCCCTGAGCACCTGTACGCCCCCACCCCCAGCTGGTCACAGAGCAGCACTGGAATAGAGCTGCTCCCGGCTGTTGCGACCCCCCTCGAGCTGCGATGCAGTCAGCTGCCTGCATCGCCACTGGGGCCCTTCTGCAGCAATCACAGCTCAGGTCATCTAAGGCCATTTCCCATCGCCTGGGCCCGGCAGGCCCCCTGCACCCCTGACTGTAGGGTGCCCCCCCTGGCATTGGACTCAACACTGAGGCCTAGGCCACAGGCCTGGCATTTGGTGTGAGCATCCGCGACTGTTCAGCACCGTGGGGGCCGGCTGCTGACCCCGGCCCCAGAGTGGGGCAGTGGCAGGAGCCGGGCTGCTGCTGCTGCACTCGGGCCCCCCCACCAGGCTGCAGCATGACGAGAGGAAGCCAGACGACCCTGTGTGTCCCCACCATGGGCGCCGCACCAGCCTAGCCGCCCTCGGGGTGGGGGCAGCCCCAGGATTTGTGATCTGCCCACGTTCCTCAGAGCAGCTCCTCGCCCACCCCAAGCTAGCCAGGCCCCGCTGCTTTCCCAGCGCGTCCCCTCCGCACTGCTGGGTTTTGTGTTCTTGGGGCCATAGGATGCCTGCCAATAAAGAGACTAAAGCCTCCAGCCCTCGCCTCTGCACGTCCATGCCCAGCCCCTGACCTCAGGCTAGCGGCGGGGGAGAGTGAGGGCAAATTCCTAAGAACAAAACAGACTAAAAGGGGGAGGGGGTGTTGTAAATTTTTTGGCCCGAGGGGCCACATCAGGGTGCAAAACAGTATGGAGGGCCAGGTAGGGAAGGCTGTGCCTCCCCAGACAGCCTGGCCCTGCCCCCTCTCACTTCCCACCTCTGACTGCCCCCTCAGAACCCCACTCCCCCCCCCAAATCCTTATCCCCTGATTGCCGTGTCCTGGGAACCCACCCCCTAGCCAACCGCTCCTGCTCCCTGTCTCCTGCCCACCATCCCCACTCTGAACCTCCACCCCATCCAACCCCCCCTGCCTACCCCCCAGGACCTCCTGCCCCTTATCCAACCCCTCCCTCCCCTCACCCCCTTACCATGCCGCTCAGAGTGGCAGGCAGGCAGCAACAGGACAGTCCCGTGGGCCGGATGTGGCCCATAGGCCATAGTTTGCCCACCTCTGGACTAAAAGGCCGTGGGGGCAAGGGTGCACTGGAGGGGAAGGGGTGATTGGAGGGGTGTGCTGTAGAGGGCAAGGCAGGCGGAGGGGGGTGGGGTGCTACCCTGGAGGTAGGGGCTTGGGGGTGGGGGGCCCAAGCCCAGCAGCCCTGGGAACGATGCCTGGCTCAGAAAGGCACGGCGTCCCTGAGGCCAGCTGGGCAGGGGCACAAGATTCGCTGTCATGTCCCCAAAGCGCAAGTGGGCCAGGGACCACCCCAGGAGCTCAGGCCAGCTGGAGTCCAGACTTCCTGGGGGTAGCCATAGAGCGCCAGGGGGGATCTGCTCCCACACCCAGGCCCAGCAATTCCCTATACAGCTCTTGCAGCCTCCCATTTGGAGGCATTGGGAGCTGTGAACACAGGCAAAACTACAGCAAACACCCAGAATCCTGCTATGGCCAGATGTCCCCCCAGAGGCCCAGTCAGACCATCTGAGACACAAGGAGGGGAAGGCCCAGCCCTCCCCCCACTGCTCTAACTACTAGACCCCACACCGTTCCCAGAACCCAGGAGTCCTGGCTCCCCTCTCAGAACCGGATTGCCTTTGCAGACTCCCCCCCACAGCTGGCTGGGACCCTGGGGGCTACGTGTGTGACACTCGCTGCTACGTGTGTGGTATCAGGCCCAGCCCTCACACGAGGGCAGTGCAGGGGGCAGGCCTTCAGGTGGAGCACGGCTTTCTCCTTTCTGTCCTAGCACTATGCCCACTGCTGGTTAACAGCCCTAAATTACCTCCCCCTGCACCACCTGTCCACAGTGGAAAGTCAGTGCCCCAGCACCAAGATGGGCCTGCGCCCCTTTGCAGCCGAGATCACTGACCCTGCCCTGCAGTGGGAGAACCCCCTGGATCCCACTCAAAGCAGCTGCCCTCCCAGAGGCCAGCAGAGCTGGGCTTGGGCAGCAGCAGGCTTAGGGAACAAGTGTCACTCGCCCCCAGTTTTCATTTGCAGCCAATTATTCAAAAGTGGGGGGAGCTGGTGCCTTTGGAGCGCAATGGCCAGCTGCAGGAAGAGGAGGGGACGGGCCACTCACTTCACCCAGAGGATGGAGTTAGGCTCCAGTAACGTGTCTATGCGCCAGCCCCCACTCTCCTGCTCCAGGAGGGTCTGAGAGCCCCTGAGCAGCTGGGGGAGGAGCTGCTCTGCAGGGCAGAGCTCAGGTGCCAGGCAGAGAACAGACTGACCCCTTTCTTCACAGAGTTTTAAGAGCATGGAACCTGCCCCCCGCCCCCGCCAAGGTGCACATGAGGGAGGCACAGGGGAGCGCTCTCCTTCGGGCATCGCTTCTGTCCCCTGCCTGCGGAGATTCCCCCCAGAGCATGCCCTGCAGGAAACTTTCTCCAGCTGTTGGGAGTCACCCCCAAACCAGGCTGTCCAGCACTCCCCGGTACCTCTGACCATCTGACAGCGCCGAGTGAGAGGCCTGGAAGCTGAGGCATGAGCTCAAGCCCGGCTGAGGTGGTACGGGCACCACGGTGGGAAGGCCAGAGGACTCAGTACATGGATAGACACACTACAAAATAACTGGGGCCTGCAGCTGGCGGTGCTAAGACACCCGCAGCTGTCTGGGGGGGGTCCAGGGAGCTCCCCGTGCTCAGCCCTGTGGCACATCTCAGGCCCGGCCAGCTTCAGGCCCAGAACACTGGGCCCCATCGGTTAAAGCTTGGCCTGGAAGAGGAGCCACTCTCCCCTCCCTTCCCCCTGCCTCCCCAGAGAAGTCAGAAGGTACCCCCCCCCCCCCAGTGATCTCAAGCCCTCCAACCTGCCCATAATAAGAGTCAGATTTATTTTTTGTAGCTGAGAAGAATCCCCCTTCCCCCAGTTTAACACAACAGCCCAAGTGGAGAAGGCAGGGCCAGGCTGATGCTGAGTCCAGTCCCACATGGGGGTGGGTGCAGGGCATCCCGGTTCCAGCTCTCCAGCCCTGTCTGGCTAGCTGGAGGCAGGTCGGGTGTGATGCGGGGATACACAGGCACTTACTGCTCCACCATGGGCAGCTGAGCACCGCCTGCCTGGGATGGCACACGCCGCGAAGGCCCCGCTGCATCTCAAGCGTGCTGGTTCGGAGGGGATCCCACTGCAGTGCTGTGAATCATGCAAAACGGCCATGCTGAGGTCACGCTCCCAATGGGCCCGAGCCCTGTGCACGCCACAGGCAGGAGGGTGAGGGGCCACCTCAGTGGCTCCCATCGCCCCGCGGCATCCCGTATTTCTCTGTGTATCTCCTGTGGGGCAGGAAGAGTCCATTAGTCAGGCAGCAGAGGGGTGCGGTGAGGGAGTGGATCGCCCCAATGATGGCAGCTAGAGTGGCCTACTATTCACATCAGAACTGGAAGCCAGAACTCCTGGGTTCTACTCAGATGACATCGAATTGGGGGGAGCTGCCTCCCCGGCAAGAGCCCAGAGGACCTGGGTTCAGACACAGGCAGAAACCACCAAACTCGGCTTGGGGGAATAACCCAGTCCCAGCAACATGCAACAGAGGGAGGGGGCAGTGCCTCCATGGCTGAGGGTGACCCCTCCACCCTCTACTCTGGGCCCCCTGAAGGCTAGATGGGACCGGTGGCTCATCTGCTGTAACCTTCTGTAGAGCACATGCCCCATGACCCCGCCCTGAGCCCCATCACTTGCGTCTGACTAAAGCGCAGAGACCAGGCACTTACCCTGCAGCACTGTGGTTCCTCGAGATGTGGCCACGACCCTCCTAATGCCCACTCGCACTCCAAAGCCCAGATGGCTGAGGACGGCGAGAGCAGGAATGGGTCATGAGGAACCACTTCCTGGGGGGTAAGTAACCGCTCTCAGCTTTTCAGGTCTGTGTCAGCGTGGATCCCTCTGCGGGTAGCTGGCAACCAGCATCCTCCCTGCATGATGCGAATGAGCCAGTCACACAGACGGCAGCTCTGCTCTCTGGAATTTGGCCTGTGGCCGGCTGCCTTAGCAAGCGCACAGTGTTTAACCCAAGTCCGTGAGTTACTCCAGGTAGCTGCCTTGCAGCTCTCAGAGTGCAGCGGTCCAGAAGCTGCTGCCCGAGCCTGATGGAGAGTGCCTTGCCATCTGGTGGAAGAGTCTGTGCATGGTGTGTTCCACTTGGAGATGCTCTGTGATGCGGCCATAACAAGGCAACCTGAAAGGCCTGAGCTGCTGGGTAACAGCACAACTCTGGCAATGTCCAAAGCATGCAGCTTCTGTCCACATGCTGGGAGCACCAGGAAGACAACAGGTAGTAACGGACTGGGTTAGGTGGAATTCTGAGACCAGCATAGGGTGGAACCTGGGGCACAGTTTCAGCACCACCATGTCCCTATGGAAGGATGTGGAAGGGCTTGGCTCTTGCTGACCTTCCAAGCTGAGGCGATGGCCAGATCATCTTGGTAGTCAGGTGGTGGAGGGAGCACTCCAGTGGGGGCTCCGGGGAGGCTCCATGGGCTCAGCACAACACTCAGGTCTGCTGTATTGATCTCAAGGTGTTCTAAACCCTCTCTGTCCAACATTAAAACTGACAAAGGTTTCCCGGTTTACCTGGTTCCTTGACAGACACCCAAAGGCACTTGGTCTACAGCTGAATGTGTATTGATCACACACAAGAACAAGAAATGAAAACAAGCACCGGCACAGAGTGGAACCGAGCGATTATCCAAACCAAAACATACTCATGCCTCTTGGAGGCAAAACAACAGTCTGGTTTTCCCCAACAACCTCTCCTTAAGGCAAAGGAAAGGGTTAACTACACTAAGCCCTGAGGTGTGAAGGGCAGTCACCACTCATGTTTTTGACAGACAGGCACAAGGTGGTGCATAGACAGGTGGGGAAATATAGCTTTGGTTCACCTTCTGGAACACTGCACTGCTGGGTGGTTCGACACGGACACTTTGGCTGGCAGGTCATTTGGCCCCTGGTTCACTTTCTGATCAGGGACATCATCTCCTTCGCCGGGGCAGGGCTGTCTCATCTCCTGTGCTGATGCAGTGCAGCTGATGCAGCATTTGATGAAAAGCTGACAGCGTGGGGCTAGAAGGATAGAAATCGTGGGGAAGGGAGACAGAAAAGACAGTTACCTGTTCCGTAACTGTGTTCTTCGAGATATGTTCCTCATGTCCATTCCATATTAGGGGTGTGCGCTCACCCCAGGCACTGGCTCCGGAAGTTTTTCCCTCAGCAGTATCCGTAAGGGAGCGGCAATCCACGCCTCACGCTGCAAGACCGGTACCGGGACGAGGAGTGGGACCTGGAGGGATCACAGGCCGGGTGTTGGGAGGATCTCCCCGAATACGGTGACACCCATCTTGGGGATCGCTGGCAGGGCCCACAGCTCCAGTCCTCCAATCGTTCCCGGGATCTGTAACAGTGTTTCAGTGATGCGAAGGGCTGGTCCCGACGTTCCTGCCTGGGGCGAGGGCGGGCGGAAAGGTCCCAAGGCAGGCTTACCCTGAGTCGGCACTGCCGGGCCGGTGTGGGCGGCACCAGGAGCATCAGGAGTCTGATCTCACCGTCTTTCTTAGTCCTAGGTTTAAAGGACTTGCCGATTCGACACTTATCACTTATGTGCCCTTCACCAAGGCACCTGAGACAGGTACTATGCGGATCGCTCACGGGCATGGGCTGTTTGCAGCCATCGCAGGGCTTAAAGCCTGGGGAGCGGGGCATGCCCCATCCCCCGGCTAAGCCCCTAACAGGACTAGCAAAACTAACTACAGCTAAGGGCTAACAACTACTAACTATGCACACTCACTTTACAAGAACTCTAGTTCGTACGAACGAAGCCTAAGCAACGCTAGTAAGAGAAGTGAACGTTCCGTGCACCATCACTGGCAGCAAGAAGGAACTGAGGGTGGGGGGAGCCAGCGGCATCCCTTATACAGCACCATGCGGGTGCCACTCTAGAGGGCGCCAGAGCCAGTCCCCTACAGACACTGCTGAGGGAAAAACTTCCGGCACTGGTGCATGTGGTGAGCACACACCCCTAATGTGGAATGGACACAAGCAAGCACTCGAAGAACAGGATCTTACATGCCTCTGCAGTGCTGGCAATGAGGACGCCCCACCAATGGCAGAGGACTGGATGTCGTGACGGTTCTCAGCACTCTCACAGCCTTATGAGCAAGGCCTGATGGCCTTCCTCGTGAAAGGAAAATCCTTTGGTCTGGTCTACTCAAGTGCTTATATACAAATGCACAAAGCCTTGGAAACAAGCAGGGAGAACTGGGGGTCCTGGTGATGTCAAGGAACTATGACGTGATTGGAATAACAGAGACTTGGTGGGATAACTCACATGACTGGAGTACTGTCATGGATGGTTATAAACTCTTCAGGAAGGACAGGCAGAGCAGAAAAGGTGGGGGAGTAGCACTGTATGTAAGGGAGCAGTATGACTGCTCAGAGCTCCGGTACGAAACTGTAGAAAAACCTGAGTGTCTCTGGATTAAGTTTAGAAGTGTGTGCAACAAGAGTGATGTAGTGGTGGGAGTCTGCTATAGACCACCGGACCAGGGTGATGAGGTGGATGAGGCTTTCTTCCGGCAGCTCACGGAAGCTACTAGATCGCATGCCCTGATTCTCATGGGTGACTTTAATTTTCCTGATATCTGCTGGGAGAGCAATACAGCGGTGCATAGACAATCCAGGAAGTTTTTGGAAAGCATAGGGGACAATTTCCTGGCGCAAGTGCTAGAGGAGCCAACTAGGGGGGGCGCTTTTCTTGACCTGCTGCTCACAAACCGGGTAGAATTAGTGGTGGAAGCAAAAGTGGATGGGAATCTGGGAGGCAGTGACCATGAGTTGGTTGAGTTCAGGATCCTGACGCAGGGAAGAAAGGTAAGCAGCAGGATACGGACCCTGGACTTCAGGAAAGCAGACTTCGACTCCCTCAGGGAACGGATGGCCAGGATCCCCTGGGGGACTAACATGAAGGGGAAAGGAGTCCAGGAGAGCTGGCTGTATTTCAAGGAATCCCTGTTGAGGTTACAGGGACAAACCATCCCGATGAGTCGAAAGAATAGTAAATATGGCAGGCGACCAGCTTGGCTTAATGGTGAAATCCTAGCGGATCTTAAACATAAAAAAGAAGCTTACAAGAAGTGTAAGGTTGGACATATGACCAGGGAAGAGTATAAAAATATTGCTCGGGCATGTAGGAATGATATCAGGAGGGCCAAATCGCACCTGGAGCTGCAGCTAGCGAGAGATATCAAGAGTAACAAGAAGGGTTTCTTCAGGTATGTTGGCAACAAGAAGAAAGCCAAGGACAGTGTGGGCCCCTTACTGAATGAGGGAGGCAACCTAGTGACGGAGGATGTGGAAAAAGCTAATGTACTCAATGCTTTTTTTGCCTCTGTCTTCACTAACAAGGTCAGCTCCCAGACTGCTGCGCTGGGCATCACAAAATGGGGAAGAGATGGCCAGCCCTCTATGGAGATAGAGGTGGTTAGGGACTATTTAGAAAAGCTGGACGTGCACAAGTCCATGGGGCCGGACGAGTTGCATCTGAGAGTGCTGAAGGAATTGGCGGCTGTGATTGCAGAGCCATTGGCCATTATCTTTGAAAACTCGTGGCGAACCGGGGAAGTCCCGGATGACTGGAAAAAGGCTAATGTAGAGCCAATCTTTAAAAAAGGGAAGAAGGAGGATCCTGGGAACTACAGGCCAGTCAGCCTCACCTCAGTCCCTGGAAAAATCATGGAGCAGGTCCTCAAAGAATCAATCCTGAAGCACTTGCATGAGAGGAAATTGATCAGGAACAGCCAGCATGGATTCACCAAGGAAGGTCATGCCTGACTAATCTAATCGCCTTTTATGATGAGATTACAGGTTCTGTGGATGAAGGGAAAGCAGTGGATGTATTGTTTCTTGACTTTAGCAAAGCTTTTGACACCCGGTCTCCCACAGTATTCTTGTCAGCAAGTTAAGGAAGTATGGGCTGGATGAATGCACTATAAGGTGGGTAGAAAGCTGGCTAGATTGTCGGGCTCAACGGGTAGTGATCAATGGCTCCATGTCTAGTTGGCAGCCGGTGTCAAGTGGAGTGCCCCAAGGGTCGGTCCTGGGGCCGGTTTTGTTCAATATCTTCATAAATGATCTGGAGGATGGTGTGGATTGCACTCTCAGCAAATTTGCGGATGATACTAAACTGGGAGGAGTGGTAGATACGCTGGAGGGGAGGGATAGGATACAGAAGGACCTAGACAAATTGGAGGATTGGGCCAAAAGAAATCTGATGAGGTTCAATAAGGACAAGTGCAGGGTCCTGCACTTAGGATGGAAGAATCCAATGCACCGCTACAGACTAGGGACCGAATGGCTAGGCAGCAGTTCTGCGGAAAAGGACCTAGGGGTGACAGTGGACGAGAAGCTGGATATGAGTCAGCAGTGTGCCCTTGTTGCCAAGAAGGCCAATGGCATTTTGGGATGTATAAGTAGGGGCATAGCGAGTAGATCGAGGGACGTGATCGTTCCCCTCTATTCAACATTGGTGAGGCCTCATCTGGAGTACTGTGTCCAGTTTTGGGCCCCACACTACAAGAAGGATGTGGATAAATTGGAGAGAGTCCAGCGAAGAGCAACAAAAATGATTAGGGGTCTAGAACACATGACTTATGAGGAGAGGCTGAGGGAGCTGGGATTGTTTAGCCTGCAGAAGAGAAGATTGAGGGGGGATTTGATAGCTGCTTTCAACTACCTGAAAGGGGGTTCCAAAGAGGATGGCTCTAGACTGTTCTCAATGGTAGCAGATGACAGAACGAGGAGTAATGGTCTCAAGTTGCAGTGGGGGAGGTTTAGATTGGATATTAGGAAAAACTTTTTCACTAAGAGGGTGGTGAAACACTGGAATGTGTTACCTAGGGAGGTGGTAGAATCTCCTTCCTTAGAGGTTTTTAAGGTCAGGCTTGACAAAGCCCTGGCTGGGATGATTTAACTGGGAATTGGTCCTGCTTCGAGCAGGGGGTTGGACTAGATGACCTTCAGGGGTCCCTTCCAACCCTGATATTCTATGATTCTACTCCCTCTGTCTTGGGCTCGGGGAAAATGAGCCAAGCTATGCTGGGCCAAGGGGAGAGCTGCTGAGATTTTTCAGTCTCTTTTTAAGAACCCCAAAAAGGAGTAAAGAAGGAGGCATAGTTCATCCTCTCGTTATTTTGTCCACCAAACAGGCCTAATATCTGCCACACCAACTTTGGTCCATTAATTTCCAGACCCACATTTTCTGATTTATGGAGTCCAACCTCACACAGTCCCTGATTCTCATCAGCAAGACTTGTTTTTTGGTTTGGACTAATTCAGTCTGTCTGGTTTTCTTGCACCTGTTTATAATATTCTCTATTGAAAATAACTTGATCTGCTTTCCATGGTTAATTCCCAGGCAAAATGTTACAGGTTATTGTGATGTCTTAGGAACTTTCACATACTTTTTTTTTTACAACTGAGCTTATAATTAGGGTAAGTTTTTAGGCCCTATAATCACAACAGGTCCCACAAGGGAGTCAGGTCTCTGACTGAAGGGCAAGCATGGAAAAGGCCCCTGGAGGAATTCTGATGCCATAGGGTGGGAGAAGTCAGAATACAACTGTACCAAGGTGTGATGCACAGATATTGCAGCAAGGTGAGAGTTAAATATGAACGCTTCATGTTTCAGGAGCAGAATATAGTACAAGAATTTGGCCCAAGAGCTTCACGTGGTCAACACGACAGTGAGTTGCCCATCTGGAGAATTTCTTCCATTTTGAGGAATAAGCTTTCCTGGTGGAAGGTTTCTTGCTTTGCATAAAAATATCCTAGCAGCGACTGCAAGTTCAGTAGGGCTCAGCCAGCAGGCATCCAGGCCCTCTCAGTGCATCTCTGATCTTGGTTCTGAGCTATTATACTGATACAAGCCGGGAGGAGTATTGGGGGAAGAGGAGGAGGGCACCCCGGACACCTGTAACAGGTCAGGGCCAAAACTCTTTTGGCCAGTAAGGGGCTATCGGGATGACTATAGCTGTGTCCTGTCTGACCTTGCATCAGAGGAGAAAGGCATCCAGCAGGGAACCTGGGCTCAGGCCTTTCCTGGAGCAGAAGTTCAGACCCTTGCTGTTGTGCTCTGTGGCCAAGAAGTGTATGGTGGGAGTCTAGGATGGACTTCTGCAGTGACCACTCGTGGTTGGCCCCCCTGGTCTGCTCAGAAAGTCAGCCAGGTCGCTGCTGACTCCTGGAACGGACAGCCAGTGGGGTCGGCCCACGTTGATCGATCACTGCCCAGATGTGCTGTCAGGATTTGCATGGTGGAGTTCGGCAGAACAAGCAGGAACGCTATATAGACCCTCAGCTCCAGGACAGTCACAGGTAGGTTTAGGTCATTGTGAGACCATGTGCCTTGCATCTGTGAGCACTGCAGCCTGTCCCTGACGTGTCCATGATAAGAGTTGTCAGGGAGTAGCCAGAGAACGCCACCCCTTTTCTCACGCTCCCCAGGTCTAGCCGCCAGGCGAGCTCCCCCAGGACTCTGAGAAACTATACCCACTCGTTCCTGATGTCTGGATGGGGAATACATGGACCTCAGTCACACCTGTGATGACCATAGGTGGAGTCTGGCAAGTGGCATCACGTATGCGCGTGTTGGCATGCGGCCTGAGAGTCCCAGACCCACATGCACTGTCGGTCTTGCCCGTAGATCATTTACTTCTGACTGAAGAAAGTAGAATCCATCCTCCAGCAGGTAGGCCCGGGCTGATCCAGAATCAGTAGGAGCTCCTGTGAACTCTATTGTCTGCGACAGGGTGAGACAAGGAGTCCTAGCTGAGAGAACAGGGAAAGGTTGTATTGTAAGGCTGTTCCAGTCTCCTGCTGGGATCTGCCCATGACCAGCCAGTTGTCCAGGTATGGACAGAAATGGATTCCCTGTCTTCTTAAACATGATGCCGCTACAGCAAGGCCTTTGGCTCACACTCAACACCAGAGAGTCTGAAGGTCAGAACCCTGCACTGATAACGGTCAGGCCCCATTGTGAATCTGAGGTATTTCCTGTGGGCTGGGTATACACCCTGCAAATCAAGAGCTATGAACCAGTCTTGAGCTTGGAGAGAGATGATGGAGGCAGGTGTTACACTGTCTCAGGGTCAGGATGGGTACGTGTTCAGTCAGCGTCCTCAGGTCCAGGATTGGAAGACAACCTCTCTTCTTTGGAGTGAGGAAATACCAGGAGCAGAAGCATCTTCTCCCAATCTTTGTTGGACCTCTGCCATGGCTTCTAGATGTAGCAACAAGGCTTGTTCCGCTTGTAGCAAGCTCTCATGGAAGTGGGATGGGGTGGCCCCAGGCAAAGATCTGTAACATCCATTTATCTGATGTGATGGCAGATGATGCCAGGTGGAATGCGGCTAGGTGGCTTCTGAAGGTTGTGTTCTCTAGAGCGGGTCCAGTGCAGCTCTCGACTGTCTTGTTGATCCGTTGACGTGTGAAGGAGCAGATGCACTGTCGAGGAAAAGGAAGGTTGATGCCCATGTTGTAACTTGGGAGCTTCTTGGCATGACATTCCGACTGTATGGGGTGGCAAGACAGTGTGTGCTGCTGAGGCTGGGGATGCTACAGCCTGTTGAATGGAGGGGTGCAAGTCCTCAGAGAGTACAAGGTGGCTTTTGAGTCCTTCAGTGAATGAAGAGGGCTGGCCCCCTGCTCGCTCAGCAGCCTGGAGTCTTCACAGGGTACATCCTCAATCACAGCCTGGAGCCGCGGTGCACTGTCTATGGTCACTGTGGTGCCCAATGACCTGGCCATGGTGTCAGAAGAATCACCACCAGCTGGTTTACATCCTTGAGTTCTGCTCTGTCCCATGTCAGGAAGTTGTACTTCGCCATCAGGGCCTGACAGTTAGCCACGCGCAGCTGCAGCAAAGCTGGAGTATGACTTCTTCCCAAGCAGGGCGAGACATCTGGAGTCCTTGTGCTTTAGCTCAACCTCAACTTCTCTTGCCTAGCAATACGACAAAGGAGGCTGGGTCAACTGAGTGTACGAGAACTCAAATCCCATAGAGGCCGGTACCTGGAACTTCGTCTCAACTCACTTCACCATTAGCTTCCCTGTAGCAGACGCCAGCCACAGCCCATTAGCTGGGTCCAGCAGTCCCTCCTGTTGGCTGGGAAGGTGATCCTGCTGGACCAGAAGCCAAGAGGGGCTCAAACAGCTTGTGAGATTTCTCCAACCTGCCAAGGGTCTCAGCAACACTCACAAGGAGCTCCCGGAACAATTTAAAGTCATCCAGTGCCAGAACCAGTGCTGACAACACTGGTGATAACGGGAGAGATCTTCAGTGCTGAGATGGGGTGTCACGCTGCCCTGTCCCTGGAGTTGGCTGTTCCTGGTATTCAAGTGTCAATGGCCTGCTGGGGGGAGGGAGGGAGAGAGATCTCTTCCTTTTCCTCAATGGTGGAGACTGGCTTCTTGATGCTGGCCACGGTGGGCCCCCAGCACCCCACAGGGCCAAAACAACATGCCACAGAACCCTCTGGGTGGCTCAGGTGCTTCTCCAGAGCCAGGCTCTGTGCTGGCAGAACCTCCATCTCCCTAGCCCTTGATCTCGCATGGGGCTTGGAGGCTTTGCAGTCTATCCTTATGGGAGGACACCCAGCTCCTTCTTCATTTCTGCCTCGCTGCTCAGAGCAGTCCCTCTTGCTCCCTGACTTTGACCCCAGAGATGCCGGCGCCAGCTTCAACATGGACACTGAGGCTGGCCTCAATGCCTGTGCCTGGACAGATCCTTCCTCAGCGCTGGGTTCTCAGCGCTCCCTGCGGCACTGCCTGCGTCTGCCCAAGATGCCTTGCTGCTGCTGCTGGAACTTGTTTCCTAGGGCTCTGACAAGACCTTCAGGGACTGCTCCACCTCACACGTAGACTGGCTCATAGCTCACACAGTCTGGCAGAGAAGGCCAAGCACAGTGAATACTCAATTCCCTCAGGTAAGAGGCACACACTGCGTCCGTCCTTCAGGGAAACGAGTCCAGTGCAGGATGGACAAGGCTGGAAGCCCACAGGGCAGAGTCCACTATAAGGAGCCTGTATGGTCTGGTCTGACCACTGGAATTCAGTCCCAATGGTGGGATCGATTCATGGCTGACAAACAGTCGATCAGAAGTGATTGAGGATTTTGGAAATTTTAATAAAGTTTAGCTTGAGCTGAGAACTACAGGTTCCATGTCAGTGCCATGGGCGGTAAGAGGGAACTGAGGGTCATGGCTGCTCCACCTTTCATGCATCGTATGGGAGAGCGAGGCAGCAGAGGGCTCATGCCAGCTGGGGCAGACACAGCTAATCCGAAAAGCCTCCGGTCCGGTGTGCGTGAGGACCATGCTCAACCACAACAGGCTCCATGCTGACACACACTGAAGAACTAGTGCGGGCTGAAGTGCATGTTCCAGAAAGGCAGACCCAGATGTACCCAAAGGTTTGGCTTCCACGGCAATCCTCCTTAAAACCTTGGGCTCTTTGGCCTGCCTATGTGGAATCCCTCCGCTTCCCCCACGAGCCTGGTGTTGTAACGCCAGTACTCCCAGGGGACAGAAGGCAGAGGTTCATGTCAGCCCAGGTCACACTGCACTCTAGCTCTGCAAGCAAAACAACATGGTCATTAGCTCTGGGTGCGCTCTGAGGAAAGTGCTCGGATACATGCTCTGAAAGAACTGGAGAAGCCCCGTTGTACCAATGAGTCAAATTCTCCACAGGGAAAGCCTCATCCCTCAGCTCTATCTGCACCTGCTTTCTCTCATCCCTGAGAGATGGAGAATCCACCACTGCCCCAGGAGTTTGTTCCAACTGTTAATCACCCGCACGGGCCCTAATTCTAATTGGAATAGGTCTGGCTTTGACTTCCAGTGTGGGTCTTGTTCTACCTCTCTTGGCTAGATTAAAGAGCCTTTAGTCCACAGGATCTTCTCCCAGTGAAATCAAGTCACCTCCCTGTCTCCTTTTCACTGAGCGAAGCAGAATGAGCTTGTAAGTCTCTGGCTGCCAGGCATTTTCTCCACCCGCCAACCGTTACCCTGGCTCCTTTCCGTATCGTCTCCAGTTTTCCAACACCCTTGTTTAAAACGTTGCCACAGAGCTGGGGCTGTGTTTCCGCACTGGCTGCACCAATGCCGCATGGACAGGAGAATCCCCACTCTACTCCTATGCATACTCAGGGCTCCCCAGGTTTGTATTCCCCAGGACCTCATTAGCCCATTTTGCCACACACTGGGTGCTAATTTTCTCATGAGAATGTTGTGCAGTACTAAGTCAAATGCCTTAAAGTCTAGGCACATTACAGGTGCAGTTACCTTTATCAACCACACTCGTCATCCCAAAGAATTAAATCAGGCTTGACAAGCCCCATTTGCCATAAAACCACATGGACTGGCATTAATTATATGCCTATCCTTTAATTTACTGATTGAATATAGCAGGGAGTGGACAGCAGGGGGGGATGGATAGCTTAGTGGTTTGAGCACTGGCCTGCTAAACCCAGGGTTGGGAGTTCAATCCTTGAGGGGGCCATTTAGGGATCTGGGGCAAAAATTGGGGATTGGTCCTGCTTTGAGCAGGGAGTTGGAATAGATGACCTCCTGAGGTCCCTTCCAACCCTGATATTCTATGATTCTAACCTTATGTCCAGCCCAGGGAGACGACCCATGGCTCCGGGGTGGTAACAAACTGGGGAGAGCTGCCCCAGAACCACGAGAGGGTCACATGCTGGAAAAGGAGCCAAATCCAGCCACGTTTCCCTGCCTGCTTTGTGCACAGCTCTGTGCCACTACCCACCGTCCCGTGCTGGGAGGCAGAGTTCAGCTGGGCATCAGCACCCTTGCCCAGAGCAGGGCACAGCATACAGATACAGCCCCGGAAATGCCAACCACCCTTGCTGTGACCACGGCAGAGGCAGGGGTCCTGAGACACAGAAGGGACTCACCTCCTGGCATAGGCATACAGCACATGTTTCCGCTCCTGCAGGGACAAATGCCTCTCCACAGGGGACTTCGCAAAGAGCTTCATAGACGGCTGGGGGAAGAGAGCATTCAGGGAGCAGCCACACTGCATGGCCAGGCAAGTTGCCAAGTAGCCCAGTGCCCGCCCGTCCCCACCCACCTTATCCTGACCTCAGTGCCCGCACCTCTCACTAAGAGAGTCTGTGCTAGAGGCTGCAGAAGACTCCAGTCCCATTAGTATCACAGGCTGGAGCTTGGGTGACCACAGCCAAACCAGCCCACAGTGCCCAGCTCTCCACACACTCAGGCCATGAGTTTGGTCTAGCGAGGGAGAGGCAGCCCATCAGCCCTGTTCCTGGCCCTGACTTGTCTGCTTTCTCAGCAATCCCAGCTCTCTCGAACCCCAGCCACCAGCTCTTGGGGGCAGGCCCCCGCGCAGCCCTGAGAGGGCCTGTGGCCAGCGGATTCAGCCTCCCCGGTCCCCCTCTCGATGTCCCGCCAGCAGGCACCTTGGAGGAGGATGAAGCTGCAGGGCACTGAGGGCTGGAAGCCGCTGAAGTCTGGGACGTAGACGGAGCAAGCAGGCCGGTCTCCGGCTCCTTGTCCTCAGGGAGGAGGGGCACCCGGCCCTCCAGGAGGTTGGCGATGGTAGTGTCCACACAGTTGGTCTGGGCTGTGGGGACACAGGGGCTCAGTTAGAAGGGGAGCTGCTGCTGAAGCTAAGATACCTGTGCAGGGGTTCTCCATGTCCCAACAAGCCCCACAGCACAGCAGTCCCCAGGCCTTCACGCCGGGTGCTGGGGAGCTCTGTGACAGAAGGATACGAAGGGCAGCAACCAGCCTCTGCCCCACAAGGTCTGCACGAAGGTCCCAGGTACACGCTTACCCAGGTCTCTCCTGATGGTTCCCAGAGACACATGTGGGAGCACTTCCTTGACCCGCTGGGCCATCTCCGTGATCCGCACATCCTCGTCAGCAAGAGGCCCGACACCAGCCAGGCTGGGAGATGCCCTGGGCCTGGCAACCAAGGACTGGCTTGAGGCTGCAGGAGTAAGAACAGAGGGTATTAATGGGCAGCCAAGAGGAGAGTGCAGGGCCCCAAGCTAGGCTGGCCAGGGGAGAGATGACCCACTGGCGTCTCTAGCTCCTACAGCCTCAATGAGGGGACCCCCCCTCTCACCAGGTCTGCCCTTATCCCAGTCTGGAGCAGGCAGGCTGGGGTAACACCCTTTCCCAGGAGTGCCTCCTGCTTCCCCAGGGCGGGGGCTGGCACTGGAGGACCATGTCCTTTTCCCTCCCCCAGGTGTGAAGCTTTAACAGCAGAACTGGGGCAGCTACCAAGGGAGAAAGTGGGAAGCACAGTGGCTCTGCCAGAGCCCAGGCACGTGCTCCACAGCAAGGAGGGCAGACACACACCTGGGGCAAGGTGGTGAGGCGGGGTGTGTCTCAGCCTCTTCATATGCTCGGCTTTATCCGCTGCAGTGAGTCGCGTAGAAATCACACCCAGTTCCACAGCCAAGAGCTACAGAAAACACACAGGGGAGAGTCAGCAGAGTCACACACCCAGGGAAACAAGATCCGGGGATTGGTACGTTCCCAGGTGTAAAGTCTGAGGCCATTTTCTGCAGCCACATTAGGACAGGAGCTAAAAAGCAGAAAGTCACATGCTCCCATTCCATCTAAATTACATTAAAACAATGAATTTTGGGGCAGTTAAGAAGGCAGCGCTCCTGTCCTGTCCATCACCACCAGATAAAGAAACAGATCTTAAGATGTTTTAAAAAAAAATTTGTTTTGCATTCTGTCTGACAAGGAATCACTTATCAACAGTTGTGATAGCGAAATCCCTACTTCTTTATTGTTATGCCTTTATGGTCCCCACTTCTCTACTGTTTATCTGTAGGGACTCTGTCTGGTTCTTTGATTGTTTCTGTCTGTCTCGTGACTAATTTTGCAAGATTTAAATCAACTAAGGTGATGGGGTACGATTGGTTAAACAATTGTTTCTCAATATGTTAGGATTGGTCAAAAAATTATTTTGTAGTACTTTAGTTTAAAATGATTGGTTAAGGTATCGCTAACCAGGACTCAAGTTTAACTAACTGGGGTCCAAAAGGAAATTCTTTGGAACCTAATTCAGATACAGCCCAAGATCAGAGGTGCCAGACCTCAAGACCCTACCAACTATACTGTGCAGAAGCTGGCATCCCTGGACCAGTAGTTCTCAAGCTTTCCAGACTACTGTACCCCTCTCAGGAGTTGCATTTGTCTTGCGTACCCCCCAAGTTTCACCTAACTTAACTACTTGCCTACAAAATCAGACATTAAAATACAAAAAAGTGTCACAGCACACTATTATTGAAAAATTGCTGACTCTCTCATTTTTTCTGTATGAAATTTTAGTTTGTATTGACTTCGCTAGTGCTTTTATGGAAGCCCGTTGTAAAACAAGGCACATATCTAGAAGAGTTGATGTATCCCCTGGAAGACCTGTGTACCCCCAAGGGTACACGTACCCCTGGTTGAGAACCACTGCCCTGGACAACCTGATCCTGACTGGCAACCAGGAAAAATTTGCCTGCCTTATTGAGAGTGGCAAGCATTGTATGCTTATAACGTGTATTCTCTTTTGGTAACTGTTAATAAATAGAGTTTAAGGATATTACTGTATTATTGTGTAAGGAGCTTTCGCTGGTAAAAGGCCTGCAAACCTACAGAAGACTATGCCGAGCCCTAGGAACTGGGAAAGGGTAGGTGCCTTTCACCCAGAGCTGTAGGAACTGGGAAAGGGAGGGGTGCCTAAATTAACTGGGTTATGCCTTGAGCCCACGGAAGGGTAAAGGTAGGGTGTCCTAGAGCGCGCGGGTAACAGGGAGATCGCCACAAACAAATACTGGCACTTTGTTGGCTATTGGTGCCAGACAGCACCACCCTGCATTTGACAGATTATTAGAAATCCTTGCTACCACCATAGCAGTGTCACCTGCCAGCTCTCTCCGTGCTCTGGGATGGAGATGACCTGGTCTTCCCCAGCGTCAGCACACTAAGCTCTGAGCTTTGCTTTCCCCTCGGCTGTGGTAAATTCCATTTCTATATCCACATTCCCATTAGCCAGCCTGCCCTGGCCACTGAAGTTAGCTCCCCCTTGAGCTGTGGAGGGGCAAATAAATAGCAGGCCATGGAAGGATATGGCAAATTGGGGGGTAACAAATATGGGCCCAGAGATACCCACTCCATCCAGACACACTCTGGCCCCTCCCTGAAGATGCTCTCTGTCCCCAAAACAGGCACGGCTCACATCCACTGATCCAGTCCCAACCCTCCTCTAGGACGCCCTGCAAATACAGCAGCCCCAGCTCTCCCTCCCCCAGGCCCCTCCTACCTCTTGAACTCGGAGCGCAAACTCCTCATTCAGCTCATCAGCTTGTCTGAAGACAGGCGGCATCCACCTGATGGGAGACAAAGGCACTGGGCTGACTGCTCCTGGCATGGCTGAGAGCCTGGGCACCAGGGCCCTTCCCTGAGTCCACTGTGAAACCGAGCTCCCCATGCCCAGCAACAGGATCACGCCCCGGGGGTAGCAATGTGAACAAGAGGTGTGGCAGAAGAGGGAAGTGGGCGGGGGGGCGGGGGGCGGGGCACTATCAGGGGAGGAATTGGGCCCATTCAATTTAGTCTCTGCGTTAAGGGTTCGGAAAAGGGGTGTCAGTGGCCTGTTAATGTGGTTCCCAGACCCAGACTGGGAGGAGCTGCTGCCCCAGTGAGGGCAGCAAGAATGCAGAGGCACCTGGGTCAGACACAAGGTGTGGGCAGGAAAACTACTATGTGCATCACAGCCTGGGGGAAAAGGACACAGCCTGTCCCCAGGCTCCCTTCTGGGAGGGACTCAACAGAGGCCCTTTCCTCAGACTAGGGAAGGAGAGATCCCCCACAGATCCGGCTCTCCTCCTCTTTAGCTCGCACTGCCACAATGAGGGAGAAGGGGACATAGGGGAAGAGCCCAGCAAGTGGCCCTGTTCAGGGACTGTGCCCTCAAGACGCTGCGCTCTGGCAAGCAGCTGGGGAGATTTTGCTCACCGATACCCCAAACTGAGCTGCACGCTGTAATACAGACATGCTGAGCCACTCTGCCAGCCGAGGGTGGAAGGAGAATGGCTTAAGCCCTGGGATTCACAGGGAGAGGGGCCCAGCCTGCATTGCTCAAACGAGGGAAGAAGGGGAGGGTCAGGAGAAGCCTCCCAGCAGGGAGAGGGATCGACTTGAGGGAAAGGCTGAGCCAGCTGCAGGGAACCACGGAAGCGCAGAGGAGGCAGGAGCTGACAAGGGAAATACAGCAGAGAAAGGTGGGGAAAAGGGCCCGGGGAGACCAAGGCACCCCTCACCAGTACTGGATCCCTCTCCCTCTGACAGGGGACAAACCCCACTCAGGAACCAGGAGCCCAGAAAGAGGCTCCTCCCACATCAGGAACCTGGAGAGCAGACAAGCTGGCCCTCGGCACCCGGCTGAACAGCCTAGGACCAAGGCCCAGGGCCAGCAGCACTGACACTGGCAGTGGCAGGAGTGGATACAGCAGGGTCTCTCGGCAGAGCTGAGTGAGGTAAACACAGCAGGACCCTGCCCCACCCCCCTCCTCAAAGGAGAGCGAGAGATAGTACCTTACTTGATAAACTGTGAAGGGAACAAAGAAGGTCCAGAACAGCTCTGTGATCCAGGAGGAGTCGGCCACACTCTGGAGAAGAGAGCACAGTGAGACTACGGCTGGGGACAGAGCCGCACACAGCCAGCGAGACAGGGGCAGCCATGGACATGCCCAAAGGAAGGAAGAGGAGCACAGCAAAGACCTGCTCTGAGGCAAATCCAGGCAGGATGCTTTCTCACCAGGCAGAACTAAGAGGGACTGAGACAGGGAGACCTACAGACGACTAGCACCAACTGATTACATAGCTCCAGGACTCGCCCCCCTCCTACATCAGAGCAGACAGGTGTCCCCCCCGGCCCCCTGTAACTGAGAAGGAGAACATGCTCTCAGATGAAAGACTGGTAATTGCTTCAGGCCTATGGACCATGAACAATTTTCTGGACTCACAGGAAGGCCCTACTCTCTTGGCCAGAATCATAGTAAGGAAGCATGTTGGACTCGGCGACCTAGCTTGGATCTGTTTTGGGCACTAGGATGCCTATTACACAGACAATTCATAGCTAAGGAGCACCTGGACCAGACAAAACCTGAAGATTTTCCAGACCTGTCAAGACCTTGTGAGAAAAATAAGTCTGAATTCCCATACAACCTATTTTTATTTCTTAAACTGATTTCACTGAGAGATTGAAAACCTAGCAGATCTTAAGCATAAAAAAGAAGCTTACAAGAAGTGGAAGGTTGGACATATGACCAGGGAAGAGTATAAAAATATTGCTTGGGCATGTAGGAATGAAATTAGGAGGGCCAAATCGCACCTGGAGCTGCAGCTAGCGAGAGATGTTAAGAGTAACAAGAAGGGTTTCTTCAGGTATGTTGGCAACAAGAAGAAAGCCAAGGAAAGTGTGGGCCCCTTAATGAATGAGGGAGGCAACCTAGTGACAGAGGATGTGGAAAAAGCTAATGTACTCAATGCTTTTTTTGCCTCTGTCTTCACGAACAAGGTCAGCTCCCAGACTGCTGTGCTGGGCATCACAACATGGGGAATAGATGGCCAGCCCTCTGTGGAGAAAGAGGTGGTTAGGGACTATTTAGAAAAACTGGACGTGCACAAGTCCATGGGGCCGGACGAGTTGCATCTGAGAGTGCTGAAGGAATTGGCGGCTGTGATTGCAGAGCCATTGGCCATTATCTTTGAAAACTCGTGGCGAACGGGGGAAGTCCCGGATGACTGGAAAAAGGCTAATGTCGTGCCAATCTTTAAAAAAGGGAAGGAGGATGATCCTGGGAACTACAGGCCAGTAAGCCTCACTTCAGTCTCCGGAAAAATCATGGAGCAGGTCCTCAAAGAATCAATCCTGAAGCACTTACATGAGAGGA
The DNA here is from genome assembly GCF_965140295.1 of Lepidochelys olivacea. NCBI lineage: Eukaryota > Metazoa > Chordata > Testudines > Cheloniidae > Lepidochelys > Lepidochelys olivacea. Next base: position 149,760,377 of record NC_140414.1, read on the forward strand.
AAGTGATCAGGAACAGTCAGCATGGATTCACCAAGGGAAGGTCATGCCTGACTAATCTAATCGCCTTCTATGATGAGATTACTGGTTCTGTGGATGAAGGGAAAGCAGTGGATGTATTGTATCTTGACTTTAGCAAAGCTTTTGACACCCGGTCTCCCACAGTATTCTTGTCAGCAAGTTAAGGAAGTATGGGCTGGATGAATGCACTATAAGGTGGGTAGAAAGTTGGCTAGATTGTCGGGCTCAACGGGTAGTGATCAATGGCTCCATGTCTAGTTGGCAGCCGGTATCAAGTGGAGTGCCCCAGGGGTCGGTCCTGGGGCCGGTTTTGTTCAATATCTTCATAAATGATCTGGAGGATGGTGTGGATTGCACTCTCAGCAAATATGCGGATGATACTAAACTGGGAGGAGTGGTAGATACGCCGGAGGGCAGGGATAGGATACAGAGGGACCTAGACAAATTGGAGAACTGGGCCAAAAGAAATCTGATGAGGTTCAATAAGGATAAGTGCAGGGTCCTGCGCTTAGGATGGAAGAACCCAATGCACAGCTACAGACTAGGGACCGAATGGCTAGGCAGTAGTTCTGCGGAAAAGGACCTCGGGGTGACAGTGGACGAGAAGCTGGATATGAGCCAGCAGTGTGCCCTTGTTGCCAAGAAGGCCAATGGCATTTTGAGATGTATAAGTAGGGGCATAGCGAGCAGATCGAGGGACGTGATCGTTCCCCTCTATTCGACATTGGTGAGGCCTCATCTGGAGTACTGTGTCCAGTTTTGGGCCCCACACTACAAGAAGGATGTGGATAAATTGGAGAGAGTCCAGCGAAGGGCAACAAAAATGATTAGGGGTCTGGAACACATGACTTATGAGGAGAGGCTGAGGAAACAGGGATTGTTTAGTCTGCAGAAGAGAAGAATGAGGGGGGATTTGATAGCTGCTTTCAACTACCTGAGAGGTAGTTCCACAGAGGATGGTTCTAGACTATTCTTAGTGGTGGAAGAGGACAGGACAAGGAGTAATGGTCTCAAGTTGCAGTGGGGGAGGTTTAGGTTGGATATTAGGAAAAACTTTTTCACTAGGAGGGTGGTGAAACACTGGAATGCGTTGCCTAGGGAGGTGGTGGAATCTCCTTCCTTAGGAGTTTTTAAGGTCAGGCTTGACAAAGCCCTGGCTGGGATGATTTAATTGGGTATGGGTCCTGCTTTTGAGCAGGGGGTTGGACTAGATGACCTCCTGAGGTCCCTTCCAACCCTGATATTCTATGATGCTATGATTTTAAAGTTACTTCTCTATCAAGATGAAACTTTCAAAGATAAAGTGCTTGATTTACAACTTAATTCCTACATATATAGATTATTAAATTGTTGATTGAGAGAGTAATAAAAAATTTGACCAAAAGATGTCCAACTTATTTTTAATGTTGCTAATGGATGAATGCTGAGTGGCTGGTTGTTACTAGGACTCTTCAATCAAAGACTTTTTTTTTATTTTTTGGTCAAATTTTCCATACACCGGTGACAAAGTCATCTCAAGACTTTTTCACTCCAGTAAAATCATGTCATTTTCCCCACCGAGTAGTCCCATATTGTCTCTTTTTGATATTTTGGAGGATCAGATTTACAGTCTCTGTGGTATGCAAATCACTGAATATTGTGACTTATGTCACATCAATCAAGAGGCCACACTAGACAGAGACAAGCCTCTCCCTGCACTCAAAGGAGACCCCCACTAGCAAGAAGCAATGTTCCAGCAGCATCTGTCAAGAATTTCCCTTTTCTCTTTTGTTTGTATTAAATGGGAGGTGTCCCAACCTTTACATTCCCTAATTTTAAGCTGTCACAGGGTGTCTGAGTCCACTGGGGGAAGCCACAATGGTCCTCAGTTTTAAAGTCTTAGACACCCATCAAAGTGTATCCTACAGTCTGTGTTTAGAAGCCCTAAAAAAATTACTGCCAGGTGTGACTTTTGGCACATAAGACTGGTCAAACTTCTGCTCGTCAGAGTTTCGTTGGAATCTGTTATAAACTGTCTGTTGGAAGGTGGGGTAGGAGGGGCTTAGTGCCACAACACAAGAACTGAAAGCCAAGGAAGTAGCTTTGTATTTGGCTCTGAAACTGTGGTTTAAACATTTGATCATTTGGTTTCAGTATTAAAATATTTAACACTCCCAAATTATAAATTTGATTAACTGGTAAAATTCCTTACTTGGGGTTTATGAACAAATGGACAGCTGCCTCCACAGATTCCTTCCTAGGCTTTATAAAGGTGGATTATTTGTTGTATTAATCTGGTGATGCAACTAGTCTGGTGATGTAGTTGAAATACTGTATTGAAAGTACCTGGTTGATTTGATAGTTACACTGTTTTATTTGTAGATTAGTTTAGCAGTATTAACAGAAGCTAAGCTGAGCTGATATTTTCTGGATTTTGTTTAATAGTTTTAATAGTATTTTAAAACTGATATGGAGTCACATTTCTTTCAATCAGCACCACAGGTCTCAGACCTTTTGAGCACTGCATGGATAATAGCTGGCAAATGTTAGTCCCTAAACAGCTCCCCTCAATTAACCTTTGGTTCTCACAGCCTGGCATTGTGTGGCTAGAACTCCTGGAACTTCCTTGGTTATTCTGACAGCCAGGGACAATCCCTGGATGAAAGAGACTTATGTAGGGTGGGGGCCTTTTGTCTATTATTTCTTGGTGTCTGTCCCTTTGCTTTCCTTATTTTCTACTCTCAGTTGTGGGTCTAATGGGTATCAGGGCAGACAAACTGCTCTGACAACACACTTTCCAGGTGCAGTCCCTACCTGCTTCGTAGGCCTCACCTGACCCAGCTGCTCAGAGAGGGAATCTGCACTTGTGACTGACCCAGACCCCAGATTTCAGCCTGAGCAAATATCCATGGAGAAGGGTGTCCTTGCTTGCCTAAGAGAGGATGCTAGCTCTGGCTCCATGTGACAGCTGTATAACCATCCATCCACATCTGCCCATTACAGAGCAACTCCTTCCTGTCCCTCACCCCACCATTTTATCGCTGCCTCTATCTGTTCAATCAGTTTCCCTCAACTCAAGCCCAAAGTCACAGCTTCAAGGGAGCTGAAAACGTTTTGGTTGCAACCCACTGAACGGCGTCACTGTCAACATATTAACACGAGCATCCGAGAGGAGAACTGTGATGTGCTTCGTGTGCAAGCCTAGGCCTTGGCAGACCTGAGCTAGCTCCCTGTGTGCCTGGGGGCGAGTCACCAAGTCCCTCAGGGGACAATTGCGCTTCCTGATCTTGTGGGGTATTGTGAGAATAAGTGTGTCAAGATTGGTGGGGTGCTGAGATACCAGTGATGGGACCCAGAAAAAAGCCTTGCCTAGGCAGGTTGATAGATTACTTAAGAGATGTGTGAGAGGCAAAGCTGATGTCAGTGAAATTCCCTGGGAGGAAGCAGAACACCTGCCTCACATGGCCACCGAGAAGTTTGACACGACGGGAAAGAACCCCAAAGCTCAGCAGTAGGCCACAGGGTGCAAAGTAAGGGCAATAGTAACCCTCTAGCCATGACCCCCCCTAAGCTGTACACATCCATTATGGGCTAGGGGCTCTTTGCCCCATACCTCAGGACTCACCACAGCAATTAAGGGCCTCTGAACTTGCAGAGCCACCGGCTGAATCATGTCCAGGATTGAGAATGGCCAGGAGCTGAAAAGAAAACATCCCAGCGATTAACAAAGGCCACAGAGATGGGATAAAGCTGTCCTGTCCCCAGGAACATCCCCCACCACCGCTACCTGAAGCGAAGAAGGCCGACTCGGCCATTAGTGGCTGCCTCCTCTGGGAACAGCAGCAGAGGTGGATTCCCCCCATGGGACGAATACACCTTCAGGGAATCCACCAGCTCTGCCCGGCTCCCCACCGCCCCCAGCTCCATGAATCCCCGTGACCAACAGATGAAACCCGGCGTGCCATTCAGTGCAGGCTGCAAGAGAAGAGCAAGGGCAAATTAGTGACCCCCACCCAGTCTCCCTGCTAAGACTCCAGCCTGCTGGTTGATTTGGGTCCTGGCTACGTGAGAGCCTCTTCCCTCCCCAGACACTGCAACAGCAGCTGAGTGTCCTCCGAACAACCCCCAGCTGTGAATGGGAGAAGAGGGGCCTTGGTTACAAGATTTGTCACCCTCCCAACCCAAAGTGTGTTGCCCTTTAGGACTGCACAAAGTACAAGTCCCCTCAGGGGAGAGTGTTTATTAGCACTATCGATTAATCGCAGTTAACTCATGCGATTAACTAAAAAAATAAATAATTCTAATTTAAAAAATTAATCACGATTAATCGCAGTTTTAATCGCACTATTAAACAACAGAATACCAATTGAAATTTATTAAATATTTTGGATGTTTTTCTACATTTTCATATATAATGTATTCTGAGATGTAACTGAAATCAAAAGGTATATTATTTTTTATTATGAATATTAACACGTAAAAATGATAAACAAAACAAATAGTATTTTTCAATTCACTTCATACTGTAGTGCAATCTCTTTGTCATGAAAGTGCAACTTACAAACGTGCATGGTAATCAAGGTGGGCCATGTCCAGCACAAATCCAGGCTCTCTCACCCCGCCCCCTTTCCCCCCCCCTCCCCGGGGGACGGACACACACACACACACAAACTCACTCTCCTGCTGGCAATAGCTCATCCAAACTGACCACTCTCCAAGTTTAATCAGAACGTCTGGGGGAGGAGGGGTAGGAAAAAACAAGGGGAAATAGGCTACCTTGCATAATGACTTAGCCACTCCCAGTCTCTATTTAAGCCTAAATTAATAGTGTCCAATTTGCAAATGAATTCCAATTCAGCAGTTTCTCGCTGGAGTCTGGATTTGAAGTTTTTTTGTTTTAAGATAGCGACCTTCATGTCTGTGATTGCGTGACCAGAGAGATTGAAGTGTTCTCCGACTGGTTTATGAATGTTATAATTCTTGACATCTGATTTGTGTCCATTTCATAGAATCATAGAATATCAGGGTTGGAAGGGACCCCAGAAGGTCATCTAGTCCAACCCCCTGCTCAAAGCAGGACCAATTCCCAATTAAATCATCCCAGCCAGGGCTTTGTCAAGCCTGACCTTAAAAACCTCTGAGGAAGGAGATTCTACCACCTCCCTAGGTAACGCATTCCAGTGTTTCACCACCCTCTTAGTGAAAAAGTTTTTCCTAATATCCAATCTAAACCTCCCCCACTGCAACTTGAGACCATTACTCCTCGTTCTGTCATCTGCTACCATTGAGAACAGTCTAGAGCCATCCTCTTTGGAACCCCCTTTCAGGTAGTTGAAAGCAGCTATCAAATCCCCCCTCATTCTTCTCTTCTGCAGGCTAAACAATCCCAGCTCCCTCAGCCTCTCCTCATAACTCATGTGTTCCAGTCCCCTAATCATTTTTGTTGCCCTTCGCTGGACTCTCTCCAATTTATCCACATCCTTCTTGAAGTGTGGGGCCCAAAACTGGACACAGTACTCCAGATGAGGCCTCACCAACGTCGAATATAGGGGAACGATCACGTCCCTCGATCTGCTCGCTATGCCCCTACTTATACATCCCAAAATGCCATTGGCCTTCTTGGCAACAAGGGCACACTGCTGACTCATATCCAGCTTCTCGTCCACTGTCACCCCTAGGTCCTTTTCCGCAGAACTGCTGCCTAGCCATTCGGTCCCTAGTCTGTAGCTGTGCATTGGGTTCTTCCGTCCTAAGTGCAGGACCCTGCACTTATCCTTATTGAACCTCATCAGATTCCTTTTGGCCCAATCCTCCAATTTGTCTAGGTCCTTCTGTATCCTATCCCTCCCCTCCAGCGTATCTACCACTCCTCCCAGTTTAGTATCATCCGCAAATTTGCTGAGAGTGCAATCCACACCATCCTCCAGATCATTTATGAAGATATTGAATAAAACCGGCCCCAGGACCGACCCTTGGGGCACTCCACTTGACACCGGCTGCCAACTAGACATGGAGCCATTGATCACTACCCGTTGAGCCCGACAATCTAGCCAGCTTTCTACCCACCTTATAGTGCATTCATCCAGCCCATACTTCCTTAACTTGCTGACAAGAATACTGTGGGAGACCGGGTGTCAAAAGCTTTGCTAAAGTCAAGAAACAATACATCCACTGCTTTCCCTTCATCCACAGAACCAGTAATCTCATCATAAAAGGCGATTAGATTAGTCAGGCATGACCTTCCCTTGGTGAATCCTTGCTGGCTGTTCCTGATCACTATCCTCTCATGCAAGTGCTTCAGGATTGATTCTTTGAGGACCTGCTCCATGATTTTTCCAGGGACTGAGGTGAGGCTGACTGGCCTGTAGTTTTCTTTTACGTAGAGACTGTCCAGTTTGACCAATGTAAATGGCAGAGGGGCATTGCTGGCACATGATGGCATATATCACACTGGTGGATGTGCAGGTGAACGAGCCTCTGATAGTGTGGCTGATGTTATTAGGCCCTGTGATGGTGTTCCCTGAATAGATATGTGGGCACAGTTGGCAACGGGCTTTGTTGCAAGGATAAGTTCCTGGGTTAGTGGTTCTGTTGTGTGGTATGTGGTTGTTGGTGAGTATTTGCTTCAGGTTGCGGGGCTGTCCCATGCACATTGTAGGGAGAGTGGTCACTTTGGATGAGCTATTACTAGCAGGAGAGTGAGTTTGTGTGTGTATGGGGGTGGGGGGGTGAGAAAACCTGGATTTGTGCTGGAAATGGTCCATCTTGATGATCACTTTAGATAAGCTATTACCAGCAGGACAGTGGGGTGGGAGGAGGTATTGTTTCATGATCTCTGTGTGTATATAATATCTGCTGCAGCTTCCACGGTATGCATCCGATGAAGTGAGCTGTAGCTCACGAAAACTCATGCTCAAATAAATTGGTTAGTCAATAAGGTGCCACAAGTACTCCTTTTCTTTTTGCGAATACAGACTAACACGGCTGTTACTCTGAAACTTGTCAACTTACAAATGTAGATTTTCTTGTTGTTACATAACTGCACTTAAAACCAAAACAAAGTAAAACTTCAGAGCCTACAAGTCCACCCAGTACTACTACTTGTTCAGCCAACTGCTAAGACAAACAAGTTTGTTCACATTTACAGGAGATAATGCTACCCTCTTCTTATTTACAGTGTCACCAGAAAGTGAGAACAGGCATTTGCATGGCATTTTTGTGGCTGGTATTGCAAAGTATTTACGTGCCAGATATGTAAAAATTGGTATGCCCCTTCATGCTTCGGCCACCATTCCAGAGGATATGCTTCCATGATGATGATGCTTGTTAAAAAAATGTGTTAATTAAATTTGTGACTGAACCCCTTGGGGAAGAATCATATGTCCCCTGCTCTGTATTGTTCCCACATTCCACTATATATTTCATGTTATAGCAATCTTGGATGATGACCCAGCATGTTGTTCGTTTTAAGAACACCTTCACTGCAGATTTCACAAAACGCAAAGAAGGTACAATGTAAGATATCTAAAGATAGCTACAGCACTGGACCAAAGGTTTAAGAATCCGAAGTGCCTTCCAAAATCTGAGAGGGACGAGGCGTGGAGCATGCTTTCAGAAGTTTTAAAAGAGCAACACTCCAATACGGAAACTACAGACCCTGAAACACCAAAAAAGAAAATCTATCTTCTGCTGGTGGCATCTGACTCAGGTGATGAAAATGAACGTGTCGGTGCGCACTGCTTTGGATTGTTATCGAGCAGAACTCATCAGCATGGATGCATGTTCCCTGGAATGGTGGCTGAAGCATGAAGGGACATATGAATCTTTAGCACATCTGGCACGTAAATATCTTGCAATGCCAGCTACAACAGTGCCATCTCTTTCAGGTGACATTGTAAACAAGAATCAGGCAGCATTCTCTCCTGCAAATGTAAACAAACTTCTTTGTCTGAACAACTGGCTGAACAAGAAGTAGGACTGAGTGGACTTGCAGGCTCTAAAATTTTACATTGTTTTATTTCTGAATGCAGGTTATTTTTTTTTGGTTTTTTTTTTAATATAATTCTACATTTGTACATTCAACTTTCATGATTAAGAGATTGCACTACACTACTTGTATTAGGTCAACAGAAAAATACTATTTTGTTTTTTTACAGTGTAAATAATTGTAATCAAAAATTAATATAAAGTGAGCAGTGTACATTTTGTATTCTGTGTTGTAATTGAAATCAATGTATTTGAAAACGTAGAGAACATCCAAAAATATTTAAATAAATGGTATTCTATTGTTGTTTAACAGTAAGAAAAGGAGTACTTGCGGCACCTTAGAGACTAACCAATTTATTTGAGCATAAGCTTTCATGAGCTACAGCTCAGCTCACGCAAGCTTATGCTCAAATAAATTGGTTAGTCTCTAAGGTGCCACAAGTACTCCTTTTCTTTTTGTGAATACAGACTAACACAGCTGTTACTCTGAAACTTGTTTAACAGTGTTATTATCCGTAATTAATTTTTTTAATTGCTTGACAGTGCTATTTGGCTAGACCCTCATCACAAAGCATCGCTCAGTGCTTCCTGGACAGATGCAGGCAGCCCTCTGCAACCACAGGAAACAGCCAGCACCCTGGGAAAGCCCCAAACCCAACTGTGCTTCCGCTCATGTCTATTTAAAGAGCCAGGAAGGGGAGACAGAGGCTACATGCTCGCTTGGGCAGCCCGGTTCCCGGCCCCTCCTTAATTTGAGCCAATCAGAACCCAACAGCATAACACACGAGCCTAAAGAGAACCTCAAGGCTTATTCAATTATTCATTCATAAAGACAGACCCAGGAGCCAGTGCCCAATCCCTGAACAGGTCACTAAGTGCTTCTCCAGGGAGAAGCGCTTAAGGGCGCAGCCCCAGACCCCTACAAGACTCACTGTATTGCACGAGGTCAGTAGGCTGATGACACTGTGATCGAAGTGCGTCACGTGGTTGGCAATATAAACCCTGACATTGGCATCCCGGAGATGGGGGTCACTTTGCCGCACAAACAGACCCAGCACTGAGCACATCACACGCACGATAAACCTAACAACAGGAACAGAAACACCCAAACCTATTGTGACCAGAACTGGTTTAAATGACCAGTGAATAAAGACGAGACTAGCAAGGGCTGTACAGGCGCCTTGGGATTAAGACTGAGGAGCACCAGAATTGTGCCATGTGGGAGGACACGGTGGGTGGGAGGAAGCTTAGGGCTGGGATAGCAGGGGCACCAACTAGCAGAACTGTGTGGGGAGAGCAGGCTGCTGGCTGCTTTCAGCCCCTGCAGTCTGTCACTTGGGCAAAAGAAACCTGTTGTCAGCCCACATGTGTCATGGGGCTCAGGCCCTATAGTCACCAGCAAAGGAGCCTCCTTGTTCGGGACTGGGGATGAAGGGTCTGCTAAGCACAAAAAGCACCAGGACAGAGCAGCCACAATTCCAACTTACACCCCTAACAGCAAGCCCCAGTGGACCAGAGAGAGGCAGCTCCAACTCCATGGAGAACTGGGGGCTCCATAGGATGGCTTTGCAGACAAGTCAGAGATGGCTATTTGCTGGATTTTTGGGGTGGGAGGCTGAAAAGGGCCCCAACTCTCCCCAGGCAGCCCCACACCCACCCTAACCTCCGGAGCAGGCTGTCAGGCAGGGCACAGCTGACCAGGAAGACATGGATGCCGATGAAGAGGCGCAGGAGGAGCAGACAGAGCCCCACAGGGGCGTAGAGCAGCAGAGCCAGCAGCAGGAAGCCATCGCTGGGAAACCTGACAGGGAAAGAGGGCTCAGCTCAGAGTCTGATAACAGCCCACGCAGGCCAGGCCCCCCCCGCCCAGAGAGCGAGACCCCCTCCCATCCCCCCCGCCCGAACCCCCCGCCCAGAGAGCGAGACCCCCGCCCCCGCCGCCCAGAGAGCGAGACCCCCGCCCGAAACCCCCCGCCCAGAGAGCGAGACCCCCTCCCCTCCCCCGCCCGAACCCCCCGCCCAGAGAGCGAGACCCCCTCCCCTCCCCCCCGCCCAGAGAGCGAGACCCCCTCCCCCCCCCGCCCAGAGAGCGAGACCCCCGCCCGAAACCCCCCGCCCAGAGAGCGAGACCCCCTCCCCTCCCCCCCGCCCAGAGAGCGAGACCCCCGCCCGAAACCCCCCGCCCAGAGAGCGAGACCCCCTCCCCTCCCCCGCCCGAACCCCCCGCCCAGAGAGCGAGACCCCCGCCCCTCCCCCCCCGCCCAGAGAGCGAGACCCCCGCCCAGAGAGCGAGACCCCCTCCCCTCCGCCCGAACCCCCCGCCCAGAGAGCGAGACCCCCTCCCCGCCCAGAGAGCGAGACCCCCCCTCACCGGCCGGGCCCTCACCGGTGCGCGTCGAAGAGCCGCTCAGGACCCGAGGCCGGAGGATCCATCCCGGTCCCGAGCCGCCTCAACGAGACCCAGGAGCCGCCATCATCTTACCCTCGGCGGCCGCTCTCCGCGCGGGGCCGCCTGGGAAAGGGGAGCCACGTCCGGCCGGAACCGCGCTCCCGGCCTGCCCCGCGCGGGACTCCGTCTCCCGGCCTGCCCCGGGCTCGGCGCGCCTCGCTCCCGGCCTGCCCCGCGCGGGACTCCGGCTCCCGGCCTGCCCCGGGCTCGGCGCGCCTCGCTCCCGGCCTGCCCCGCGCGGGACTCCGTCTCCCGGCCTGCCCCGGGCTCGGCGCGCCTCGCTCCCGGCCTGCCCCGCGCGGGGCTCCGTCTCCCGGCCTGCCCCGGGCTCGGCGCGCCTCGCTCCCGGCCTGCCCCGCGCGGGACTCCGTCTCCCGGCCTGCCCCGGGCTCGGCGCGCCTCGCTCCCGGCCTGCCCCGCGCGGGCCTCCGTCTCCCGGCCTGCCCCGGGCTCGGCGCGCCTCGCTCCCGGCCTGCCCCGCGCGGGACTCCGGCTCCCGGCCTGCCCCGGGCTCGGCGCGCGCAGAATGGCGGCGGCCCGGGCGCTCGGCGTGCGAGCGGCCTGGCGGGGCCGGGCCCTGCTGGCGCCCACGCGGGTCTCGGGGCCGACGCGGGGCCTGGCGGCCGCTCCCTGCCCGGACCGCGGGGAGCCGCCGCCGCCTCCCGGAGGCCGGGCCCGCTGGGCGCTGGCGGGGGCCGGGGCCGGGGCGCTGCTGCTGCTGCTGCTCCGGGCCCGAGGCCGGGACCCGCCCGCGCTGCTGCCCCCGGTGCGCGCCGCGGTGCCGGCCCCGCCCGCGCCGCCCCCCGGCTCCGCCCGGCCCCCCGGCTCCGCCCGCGCCGCCTTCAACTTCATCGCCGACGTGGTGCAGAAAACCGCCCCCGCGCTGGTCTACATCGAGATCCTGGGCAGGTACCGGCCCCCCCCCGGGCCACCCCCCGGCCCGGGCCCCCTCCGGCCCCCGCCCCCAGCGCCGGCCCCCCCCGGCCCTTGCCCCCGCGCTGGTCTACATCGAGATCCTGGGCAGGTACCGGCCCCCCCGGCCCGCCCCCCCGGGCCCCCTCCGGCCCCCGCCCCCAGCGCCGGCCCCCCCCGGCCCTTCCCCCCCCGGCCCCTGCCCCCGCGCTGGTCTACATCGAGATCCTGGGCAGGTACCGGCCCCCCCGGCCCTTCCCCCTCCGGCCCCCAGCGCCGGCCCCCCCGACCCCCCCTCCGGACCCCCCGCCCCCACACTGGTCTACATCGAGATCCTGGGCAGGTACCGGCCCCCCCCGGGCCCCCCCCGGCCCTTCCCCCTCCGGCCCCCAGCGCCGGCCCCCCCGATCCCACCCTGCCCTTCCCCCTCCGGACCCCCAGCGCCGGCCCCTCCGACCCCCCCCGGCCCTTCCCCCTCCGGCCCCCAGCGCCGGCCCCCCCGGCCCTTCCCCCCCCGGCCCCTGCCCCCACGCTGGTCTACATCGAGATCCTGGGCAGGTACCCGACCCCCCCCGCCCTTCCCCCTCTGGCCCCCAGCGCCGACCCCCCCGCCCTTCCTCCTCCGGCCCTTCCCCCTCCGGACCCCGCCCCCGCGCTGGTCTACATCGAGATCCTGGGCAGGTACCGGCCCCCCCTGGGCCCCCCCGACCCTTCCCCCTCCGGATCCCCCGGCCCCAGCGCCGGCCCCCCCAACCCCCCCCCGGCCCTTCCCCCTCCGGACCCCGCCCCCGCGCTGGTCTACATCGAGATCCTGGGCAGGTACCGGCCCCCCCGACCCTTCCCCCTCCAGCCCCCAGCGCCGGCCCCCCCCGGCCCCTGCCCCCGCGCTGGTCTACATCGAGATCCTGGGCAGGTACCGGCCCCCCCCGGCCCTTCCCCCTCCGGCCCCCAGCGCCGGCCCCCCCCGGCCCTTCCCCCTCCGGCCCCCAGCGCCGGCCCCCCCCGGCCCTTCCCCCTCCGGCCCCCAGCGCCGGCCCCCCCCGGCCCTTCCCCCCCCGGCCCCTGCCCCCGCGCTGGTCTACATCGAGATCCTGGGCAGGTACCGGCCCCCCCCGGCCCTTCCCCCCCCGGCCCTTCCCCCTCCGGCCCCCCCCCGGCCCTTCCCCCTCCGGCCCCCAGCGCCGGCCCCCCCCGGCCCTTCCCCCCCCGGCCCCTGCCCCCGCGCTGGTCTACATCGAGATCCTGGGCAGGTACCGGCCCCCCCGGGCCCCCTCCGGCCCCCGCCCCCAGCGCCGGCCCCCCCCGACCCTTCCCCCCCCGGCCCCTGCCCCCGCGCTGGTCTACATCGAGATCCTGGGCAGGTACCGGCCCCCCCCGGGCCCCCTCCGGCCCCCAGCGCCGGCCCCCCCCGGCCCTTCCCCCCCCCGGCCCCTGCCCCCGCGCTGGTCTACATCGAGATCCTGGGCAGGTACCGGCCCCCCCGGGCCCCCCCCGGCCCTTCCCCCTCCGGCCCCCAGCGCCGGCCCCCCCGATCCCACCCTGCCCTTCCCCCTCCGGACCCCCAGCGCCGGCCCCTCCGGCCCCCAGCGCCGGTCCCCCCCGGCCCTTCCCCCCCCGGCCCCTGCCCCCACGCTGGTCTACATCGAGATCCTGGGCAGGTACCCGACCCCCCCCCGCCCTTCCCCCTCTGGCCCCCAGCGCCGGCCCCCCCGACCCCCCCCGCCCTTCCCCCTCCGGCCCTTCCCCCTCCGGACCCCGCCCCCGCGCTGGTCTACATCGAGATCCTGGGCAGGTACCGGCCCCCCCTCGGCCCCCCCGACCCCCTCCCCCGCCCTTCCCCCTCCGGCCCCCAGCGCCGGCCCCCCTCCGGCCCTTCCCCCTCCGGACCCCGCCCCCGCGCTGGTCTACATCGAGATCCTGGGCAGGTACCGGCCCCCCCTCGGCCCCCCCGACCCTTCCCCCTCCGGCCCCCAGCGCCGGCCCCCCCCGGCCCTTCCCCCTCCGGACCCCGCCCCCAGCGCCGGCCCCCCGACCCCCCCCGACCCTTCCCCCTCCGGACCCCGCCCCCGCGCTGGTCTACATCGAGATCCTGGGCAGGTACCGGCCCCCCCTGGGCCCCCCCGACCCTTCCCCCTCCGGACCCCCCGGCCCCAGCGCCGGCCCCCCCAACCCCCCCCCCCCCCCCGGCCCTTCCCCCTCCGGACCCCGCCCCCACGCTGGTCTACATCGAGATCCTGGGCAGGTACCGGCCCCCCAGCGCCGGCCCCCCCCGGCCCTTCCCCCCAGCGCCGGCCCCCCCCGACCCACCCCGGCCCTTCCCCCCAGCGCCCTGGCCACGGGAGAGGTGGCCGATGGGCAGGAAGAGGGCCTGTGTCTCCAGTAAAGGGGTTGCCGATTATGGAGGTGGGTGCCTCCCCCCGCGCTGACCCTGGCTCTCCCCACAGCTGCCTCTGGCTCTTGTCCCGCAGGCATCCCTTCTCGGGCCGGGAAGTGCCCATCTCTAACGGCTCTGGCTTTGTGGTGTCCCCGGATGGCCTCATCGTGACCAACGCCCACGTGGTGGCGAATCGGCGGCGGCTGCGGGTGAAGCTGGCTAGCGGGGAGCTCTACGATGCTGTGGTCCGGGAGGTTGACCAGGTGGCAGATATTGCCACTATCAAAATCAACCCCAAGGTGTGTGGGGAGCCAGATGCGCAGCTAGGGGCGCGCAGCCTTTTCTTGGCCTCATCTGCCCACAAGGCTAGGAGTTCTCAGCCTGCTCCAATGCCCCCTGCGCTGACCTGTCTTTCTCTCCCCCCACAGCAGCCTCTGCCCACGCTGCCCCTGGGCCGCTCCTCAGAGGTGCGCCAAGGTGAGTTTGTTGTGGCTATGGGCAGCCCTTTTGCTCTACAGAACACCATCACCTCTGGCATCGTCAGCTCTGCCCAGCGGGGCAGCCAGGAGCTGGGCCTGGCCGATTCCAACATGGAGTACATCCAGACCGACGCCGCCATAGATGTAAGGGGAGTGGGGGGCAGGGCAATCGGGGGCTGGGGAGGGCAGTGGGGGGCCTGGCTGAAGCCACCATACTGCTGTTTGGGGTGGTGGGTGGAGCCAGGGAAGGGGGCCTGCATGTACTGAGGTTTCAGAGGGCATCTTGTAGGATGAGCTGGAAAGCAGGAGGGGGTGCGAGGCAGGGGATCTGGGTTGTTTTCCCCAGGGGCTGTGTTCCGGTGGGAATGTCGCTGCTGGGGCCTGACTCTCCCCCTCTCTCTCCTGCTGCAGTTCGGGAACTCAGGGGGCCCCCTCGTCAACCTGGTAAGTGCTGCCATTTGGGCGTTAGCCATTTCTGGGAGGGAATGTGGTGCCCGTTTGGGCTGGGTGCTCCAGCCCTGTCTCATTTGCTCTGTGGAAGGGGGGTGCCCACCTCATGCTGCCAGCAGGGAGTACAGAGAAGAGGCAGCCGGGACCCTTCATATTCCACTGGGAGCATTGAATCAGACCCTTGGTGGGACAGGTGAGGCAGGAGCTTGACCCAAGATGCTCATCTCCCAGGCCCTGCCCACAGCCCAGGGGACTCTGACCTGAACCGAGCCACAGTCTAAAACTGGGGGTAACTGGTCTGGGGTCTGGTACTTATAAGGCACAGAAGAAGGGCTACGTGGCCCCCACAGCCAGTGCGACTTGCTCGCCCCTGTGAGAGTACCACTGCCTGACCCACCCCCAGCCAAGTGTGTGTTGGGAGCAAATTGGTGGAAGCCTGGATGGGCTGGGCTTGAGTCCTGCCTAGTGCCATGTCCTTCTTCTCCTTGCAAGGGGGCAAACTGTGGGTCAGGAGGGATGGCTGGTACTCTACTTGGCTTGTATGGTGATTGTCTCCCGGCAGGACGGCGAAGTGATTGGGGTGAACACAATGAAGGTGACTTCAGGTATCTCCTTTGCCATCCCCTCGGACCGGCTGCGGGAATTCTTGCAGAAAGGGGAACAGCGCAAAAGTGAGTGTGCTGGTGCAGGGGAGATACAGGCAGAGGGAGTGGAGCAGAGCTGGGGGGCGTGGGGGATAGGAGCACCCACTCCAAACTTCTTGCTGGGGCTGTCATTCATCTATCCCTGGCAGAGGACCGGGTCTCAACCTGTCCCCGGCATGTCAGAGTCCAAGGGAAAAGCCTGTCCCCTTGAGGGACCCTTCCAGGCAGAGACATAGTTTCCCTGGGCTGTCCCCAGCCCCCCTCCACTGCAGGCTGGTTCTCCTCTTCTCAGCTATGGTAGCAGGGCGGCTGGAAGGGATGGAGCCAGGCAGAGGTGCCTGAGCACAGCTGGGTTCTGGAGAAGGGAGCCGGGGCCCATCTGTCTTTTGAGGGAAGGCAGTGCAGTTCTGCAGTTCAGGCTTTAGCAGCTGCGTCCCTAACTGCAAAGGGGCCAGGGAGCTCTCCTATCCTGGTATGAGGGGACTGAGCGGTAAGAGGCCATGAGTGCCCATCTGCTCCCTGGGGCCTATGGGGTGCAACAGGAAAGAGACACTGTCTGGGTGCAACTCCTCCAAGATTTAACTCACCAGTGAGGAGGATGTTAAACAGCAACTGCTAGGGAGAACCACTTTCAAAGCAGCAGACTGGATAACTGGCACCTCAGAGCTCCAGAAGGGCTGCTGGGACCAATACTGAAATGTTGCATTCAGTTCTGGTGCCTACATTTTAAACAGGACATCAAAAAATTGGAGCTGGTGCAGAGTAGAGCCACGGATGGTTTGAGGGCTGGAGAACATGCCCTGCAGCAAGAGACTTAAACAAACTGAGCTCTTTATAAAAGCAATAAACCAGCTTGGCTTAACGGTGAAATCCTAGCGGATCTTAAACATAAAAAAGAAGCTTACAAGAAGTGGAAGGTTGGACAAATGACTAGGGAAGAGTATAAAAATATTGCTTGGGCATGTAGGAATGAAATCAGGAGGGCCAAATCGCACCTGGAGCTGCAGCTAGCAAGAGATGTTAAGAGTAACAAGAAGGGTTTCTTCAGGTATGTTAGCAACAAGAAGAAAGCCAAGGAAAGTGTGGGCCCCTTACTGAATGAGGGAGGCAACCTAGTAACAGAGGATGTGGAAAAAGCTAATGTACTCAGTGCTTTTTTTGCCTCTGTCTTCACGAACAAGGTCAGCTCCCAGACTGCTGCGCTGGGCATCACAACATGGGGAGTAGATGGCCAGCCCTCTGTGGAGAAAGAGGTGGTTAGGGACTATTTAGAAAAGCTGGACATGCACAAGTCCATGGGGCCGGACGAGTTGCATCCGAGAGTGCTAAAGGAATTGGCGGCTGTGATTGCAGAGCCATTGGCCATTATCTTTGAAAACTCGTGGTGAACGGGGGAAGTCCCAGATGACTGGAAAAAGGCTAATGTAGTGCCAATCTTTAAAAAAGGGAAGAAGGAGGATCCTGGGAACTACAGGCCAGTCAGCCTCACCTCAGTCCCCGGAAAAATCATGGAGCAGGTCCTCAAAGAATCAATCCTGAAGCACTTGCATGAGAGGAAAGTGATCAGGAACAGTCAGCATGGATTCACCAAGGGAAGGTCATGCCTGACCAATCTAATCGCCTTCTATGATGAGATTACTGGTTCTGTGGATGAAGGGAAAGCAGCGGATGTATTGTTTCTTGATTTTAGCAAAGCTTTTGACACGGTCTCCCACAGTATTCTTGTCAGCAAGTTAAAGTAGTATGGGCTGGATGAATGCACTATAAGGTGGGTAGAAAGTTGGCTAGGTTGTCGGGCTCAACGGGTAGTGATCAATGGCTCCATGTCTAGTTGGCAGCCGGTGTCAAGTGGAGTGCCCCAGGGGTTGGTCCTGGGGCCGGTTTTGTTCAATATCTTCATAAATGATCTGGAGGATGGTGTGGATTGCACTCTCAGCAAATATGCGGATGATACTAAACTGGGAGGAGTGGTAGATATGCCAGAGGGCAGGGATAGGATACAGAGGGACCTAGACAAATTGGAGGATTGGGCCAAAAGAAATCTGATGAGGTTCAATAAGGATAAGTGCAGGGCCCTGCACTTAGGATGGAAGAATCCCATGCACAGCTACAGACTAGGGACCGAATGGCTAGGCAGCAGTTCTGCGGAAAAGGACCTAGGGGTGACAGTGGACGAGAAGCTGGATATGAGTCAGCAGTGTGCCCTTGTTGCCAAGAAGGCCAATGGCATTTTGGGATGTATAAGTAGGGGCATAGCGAGCAGATCGAGGGACGTGATCGTTCCCCTCTATTCGACATTGGTGAGGCCTCATCTGGAGTACTGTGTCCAGTTTTGGGCCCCACACTACAAGAAGGATGTGGATAAATTGGAGAGAGTCCAGCGAAGGGCAACAAAAATGATTAGGGGTCTAGAACACATGAGTTATGAGGAGAGGCTGTGGGAGCTGGGATTGTTTAGCCTGCAGAAGAGAAGAATGAGGGGGGATTTGATAGCTGCTTTCAACTACCTGAAAGGGGGTTCCAAAGAGGATGGCTCTAGACTGTTCTCAATGGTAGCAGATGACAGAACGAGGAGTAATGGTCTCAAGTTGCAGTGGGGGAGGTTTAGATTGGATATTAGGAAAAACTTTTTCACTAAGAGGGTGGTGAAACACTGGAATGCGTTACCTAGGGAGGTGGTAGAATCTCCTTCCTTAGAGGTTTTTAAGGTCAGGCTTGACAAAGCCCTGGCTGGGATGATTTAATTGGGGATTGGTCCTGCTTTGAGCAGGGGATTGGACTAGATGACCTCCTGAGGTCCCTTCCAACCCTGATACTCTATGATTCTATGAAATACAGGTGACCTGATTAGTGGCTAGGCACGTACACAGGGAGCAAATACCGGGCACTAACAGGCTCTTTAATCTAGCAGAGACAGGCAGAACAGGAACCGGGGCCTGGAATTTGAAGCCAGACAAATTCAGATTTAAAAAAAAGTCCCAAGGGAAGCAGTGGATTCTCCATCACTTGATCTCTTTAAATCCAGATGCGATGCCTTTCTGGAAGATGCCTTTGACAAACACAAAGTACAATTAGGCAGACCTAAAAAGAATTTGTAGAGCAACTAGCAAAATACTCAAAAACAGCAAAAAATTTAAGCCTATCAAAAGCAGGAAGTCTGCCAAACAATCAGTGGGGCCACTGGACAATCAAAGTGCTTAAGGAGCACTCAAGGATGATAAAGCCATTGCCGAACAGCTAAATGAACTCTTTGTATTGGTCTGCATGGCTGAGGATGAGAGGGAGATTCCAACACTTGAGACATTCTTTTTAGATGACAAATCTGAGGAACTGTCCCAGATTGAGGTATCAATAGAGGAGGTTTTGGAACAAACTGATCAATTAAACAGTAATAAGTCACCAGGACAAAATTCACCCAAGAGTTCTGAATAAATTGAAATACAAAATTGGAAAACTGTTAATTGGGGTATCTAACCTGTTGCTTAAATCAGCTTCTGTACCAGATGTTTGGAGGATTACCATCGTGATACTAATATTTTTAAAAGACTCCAGAGGCGATCCTGGAATTACAGGCCATTAAGCCTAACTTCAGTACCAGGCAAACTGGATGAAACTGTAGTAAAGAACAGAATTATCGGACACAGAGATTAACACAATTTGTTGGGGAAAAGTCACCAGATTTTGTAAAGGGAAATCATGACTCCACAATCTATTAGAATTCTTTGAGGGGGTCAACAAGCATGCGGACAAGGGATGATCCAGTGGATATAGTGTACTTGGCTTTTTAGAAAGCCTTTGACAAGTTCCCTCACCAAAGGCTCTTAAGCAAAGTAAGCTGTCATGGGATAAGCGGGAAGGTCCTCTCATGGATCAGTAACTGGTTAAACGATAGGAAACAAAGGATGGGAATAAATGGTGAGTTTTCAGAATGGAGAGAAGTAAATAGTGGTGTTCCCCAGGGGTCTGTACTGGGCTCAGACCTATTCAACATATTCGTAAATGATCTGGAAAAAGGGATGAACAGTGAGGTGGCAAAGCTTTCAGATGATACAAAATTACTCAAGATGGGTCCAGAGCAGACTGAAGAGTTACAAACTTAAAATCTCACAAAACTGGGTGACTGTGCAATAAAGTGGCAGATGAAATTCAGAGTTGATAAATGCAAAGTTAATGCACCTTGGAAAACAATCCCAACTATACATATAAAACGGTGGGGTCTAAATTAGCTGTTACCATTAAAGAGAAATCTTGGGAGTCGCTGTGGATAGTTCTCTGAAAACATCCGCTCAATGTGCAGCGACAGTCAAAAAAGCGAATGGTGATAGAACGGTTAGGAAAGGGACAGACAGTAAATACAGACAGAAAATACCATGTTGCCTCTATATAAATCCATGGTACGCCCACAGCTTGCATGCAGTTCTGGTTGCCCCATCTAAAAAATAATATATTAGAATTGGAAAAGGCCCAGAGAAGGTCAACATACGGGTATGGAAACTGCTTCCATATGAGAGATTAAAGAGGCTGGGACTGTTCATCTTAGAAAAGATGAGACTGAGGGGGATGTGATAGAGATCATAAAATCATGGCTGGTGTGGAGAAGGTGAATAAGGAAGTGTTACATACCCCTTCACATAACACAAGAATCAGGAATCACCCAATGAAATTAATTGGCAGCAGATTTAAAACAAATATAAAGTACCTTCTTCACACAGCACATAGTCAACCTGTGGAACTTGCTGCCACTGGATTTTGTGAAGGCCAAAAGTATAACAGGGTTCAGAAAAGAGAGAAGTTCCTGGAGGATAGGTCCATCAATGGCTATTAGCCAAGATGGTCAGGGACGCAGCCGCATGCTTTGGGTGTCCCTAGCCTCTGGCTGCCTGAAGCTGGGACTGGATGACAGGGGATGTGTCACTTGCTAATTGCCCTGTTCTGTTCATTCCCTTCGAAGCATCTGGCACCAGACACTGTCAGAACCCAGGATACTGAGCTCGATGGATCGTTGGTCTGGCTCAGTAGCCATTCGTAATTACAAGCTCTTGGGCTCAATGCAGGGCTTCCTGGGTGAAATTCAGTGGCCTGTGATGTACAGGAGGTCAGATTAGATTGATCTGAGGGTCGCTTCTGGCCTTAAACTCTGACTTTGGGCCTCTCTCTGCCTATGGGTTGGCAGGGTGCTCTGGGGATCTACTCAGGGCCTTGACCAGAATCTGGGCTCTCTACACAACGGCAGCCCCAGTCTGTGCGTGGTGGGTCCGAATGGCAGAGCAGCTGCAGTTAGGATGTTGGCAATGATCTGGGGTGTCCCTGCTCTCCCAGCCGCTGTTTCCCCACGTGATACTTGCCCTGTAGGGGGTGGATGCGTGGGATGGAACTGGCAGCCTGGGGGCAGAGCATGGTTTTCTCCTGGGCTGGAGCCCCTCCCTGTGTTGTAAGGTGATTGAGCAGTGACCCAGCTGGACTGGCCTTGTGCTGTGAAGGGTGAGGGAGCATGCTCACACAGGTCCCTTCCTGCGCGTTCTAGACCTGGTTTCCTTTCCTCTTACAGGCTCCTGGTTTGGCAGCACGGAGATGAAGCGCCGCTACATTGGGGTGATGATGCTAACACTGACCCCCAGGTATGTGTCCTGAGTCTGGGGCCGGGTGATGCTTCCAGAGCTTTCCTGGGGGCCAGAGTCTCTCGGGAAAGCAAGCTGGAGAGGGGAACCTGTCACCCCCCAACTCCAGGAACCCAGACAGAGAATCACTCTGCAGTTGGAAAAGCCCCCGTGGGTCCCACCTCACCCCAGGCCAATTAGTTTACTTGTGCTCGCTGCAGTCGCCCAGCCCTCGCCCTGGCAGATGAGTTTCCAGGGAGATTCAGTCTCCCATCACGCCTTCCCAGCCGTCTCTTAGCTGAGTTGGACAGAGAGAGCTATTCTCATCTCTGCCCAACACCAGGCATCTTGAAATTTACTGTGTCACCGCAGGCCAGCATGGTCTTGCGCAGCAATTATGGAGAAGTTGTGTCATTCCGGAGGAATGCAAATGGCCCATTTGGGGTAATGGGAAATCGCCAGGCAACAGTAACAAAAGTTAGCTCTTCCATGGCAGGTGGCCAGAGTTCTGCATTCCCTACACGCTGCTTTATGATGTGCTCCGGGATGTCCTAGTCAGGCAGCCCCTGGCAGTGCACTGAAGGGCGTCCACTGAGCCTTGAAGTGTCTTGGCTGGCTGGAGCTTTCAGGCTCAGCTGCATAAGGGACTTTGTGGGTCTCTGGCTGGCTGGGCCTTGGGATGTATCTTTAGTTGACTCTCGGAGCTCAGTCTGTTAGTGGGGTTAGTAGTGCGGTGGTCCAACAAAAGAATGCCGTGGCATGAACCAGCAGGCATCTTCCCCCGAGCACTCTCTGGGAACGGGGACAGGTACTGCTGCCTTTGCTATGAGCTTATGCTCTGCTCTTGAGTCCTGCTTCCAGGTAGGCCTGGGGATCCTACTGCTTGGTGCCCTTGGTCTTTTACATCCCCTTCTTGGGGTGCTGGAAGGGGAGATGCCACCCGTGTCTCCTTGAATCGGGGTTAATGGTGGTGGTTGATTTCTTAAACTGCATTTCTTGGTGTCCAGGAGATGGCGCCCGTGTGCTGGCGAGTCCGCTTTTTCTGGGGGAGCAGGGCTGAGTCCTGGAGAGGGGCAGGAGACAATGGCCCAGCTAGAATAGCACATGTGTGGCAGAGCTAGAACCTGCCTGCTGCCAGGTCAGGAGGGGACTTTCCTGGGGCAGGTTGACCT
Organism: Lepidochelys olivacea; assembly: GCF_965140295.1. Taxonomy (NCBI): domain Eukaryota; kingdom Metazoa; phylum Chordata; order Testudines; family Cheloniidae; genus Lepidochelys; species Lepidochelys olivacea. Next base: position 149,782,437 of record NC_140414.1, read on the forward strand.
GGCCCCCCTATGGCAGGGCTGCTGCTGGAGCGTCTACTGCTGGCCTTTCTCAGGGATGGGCAACTGGGCTGGGTGCAGGCTGGCTCTGGTCCTGTCTGGCATCTCCCACTTTCTTTTCCGGCTGCCTTGTCCTTGGAGGACTGCTGTGTGTCAGGGGCACATGGGGATGGGCAGCGGCTCTGCTTCCTTGTCCCCTCGGTGTGGCTGGGGGCGAGGCAGGCTTGGCTGCTGGGGTCTCTCTCAGGTCGTAGGGCCAGGCAAAGTCCCACCTGGTGGCTTCGTGCTCTGTTCCCCATGAGGAGCTGATTGCCCGGTGAGGCTGCTGCAGTGCTGGGACATGGTGTCCTCAGCCCCTCGCCAGGGCCCTCTGGCTGGGTGGTGTTTCAGTGATGCGCACGCTCTCTCTCTCTCTCTCTCTCTCTGCAGTATCCTGGCCGAGCTGAAGCTGCGAGACTCCAGCTTCCCTGATGTCTCTTATGGGGTCCTGATCCACAAGGTGATCATTGGCTCCCCAGCCCATCAGTAAGTGCTGCTTACAAGGAAGGTCCTGACGCTAGCTGCTGTGGGGGGTTGGGGGCCAGAAAGCAGGGTGCTCACTGTGGACTCGGTGCACATCCCCTGCCCCCAGGCAGCTTGCACCAGCAGCCAGTGTGTTCCTGACGAGATTAACCTGTCCGGGCTGGGAGGGCTGCACTCACCTCAGTACACTGCAGCTTTCCCAGGGGAGCCACAACCCAGAGCCAGCCAGCTGCTCTAGGCAGGGCCAGACTTCCACATCCCTATCTGCCTGGGGTAGGGCTCTAGGGGGGGGGAGAGGGTCTGCATACATCATTGCCGGACCCCCAGCATGCTGATGTCTGCTCTCTTGACAGGGCGGGCCTGAAGGCGGGTGATGTTGTGCAGGAGATCAATGGGCAGGCGGTGCGGCGCGCAGAGGACATCTACGAGGCTGTGCGGATGCAGAACAGCCTGACCCTGCTGGTGCGGCGAGGCCATGACGTGCTGCTGGTGAACGTCAGCCCTGAGGTCACGGAGTAGAGAGCTGCCCAGCTGGCAGGGGGCGCAATGGACTTGGCCTGGGCACTGGGCCTTAGCTTGAAGCACACAAACCGAGTGAGAGGCTCGAGGTGACAGGCAGGAGGTCCTGTGCTTCCAGACAGGGCAGCACAGAGGAGACTCAGGGCCTTCGCAAGAGCCTGAAACGCCCCAGCCAGCGGGGCTGGTCCTGGAACTGGCTTATGGCAGGGCGGCTGCTGTCTGCTTCCCTCATCCACATTAAACCTCTCTTGGGGAACACTCAGCCATGGCCCTTGCTTCCCTCCTGAGGCTGGGAACCTGCATCCAGCTGCAGCTAGGGCCACTCCTGGGATGGGTACCCCCGGCTCTGGCAGGGTGGGGGCTCTCCTCTTGCAGTCAGAGCCGGACAAGGGCAGGTGACGGAGTTTTGCCAAGGGCATCCTGGAGATGCAGGCCCCCAGCCACTGATTTTTAGTCATGCACTGAGGAGGGCAGGCTGGGCTCTGGCCCCACTCGGGGATCACGGTGGGGTTTGTGGTCTGACTGCTGCTCAGGGACATGGCATCTCCCTCCTGAGCTGCAGGGGCTCCCGTCGTCACAGAATTAGGGCCGCGTGGCTGTGGCGTGGGGCCAGGGGGAAGTGCCAGGGCTGATGTCAGCACTTCTTGCACCCAGGCTGAGCCTGCCCCAGCACTGCTTACGGCTGCTGCTGCTCTGGGGGGGCGAGGGGAGTTCATGCTCTGGGACTCGGCAGGCAGTGTTCTGCTCGGATCACTTCCAGTCGCTGCATGGGTCTCCAGGCTCTGCTGCTCTCAGGTCATGGTGAGAGGGGCTGCAGTACCGGGTCTGAACTGAGCCCTGGCTTCTGCCAGGAAGGGGATGTGTGTGTCAGTCCTGGCCAGCTCTTCCCTTGGGCCTAGACCTGTCCCTTGGAGCCTCAAGGCCAGCTGCCTGATCACTGGTGGCTGGAGTGCTCCCCTCCCAGCTCCTCACAAAGGGAGACCTGCGCCACTCACTCCCAGGCTGCTGCTTCCCTCAGGGCTCAGGGAGGGTGGCACAGGGGCTGCTGGGGCAGGCCCCCTGGATGTGCTCTCCTTAGCTGTGCGGCTGAGACTCCCTGCCTGACCTAGCAACAGCCACAGGATTGCCTTGGTCTCCTGCATGCACTGGCTGGGGAGCAGGGACCTGCTTGCCTCTCACTGCCCTGCTGCTGCTGGCTGGGTTGTTTGTTCCTGTCCCTGCGCCCTGCAGCAGGGAGCTCCCAGCGTGGCGTTCTGGGAACCAGCAGCTCCATGCTCTTCCCCAGTTCCTGGAATTTCCTGCGCCAGGGAGCAGCCAGCTGGGCCCAGGGCAGGGAAATGCTGCCAGCAGGAGAGCAGCTGTATGGCTGGGCTGGGGCTCTGGGTTGCCCTGCCATGTGGCTGCTTTAACGTATGAAAGGAGCTCAGGGCTGGGTGGGGAGGCAGCTCTGAAGTACGGCGGCTCGCTCCCAGACTGAGGAAAAACAGCCCAGCATAGAGGCCTCCTTTCACAGCCAGTCCTGGCCCTGGCCCCTCCCGTGGAATTTGTTCTACACCAAACCCCAGCCAGGGAGGAGGGGCACTTGCTTGCGGGGTGGGGGTGGGGAAGAGCTGTGGTAGCAGCCATGCCAGGGCTCTTTCCAAAGCCAGGAGCCAGCACCTTCGCCCAGCCCAGGCAGCTCCCCATGCAGTTGCTTATGTTGCCCTCACCTCTCCTGTGTGAGTGATCTCCACTAGTCTGACCTGGCTTCCTCCTCAGTCCAGCTTCAGTGGTGGCACCTGGGATACCCACCTCGGGGCCCTGCTCTCCTAGCCCAACCAACTTGCCTCTGATTCTTGCTGGCCCTGGGCCGGCCCTGGGCCTCTGCAGTGGCACCTGCTGCTACTTCTCAGGCTTCCTGCCCTGATCATGCCCATTTGGGACATGGGTGCCTAGGCCTGGGTGCAGGATGCTGGGCCATGCACACCAGATGCCCTGCCCAGGTGAGTTCTGGTGCCTTGGGGTCCAGGTGCTGGGCTGCCATGCGCCTGCATCTCATGGCCCTGAGGCTCAGCCTGCCTGCAGTCCTGCTGCAGCAAGGCCAGGCTGGGCCATTGCCTCAGTGGTGCATGAGGGGCCCAGTGACAGCTGTGAGCTGGCCCCAGCGCCTCCTTGCAGGCTGGGCCCAGCCAGCAACAGCCCCATGCATTTGGGGGCAGAGGGCTGGCTCCAGGCCCCAGCTGCTCCTGCTGCCACGCCTTGTCCAGGGGGAGGGTTCAGCAGTTCTGGGGCTGCCAAGCCGTGTCTGGTGGGGCCACAGGCAAACTGCTGGAGCCAGGGGCTTGTGTTGGAATCATTTTGGGCATTGGTCCAGGGCAGTTTGGCCCCAGGCACCCCATTCTCTCCTTCCGCCACCCCCCGCAAGCTCTGCGGTCTGCCCCTCCTGTCGCACCAACAAACCCCACTCCCTGGGGCCAGGCCCAGCTCTGCCCCCCAGCCTGGGCTTCCTTTATCTCCTAGCAGCTGACCCCCCACATCCCAGCTCGCAGGCAGAGGTCCCCTGCAGCTGCCTCTTTCAGTGGCTCCAGCCATGCTCAAGCCCTCAGGGCATTGGCCCTCCTGGGGTTTGCCTCAGGTTCATTGGGTGGCATTCCCACACCCCCAGGCTGTGGGGCAGCGAGCCCTACCCCACCCTTTGCAGGAGCAGCTGCCCAGCCTGTGGCCCAGGGAGCACTGGGCTCCCCCTCCTGAGGCGTCCCTGACAGGGACAGGGCAAAGCCATTCTGCTCTTCACTGCTGGGGCTGGCATGTGCACGGCAGCTGAGCCCCCATCCCCATGTTCTCCATGCGGGCACCTACCCTTGCTGGGAGCTGTGGGCATGAGCAGCAGGCCTGTGCTGCCCTGGTTTGTCTCAGGGCCAGGCTCTCCCCTTGGCCAGGCAGGAAGCCCCTGCCTGTAGCTCGGGAAAAACCAGCCAGTAGCACGCAGGGAAACAGACCGTCACTTTTATATAGAAAATAAAATGACAACTAAGAAATGGGGGCATCCCTGCCACAGTCGGGGAAGCAGGGCCGAGGGCTGCCTGACATGGTTTAGCTCTTCAAGTACATAGACAAGCTACTGTACAGAGAAAGACGTGACAGGGCCCAGACCCGGCCAGCCCTGCAGGTGGCATAGGCTTAGGGACGCTGTGTAAGGTGCCTGGAGCCGTTGCTTGCTCCTCCATGAGGTTCCTGTGTCAGCCGGGCAGGAGAATGGCTTGGGGCTGTGGGTGCTGGTCAAGGCCAGTGGGGCGGAGGGGCAGGATGAGCATGGCAGCGGTGGGAGGAGAGGATGGGGGGCAAGAGCTGGAGGCACCAGGTGGCCATCCACACACTTCTCCAACCCTCCCAGGGAGAGGAAGCTGCTAGATTTGGCCCCGGCTCTAACCCTGCCCTGCTTGGTGTCATGCTGCACCTCAGCCCCACAAGGAGGTGGGGAAGCCCCCATACTGCCCGGTGGTAGAAGTCCACAGTTCTCCCTGAGCAGGGCTGGGTGCCATGGGGTGCAGTGCCCAGCGCCTACCTCCTATCAGGCCCTGCACGGCCAGACAAGAACTTGGTGGCCACCTCAGCCCAAGAAAATCCTGCCCGAGATTCAGAGACACCTGAGGACTCCCCGGCCAGGCCGGGACAGAGGCTGCACCTGGCATGGAGCAGCTGCTGCTGGGCACAGATTCTCGCACCGCGAAGCCCCGCAAGCCAGCTGGGGACGTGACTCTGCCAGCCCGGGACAAACTGCTTCCTCCTTGGAGCACCCGGCATGTGGGGGAGCGGTGGGGGAGATGGCCGTCTCCGGGGGGCGTGGGAGGGGACAGCGGGTCACTATACAATCTGGTTGTTGAGCTGTCCTGGATACTGTTCAAACCGCTTGTTGGCCTCTTCGCTGAAGGCGTCACCTGAAGTACGAGGTGAGATGTAGGCGCCAGTGAGGGAAGACACCCCCAGCAGACCCCTGCCCCAGCCCAGCCCCCAAAGCCAATCCCACCTCCCCATCTCCCTGCCCCTAGCATTACCCTGCCACCAATGCTGCCCTGCCACCAATGCCCCCCTGCCACCCGCGGTCCCCATCACCCCCTCAAAACCTACTTCACAGCGCTGCCCAGCCCCCGTAGCTAATGCCACCTCCCCAAAACCTACTCCACGCTGCCCTCCGCACCAGCCTGCCCTGCACCCAGTGCCACCTCCCCTCCCACCCATCTCCCTGCCCCATACCCCCAGCCAGTGGGCCCCCCAGTCCCCACCATCCCCAAACCTATCCCACCACCATGCCCTCAACACCCCCCTCTTCCCACTCTCCCAAACCTACCCCTCACCGCCCTCAGCACCAGCCTGCCCTGCACCCGCCGCTAATGTCACCTCCCCTCCCCCCAAACCTACCCCCCACATCACCCGAGGTGCCCAACACCGGTGCCTCCCCGCCTGCCTGCACCACCCCCACCGCTTTCTGCTGCCCTGCCCCCCGTTGTGCCGGGTGAGGCTGCCCCCTTTCTCCCAGGGCTCTGGCGCGGCCCCGCACCGATGTGGCAGTTGTGCACCCAGATGCGATGTCCGTCGTATTTGCAGTTGCACTTCATGGCGTTGTTGGTGAAGTCGCTCTCGGCCACCTCGTAGTTGGGGTTAATCACCACCTGCCAAGGGCACCAACCTGGGGCTGAGGGACTGCCTGGCCGCCACACCCGTGTCCCTTCCTCCATCCCCCCCGGCCAGGGCTCCATGTACCCGTGTCCCTCTCTGGCTAGAACGGCAGCCGCCCCAGTTCTTGCCCCATGCTGAGGTTTTGTTAGCCAGGATTTTAAATATGTGATTAAGCAGCTGCAATTTAAATCCTAATTCCCTATGATGTGTCCCCCTCCCCCCGCACACGCACACACACATTCAGCAGCTGGCCCAGCTATACACAAAGCTCCTGGCCTGAGAAAGCTCCATCTGGTACACACCCAGCAGCACAGGGCCCACATTCCCCACAGGGCCCGGCTCTGAACAGCCTCACCCCTGAGTACAGAATCCAGCTCCAGGCCTCTGGGCTGCTAGCCACGCCCTGGGGATCCCTCCCTGAGAAACACCTCTCTGACTGCTACATCACCAGGACACTGACCCTGGCAGCCCAAGGTGGGGAGAGTGGGAGACAGAACCGTCCTGGAGGCCATCCCTGGACTGTGGAACTCACTGCCACATGAGCAGAGCCCATGGCCCCATCGTGCCACAAACTAAATGCAACCTCAGCTCTAGGACAGCACCTACCAATAAACTCATCCCTCCGAGACTGGCCCGTCCCAGCCCAGACGCCACCCCTTCCCTCCCGCCAGGTGCACACCCGATCCCACTCAGGCACACAGCCACTCCACGCGACCACACACACACCACTCACACACGCTCTGGAAAGCAAGCTCTGACGGGCTAGGAAGCGGGAGGCAGAGAAGAGCCGGCAGCAGCTGGGGCTCCGGGTACCCGGCAGCTGCCCACACACACATGGGGAGGGCGGAGCAGCCTCTGCCCCACGTACCTGCAGGATGTAGTTGCCGGGCCGGACATCGGTGATGTCGATCCACTGGCAGTCGATGTCGTGCCTGTACAGGTCCCAGCAGCCCACGGTGATGCCCTGCTCTCCGAAGTTAGCACATTCATATCGCTTGGCCACGTCTGGAACGGGGGGTGAGGTCACTAACCCTGGCCCTCCCTCCGCCCCACAGCGAGCCCAGCCCGAGACAGGCAGCAGCTCCCCATGGGGCAGCCCCAGAGGAAGGAGAGATCAGTGGGCAGACACAGCCCCACCCCTGGGCTCTCCCCTCGCTTCCAGCACGACTCTTGGCAGTGCCAAGACGCTGCACCCACCTTCCTGGCACTCTGTGTCCTCCAGGCAGAAGCTGGCCTTGTGGCCCTCGGCCACCTTGCTGCCGTTGGGGGTCAGGAGGTCGTAGTGGGTGAAGATGTCCATGCTGTGATAGTGCCTGGAAAGAGACACAAACCAAAGGCACTGCACCCACAGTGGGCGGGGCGGAGACGGGGGGATCCCAGAGGTGTGCTGCAGCGGGGGGGAGGGGGGAGCCCAGAGACAGACACAGTGGGTGGGGTGCGAGCCAGGGGGAGGCCTGGGAGGGTGGAGGAGGGAGAACGGCCCAGAGATATGCATGAGGGCGGCATATTGGGAATATCCTGCGGACGTGGCCCTGGGGAAGGGGCAGCCCGGAGAGAGGCATGGAGTGGGAGGGGAGGCAGGGCATGTATCTATCTGTCTGTCCCAGAGAGGCACTGGGAGGCTGCTCAGACACATACCCCCAGTGGGGCCCCAGTCATACCTCCAAGCACTTTCCCATGCAGCCCTGCACAGAGCCCTGGCCCCGCTCCAGCACCTGCTGCAATTGCATTGTCATGCAGAACGAGAGGGGAGCAAGGAAAAGACCCCAGAATGGGCGATCACAGGGACCCTGGTCCCCCTACGTTAGTGCTCACAGCCCCACTATGTCTCCATGCGAGTTCTGTGCCGCTGGAGCCCACAGATCCCCCTCCCTCAGGGCTCCCATAACCTGCCCTACAGCAGCCTCCCCCAGGGTTCCCCCTCCCATCTCCAAGCCCAGCCTCCTCCCCACCCCCAGCCTTCTCCCATGGTCCTTCCCCAGAGAGCTCCCCTGCCAGGCTGGGAGACCCCCCAGAGCGGGACTGAACTCCATGGAGCAAAGAGGAGACTGGCCATGGCTTGGACAGGACGACCTGGGCACTCAGCTACCCCTCAAGGCCTGGAGCCAGGACTTCCTGGGGCCGATGTTAGGTCAAAGAGTCACGCGGTGGCAAGGTGCTACCCCTCACTTCCACCTCCTTCAGTAACTGCAAGGCTCCCCCCAACCCCACCCCCGACACACAGGCTGGCCCAGAGACTGAGCATGGCGGGGTCCAGCCCCAGGACTGCCACTCCCACAGCCCCACAGGACCTCACTCTGTGGCAGACAGGCAGTGACTGAGCAGTTGGCTAGCAGCCACGGGCAAGACACCAGCATGGCCCATTGACTCCCCAGAGCGCAGCACCCCACACCACCCTGGCCTCCCTCAGGCTCTGCCCAGCCTCCTCCCCCCTCGGCCTCCCCTGGTCCCGGCCCAGCCTCCCCTGGGACCTCGGCCTCCCCTGGGACCTTGGCCTTCATTGTTCCCATATAGGCCCAATTGAGGTTCCCTCCCAGCTTGGCCCTGGCCCATGCCCCTGCACGCCTGTGCCATGGCGAGCCCCCCATTTACCTATGGCATTCGTGCCAGACCCAGGAGTGGCGCCCGGCCTTGGGGCGGAAGTCGGCACGGCCGTGGTTGTGGATCTGGGAGGAGAAGCGTAGCAGCCGGCGGTGCCCGTAGGGCCAGTTGGCATTGCGGGCGGTGCTGGAGAGGCAGTTCTCCTCCGCCGCACAGTACAGCATGTGCAGGGGCCGGTCCTCGATGTAGGCCGTCTCCTGGACCAGCGGGGCATGCAGCAGCAGGTCCGAGGCAGCTGGGGGGAAAGAGACCCGCTCAGTTCTGGGGGTCAGAGGATGCGGGGGCACCTGCTCCTTTCTGGGGGACACGGGGGGCCTGCTCAGTGCAGGGTGGGGGGACAGAGGAGGTCAAGGCCATATTTGGTTTAAGTGCAGGGATGATGATGAGGTCTGAGCCAATCAAAGCAGGGGGCCTGAGAGCAGCCAATCAGAGCACAGGGCCAGGGCTGAAAGGGTGGCTCAGAGCAGCAGTTCTCAACAAGGGGATGCCACCAGGTAGCGCCCAGCTGTGCTAAACAAAGTTCAAAAGTTGCTGATCTGGTCTGGCAGGGGATGGAGCTAGCTGAGGGGGAGACAGGGTCTTGCAACCTGCACCAGCAGGGGGCTGGTGAGTGCCCCAGTGGGCGGGAGAGTGGGTCTGGGGGCAGGCTGTGGGGAGGGTCTCTTGGAACTAGGGGTTTGCCCCAGGTTTTACATTGGGTTCCACTCCTGGCCCCCCTTGTCAGGTCCTGGCTGCTGGCCCCCCGGGCGCTCCGCTCCTGGCCCGGTGCTGGGGGTGCCGGCTGCTGCCCAGCCCTGCATGGCAGCAGGATTTGGGTTCTGGCTGCCCGGCCGACGCTCAGGGCTCCACTCCTGGCCCCACGCTGGGCACAGGGGACTGTGGTTCTCAACCTGCGGCCCACATAACGCATTGCGAGGCACAACCACTGGCTCAGAGGGATTGCTAGTAGCCGGGCCAGGGTGACGAGAGCTCCCGCCCCCCCGCTCCAGCTCACTCTCGGAGCAGATGACCCCGGCGGCGAAGTGGGTGCCCATCTTCTTGCAGTTGAGGCTGTTGCCGTGGTGCTGGCAGTGGCTCAGCGCCATCTCGTGGCCAGCGCACCTCACGCCGCTCAGCACCATCTCCGTCACGTTGCTGGCGTCCCAGTACCACGTCTCCTGGGAGAGACGCCGGGCTGGTCAGAGACCCGTGTGCCCCCTGCCCCTCTGCACAGCAAGCCAGGCACCGAGCCCCGGGCGTGCCCCATTCCCACCCCACACTTGTGTGTGCCGTGTCCGTGCCATTCCCCCTCCCCACCCGCGGTGGGACCTATGCGTACCTTCCTGCCTGCTTGGCACGGGCCCAAATGCCATCTGTGAGTTTAACCCCTCCAGAAGCTCCCAGAGACCAAGCCCCCAAGCATCCCTCCCCCCACTGCCTGGGCCCTGCGAGCAAGTCCTGAGCCGGTCCCGGTGGGCAACCCCTGCTCCCCACACTCCCAGTGGAGCGGGCACTGGCCCTGAGGCCTGGGCCCCTTCAGCACCTACCGTCACTGCATGCAAGGAGTAGCCCAGGCCGAGCTGGCGACATGCCACCATGGCTTCCTTGGTGGTCCAGCCCTCACTGCAGACCGTTCCCCACTTACTGCCTCGCTTCACCTCCACGCGGCCCTCGGTTGGGGTCCTTCCTCCTACTATGCGGATCTGTGAAGAAGCCCTGTGGGCCGTGAGCATGCAGCCCCGCCCCACAGCCAGCCAGCCTGTGAACCCAGCATGCTGTCCTCGCCCTGCCACGGAGGAGTCCTGGGCCCTGCGTGACGCGGTTAGCCAAGCCAGCACTAACACCTACTTGTAAGCCATGGTTAGCGAATCCCAGGCCCAGCTGGCGACAAGCCACCATGGCCTCCAGGGTTCCCCAGCCATCGCCACAGATCAGGCCCCAGGCGGGGCGCCCATTGCTCCCAGTGCCCAGCGCCAGCTCAACCCGCCCCTCGAAGCGGCTCCGGCCCCCGCTCAGGCGAATCTGCAGAGAGAAGGTGACAAGGCCTGGTTAGCGGGGAGCCATGGGAGGGGCTGGTGGCAGGGCCCAGCTGGGTCCCTGAGGGCTCCACTTGCAGAGCTACAGATGCTCCACGTCCCTCAGCAGCCTCCCACACAGCCACGAGCTGGCTCTTCCCACGGGGTTGGGGCCTGGACTGGCGCTGGGGAAGGGGCCAGTGGGGCAGCCCCTACAGCCTGAACCTTGTATCTCAGAGCAGGTGCAGCCCGGGCAGCACCCGGTCCTGTCTGCCCAGGGAGTGCCCTTGCAGAGCTGGCCTGGGGAGCCAATCCTGCCACCCCAGCCCTGATCCCCCTGCAGCCCAGACGGCCCCTCCCATCTGCTGTTTTGATTTGCAGTCACTTCATCTCCAGGGGGCACATGTGCCCAAGCTGCCCCTCCCAACCCACCACTGGCCAGTGCGGCAGAACCAGGGCAGAGCTCGCGCCACGTGACTCCAGCCCTGTCCAGCTGCCGGGCAGGCGCCGACATCCTCGCCCAGGCTCGTGCTGGGGGCCTGGAGACGGGGAGTGAAATCAGCAGAGACCCGCAGCACATGCAGCTCCTTGTTCAAGGGGAACAAGGTGGGAGCGTGCCGAGGGGGGAGCTGTGTGCCCCCAGCTTCCTCGGTGCCCAGGCCCCATGAGCATGCAGGGAGCATGCAGTGCAAAGCAGCAGTATCCTGACGGGGGCTCAGGACTCCCCTCTCCGTGGGCGGGTGCTCCTCTCCTCCCCAGACCTGGGGTAGCACTGCGGGGTGCCACGCCCAGGGGCAGAGAAACAACTTCAGTGCAGGCTGTGAATCGAACAGACCCTGGGCGTGTGAGACACCTCCCATCATCACAGCCCCTGGCCAGCACCAACCCACATGGGAGAGAGACGCCTGGGGGCAGGGGCACCAGGACACTACTGGGACCCATGGAATGGGGAAGCAACCCACTGGGGAGCACAGGAAATGGAACAGGGACTGCGCTGAGGGTCCCCTCCCACGCCCGACTGCTCCACAAAGTGCCCAGCGGTGAGCGTATGACCAGTCCTCCCACATCCCAGCCTGGGTATCGTCTCCCTTCAGCCTCACCAGCTGGCACCTAGGATGGGACCAGCAAGAACCATGGCAGCACTGGGGTCTCTGCCATATGTTCTGGGTGGTAAAACCTAGCTGGCATGTGCCCCCCATCCCCTCGCAGGGGCTACCCCAGCTGGCACATGGCCCCCCACAGCAGGGGGCTACCCCAGCTGGCACATGACACACACACACCCCGAGCAGGGGGCTACCCCAGGGTCTCGTGGGTTGCCCGTGAAAAGCGTTACCATGCCGGGTTTCCCTGTGGGCAGTCAGACAGCGCTGTGCACGTGCGGGGTTCCCATTTGGGTCCCATGGCTCCACACCACTGCAGTAACGCCTGGCTCTAGTCGGCACGAGCACCCTGTTTGTTGGGGGGCGGCAATGCCCACTTTACCTGTGTCTCGGAGGTGGCATACAAATGGTGTTAGGGCCACCTTTCCTGCCCCCTCCATGCCCAGGAGCTCTCAGTGTGACGTGGAACATGAGGGGGGAACTGCTGGCAGAGGGCTGGGACCTGTGAGCCCTGCCAGGAGAGATGGCCCCCACTCTGCTAGCAGATGGGCAGGGACCTGGGGCTCTGGCAGAGCAGCAGATCCTGGGCTCCCCACGCTCAGTGAGCCTCTAAGCCAGGCCCCTCCCCACAGCCCTTGGGGGCTGCCCCCCTGCACAGGGTGCGGTGCTGACCATGGTCTCGTAGCCCATGTAGGGGATGTTGCAGCGGACCCCGGCATCCTCGGAGTGCTTGCAGTCCTCCGCCGTGATGTTCTTATAAGGGCAGTTCCATAGCGACTTCTCCGAGCCTGTGCACTGCACCTCGTTCATGTGGATGGGACCCATCCCTGCCAGGGAGCAGAGGGGCCAGGGTGATGGGGAGGCAGGCAGACAGTGCCCCAGGAAATCCCCATACCTACCCTAGTCCTAGGAGCACTCCTCGCCCCAACCCTCCCTCCTGTTGGACACATATCGGGGTCTCCTCAGACCTGATCGGTTCCTATGGGGCTGGCGTCAGGCATTTCGCTGGCCTTGCAGGGGCTGGGCTCTCCCTTGGAGGCTGAATTTCTCCCAGCCCTTGCAGCTTGCCTGGCTGGAGTCCCCTTGGAGAGGCTGGCAGAGAAAGGGCAGGGGCAGGGCGCGAGGGCACCCAGACTGCAGAGCGCTCACTGAGAGCTGAAGCTGCTCAGCACCAGGCTCACCCCAATGCGGGGAGAGCCCCCTCGAGCCAGGTTCTCTCCCCTGCAGAGCAACAGGCTCAGGGGCTCAAACAAGCGCCCAGAGGGCAGACGTGCCCACATTCATGCCCTGATGGGCTCCCCGGCATGCTCTGACATGCTCCCACATATGCACAGGGCTGCCCCAGACCTTCTCCCCTCACCACCCAGCTCACCTTGGCCCATGCGTGCTCCTGTCAGAGCCTCCTTGGCACTGCCGAACCCCAGCTCACGGCACACCACGCTGGCTGTCAGCAGGTTCCAGCGGTCATCGCAGACGGTGCCCCACTCGCTGTTCTTCAGCACCTCTACCCGGCCTTCCCCGGCCTTGGCTCCGCCCTTCAGCCGGACGCGCTGCTGTGAGAGCGTGGTAGACATGTCACGGGACAGCCAACGCTCTTGCCCTCTGCCAGGCCCAGAACCAAGGGGCACCTTAGGGCTCCTGCTGCCCCCACTAGGCCCTGGGAGATAGGCTGCCCCAGCCCAGTGACTGACACTGGGTGCCCCCTATTCCAGCTGCTGGCATCACTGCCTGATACCCAGTGGGTGGAGCAAAACAATCTGCGTGCCCCATGCTGAACCCACGGAGAGCGCTTACCTGGCCCTGCTGCTGCCCCTGCTTCTTCTTCTTCGGGGCACTGCCCGTGGTGAAGAGGGGCCCTGGTTTGCAGCTCACCACTGCAGGCATCCCGCCCTTGCAAGCCGCAGTGGCGTTGCCCTTGTAGAATTCAAAGGGGCACATGGAGATGTGTACCTCGTTCCCTGTGCAGGCCACCGAGTGAAGCCGGTAGCTGAGCTGCTGCCGTTCCAGGTACAACCTGCCAGGCAGAGAGCAGAGCGTGAGTGCCTGGCATAGGAGGGGCAGTGGGGTGCCAGGCGCCGAGCCCAGCTCAGAGACTCTCACCATCCATGACCCTAACGCCAATCAGCAGGGAAGAGAGAGACTGTCACTCCATGGCCCAGTCCCTTGCAGCACGCCCCCCCACGGCCCCAGCCAGTGAGGCCCACACTCCTTCTTCACCAGGGAACCCCAGAGCAGGCCACAGGCCTTTGGACTCTGGGACCCTTTGGTGCTGGGCACCCATTTACCTCTTGGGGCCCCCAAAGTCCTCCCTGTGCTTGTGTTTGGGGCGAGCTTTGGAGACCAGCCTGGAAAACAGAAAACAACAGTCAAGGAGTTCGGAGGCCAGGCCTGCAACCAACGTCCTGCCCTGGCTCTGCCTGCCAACGCCAGCCAGGTGGAACGGGGCTGCCCAGCTGCCTCCAGGGCCCTGGCCAGATCCAGACCTGTGGGCACCAGAGCCACCTGGACAGGGCCCAGGGGCCACCCATTCCACCAGGCCTCAGGCAGGGCTCACAGCAGGAGGGCAGCTGCTGCCAGCGATAGCTTCTCCCACCTCATGGCCAGAAATCAGTCACCCACTGGAGTGACTTCATTTCCCACCTGACGGCCCATGACAGGCGTGACGCAGCCATGTCCTGTGTCACGCCAGCCACCACATCCCACAGGCAAGCACATGCTCCCTGGAATGCAGCATGCATGGCGGCCGGTGCCCTATGGCCATGACATGCATGCTGCATGCTCCCCACCCAGGCGACCCCTGGGGATGAGCGCCCTGCACTGCTCGCAACCTCACCCTCTCCCGTGTAATGCCACAGACAGGCAGGGGCTGGCTGGCAGGCAGGTGCCCTGGGTGGGGACCTAGCTGCAGGGGGCCAGGCAGGTTTACAGGCTGTCTCCCCCAAGGCACTGTGCCTAGCCCTGCCGGGAGCCCCACTCCTCCTGATGCAGCATCAGCCTGCCCCAGCATAGTTGAAGTGCTCGGCGTGTCTGGGTCGGGAAGGAAAGCTGGAATTCAGACTCTCTGCTCGCTCCTGCGCTGGCCGTAATTCAACACCCTTGCTCCAAACAGAGCTGTAACAGGCAGCATCGCTGTCACCACCCGTGCAAACACTGCCCCAAACCCTGGTCTCCAGTCTGTCCTGTGCTACCCCTCTATCCTGTCCAGTGTATCCCCCTCAGTGCACCCAGCCAGCCATCCCCACATGTATTTCTCCATCCATTCCTGTATGCACCCTGCCACCCACCCCTCCCCCTATGTAACCATGCATCCATTCCCCCTAGGTACACCTCCATCCCCTCATGCACTCCACCCCATCCTCCTCCCCCTCTAGGCCCCCTCTGCTCCACCTCATCACTGGCAGGGTTCTGCTGCCAACCTGGAGCTAGGGCGGGTATGGAAAGAGGCCAAAAGCAGCGGATTGAGGATGGTCCCCTGCAATACGGGAGCACTGGCAGGTGAGAACTTGTCTCAAGCCCCTGCTCCTTCATACCTCCAGGCAATGCCAACGGGCTGGGCAAGGCCCCAAAGGGAGTACAGCCACCAGCCCAACCCACAGAGACCTGGGCAGCCCCATGCACTCCCCAGTCCCCTTCTCTAGCGGGGAGAACAACAGAGAATTCAGTGCGTGCCCAGCTCCTCTCTGGTCCCTCAACTGCCCCCAGGGTCTCCAGGACCTGAGCTCTGACCTGGAACAATGCAGGGTAGCTCTGGCCGCAGAGCAGTTGCTAACCTTGGCTTCTGTCCCTCAGCCAGTGCTGGGAAGGGTCAGACCAGACCCAGATCTCAGGGCAGGGACTGCCACTGTGTGCGTACAGCATAAGAACAGCCAGACTGGGTCAGACCAAGGGTCCATCCAGCCCAGTGTCCTGTCTTCCAACCGTGGCCAATGCCAGGTGCCCCAGAGGGAATGAACAGAGCAGGTAATCAACAAGTGATCTATCCCCTGTCACCCATTCCCAGCTGATAGCCATTGATGGACCTGTCCTCCATGAACTTATCTAGTTCTTTTTGAACCCTGTTATAGTCTTGGCCTTCACAACATCCTCTGGGAAAAAGTTCCACAGGTGACTGTGCCTTGTGTGAAGAAATACTTCCTTTTGTGTGTTTCACACCTGCTGCCTATTAATTTCATTTGCTGACCCCTAGTTCTTCTGTTATGAGAAGGAGTAAATAACACTTCCTTATCTACTTTCTCCACACCCTCTATCATGGTCCCCCTTAGTTGTCTCTTTTCCGAAATAAAAAGTCCCAGTCTTATTAATTTCTCCTCATATGGAAGCTGTTCCATACCATCATTTTTGTTGCCCTTTTCTGAACCTTTTCCAATTCCAACATATCCTTTTTGAGATGGGGCGACCATGTCTGCAGGCAGTATTCAAGATGTGGGCATACCATGGATTTATAGAGAGGCAACATGATATTTTCTGTCTTATTATCGATCCCTTTCTTGATGTTTCCCAACATTCTGTTCACTTTTTTGACTGCTGCTGCACATTGTGGATAGTTCTCTGAAATCATCCACTCAACAACTCCAAGATCTCTTTCTTGAGTGATAACAGCTAATTTAGACCCCATGATTGTGTATGTATAGTTGGGATTATGCTTTCCAATGGGCATCACTTTGCAATTATCAACATTATATTTCATCTGCCATTTTGTTGCCCAGTCACCCAGTTTTGAAAGATCCTTTTGTAGCTCTTCGCAGTCTGCCTGGGACGTAACTATCTTGAGAGTTTTGTATCATCTGCAAATTTTGCCACCTCACTGTTTACCCCTTTTTCCAGACTGTTTATTAATATGTTAAATAGGCCTGGGCCCAATACAGATCCCTGGGGGACACCGCTATTTACCTCTCTCCATTCTGAAAACTGACCATTTATTCCTACCCATTGTTTCCTATCTTTTAACCAGTTACCAATCCATGAGAGAACCTTCCCTCTTATTCCATGACTGCTTATTTTGCTTAAGAATCTTTGGTGAGGGACCTTGTCAAAGGCTTTCTAAAAATCTAAATACACTATATCCACTGGATCTCCTTTGTCCGCATGCTTGTTCTCAAAGAATTCTAGTAGATTGGTGAGGCATGATTTCCCTTTACAAAAACCATGTTAACTCTTCCCCAATAAATTATGTTCATCTGTGTGTCTGACAATTTTGTTCTTTATGATAGTTTCAACCAATTTGCCCAGTACTGAAGCAAGGCTTACTGGCCTGTAGTTGCCAGGGTCACCTCTGGAGCCCTTTTTAAAAATTGGTGTCCTATTAGCTGTCCTCCAGTCATTTGGTACAGAAGCTGATTTAAATGTTAGGTTACAAACAACACTTAGTAGTTCTGCAATTTCACATTTGAGTTCCTTCAAAATTCTTGGACCATCTGGTCCTGGCAACTTATTTCTGTTTAATTTATCAATTTGTTCCAAAACCTCCTCTAATGACACCTCAATCTGGGACAGTTCCTCAGATTTGTGACCTAAAAAGAATGGCTCAGGTTTGGGAATCTCCCTCACATCCTCAGCTGTGAAGACCAATGGAAAGAATTAATGTAGTTTCTCCACAATGGCCTTATCGTCTTTGAGTGCTCTTTTAGCATCTCGATCGTCCAGTGGCCCCACTGGTTGTTTGGCAGCTTCCTGCTTCTGATGAACTTACATGTTTTTTTGCTATTACTTTTGGAGTCTCTGGGTAGCTGTTCTTCAAATTGTTTTTTGGCCTTCCTACTTGTATTTTTATACTTCACTTGCCAGAGTTTATGCTCCCTTCTATTTTCCTCACTAGGATTTAACTTCCACTGTTTAAAGGATGCCTTCTTGCCTCTGACTGCTTTTTTTACTTTGTTGTTTAGCCACGGTGGCACTTTTTCGTTCTCTATGTTTTTTAATTTGGGGTATACGTTTAAATTGAGCTTCTATTATGGTGTCTTTAGGAAGTTTCCATGCAGCTTGCAGGGATTTCACTGTTGGTGCCGTACTTTTAATTTCTGTTTAAGTAACTTCCTCATTTTTGTGTAGTCCCCCTTCCTGAAATTAAATGCTACCATGTTGGGCTGCTCCCACTATAGTCTCCAGGCCCTGCTGCCACAGACGAGTCTGCCAGGTCCATGGCTTCGGTGTGGGCACAATCGGGTGGGGAGCGGGGGGACTCACAGCCAGCTCAGCTGCCCCACTGGCATTTTCTTCAGAAAATGGCCCATGTCCACCAGCCCTTCCGTCCACCTCCAGGAGAGAGAGGTCCGCTCCAGGGCCCTGGGCTGACCTTGATGGCCACTGAACCCACTGCTGGGGGGAGGGGGGGTGACGACCAACAGTCCCATCTCTGTGGCAATGGCACCCATATAGGGATCCCCAGCGTGTCCCCCTGAGAACGGTGCCCCTGCCAGCCGGTGGTGGGCATGGCGCTCCCAGTCCAGGGACCAGATCAGACCCCACCTGGGCACAGCCCCCTCCCTGCCCGGCCCTTTGAAGGGCTGGCGTGAGGACCCTATGCAATGCTAGGCCCTGGAGAAAGAGCCATTTCTCTTGGAGGACGCAGAACTCAAGCAGAAGCCCCAGCTCCATGCAGGGGTGGGTCAGACCCCGACCAGGCCTCACATCCCATCCATGGCCAAATGAACCTCACCCACTGAAATGCAAAGGCCCCGCAGGAGCTGTGCAGTGAGAGGCTCAGCCCGCCTGCCTAAGACAGCCTTTGAGTCCCAGGGTGAAGTTCATGGCTCCAGCTGGATTCCCAGGGCCCAGCCCAGAATCCAGCCCTGATGGCAGAAGAGACTGGCCAAGGCAGGGGCAGCTTCTACCATCCAGAGGGACTCGGCAGCCCCAGACCTGCTGGGGAGACTCGGCCCCAGGATGTGGACCTGGCCCTACCCTGTTACCTTGCACCCAGCCCTGGGCTCCGGCTCTTTATCTTGGTTGCTCGCTTTAATGGCCTGTAGAAAGGAAATGGTGACCCGCCAGTCAGAGGATGGTGAGGGGCTGGCAGATGCCCAGGGCTACAGCCCACAAGGCTTGCAGCTCCCTGGGAGCCATGGCAGAGCCAGGCTGGGGCGGTCGGCCAGCGTGGGGCCTGGGAGGGCATGAGGAAGGCCACCGGCGCTCAGCTCCACGGTGCTAGATCCCTGCAGGGCTGGGTACCTACAGCCTCCTGGACCAGACCCAGCCTCTCTCTGCCCAGGCTCCCGGCCAGGTCTGAGCACCTCGGGCCACCCAGGCACCACGAGGGCTGGGCAGACACTTCCGGGGACAAGGGCTGGGCCAGGCTGGATGTGGCTGGCAATATGGGAGCACTCCAGGGCTCGCCGGATGCAGGCACGGACCCAGGGTCGGTGCCCCAAAGGCTGGGAATTTGTAACAAGGCCCATGCAGGGTCCGTGCCCTCGTCCTGTGTCTGAGCCATCAGGTTCCACCTCCGCGTCCCACCCAACTGACCAGCTTAGTCACACGGTATACAGCGCCCTCACGGTCACCTGACTCCAGCAGCTGGGGATTTAGGAAAAACACCAAACATCGTGAGAGTCACAACAGAATCATGAGAGTTGGTGGCACTGACCCAGCCATCACCAGGGCTGCCCCACCATGGGGCCCCCAAGCCTTACCCAGCTCCCTGTGCCTTGCCCCAGCTCCCTGAGGGCTGCCCCGCCATGCCTCCCACCCCCCACGGCCCTGCCCCAGCTCCCCTCCCCAGCCCCACAGGACTACCCCTCCTTGGCACCCATGCAGGTCCCACCGGGTAGTGCCAGGCCCACCCCATCGGTGTGGCTCTCCTCGAGCCCCCTCACTCACTTGTAGAAGTTCCTGTTGACCTTCTTCTCGGCTGGGAAGCCCATCATCCCGCAGACCACGCGGCTGTTCTTGTGGTTCCAGCCCTCGTCGCAGATCTGTGCCCAGCCCTCCTTGTAGCGCACCTCCACCACGCCCTCTGTCACCGGCAGCCGCTTCCTGGCGCCAGAGACCACAGGCCGCAGCCTGAGCTCCTCCACCTGGTTCTGCTCGGCCTGGCAGGGGAGAGCCCGGTCAGGGTGCTGAGCTCCACCGGACAGGTCCCAACACCCGGCCCAGTGCCAGCTTCTCCAGCCCACCTGGTCCAGCACCAGCCTGCCCAGCCATCCCACCCCCGAGCCAGCCTGGTCAGCACCGGCCTGCCTGGCACACCTAGCCCCACGCCAGCCTGCCCCACCTGTCTAGCACCAGCATGCCCAGCCCTCCCGGCACCAGCCTGCCCGGCTCACCCAGCCTACCCAGCCCTCCAAGCCTGCCCCGCCCCAGCTCCAGCCCCGTGCCAACTTACCCACACCAACCTGCCCGGCCTGCCCAGCCCCAATGACGGGGACGCAGAGACCGCGCCAGGCTCAAGAGAACCCAGGAGATGGAGCCTGGGCAGGAGCGAGAGCTAGGGCAGGGCAGGGCAGCCCCAGTGTGTGGGACCCAGGGAGGGAGGTGGTAGCAGCCCCACCGCGTGGGGCCCGGACCCCAGGGCTGCAGCTACTCACCTCGATGATGTTGGAGTCCACGTAGCCCGGGATGCGCTCGTCCTTGCAGATCACACCCGCGTCCTCCTCGTGGCTGCAATCACTGTTCCCCCAGCCTCGTGACCTGCAGTCCACGATGCTCTTCTCGCTGCCCCCGCAGTTCACGTTGTCCAGCCAGACCCGCCCTGCAGAAGCACCAGGCCAGGGAGGGGTCATGGGCAGGGCCGGGGCCAGGCTGGAGGGGGTGTATATAAGGTGTGGGGGTGTCTTTGGGGCATATGTGGCAGTGTGGGGCAGGGCAATGCAACTCAAAAAGAAGTCAGAAGAAATGTGAACCTCACCCCCCAAAAGGTGATTTCCTGGGGAGCTCCCAGGGATAGGGGTTGCAGCCTGGGGTTTCCCCACCTGCAAAAACTTGACATGCACCACCCCCCACCACTGTGTGTGCAAATCTACAGCAACACACACCCAGCCCCACTGCACAAGCCCCCAGCCCCCAGCGTGCAGACACACACCCAGCCCCACTGCACACACACATAGTACACGCACAGCCCCCCGCACACACAGCCTCACTGCACACGCACATCCAACTGCACTACTCACACACAGCCCCCTGCACACACCCAGCCTCACTGCACAAGCACACAGCCCCCAGCCCACTGCGTGCAGACACGCACCCAGCCCCACTGCACACACACATAGCACACGCACAGCCCCCCGCACACACAGCCTCACTGCACACGCACAGCCCCCTGCACACGCACAGCCCCCCGCACATGCACAGCCCCCCGCACACACAGCCTCACTGCACACGCACAGCCCCCTGCACACGCACAGCCCCCCGCACACACAGCCTCACTGCACACGCACACAGCCCACTGCGTGCAGACACGCACCCAGCCCCACTGCACACACACATAGCACACGCACAGCCCCCTGCACACACACAGCCCCCTGCACACACACAGCCTCACTGCACAAGCACACAGCCCCCAGCCCACTGCGTGCAGACACGCACCCAGCCCCACTGCACACACACATAGCACACGCACAGCCCCCCGCACACACCCAGCCCCACTGCACACGCACATCCAACTGCACTACTCACACACAGCCCCCCGCACACCCAGCCTCACTGCACGCACACAGCCCCCAGCCCACTGCGTGCAGACACGCACCCAGCCCCACTGCACACACACATAGCACACGCACAGCCCCCTGCACACGCACAGCCCCACTGCACAAGCACACAGCCCCCAGCCCACTGCGTGCAGACACGCACCCAGCCCCACTGCACACACACATAGCACACGCACAGCCCCCCGCACACACAGCCTCACTGCACAAGCACATCCAACTGCACTACTCACACACAGCCCCCTGCACACACCCAGCCCCACTGCACACACACATAGTACACGCACAGCCCCCCGCACACACAGCCTCACTGCACACGCACATCCAACTGCACTACTCACACACAGCCCCCTGCACACACCCAGCCTCACTGCACAAGCACACAGCCCCCAGCCCACTGCGTGCAGACACGCACCCAGCCCCACTGCACACACACATAGCACACGCACAGCCCCCCGCACACACAGCCTCACTGCACACGCACACAGCCCCCAGCCCACTGCGTGCAGACACGCACCCAGCCCCACTGCACACACACATAGCACACGCACAGCCCCCTGCACACACAGCCTCACTGCACACGCACACAGCCCCCAGCCCACTGCGTGCAGACACGCACCCAGCCCCACTGCACACACACATAGCACACGCACAGCCCCCTGCACACACACAGCCCCACTGCACAAGCACACAGCCCCCAGCCCACTGCGTGCAGACACACACCCAGCCCCACTGCACACACACATAGCACACGCACAGCCCCCTGCACACGCACAGCCCCACTGCACAAGCACACAGCCCCCAGCCCACTGCGTGCAGACACGCACCCAGCCCCACTGCACACACACATAGCACACGCACAGCCCCCCGCACACACAGCCTCACTGCACACGCACAGCCCCCTGCACACGCACAGCCCCCCGCACACGCAGCCTCACTGCACACGCACAGCCCCCTGCACACGCACAGCCCCCCGCACACACAGCCTCACTGCACACGCACACAGCCCCCAGCCCACTGCGTGCAGACACGCACCCAGCCCCACTGCACACACACATAGCACACGCACAGCCCCCTGCACACACACAGCCCCCTGCACACACACAGCCTCACTGCACAAGCACACAGCCCCCAGCCCACTGCGTGCAGACACGCACCCAGCCCCACTGCACACACACATAGCACACGCACAGCCCCCTGCACACACCCAGCCCCACTGCACACGCACATCCAACTGCACTACTCACACACAGCCCCCCGCACACCCAGCCTCACTGCACGCACACAGCCCCCAGCCCACTGCGTGCAGACACGCACCCAGCCCCACTGCACACACACATAGCACACGCACAGCCCCCTGCACACACACAGCCCCCTGCACACACACAGCCTCACTGCACAAGCACACAGCCCCCAGCCCACTGCGTGCAGACACGCACCCAGCCCCACTGCACACACACATAGCACACGCACAGCCCCCTGCACACACCCAGCCCCACTGCACACGCACATCCAACTGCACTACTCACACACAGCCCCCCGCACACCCAGCCTCACTGCACGCACACAGCCCCCAGCCCACTGCGTGCAGACACGCACCCAGCCCCACTGCACACACACATAGCACACGCACAGCCCCCTGCACACACCCAGCCCCACTGCACGCACATCCAACTGCACTACTCACACACAGCCCCCAGCACGCACATAGACGTATACACACATACGCACCTGTGCAGCCCGCCTGCACACACACAGCCCCAGCCACATTGTACACACATACACACACACACACACACACACACACACAGCCCCACTGCGCAGACACAGCACACAACCCCATCGCACACAGAACCCCCGTGCACACACACCAGCCCCACTGCATACACACTCCCCCATAAGCTCAGTGACACACACAGTCCCCCTGCGCACACACAGCCCCACCACGTGCAACCTCCCCACCCCCACACACGCTGGCCCTGGCAGTCTGGGCCATGCCAGCCACGCCCCTCACCAACGCCTTTGCCGTATTTGGCGCTGTGGGCCCAGCCTGTGGCGGCCACGAAGCCAAGGTGGCGGCATAGCACGTGGGCGTTGGCCAGCGTGAAGTCATCGTCGCAGATGGTGCCCCACTCCTCATTGTAGAAGACCTCGATGCGCCCCTCGTTGTGCTTGCGGGGGTACCCAGCCAGGCGGAACTTCAGCTTGGGGCCCTGGCTCTGCGCTGTGGGCGTGGGCCCGGTGCGCTGGGCAGCACCCACCCAGAGCCAGACGCTGCAGAGCAGGGCCAGCAACTCCTGCCATGCCCAGGCACTGCTGCTTCTCATGGCTGAGACGGGCCTGAAAAAAAAAGGGGGGATGGGGTCAAATAGGCCCCCATGCTCGTGGACTGGTGCACAGCCCCACGGAACAGCAGAGACTCTGATGCCAGGAGTCAGTGGAGAGAGACCCAAGTGCCCTTGCCCACGCAGCTGGGGGGGAGCGGGGTAAAGGGGAGCCCAGGCAGTGGGCTGAAGGCGGGGAGGAGCCCTGCAGTGGGGGTGAAGGGAGCCCATGTGGGAGGAACTACGTCTGTGGGTGGAGGCCCAGCACAGGGCGGAGGTTGTCTGGGTGATGTTCCCCTGCCCTTCCTCTCTGCCCCTGCCAGCCCTGCCCAGGTCCACACTAGGTCCCTTCCCTGGTTCCCACCTCCCCCACTGCCCTGCCATGGCCGCTCACCCGCCCTGCCCGTCGCCAGCTGCCCTTTACCCTGCCGAGTGGCTGAATGTCACGTCCTCTATGAGTGTCCACCTGGCCCACACTGGGACCCAGCGTCCCGCCCTGCCAATAATGCCGGCTCCTCTCAGCCCTGCAGCAGGCCCTGGGCCCTCCCCACGCCCATCCACTCTGCCCCTCAGCAGACAGGCCCCACATGGGGTCACAGAAACAATCCGGCCCCAGGCAGCTCCTTCTGCCCCCCTGCAGCGCCTAGGGTAGGGCCGGTCCCGGCCGGCCTTAGGGCACACCTGGACGTACAGCACTGCGCTGCCCAGGGAAGACCCTCTGTGCGACGGGAGAGCGCGCGTCTGTCGGCATAAAACCACCTCCGCGAGCCGCAGGAGCTACGGCGGCCGGCAGGAGACGCTCTCCTGCCCGCACAGCACTGTGCATCCGGACGCTTCTGTCGATGGGACTTATGTGGCTGCGGGTGGGGAGGCGGTGGTTATTCACCCCCCAAGCGACAGGTGTTACTCCGACATAATCTGTAGCATAGATATGGCCATAGGCTGTGCGCCCTGAGGCAGGGGCTCCTCCTTCTGGCACTGCCCCCTGGGGGTGCTTCGAACAACCCCGGTGCCCCACAGCCTGAGACCTGCCACCCAGCCTCAGTCCCAGCTGCAGCTGGAGAATTTCCTCAATGACGCGGCCCCTGCAGAGCCTCCTGGCGGGTCAGCACCACCTCCTCCCACTCGCCGGTAGCTACCAGGCCACCGAGCGTGCTGGGCACTCCCTGGGAACATGGAGAGACACAGTACCTGCCCTGGGAACCAGCCACTAAAGGCCCCGTCCCCAAGGCAGCTCCCCCTCCTGCCAGCCAGGTCGCCATGGGGTTCCCCAACATCGCTGTCTGCCAGGAAACTCCACAAATTCCTAAATGCAGGTAAGTGGTGCCACAACCCTGCCCACCACCCCGTGAGACCTCATCCAAGGTGCCCGATCCCCTCGAGCCTCACAGCCGACCCAGAGCCCCACCCAGACCCAGAGCGCCACTCGCCGCACTACACTGTCCAGTCTGCCACCGGCTGCCCGGGAGGACATGGTGCCAGGCTGCTGCCAAGGCCCCCGGTGGGTTCCCAACCTTCTGTCTGGGACCATCCGCCCCATCTCAGCCATGATGCCGCGGGCTGGTGCCTCCAAGCACCGTGGAGAGACGCTCCCAGCAGCCTGACCTGCTGCTGCAGCTGCCTCCCACTGGGCCCACGCTGCGAGGCCAGGCCAAGCCACTTCTCCTTGCTGGATACATGCCAGTCAGTGCCCAGCTACCCAGGGCCAGGTGGGGCAGCTGGTTTGGAACTGGCCTTTATTTCCTGCTTTTCTCTGCTTTCAAGCCACTAATCAATAGGAACGTTGCTGAGGTCAAACTGGGCTGGGTGCCTGCCTGCCACTTGGGCCCTGACATGCTTGAGGAAGCAGAGGAAGGGGCATGGAGGGGCCAGGGTGGCAGAGCCATGGAGAGGGCAGGGATCCTTGCCTAGGGCAGCACCAGGGCAGGGCGTATGAGCCCCAGTGGGCAGCACTGAGGGCACCTTGGATGCATAAACAGGAGACTATCACGTAGGAGAAGAGAAGTGATTTCCCCCTCTGTATCTGGCACTGGGGCGGCCGCTGCTGGACTCTTGTGCCCAGTTCTGGTGCCCACAATTGAAGAAGGCTGTTGACAAATTGGAGCGGCATCAGAGAAGAGCCACAACAATGACTAAAGGATTGGAAAGCCTGCCTTATAGTGACAGACTCAAGGAGCTCAATCTATTCAGCTCAACAAAGAGAAGGTTCAGGGTGACTTCATCAGTCTACAAATGCCTACGTGAGAAACAGAAATTTGATAATAGAGGGCTCTTCAGTCTAGCAAACAAAGATGTAACAATGCCCAGTTGCTGGAAGTTGATGCTAGAAAACCTCAATCTCTGTATAAGACAATTTTTTTAAAACAGCGAAGGTAATGAATGATTGTAAGAACTTCTTGTGGGTCGTGGCGGATTCTCCATCCCTGGGAGATTTTAAATCTCCATTGGGTGGGGTTTTTAAAAGATCTGCTCTAGTTCAAACAGGAATTAATTTCGGGAAGTCCCATGTCCTGTGCTAGGAAGCAGAACAGACCAGATGACCACAGTGGACCCTTCTGGCCTTGCTATCTATGAACCAATGACTCTGTGAGATGGAGACGCCATCACTTCCCTTGGGAGTTTGTTCCAACGATTAATCACCCTCACTTGACAACTATCTTCCTAACTTCTAAGAGGAGTTTTGCTGGCTTCAGCTTCCAGACAATGGTTCTCGTTCCACCTTTCTTCACTGGCTTCAGCAGTCCTTTCCGTGCCCAGCATGTTCTCCCCATCAAGTCCTCACACCCTGTACTCACGTCACCTTGCAATCTTCCTTTTGCTAAGCTGAGTGGATTGAGCTCTTCTCTGCACCCTCTCCAGTTTTTCAACATCCTTTTTAAAAGGTGGGAACCAGAATGGGAGCTATATTCCAAGTACCTGCCTCACCACTGCCATATACAGAGGGAAACTCACCTTGGTGCTCCTACTCATGACTCCCCTGTCATACATCCAAGCATCACATTAGCCCTTTCACCCACAGTATTGCACCGGGAGCTCATATTGCTTTGCTTGTCCACTATGGCCCCTGTACGAATCAAGTTTGTTTGACCCACAAAACTAGGCTGAGTGGCATTAATTATATTCCTATTCTTTAATTTTTCATTATCTAACTGAATCTTGTATCTGCTTTTCCATTATTTTGCCCAGGACTGATATCAGGCTAACCAGCCTATAGTTCTTGGGTCATCCTGTCTGCCTTTACTGAACATTTGCACAACATTAGCACTTTTCCTGACTCCTGGAATTTCCCCAGTATTCCATAATTTATTAAAAATTAACATCACCTGGTCAGAGATCACCTCAGCCAATTCTTTTAGGACTCTTGCGTGCAAGTTATCCAGGCCTGCTGATTTTAAAATGTTTATCCTTACATTCAACTTGATGGCATTTCATCATTTGGATATTATACAATAACTTCAGAAGGCAGCATCTGATCAATACAAGAATCCTATTGATTTTGATGACAAGTAGGAAAACCAGAAGGTGAAAATTGGGGGGACACAGAGCCCCGGCATGTGATCAGCAGAGTCGGCAGCTTCAGCCACCTGTGTAATTGTCTGCAGATCAAGGAACCAGTTGATGGCACCATCGACACCTCCCAGCATAACCACCACCCAGTCAGCTCTGCCCACCCCCCAATGCAGTGTACCGTGTTAGAGAGAAATTGAATAAAAAGGAGGAAAGTTAGGGATGGCAGAGAGCCCCTGGAATGGGAGGGAGAGGGAATAGGGGATGCAGAGCCCCAGCACAGGGGAGGAGAGGGGTCCCTGGCACTGGGCAGTTGTTTCTGAGCATAGTGCAGGCATGAGGGGCACAGGGCACACTGAATGGCAGACTCTGATCAGACGGGACATGGCTGGTTCCCAAAACCTCAATGGCCAGATTGGGTTTGCAAGAACAGAACCAAACCCAGCTGGGAAATTGTTTGTGGGCACGCAGCAGGAAAAGGCTTTGCAGAGCTGGCCAGGTCGCAGTCCGCCCCCATGGAAGGCATCTGCCCCTTCACCAGGTCAGATCATCACTGCATCTCGCTGACCCCGCAGGATCAGGACTAAAAACGCCATCATTCACCTGCAGCTTGCCAAGACATGCCAGCCCTTCCTGCTGAATGAAGACCCGGGCACTGCTCCCCCGCACCTGGAGCACTGACATTCCCTGCATCACCGGCTAGGCTGCTTTGTACACATCAGGCCTGTGCTCGTCCCCAGAGAGCCCCCTTGGTCCAGATCTCCAAAGCCATTAATGGACTCAGTCTGTTCTGGGCTTTGTGACTGGCTACTTCCCAGCAGCTGGGACCTTGGCAGCACAGTCCCAGTACTGCAGAGCTCACAGTCTGAGCTGCCCAAAGGGAGAGGGGACACAGAGCAGTGGGTTTTATTGACCTTTCTCTCTCTTTCTCAGCAGAGGGCACTTGAGTTTTATTGACCCTTTCGAGAATGGAAGGCAGGGAGTCTGGGGCATGTTGGGCCCAAACATTCAAACCTTCCAGCATGAGACCTCAGCCAAAGGGGCTACAAAAACAGGGGAGCAGAGGGACTAGCTCACACACAATGGAAATATTGGGGGGGGGCGGGGTTTCAACACCATGTAAACTCACGGAGACAAGAGTGGGACTCGGAGGGGCTGAAGCACCCACTGCAGCACCCCGGATTGGGGCAGGGAGCAGTTGGAACCACTGGGACCCCCCTAGCCTGGGACTCTCCCCCTCTTCCCCACGCCATCCCCTGTTCACAGCTAGCTCTCCTCCTTCTTCCCCCATGAGCAAGGGCAGAGCTCTGAAGTGAGACAGGAACAGAAACATAGTCCAGCATGATGGAGAGACAGCAGATGTTTCAGTTCTGTGTTTGGAAAGAAGCAAAGTGAGGTTTCCACATCTTGGAGATAATGAAATGCTCTCCAGTCCGTCAGTAACAAGGGAGTGTGTTAAACAGCAGCTGCTACAAATAAACAGCTTTGCATTGGCAGAACCGGATAACTTGCACCCGCAGTGTATGAAAAGCATTGGCCCAGGAGCTCTCTGAATCATTAGATATTTTTCAACTTGGCTGGGAACAAGGGGAAATTCTGTGGAACAGAGCTCATGGTGTGCCAGTATTTTAAAGGGGTACATGGGATGACCTGGGTTACTACAGGCCAGATGGCCAGACATTGGTCCAGAATAAAAGTCATGGACAGGCTGAGATGGGAGGCAACGAGTCAAGAATTAGAAGATAGCAGCACACGTAATGCCAGTCACCAGGGGTTTATGGAAAATGGGTCTTGTCAAACAAACGTGTTATTGATTTTAATGAGATCCCACATTGGACTGATAAAAGAAATGTGTTGTCATAATAGACAGACTTCTAGAAGGCATTTGACTTTATCCCACGTGACATTCTGATAAAAAGATCAGCACTTCACAAAATCACTGTGGTCCATAGTAAATGGATAAACCGGTTAACTGCTAGAGCTAAAAATGTAACTGTGAATGGAGAATAGTCATCCAATGAGGGTGTTTCTGTGCGGGTCTTAACAGGGATCTGTTCTTGACCTGATGCTTTTCAATATCTTTATCCATGATTTGGAAGAAAATATAAAACCATTCAAGGGGTGTTTTCTCTCTCTGGGGAACGGGCTGCAACTCTCGCCCTGTCTGAAGGACGTTTTCTCTCTAGGTGAATTCAGCAAACCAGCAAGGAAAAACCGGAGACACAAATTCTAGTTTTCACAACACCCTCATCCTACACCCACCCACTGATGGCCTGCTGGATTTGCTCCTGAGACCCTAAGGACCCCAGGATAGGCCTCTGTCACATGACGTGGAGGAATAACTATTGATCCCTAGGGGAGCAGCCACAGAGGGGGACATGACACACTTTGCCAGTCAGTCACACACCTCTGCTACAGAGCAGGACTCCCAGGTTCTAATCCTGGCTCAGGGAGGGTAGCATTGCCCCATGGTTAGAGCAGAGGCAGCCAAGCAGTGTGGCCAAGCAGCTGAGAGCTGCACCCTGGCTCCAGCTCTGCCAAAAGCGCCTTTGTGCAGCCTCTTGGTGCCTCATCGGTACGACAGGCTGAGCCGCGACTGCCCATGCGCAGGATCTGAGGCCTCGCTCAGTGCAAGGCACTGCACAGAAACCCGGACAGCAGCCACACGGGACTCCCGAGTCCCAGCCCACTGCCCCTTCCCGTAGGCTCCAGGATATTGGGCGGGGAGCCCAATGTGGCACAGCAGAACAGGCAGCCCCCCATCACATGGCACGTGCAGCAGCCCAAACAACCCAGCCACCCTGAGAGCTCTGCTGGGAGTCCGCCAGGGTAGGGAGGGCACAAGGAGAGAGAAGAGGCAAGACCTGAGCAGTGGCCAGGGGCTGGATTCTGCAGGGCTGGGAGGTCGGGGGATGCCAGGAAGGGGCGCCAGCACTCTGGCACCAGCGGGTTAGATAACCTGAGAATGGAACGGGCGTTTCATGCCTCTTCTCGGGGCCCCCCTGGCTGTGGGAGGCTCCTCCCTGCACTCAGCCAAGTTCTGTCAAGGTCGGGGGAGAAGAGGGTGTTTCTGAGAGGGGCAGGGCAGAGGGGTCCGACACGCTGGCTGAGGTGGAGAGGTGGGCGGAGCACTGGGCTACTCACCTCATGAGGGGACATCCCCGACACTGCCAGGCAGCACATTCACAATGCAAAGGAAACATATTTCACCCAACATATAATTAGCCTGTGGAACTCACTGCCACAAAGTATCACTGAGGCCAAGGTCTCTTCAGGAGTCACGAGGCTCAGACATTTGCAGGGACAATGGAGCCACACAGAGTTACACTGGAGAGCACCAAAAATTCAGCCAGGCTGTAACCCTCCACGGCGCAAGCTGGCCAGCGCAGTCAGCTGGAGCCTCCAGCCTGGGGCAGGCTGCTCAGGAGGGGCTCTCAAGGGCTGCAGCAGCTGGTGACAGGAGCTGTCGTACAGGAGCCTCGTGTGATCCCGACTGGCCACTCCAGCGGCTCGGGAGCCTGGGTTGCGCACTCTGGCCAGAGACAAGGTTTCCTCTAACTGGGGTTGTGTGCGAGGGGTCCCTACCCAGAGCAGGACATTTGATCCACCCCGCACCGAGCCAGACGTGCCTGCCTCCCCAGCATGAATGGGCCTCAGAGACCTTGGGGAAAGGGCTCGGAAGGACTGACAGGCCTTAAGCAAACAGCAGGGAGGCAGTTAAGAGAGAGCCCAGCTCCCTGTGACTGCTCAGGAAACCTCAGGAATTTACTGACAGTGCCAATGAATGGGCCAAGGCCACCTCCTCGCAGGAGCGGGGGCAGGAAGGAGTTAACACTGCCAGCTAGAGGAATGAGAGGCCTTGCAGAATCCGGGAGAGGGGGGCAAGGATGGGGACTCAGCAATCCTCCCACACCTGCCCACCTCCATGCTGGCCCCTTCTCAGACCCTCCCCGCGGTTGTCCCCTCACCTCGGGGCTCAGGGAGTCTTCCACCAGCACTAGCATTGGGGAGTGTCCCTGGGCAGCCGGGGCCAAGCTCTGCAGAGCTCAGCAAGGACGTGGCCTGCTCTGCTCTGTCATCTCTGCTGACAGCACCCCTGGAGCTCTGCCCTCCCTCACCTGCTCATCCAGGCCATGGCTGAACCCTGCCTCCTCTTCCTGTTGCTTGTCTCCCTTTCTCCCTCCCCTCCGCTGGGACACCCACCCCGCCCCATGCTCCAAGTGGCCCTCCTTCCCCTGCACCAAGCCTGTGGCCCTTGGTCCCTGGCCCACCCCCTGATGTGGTCAGTGTGCGCTCCAGAAGGGATGTGGACCATTAGGCAAGGGATGAGAGAAGAGCTCCAGGAACAATGTGAGGCCTGGCAAACCAGCCCTGTAGCAAGACCCTGAAGCAGCTCAATCCAAGGGTAGGCTAAAGGGTGACTTGGCCTTGTCTGCAAGTTCACATTCCAGAGCCCAACAGCTCCCTCCTGAAATGACACAGCAGAAAGCAAGGAAGTCCCCACTGACTGTCTGGAGGCATTGGTGCTGCCAGTGATGTAGCTTGTGGGCCTGGCAGGTGACCTGGCTTCCAGGAAACGCTCCTTGCTAATACAGAGCCTGGGGCAGGGATGGAGCCAGATGCATTGGGGGAACCAATGGTGGTGACATTCCCAGGTGGCACCAGGAAGGGCTGCGGCCCTACCACGGGCAAAGACAAACTCCGGTGCCCCAAGCCCAGACACGCAGGCCAGATACAGCTTGGGCAAGGCTGCTAAGAGAAAAAGCCACAGCTGGAGAATCCTTAGGGGCTCCATCAGTCCCTCTCCAGGGGCCAGGCTGCCCACTACCTGGGGGCCACGTAAAGGCCCCAGCAGAGTCCTACCTGTGCAGAAGCCCTGCCTATGGTTCAACTCAGCCACCCTTCTCCATTCCACGTGTCCACGATGGGCTTGCGGCCCCAGACAGCCCAGCCTCCGCAAAGGGGCTGCAGCTGGGTCAGGTGCTCAAACAGTTCTGGTCTCTCCTGCTGACTGGGGGGGAAGAGTGACCTACAGCCATGTCTGTGCTCTGAGTAACGCCAGGGCCAGGGGGCACCCGTGCTATCTCAGCCTCCACCTCCCTCCTCTCTGGGGAGCTGAACAGCGCCCAGTGCTGCAGCTGGGCCTCTGGGACACGGATTTTGGTAACCCCGGTGCCAGTCAGAGCCAGGGGCACTGTTCTGCCCACTACAGACACGAGTCTGTGTGCACACGAGGAGTGGGGCCTGGCACCACAGAGGTAGTGCAGGGGAGGAAGTGCGGCCAAGGCAATCCTGTGGAAACAGGGTATTTCTGGGGGCTCCCTAGCTTGTGCTGGGGACGGGGCCAAGCCCACAGCCCTGGAACGGGACAGGACACAAGCCGCTGCCCTGGCGTTAACACAGGGATGTCTGGCTGCCAGGGTCTAGCCTGGTACTCATAGTAAAACTGCCTCACTTCTGATCCTTACCCTGTCCGAAAGATTAATTCAGTCCCCTCCAGACTGTGGAAACAAAGCTGACCTGGGCTTTTCTGGGCATCTCTCGGCTATTGGTGGCTAAACAGCCAGAGCAGCATATGCTCCCTCCTCTAGCTACTGCAGAACTGGGCCCTGTCCTGTGGGGCACAGCCTGACCCCAGGCTCAGAAATCTCTTAGCCAATCACAAGGCCCCCTAGCCTGAGAAAGCTCCATCTGGTGAAACAAGCACACGGGGCTCCAGGAGCATGTCCCCCAGGGTCCTGCTCTCTGCCTGGGCTCCCCACTGCATACAGAGCCTGGTTCTGGGCCTCTGGCCTGCTGCCAAGCCCCCAAGATACCTGGGTCCCCAAGAGATGCCTGTGGCCATGATGACAACCACATCACCAGGACAACGAACTGGTTGCCGCATGGGGGACAGCCAGGGGCTTGTGAGAACAGGTGACAGAACCGTCCTGGGAGCCTGCCCTGGTTTCTGGAACTCACTGCCACAGGAGAGGAGACCACTATGCTCCAAAGCTCAGCTCTGTGCCTGAGCTCCCTTGCAAGAGCCCCTCACTCACACATGCTGGCCGAGCCTGGGGCACAGCCCCTTTTCCAGCCCTGCTCACACCAGTACTCCCTGCAGCATCTCCCACGCTGGGTGCACTGGGGCACCCTGCTGATCAGGGCAAGAATACCCATCTAGGCGCTGGCTGCAGCCCCAGGCAAAAGCAATCCCAGCCCAGGAGCCTGTGACCCATTCCAAGGAGAACCGCTTCCCTGCGCTGCGATGGCTGCAGCGGGTGTGACTAGGTAACAACCATGCAGCCCTATGGAGCTCAGCCCCAAGGAAAAGCAGGGGGAGGGCAGAGGAGACTGTGACCCACAAGCGCTGATGGATAGGCAGAGGCAGCTGCAGCTCCAAGGCAGGACTCACCCAGCCATGAGGCTAGAACCCAGGAGTCCTGGCTCCCAGCCCCGCTGCTCTCACCACTAGACCCCACTCCCGTTTCAGAGCCGGGGATAGAACCCTGGCTCCCAGCTCTGCTGCTCTAACCCACTAGTCCATTCCTCCTTGCTTGGTACTGTAACCTCCTCCCCAGCACAAAGTCTCTCTCACTCTGGCCCCTGGCTCAGCAGAGGGGCTGGAGCACAACCCCGGCCTGCGCTGTGAGCTCTGCCTTTCACTGGGAGGCGCAGAGCCCAGCAAGCGGAGCTGGGGCCCTCTCGATGAGGCAGCCAGGGGATGGGAGGCCACCAGTCATTAAAGCTGCCGATTTCTGCTCCTTTCCCAAAGCTGTTGCCGCCCCCAGAGGCTGGGGAGTTCAGTACAGCCAGCGTACCTCTGCCCCTGCAGGCCCCAGTGCCCCCACGGGTACCAGAGCCAGGGAGGAGGGATGGCCAGGGCGCGGCTGGCATGGGGGATGCCAGCACAGCCCTTGCCTGGCTGGGGCGGGTTCTTTGGGGTCCGCTTGGGGCTCAGAAAACAGCAACAGGCAGCCTGTTTGCAGAAAGTGACCTAGACCTAACATGCAGCCACTTGGACAGCTGCAGCCGTCTGCAACCTCCACAGTGAGCTGCTGCCAGCCAGCCCCAGACGGCCGCCGGGCACAGCCCTGCCAAGTGCCACCGGGGCACCGGCTGCTCCATTTGGCTTCCCCGGGGGCAACGACCCTGCCCCACTAGCCACCGCTCGCCTTACTAAACGCTGCTGCAGGAGAGGTCTGAACCCACCCAGAGGCAGACTCCCCCGGAGGATAAAAGGAGCCCGCCCTGGGTCCACCCTCCCCTCCCCACACAGGCTCCTCCAGGAGCTGCCGCAAATTCCAGCGTCTGTGGAAATTCCGCGTCCCCTTCGGAGGGCTGTAAATTACAGCTCAGCAAACAAGCCGCTGGCCGCCAGGAGCCCGAGCAGCCAGCCCAAGGCAGGACAGCTACACAACCCTACACTGCACCACACTCAACAAACAAGCCGTTGTGCTGCAAACCCTGAGCAAGCCCAGCAGAGCACGCAGCGCCCAGCAACACAACCACACCGCACTGTACACTGCTCTCCTCCCGCACACACCCTCGGTGACCCTAACTGCCGAGCCCCAAGCCTTCTACATCCCCCGCAACGCACAGCCCGCAGCCCCCGCACCCGCCGCTGCGCAGCCCCTCTCCCAGCCGCACAACTCCCCTGCTACACAACTCTGTCCGCACCCCCCCACACACAATGCACAAGTGTGCCACACAGCCCTCACCCAGTACACAACGGCACACACGCAGTCCACAGCCCCCTCAACACACAACCCAACCCCCCCACACTGTCCACCGACCCCCGGACACAACCCTCCCCCCTCCGCAACCTCTCCAGTAAAACGGGCCAAGCTTCAGGACCGAGGGAAACAAACCCAGCAGGGCCCCCCCTTCCCCTTCCCCGCCCGAGAGCTCGGCCCGGGGCTCAGCCCGCCCGGGGGCTGTGGGGTCCGACACCGCGGCGATGGGCACCAGCACAGAGACGGCAGCGACTGGCTAACGGGGAGCCCGGGCCGCTGCGCTGCGCTGCGCTG
Source organism: Lepidochelys olivacea (assembly GCF_965140295.1). Classification (NCBI taxonomy): domain Eukaryota; kingdom Metazoa; phylum Chordata; order Testudines; family Cheloniidae; genus Lepidochelys; species Lepidochelys olivacea. The sequence continues at coordinate 149,817,304 of NC_140414.1, forward strand.
CGCTCCCCCGGCGGGGGGTTACCTGGCGCCCCTGTCCCGGCCGGCCGGCGCTGAGGGCGAAAGGCTGCGGGGCTGCTCCGCGGGGCCTGCGCTCGCTGCTGGGTGGGGCCAGCTCGGCCCCTCTCTCCGCCCCCGGAGCCCTGCGGAGAGCGGCTGCCGGCCAGCGCGGGGCCCCCGGGAGGGACCGGCCCGGCCGCGCCCCGCCCGCTCCGCCCCGCACCGCGGCCTCTGGGCGCTGCGGGAGCCGGCGTCAAACCCCATCGCCAGCGGGCGGCAGCGGGAGGGCGCAGGTCGGACCCCGGGCGGGGGTGTTGGGGGGGGCAGCAGCCCCACAGACCCCACCCCGGGCAGGGGCCGGCCGTGTTGGGGGGGGGCAGCAGCCCCACAGACCCCACCCCGGGCAGGGGCCGGGCGTGTTGGGGGGGGGCAGCAGCCCCACAGACCCCACCCCGGGCAGGGGCCGGGCGTGTTGGGGGGGGGGCAGCAGCCCCACAGACCCCACCCTGGGCAGGGCGTGTTGGGGGGGGGGGCAAGAGCCCCACAGACCCCACCCCGGGCAGGGGCCGGGCGTGTTGGGGGGGGGGGCAAGAGCCCCACAGACCCCACCCCGGGCAGGCACTGCCTATGGAATTCCCCTGTGATGGGTCTGGGGGCTTCTGCTGCAGTTTGATTGTCCCTCATCACTGTAGGGTCCAAGCGCCCCTGTCTTGCCCGGGCCCTCTCACCCCAGGAGCATCAGGTAACAAGGGCCCCTCCCAGATGAGGGGGGAGGGCTCAGGCCTCACTATGCTAGGTGAAGGGTTGCTACTGAGAGCTGCCCCCCAAGTGCCACCGTCTAAGGATGAGGGCCTTTTTCTACAGTAAGCAACAGCAGCCACAGCAGGGCAGCAGCCTGAGCTAAGATGCAGAAAATCATAGCCTCACGGTCCATGTAATATCTCTTGGTGGAGTGGCAGGGGTCAAGGATAATCTAGGCATGGCCCAATATCAAACAACAAACAAATACTTTTCCTCAGTCTTTAATAAGGCTAAAGAGGATTTTAGGGATAATGGTAGCATGACAAATGGGAATGAGGATATGGAGGTAGATATTACCCTATCTGAGGTAGAAGCGAAACTCAAACAGCTTAATGGGACTAAATTGGGGGGCCCAGATAATCTTCATCCAAGAATATTAAAGGAATTGACACCCGAAATTGCAAGCCCATTAGCAAGAATTTTTAATGAATCTGTAAACTCAGGGGTTGTACCGTATGACTGGAGAATTGCACACAGTTCCTATTTTTAAGAAAGAGAAAAAAAAAAAAAAAAAAAAAAAGAGATCCAGGTAACTACAGGCCTGTTAAAAGAAAAGGAGTACTTGTGGCACTTTAGAGACTAACAAATTTATTTGAGCATGAGCTTTCGTGAGCTACAGCTCACTTCATCAGATGCATTCAGTGGAAAATACAGTGAGGAGATTTATATAGTTGATGAGGTTGATGGTGGGATGAAAATTGTTGAAATCTTGGTGGAATTCCTCAAGGGCTTCTTTTCCATGGGTCCAGATGATGAAGATGTCATCAATGTAGTGCAAGTAGAGTAGGGGCGTTAGAGCAACGCTTCCTCAGCTCTCGTCCCCTAAGTCAGCCATAAAAATGTTGGCATACTGTGGGCCATGCAGGTACCTACAGCAGTGCCACTGATTTGAAGGTATGCATTGTCCCCAAATGTGAAATAGTTGTGGGTGAGGACAAAGTCACAAAGTTCAGCCACCAGGTTAGCCGTAACATTATCGGGGATAGTGTTCCTGATGGCTTGTAGTCCATCTTTGTGTGGAATGTTGGTGTAGAGGGCTTCTACATCCATAGTGGCTAGGATGGTGTTATCAGGAAGATCACCGATGGATTGTAGTTTCCTCAGGAAGTCAGTGGTGTCTCGAAGATAGCTGGGAGTGCTGGTAGTGTAGGGCCTGAGGAGGGAGTCTACATAGCCAGACAATCCTGCTGTCAGGGTGCCAATGCCTGAGATGATGGGGCGCCCAGGATTTCCAGGTTTATGGATCTTTGGTAGCAGATAGAATACCCCAGGTCGGGGTTCCAGGGGTGTGTCTGTGCAGATTTGTTCTTGTGCTTTTTCCAGGGAGTTTGAGCAAATGCTGTTTCCTTTGGTAACCTTCAGTGGGATCAGAGCGTAATGGCTTGTAGAAAGTGGTGTTGGAGAGCTGCCGAGCAGCCTCTTGTTCATATTCCGACCTATTCATGACGACAACAGCACCTCCTTTGTCAGCCTTTTTGATTATGATGTCAGAGTTGTTTCTGAGGCTGTGGATGGCATTGTGTTCTGCACAGCTGAGGTTATGGGGCAAGTGATGCTGCTTTTCCACAATTTCAGGCCGTGCATGTTGGCAGAAGCACACTATGTAGCCTGGACCAGTCCACATAAGAGATCCACTTCCTGGACACTACAGTGCTAATAAGCAATGGTCACATAAACACCACCCTATACCGGAAACCTACACGCCTCCAGCTTTCACCCAGACCACACCACATGGTCCATTGTCTACAGCCAAGCTCTACGATACAACCGCATTTGCTCCAACCCCTCAGACAGAGACAAACACCTACAAGATCTCTATCAAGCATTCTTACAACTACAATACCCACCTGCTGAAGTGAAGAAACAGATTGACAGAGCCAGAAGAGTACCCAGAAGTCACCTACTACAGGACAGGCCCAACAAAGAAAATAACAGAACGCCACTATCTGTCACCTTCAGCCCCCAACTAAAACCCCTCCAACGTGTTATCAAGGATCTACAACCTATCCTGAAGGATGACCAACACTCTCACAAATCTTGGGAGACAAGCCAGTCCTTGCCTACAGACAGAGACATATCCTAGTTCAATATTCAGGAAATTGCTGACCCTCTTCAGAATCTTCATTCCCCTCTCTAGGGTTAGGTTCAACTCCTTTCTCAGGAAGTGGATCCACTCCACCTGCAGCCAGTGGGGGAGACTCAGACCCACCCAGTACTCCAGGTCCCAGTCCAGGGACCCTATGACTAGCAGCCACATGCTACTGTGTCCTTTTGACCACTCCCAATGCTACTACAGTTCCCTGGGTCACTTCCCCAAAGCCACAGCACCTTCACTCACATATGCTTCACCCTTACCGTAGGGTTGAAGTCTTGTACTCACTCCCAGCAGCCAGCCAAAAGCTCCTTCTTTCTCCCCCAGTCCCTGTCTATGGTATTACAGATCCCTTGGGCCAACCAGGAGCACCATCTGCACTCCTGTTACTCCAGCACACAAAAAACCAAAACTATCTTTCTCTAGCTTTGCAGCTCCTTTTATATGGCCCTCCTGGACCCTGACTGGCTGCTTCTTGCAGCCTTTCTCCAATTGACTGCTTCCCATGCAGCCTCTCTTGGCTGCTTGGAGGACTCAACTCCTCCGCCCCTTTCTGAAATGGGGTGTGGTAGGACCCTGAGGTCTCCAGCAGGGAGCTTCTGAGCCTGGTATACCCCATCATGTTTACCACTTTAATCTTGTAAATAACTCATTTTTTTCTTAATAAAATCTTTTTATAGTTTATTATAGGACTGTCAACAAGCATTGTCTTCAGTGTGAGAGATTCTATGGACAAATTGGAGAGAGTCCAGTGGAGGGCAATGAAAGTGATCAGGGGGCTGGGGCCCATGACTTACGAGGAGAGGCTGAGGGAACTGGGCTTGTTTAGTCTACAGAAAAGAAGAGTGAGGGGGGATTTGATAGCAGCCTTCAACTACCTGAAGCGGGGTTCCAAAAAGGATGGAGTTTGCCTGGCTGTTCTCAGTGGTGGCAGATGACAAAACAAGGAGCAATGGTCTCAAATTGCAGTGGGGGAGGTGTAGGTTGGATATTAGGAAAAACTTTTCACTAGGAGGGTGGTGAAGCACTGGAATGGATTACCTAGGGAGGTGGTGGAATCTCCATCCTTAGAGGTTTTTAAGGCCTGGCTTGACAAAGCCGTGGCTGGAATCATTTAGTTGGTGTTGGTCCTGCTTTGAGCAGGGGGTTGGACTAGATGACCTCCTGAGGTCTCTTTCAACCCTAATCTTCTATGATCTTCTATGATCACAGCCCCCCAACCTGAAGCAAATACTCACCAGCAACCACACAACAGAACCACTAACCCAGGAACCTATCCTTGCAACAAACCCCGTTGCCAACTGTGCCAACATATCTATTCAGGGGACACCATCATAGGGCCTAATCACATCAGCCACACTATCAGAGGCTCGTTCACCTGCACGTCTACAAATGTGATATATGCCATCATGTGCCAGCAATGCCCCTCTGCCACGTACATTGGTCAAACTGGACAGTCTCTACATAAAAGAATAAATGGACACAAATCAGATGTCAAGAATTATAATATTCATAAACCAGTCGGAGAACACTTCAATCTCTCTGGTCACTCGATTTCTGATCTCAAAGTGAGTATCCTTCAACAAAAAAACTTCGAAAACAGACTCCAACGAGAGACTGCTGAATTGGAATTAATTTGCAAATTGGATACAATTAACTTAGGCTTGAATAGAGACTGGGAGTGGTTGAGTCATTATACTAAGTAAAACTATTTCCCCTTGTTTATTCCTCCTCCCCCTATATTCCTCAAACGTTCTTGTTAACTCCTGGAAATGTGCTGGAAGTGGCCCACCTTGATTATCACTACAAAAGGTTTTCTCTCCCCCCACCCCACTCTCCTGCTGGTAACAGCTCATCTCCAGTGATCACTCTCCTTACAATGTGTATTTTTTCCATGGTCTGTGTGTATATAAATCTCCTCACTGTATTTTCCACTTATGCATCCAATGAAGTGAGCTGTAGCTCACAAAAGCTTATGCTCAAATAAATTGGTTAGTCTCTAAGGTGCCACAAGTCCTCCTTTTCTTTTTGCGAATACAGACTAACATGGCTGTTAGTTTGACATCTGTAGCGTGCAAGGTCTTGGAAAAAATTCTGAAGGAGAAAGTAGTTAAGGACATTGAGGTCAGTGGTAAATGGGACAAAATACAACATGGTTTTACAAAAGGTAGATTGTGCCAAACCAACCTGATCTCCTTCTTTGAGAAAGTAACAGATTTTTTAGACAAAGGAAACGCAGTGGATCTAATTTACCTAGATTTCAGTAAGGCATTTGATACTGTGCCACATGGGGAAATTATTAGTTAAATTGGAAAAGAAGGGGATCAATATGAAGATTGAAAGGTGGATAAGGAATTGGTTAAAGGGGAGACTACAGCGGGTCCAACTGAAAGGTGAACTGTCAGGCTGGAGGGAGGTTACCAGTGGAGTTCCTCAAGTATCAGTTTTGGGACCAAGGGACCAAGCCTTCCAAGGGAAGCAGTGGGGGCAAAAGATCTATCTGGCTTTAAGATTAAACTCGATAAGTTTATGGAGGAGATGGTATGATGGGATAACATGATTTTGGTAATTAAATATTCATGGTAAATAGGCCTAATGGCCTGTGACGGGAGGTTAGATGGGGTGGGATCTGAGTTACCCAGAAAGAATTTTCTGTAGTATCTGGCAGGTGAATCTTGCCCATATGCTCAGGGTTTAGCTGATCGCCATATTTGGGGTCGGGAAGGAATTTTCCTCTAGGGCAGATTGGAAGAGGCCCTGGAGGTTTTCGCCTTCCTCTGTAGCATGGGGCACGGGTCACTTGCTGGAGGATTCTCTGCTCCTTGAAGTCTTTAAACCACAATTTGAGGACTTCAATAGCTCAGACATAGGTGAGAGGTTTTTCGCAGGAGTGGGTGGGTGAAATTCTGTGGCCTGCGTTGTGCAGGTCAGACTAGATGATCATAATGATCCCTTCTGACCCTTAGTATCTATGAATCTATGAGACGCTCCTGTCCTGAGAGCACCCACTGTCACCGGACAAAGAAACAGAGCTTAAGACCTTTAAAGAAAATTTTGTTTTCCATTCTGTCTGGCAAGGAACCACATATCAACAGCTGTGAGTGTGAAATCCCTACTTCCTTATTGTTTTGCCTTTATGGTCCCCACTTCTCTCTGGTTTGTCTGTATGGTCTCTCTGGTTCTTGGTTTGTCTGTTACATAATTAAATCAACTAAGGTGGTGGGTGTGATTGGGCAAAGTAGTGTTTTGTAATGGGCTAGGATGGGTGAAAAATACAGTTTTGTAGGACATTAGTTTACAATGACTGGTTACAGTACAGCTAAGCAAGACTCAAGTTTCACTATATAAACTGGGGTCCAAAAGGAAGTTATTTGGAATCAATTCCAGGACACAGCCCAAAGAACAGAGCTGCCAGACCTCAACATCCTTCCAACTATATTGTGCAGAAGCTGGAGCCCTGGTTGACCTGATCTTGCCTGGCCAGCAGGAAAAGTTTGTCTGCCTTAGGGGAATGGCACGCATTGTCTGCTTAGAGTGTGCATTCTGTTTAGGTGATGGTTAATAACTAGAAGTTAAGGATATTACCAGGTAAGGCTCTTGCACTGGTAAAAGGCCCCGCAGAAGATTATGCTCTGAGCCCCAGGAACTGGGAAAGGATGGGGATGCCTAAATTAACCCATGGAAGGGTAAAGGTGGGGTGCCCTAGAGTGCAGGGCAGATAACAACAGGGCTCCCATTGCCCTCACCCCAGCTCTGTCCCCTCACCCTAGTTTAGATGCTTCTCCCCCCGGGGGTTTTCTAACGTTTGTACCAGTTTGTCTGGGTGAGGGAGTCGGTCTCTCTTCATTCTGAAAATCCCTGCTCTGTGGTGCTATGTAAGTAACAATGAAACTCACTGTCATTCCTTGCAACAGGGTCAGTCACAGAAGCAATGAAGAGAGACGAGGCTATGTTCCCAGGGTGCCAGGGCCCATTCCTAGCACATGTTGGCAGGTTGCCACAGCCCTGTGATTCATTACTAGAACGCGAGGGGAGGGAGAGCCCAGGGCTGAGACAGCAGGGGGGCTGTGGCAGGTCAGGATTGGGGGCACCAGCAGAGCTGGGGCAGGGATCCCAGGGCTGGGATAGCAGGGGGCTGCAGATCAAGATTGGGGGACAGGATGGGGGACTCTATCCTGCAAAGCAGTGACTGAAAAGGACTTGGAGGTCACTGTGGATAAATAAACAGCTGAACATGAGCTCCCAGAGTGATGCTGTGGGACCCAGGACCAATCTCAAATAGGAGTAACACAGTTACAACCCATACTCAATGGGGACCCCATCCTGCAAGAAATCTTTCCCAAACCCCCTCTTCTGGCCATCAAACAACCCCCCAGCCTCACCAAGCTGATCATCAGAAGCGAGCTCCCCACGGACCAGGAAAGCAGCACCAGAACCTGCCATAACAACAGATGCAAAACCAGCAGACACATCTCCACTGCTAGGACGATCAATCCACCCACACCACACCTTTCAAGATCTATGGGTCCTTGCAGAGAGGCTAGCCGGGGCTTGTCTCTCTCCGGGGTGGTGGGGAAACACAACACCTCACTAAGTTTGGGGAAGATATCTTGTGGGGAATTTGTGAAGGCCAAAATAAACACAGCAGGCCCAGGCCCTAGGTCAGGGCGGAGCAATGGTGAGTCAGGTGCTCAGTAAGCCCAGGCCCTTGGCTCCTAAGGGCCTGGGAGAGGGGGAGACTGCCACCTGGAAGAGGCACGGGGGACGCAGGCCCTCCCAGCCCATGGCCCTAGTAGCAGCAGCAGAAGGCCCGCTGCTGGGTCAGTGGGGATCCCAGCCGCAACACACTGACAAGGGCTCTGGCAGTGCTGCAGCCAGACTAGGGTCGGCTGCCCCCAGGCTACTTCCGGACTCCCCCTCGTAGGGTACCTGGGTTGGGATGGTGTCCTCGTGAGAGTCCATGACCATGGGTTCCTCAGGATAGCTGGCCAGGCGTAGACTCAGCAACTCCTCCCGGTAGCTGGCGCGGGGCACGTCAGGTCCGTCCTCACATTTACCGCTGGGGTTTCCCAATCACAAGCTAGGCCAGAGGTATCTGGCCTCCCCAGCAGCTGCTCTCCTAGTGAGCTCTGGGGTCAGGCCTTTATACTTCTGGAGCCACACCTGACCCTCTGGGGGGTGGGCTCAGATCTCCCTGGCTCCGCTCACTCTGGTGTCTGGAGGGACTCATCTCTCTCCGGGGCGGCGGGGAACCACACCGCCTCGCTACCGTCCTACACATGCCTATTAGAACTTGGTGTTCCTCATCCAGTGCACTAAATGCCCCAATAACTACTGCGTAGGTGAAATGAGCCAATCAATGGATGACAGATGATGGATCACTCAGTAATTGCCCAGTTCTGTTCATTCCCTCTATGACAGAGTCACAGGTCCAATGCTCTGGAACTGCTCTGTATGAAGCCAGCCAGGACTTTGGGGTAGCATGGCTCCCCTTAGGGCACACTGTCCAGGACAAAAAGCCTTCTTGGCTATGGCCTTCCTGATCTGACCTTGGAGCATTCAGCATCCCTATTCACACCGTGCATTTCCCCTTGGTGGACGGGACCTCTGGGGAAGCCAGAGGTTCCTTCACCCCAACTCAGCAGTCAGCCGTGACTCTCAGCCAGTGTGTAACACAGAAGGTTTATTAGTTGACAGGAATACAGCGTAGAACAGAGTTTGTTAGCACAGAAATCAGTGACTTTCAGCCAAGTCCACCTTGGGGGGACCCTAGGCTGGATGCCCTGGACTCCCCCCTCTGAGTCCCAAACAGGAGACTGCCCAGTTTCCAGCGACCCGACCTCCAACTTGCCATTGCCCCTCCTCCTGGTCTTTGTCTCTGTCATAAATAAAGGGAAGGCTAACCACTTTTCTGTATACAGTGCTATAAAATCCCTGCTGGCCAGAGACAACATCCTGTTACCTGTAAAGGGTTAAGAAGCTCAGCTAACCTGGCTGGCACCTGACCAAAAAGACCAATAAGGCAACAAGATACTTTCAAATCTTGGGGGGGGGGGGGAAGGCTTTTATTTGTGCTCTTTATTTACATGTTTGTTCTCTCTTGGAACTGAGAAAGGCCAGACAGAAATCCATCTTCTCCAACCCATCCTAATCCAAGTCTCCAATATTGCAACCCGTAGAGGTAAGCCAGGCAAGGCAGATTAGTGTATCTTTTGTTTGATGTGAATTTTCCCTGTGTTAAAAGGGAGGTTTATTCCTGTTTTCTGTAACTTTAAGGTTTTGCCCAGAGGGGGATCCTCTGTGTTTGGAATATGAATACCCTGTAAAGTATTTTCCATCCTGATTTTACAGAGGTGATTCTTTTACCTTTTCTTTAATTAAAATTATTCTTTTAAGAACCTGATTGATTTTTCATTGTTCTTAAGATCCAAGGGTTTGAGTCTGTGTTCACCTGTACAAATTGGTGAGGATTATTATCAAGCCTGTAGGGCTTGGGGGGATATTTTGGGGAAAGATGTCTCCAAGTGGGCTCTTTCCCTGTTCTTTGTTTAAAACGTTTGGTGGTGGCAGCATACTGTTCAAAGCCAAAGCAAAGTTTATACCTTAGGGAAGTTTTTAACCTAAGCTGGTAAGAATAAGCTTAGGGGGTCTTTCATGCAGGTCCCCACATTTGTACCGTAGAGTTCAGAGTGGGGAAGGAACCCTGACATGGTGCAAGAGCGGTGGGATCATTTTGAACCAAAAGCACGGACCTGAAGAGGTTTTTTTTTTTAAGCTGAGAGCAGCTAGAGGGTTTTCTGTCTATTTGCCTGGAGACAGAGGTGTTAGTTTTTTTACAAAGGGATTTTTCTTTTTTGAGCTGGAGTTTTCTCTACCTAAAGGCAGGGTAGTTAACCTCCTGCAAAGAAATTCACACATTTCCCCCCCCCCCCCCCCAACTCTCTGGTATAGCTAGAGTTAAGCACAAGAAAGCAGGAAAATGACTATCAGTGAAGCAGCTAATAAACTAGAGCTGGCCAGATTTGAAGCTGAAGAGAAACAAAAAGAGCATGATAGACAGATGTCCTTAAGGCGCTTGGATATGGAGGCAGAAAAAGCCAGGGTGGAGGCAGAGGAAGCTGCCCACAAGAGAGCTATGGAGGAGAAAGAAAAAGAGAGGAAGCATGCACTGGAGATGGAGAAGGCAAGGGCTCAGCAGAATATACCGACCAACCCTAGCAATCCTTTTCCAGGTACCGCTTCCCATCCCACAAAGTTCCCCATCTACAAGGCAGGCGAAGATCATAGAATCATAGAATATCAGGGTTGGAAGGGACCTCAGGAGGTCATCTAGTCCAACCCCCTGCCCAAAGCAGGACCAATCCCCAACTAAATCATGATACCGAGGCCTCCTTAGAAAACTTTGAAACGGCCTGCCTTGGGTGCAGCATCTCTACAGACCAATACATGGTGGAGCTGAGGCCGCAGCTCAGTGGACCCTTAGCAGAGGTGGCGGCTGAAATACCTAAGGAACACATGAACAGTTATGAACTTTTTAAAACACAGGCGAGAGTCAGAATGGGGCTAACACCCAAGCATTCCTGTCAGCGGTTCAGAGCCCTAAGCTGGAAACCAGACATGTCATTTACCCGACATGTCTACCACATTGTGAAACATAGGGATGCCTGGATATCAGGAGCAAGTGTTAAATCTCCAGAAGAGTTGCCCTTCCTAATGCAAATGGAGCAGTTCTTAGAGGGTGTTCCTGAGGAAATAGAAAGGTACATCCTAGATGGGAAGCCCAAAACTGTAATCGTGGTGGGGGAGATTGGAGCCAAATGGGTGGAGGTGGCAGAAAAAAAAAAAACCTAGTAGCAGTGGGGGCGAATATCAGAAGGGGCAACCTGAAACAAAATCTTATCACTGGGGGCCACCCAAGGCCCCACCTACATCCCAAGGAAAACCCCAGACACTTTATCGTCCCGCCACACCATTCTCCAGCAACCTGCCTCGCCCCAGTGACCCGTCAGCTGGGCGATGTTTTAACTGTAATGAGCTGGGGCATGTGAAGGGCAACTGCCCCAAGAACCCCAACAGATTACAGCACATTGCACCAGGGTCACACCAAAGGTCCTCAGGCCCCGATGCCTCCCAGGTACCCTCAGAGCAAAGGGAAACTGTGAGTGTGGACGGGAAGAAGGTCACCGTGTGGAGGGACACTGGAGCGCAGGTGTCAGCTATCCATCAATCCTTAGTGGACCAAACTGAATCAACCCAGAGGCCCAAGTGATGATTCAACCCTTCAAATCCAACTCTTTTGATTTGCCTACAGCCAAGTTGCCTGTCCAGTACAAGGGCTGGTCAGGAACGTGGACTTTTGCAGTCTATGATGATTATCCCATCCCCATGCTGCTGGGGGAAGACTTGGCCAACCAGGTAAAGCTGGCCAAGAGGGTGGGAATGGACACCCGCAGCCAGACTAAGCCAGCTTCCACACCTATCCCTGTTCCTGCGCCTTCCACCACGGCCCCGTCTATGTTACCAGAGACCCAGATGGAGGTGGTGGAACTGGATCCCCTGCCAACGACTGCAACGGCTGTAGTGGATCCAGTCCCAGAGACCCCCACCAAAGCCAGTCCCAAAACCGGAACTGGCGAAGCAACCAGCACCAGAACCACTGCCAGCCCTGAGTCCAGCTCTTGCAAACCCGTCTACAGCTCCTACACCAGAGGGCACCACCGAGCCCGCCCTGGCAGCAGCAGCAGATGATCCTGCACAAGAGACTCAGCCAGAGCCTGAAATACCCCACAGTGCACCCGCGGAGAGCGGTTCACCATCCACGGAAACAGCCCCATCACCTGCATCGCTTCCAGAGGCACCAAGCCCAGGTCCACCATCCAGTGAGGAACTGATGTCTCCAGCATCAGGGGAACAGTTCCAGGCCGAACAGGAAGCAGATGAATGCCTCCAGAGAGCTTGGACGGTAGCACGGAGCAACCCACCGCCTCTCAGCTCTTCTAATTGATCCCGGTTTGTTGTAGAAAGAGGACTTTTATACAAGGAAACTCTTTCTGGTGGGCACCAGGAAAACTGACATCCTCAGAGACAGTTGGTAGTTCCAACTAAGTACAGGGAAAGCTCTTGAGCTTAGCCCACGATCATCCTAGTGGCCATGCTGGGGTGAACAGGACCAAAGACCGTTTGGGGAGGTCATTCCACTGGAAGGGATGGGCAAGAATGTTTCTGCCTATGTCTGATCTTGTGAGGTGTGCCAAAGAGTGGGAAAACCCCAAGACCAGGTCAAAGCCCCTCTTCAGCCACTCCCCATCATTGAAGTTCCATTTCAGCGAGTAGCTGTGGATATTCTGGGTCCTTCCCACGATGGCCCTTCCCACGATGCTTCCATTTTATGGGCCTGGAGCACCTTTAAGACCATGACCTGGTCCCCTACTTTGAAGGAAAGCTCTCTGGCATGTTTATCATACCAGGCTTTTTGCTCTTTTTGAGCATCCTTTAGGTTTTCTTTAGCAAGGGCTAAAGAGGTTCAGAGGGTGGTTTGTAGGTTGGTTACAAAGTCCAGAATGTTAGTTCCTTGAGAAGGTGTAAACTCCTTCCATTGCTGCTTCACCAACTGTAATGGCCCCTTAACCTCGCGGCCATATATAAGTTCAAATGGTGAAAACCCTAAATTGGGATGTGGTACAGCTCTGTAGGCAAAGAGCAACTGCTGCAACACTAGGTCCCAATCATTGGAGTGCTCATTTATGAATTTACGTATCATGGCCCCCAAAGTTCCATTAAACTTCTCCACCAGGCCATTTGTTTGATGATGGTAAGGGGTGGCAACCAAGCGATTTACCCCATGAGCTTCCCAAAGGCTTTCCATAGTTCCTGCCAGGAAATTAGTTCCTGCATCTGTAAGGATGTCGGAGGGCCAACCTACCCTGGCAAAAATGTCTGTTAGTTCCTGGCACACACTTTTAGCCCTGGTGTTGCTTAGAGCCATCGGGTGGCAAAATCCATGAAAGTCAGTATGTACTGCTTTCGTCTGGGTGTCTTTTTCAGAACCCCAAGACCAGGTCAAAGCCCCTCTTCAGCCACTCCCCATCATTGAAGTTCCATTTCAGCGAGTAGCTGTGGATATTCTGGGTCCTTTTCTGAAAAAGACACCCAGACGAAAGCAGTACATACTGACTTTCATGGATTTTGCCACCCGATGGCTCTAAGCAACACCAGGGCTAAAAGTGTGTGCCAGGAACTAACAGACATTTTTGCCAGGGTAGGTTGGCCCTCCGACATCCTTACAGATGCAGGAACTAATTTCCTGGCAGGAACTATGGAAAGCCTTTGGGAAGCTCATGGGGTAAATCGCTTGGTTGCCACCCCTTACCATCATCAAACAAATGGCCTGGTGGAGAAGTTTAATGGAACTTTGGGGGCCATGATACGTAAATTCATAAATGAGCACTCCAATGATTGGGACCTAGTGTTGCAGCAGTTGCTCTTTGCCTACAGAGCTGTACCACATCCCAATTTAGGGTTTTCACCATTTGAACTTATATATGGCCGCGAGGTTAAGGGGCCATTACAGTTGGTGAAGCAGCAATGGAAGGAGTTTACACCTTCTCAAGGAACTAACATTCTGGACTTTGTAACCAACCTACAAACCACCCTCTGAACCTCTTTAGCCCTTGCTAAAGAAAACCTAAAGGATGCTCAAAAAGAGCAAAAAGCCTGGTATGATAAACATGCCAGAGAGCTTTCCTTCAAAGTAGGGGACCAGGTCATGGTCTTAAAGGTGCTCCAGGCCCATAAAATGGAAGCATCGTGGGAAGGGCCATTCACGGTCCAGGAGCGCCTGGGAGCTGTTAATTATCTCATAGCATTCCTCACCTTCAACCAAAAGCCTAAAGTGTACCCTATTAATTCTCTAAAGCCCTTTTACTCCAGAGAATTAAAGGTTTGTCAGTTTACAGCCCAGGGAGGAGACGACGCTGAGTGGCCTGAAGGTGTCTACTACGAAGGGAAATGTGCTGGTGGTGTGGAAGAGGTGAACCTCTCCATGACCCTTGGGCGTATGCAGCGCCAGCAGATCAAGGAGCTGTGCACTAGCTATGCGCCGATGTTCTCAGCAACCCCAGGACTGACTGAACGGGCATACCACTCCATTGACACAGGGAATGCTCACCCAATTAGGGTCCAACCTTACCGGGTGTCTCCTCAAGCTAAAACTGCTATAGAACGGGAGATCCAGGATATGTTACAGATGGGTGTAATCCGCCCATCTGGCAGTGCATGGGCATCTCCAGTGGTTCTAGTTCCCAAACCAGATGGGGAAATACGCTTTTGCGTGGACTACCGTAAGCTAAATGCTGTAACTCGCCCAGACAACTATCCAATGCCACGCACAGGTGAACTATTGGAGAAACTGGGACGGGCCCAGTTCATCTCTACCTTGGACTTAACCAAGGGGTACTGGCAGGTACCGCTAGATGAATCCGCCAAGGAAAGGTCAGCCTTCATCACACATGTCAGGCTGTAGGAATTTAATGTGCTCCCTTTCGGGCTGTGGAATGCACCCGCCACCTTCCAAAGACTTGTAGATGGTCTCCTAGCAGGATTGGGAGAATATGCAGTCGCCTACCTTGATGCTGTGGCCATATTTTCGGATTCCTGGGCAGAACACCTGGAACATCTACAAAAAGTCTTCGAGCGCATAAGGGAGGCAGGGCTAACTGTTAAGGCTAAGAAGTGTCAAATAGGCCTCAACAGAGTGACTTACCCTGGACACCAGGTGGGTCAAGGAACTATCAACCCCCGACAGGCCAAAGTGGATGCTATCCAAAAGTGGCCTGTCCCAAAATCAAAGAAACAGGTTCAATCCTTCTTAGGCTTGGCCGAATATTACAGGCGATTTGTACCGCAATACAGCCAAATCGCCGCCCCACTGACAGACCTAACCAAAAAGAAACAGCCAAATGCCGTTCAGTGGACTGAAGAGTATCAGAAGGCCTTTAACCAGCTTAAAGTGACCCTCATGTCTGACCCTGTGCTAAGGGCCCCAGACTTTGACAAACCGTTCCTAGTAACCACAGATGCGTCCGAGCGTGGTGTGGGAGCAGTCTTAATGCAGGAAGGACCGAATCAAGAGTTCCATCCTGTCGTGTTCCTGAGCAAGAAGCTGTCTGAGAGGGAAAGCCACTGGTCAATCAGTGAAAAGGAATGTTACGCCATTGTCTACTGTGACAAAGTTCCTCTTCTATCTTGGTGGGTCTTGCGCTTATTGGCGGATTTGCTCGCCTTGGAGCTTCACGGCAGCCCTCAGTTTGGCTGTTTTCATGAACCCACAGTCCAGGTCAACTCCTCCTGTGTCTGACCAGGAGTTGGGAGGTTTGGGGGGAACCCGGGTCCGCCCTCTACTCCGGGTTCCAGCCCAGGGCCCTGTGGATTGCAGCTGTCTAGAGTGCCTCCTGGAACAGCTGTGCGACAGCTACAACTCCCTGGGCTACTTCCCCATGGCCTCCTCCCAACACCTTCTTTATCCTCACCATAGGACCTTCCTTCTGGTGTCTGATAATGCTTGTACCCCTCAGTCCCCCAACAGTCCATGTTCTCACTCTCAGCTCCTAGTGCCTCTTGCTCCCAGCTCCTCACATGTGCACCACAAACTGAAGTGGGCTCCTTTTTAAACCCAGGTGCCCTGATTAGCCTGCCTTAATTGATTCTAGCAGCTTCTTGATTGGCTGCAGGAGTTCTAATCAGCCTGTCTGTCTTAATTGTCTCCAGAAAGTTCCTGATTGTTCTGGAACCTTCCCTGTTACCTTACCCAGGGAAAAGGGACCTACTTAGCCTGGGGCTAATATATCTGCCTTCTATCACTCTCCTGTAGCCATCTGGCCTGACCCTGTCACACTACGCTCTGGAAAAGCTACACCCATATGTTTGGGGACGGCGTTTCCACCCGCAAACCGCCCATGCTGCGCTATATTGGCTTCATACTGCCAAGGGAAATAACAAAAAACTTATTCAGTGGAGTTTACCTCTCCAAGATTTTGATTTTGACATCCAACACATCTCGGGAGCTTCTAACAAAATGGCTGATGCACTCTCCCATGAAAGTTTCCCAGAGTCAACTGGTTAAAATCGTCCTTGAGATGTGAAAAATATTGTTAGTCTATATACAGTTGGTAGTATATTTAGACGTGTATATGTCTTATTAACTCTGTTTTCTCCTAGAGCTCCAGGAAGAAATCACAGCCAGTGTTTCACCCTATCTGTGATTTGGGAGACGTGTCATAAATAAAGGGAAGGGTAGCCACCTTTCTGTGTACAGTGCAATAAAATCCCTCCTGGCCAGAGCAACATTCTGTTACCTGTAAAGGGTTAAGAAGCTCAGCTAACCTGGCTGGCACCTGACCAAAAAGACCAATAAGGGAACAAGATACTTTCAAACCTTGGGGTGGCAGGGGGAGGCTTTTGTTTGTGCTCTTTGTTTACATGTTTGTTCTCTCTTGGGACTGAGAGAGGCCAGACAGAAATCCATCTTCTCCAACCCATCCTAATCCAAGTCTCCAATATTGCAACCCGTAGAGGTAAGCCAGGCAAGGCGGATTAGTTTATCTTTTGTTTTATGCAAATTTTCCCTATGTTAAGAGGGAGGTTTATTCCTGTTTTCTGTAACTTCAAGGTTTTGCCCAGAGGGGGATCCTCTGTGTTTGGAATCTGAATACCCTGTAAAGTATTTTCCATCCTGATTTTACAGAGGTGATTCTTTTACCTTTTCTTTAATTAAAATTATTCTTTTAAGAACCTGATTGATTTTTCATTGTTCTTAAGATCCAAGGGTTTGGGTCTGTGTTCACCTGTACAAATTGGTGAGGCCTTATTCTCAAGCCTTCCCCAGGAAAGGGGGTGTAGGGCTTGGGGGGATATTTTGGGGGAAGATGTCTCCAAGTGGGCTCTTTCCCTCGTCTTTGTTTAAAACACTTGGTGGTGGCAGCATACTGTTCAAGGCCAAGGCAAAGTTTGTATCTTGGGAAGTTTTTAACCTAAGCTGGTAAGAATAAGCTTAGGGGGTCTTTCATGCAGGTCCCCACATCTATACCTAGAGTTCAGAGTGGGGAAGGAACCCTGAGAGTCTCACTTCCCCAAGTAAAGTGTCACCTGGTTGCATCCCCCTCCTGGGTCTCAGGTTATGAAGGGCACCATCCATCACTTATGTGCAGGCAGCTGGAGCCGCCTCGCCTGTCCCTGAGGGTTTCAGCAAAAGTCACACATCCTTATTCCTACCACCTACGCATTGGTGCAATACACAGGGAAACTGAGGCACACACATAGACTCAAAAAATATCAGGGTTGGAAGGGACCTCTGGAGGTCATCTAGTCCAACCCCCTGCTCAAAGCAGGACCAATCCCCAACTAAATCATCTCAGCCAGGGTTTTGTCAAGCCTGACCTTAAAAACTTCTAAGGAAGGAGATTCCACCACCTCCCTAGGTAACGCATTCCAGTGTTTCACCACCCTCCTAGTGAAAATTTTTTTCCTAATATCCAACCTAAACCTCCCTCGCTGCAACCTGAGACCATTACTCCTTGTTCTGTCATCTGCTACCACTGAGAACAGTCTAGAGCCATCCTCTTTGGAACCCCCTTTCAGGTAGTTGAAAGCAGCTATCAAATCCCAGCTCATTCTTCTCTTCCGCAGACTAAACAATCCCAGTTCCCTCAGCCTCTCCTCATAAGTCATGTGTTCCTGTCCCCTAATCATTTTTGTTGCCCTCCGCTGGACTCTTTCCAATTTTTTCACATCCTTCTTATAGTGGAGGGCTCAAAACTGGACACAGTACTGCAGATGAGGCCTCACCAATGCCGAATAGAGGGGAACGATCACGTCCCTCGATCTGCTGGCAGTGCCCCTACTTATAAAGCCCAAAATGCCATTAGCCTTCTTGGCAACAAGGGCACACTGTTGACGCATATCCAGCTTCTCGTCCACTGTAACCCCTAGGTCCTTTTCTGCAGAACTGCTGCCGAGCCATTCGGTCCCTAGTCTGTAGCGGTGCATGGGATTCTTCCGTCCTAAATGCAGGACTCCGCACTTGTCCTTGTTGAACCTCATCAGATTTCTTTTGCCCCAATCCTCTAATTTGTCTAGGGCCCTCTGTATCCTATCCCTACCCTCCAGCGTATCTACCTCTCCTCCCAGTTGAGTATCATCTGCAAACTTCCTAAGGGTGCAATCCACACCATCCTCCAGATCATTTATGAAGATATTGAACAAAACTGGCCCGAGGACTGACCCTTGGGGCACTCCACTTGATACCGGCTGCCAACTAGACATGGAGCCATTGATCACTACCCATGGAGCCCAACAATCTAGCCAGCTTTCTATCCACCTTATCGTCCATTCATCCAATCCATACTTCTTGAACTTGCTGGCAAGAATACTGTGGGAGACCATGTCAAAAGCTTTGCTAAAGTCAAGGAACAACACGTCCACCGCTTTCCCAACATCCACAGAGCCAGTTATCTTATCATAGAAGGCAATTAGATTAGTCAGGCATGACTTGCCCTTGGTGAATCAATGCTGACTGTTCCTGATCACTTTCCTCTCCTCCAAGTGCTTCAGAATTGATTCCTTGAGGACCTGCTCCATGATTTTTCCAGGGACTGAGGTGAGGCTGACTGGCCTGTAGTTCCCAGGATCCTCCTTCTTCCCTTTTTTAATGATGGGCACTACATTAGCCTTTTTCCAGTCGTCCGGGACCTCCCCCGATCGCCATGAGTTTTCAAAGATAATGGCTAATGGCTCTGCAATCCAGAGGAGATCCTGAATATTATAGGCTGCTAAACCTAACTTCAATACCAGGCAAACTGCTTGAAATTATAGTAAAGAACAGAATTATCAGACACATAGATAAACACTATTTGTAGGACGAAGAGTCAACATGTTTTTTGTAAAGTGAAATCATGCCTCACCACTTGCCAGAGGCTGTTGTGAAGGCCAAGACTATAACAGGGTTCAAAAAAGAACTAGATAAGTTCATGGAGGTTAGGTCCATTAATGGCTATTAGCCAGGATGGACAGAGATGGTCTCCCTAGCCTCTGTTTGCCAGAAGCTGGGAATGAGTAACAGGGGATGGATCACTGGATGATTACCTGTTCTGCTCATTCCCTCTGGGGCACCTGGCACTGGCGACTGTCAGAAGACAGGAGACTGGGCTAGATGGACCTTTGGTCTGACCCAGTATGGCCGTTCTTATTAGAATTCTTTGAGGGGATCAACAAGCATGTGGACAAGAAAGCCTTTGACAAGGTCCCTCACCATAGGCTCTTAAGCAAAGTAAGCTATCATGGGATAAGAGGGAAGGTCCTTTCATGGATCAGTAACTGGATAAAAAATTGGAAACAAAGGACAAAAATAAATTGTCAGTTTTCAGAATGGAGAGAGGTAAATAGTGGTGTCCCCCAGGGGTCTGTAATGGGACCAGTACTGTTCAACATATTCATAAATGACCTGGAAAAAGGGTGAACAGTGAGGTGGCAAAATTTGCAGATGATACAAAACTACTCAAGATAGTTAAGTCCAAAGCTGACTGCGAAGAACTACAAAGGGATCTCACAAAACTGGGTGACTGGGCAACAAAATGGCAGATGAAATGGAATGTTGATAAATACATATTAATGTACACTGGAGAACACAATCCCAACTATAAATACAAAATTATGGGGTCTAAATTAGCTGTTAGTCATGGATACTTCTCTGAAAACATCCACTCCATGTGCAGCAGCAGTCAAAAATACAAACAGAATGTTGGAAATCATTAAGAAAGGGATAGACAGTAAGACAGAAAATATCATGTTGCCTCTATAAATCCATGGTATGCCCACACCTTGAATACTGTGTGCAGATCTGGTTGCCCCATCTCTAAAAACATATATGGAATTGGAAAAGCTTCAGAAAAGGGCAACACAAATGATTAGGGGTATGGAACAGCTTCCATATGAGAAGAGATTAATAAGACTGGGATTTTTCAGCTCGGAAAAGAAATGACTAAGGGGGGGATATGACTGAGGTCTATAAAACCATGACTGGTGTGGAGAAAGTTAATAAGGGAGTGTTATTTACTCCTTCTCATAACACAAGCACTAGGGGTCACCAAATGAAATTAATGGCAGCAGGTTTAAAACAAACAAAAGGAAGTATTTCTTCACACAATGCACAGTCAACCTGTGGAACTCTTTGCCAGAGGATGTAGTGAAGGCCAAGACTATAACAGGGTTCAAAAAAGAACTCGATAAATTCATGGAGGATAGGTCCATCAATGGCTATTAGCCAAGGTGGTCAGGGATGCAACCCCATACTCTGGGTGTCCCTAGCCTGTTTGCCAGAAGCTGGGAATGGGCAATAGGGGATGGATCACTTGGTGATTCCCTGTTCTGTTCATTCCCTCTGGGGCACCTGGCATTGGCCACGATTGGAAGACAGGACACTGGGCTGGATAGACCCTTGGTCAGACCCAGCAAGGCCATTCTTATGATCACTCCTTATTTGACCACTCAGTCCTTGTCCTCAAAGGACTCCTGCACAGCACCTTCTAAAAATAAGCCTAAGCTTAAATTTATAACTTTGCTAGACACTGAAAATCACAGACTCAATGAAGACACCAGATCTCAGAGAATCATAGAAATGTAGGGGAGGATGGGACCGTAGCAGGTCATCGAGTCCAGTCCCCTGCACTCAAGGCAGGACTATATAATAACTAGACCATTTATGGCTCATTACCACAATCTGTAACACGCTAACACTCCTTTGTTCTGTGCCTGCGGAGGTGTCAGCTGCCCACTTCACTTTGAATGGCCTAATGCAAGATAGAAATGTAGGACTGGAAGGGACCTTGAGAGGTCATTTAGTCTCGTCCCCCGCTCTGAGACAGGATTCAGTATTACCTAGACCAGAGGTTCTCAAACTGTGGTCCGCGGACCACCTGAATGGTGGTCTGTGGATCGTTCCCTCTGAGGTGCGCGTCTGGGCGACCACACACAAGAGAGTAAAGGGCCACCCACCTAATTAGTGGAGCCGTGCAGGCGGGGCTCCACTAATTAGGTGCCTGGACCCTGGAGAAGATGCACATGTAAGGTGAGTGGTGGCCTTGGGGAAAATAGGAGGGTAGGTGGGAGGGGCAGTGGGGTGAGAAGAGGGGGTGGGGAGAATTTGGGACGTGCAGGGCTGTGGCGGCCAGAGAAAAAGGCGACTTTCCCCAGCTCCAGGGCTGTGGCTGCTGGGGAGAGATCCCCCTCCTCCCCAGCTGTGTGGCTGCTGTGGCGGGGGAGAGAGGAAGAGACCCCGCTCCTTCCCAGCCCCAGTTCGGGAGCTGTTGTGGCTGGGAGAGAGAGGGCACATCCATCACATTACAAAGGTAAGACAACTGTGTGAGGCAGCAGGGAGAGGGGCAGATTGACCTGGGAATGTCGTCTGGTTTTACTGGGACTGTCTGCACCGGGGGATGGGATAGCAGGAAGTGACTTTACTTGAGGAAGGATACCTGAGCCTGTAACCTGAGCCAGGAGGGGGGTTGAAGCCAGGTGACACCTTTCCCCGGGAAACTGGACAAAGGCGAGAGGAGGAGCTGGGGGGAAGGGGAGAGAGACGGCTGGAGTGGGGTTTGTTTCCAGTTTGGGCTGGCTGGTGAAAAGCAGGGAACCCCAAGGCTGGAGTCTAAGCTCCCTGCCTCCCAGAAAGACTTGACTGAGGGGTCCTGTGTGTACCTACAAGCTCTGTTTGGGACTGTGTTCCTGTCGTCCAATAAACCTTCTGTTTTACTGGCTTTTCCAGGTAGCGAAGTTGAGCTGACTGATCTGTAATTCCCTGGGTTGTCCTTATTCCCCTTTTTATAGATTGGCACTATATTTGCCCCTTTCAAGGCCTCTGGGCTCTCTCCCGTCGTCTGTGAGTTCTTAGAGATAATCACTAATGGCTCAGAGATCTCTTCAGCCAGTTCCTTAAGTATTCCAGGGTGTAGTTCATCGGTACCTGCCAACTTGAAGACATCTAACTTTTCTATTGCCAGGTCTACACTACAGACCTGTACTGGGATAACTATGTTGCTCAGGGATGTGAAAAATCCACACTTCTCCCATCGACATAGCTACCGCCTCTCTGGGAGATAGATTAATGACGCTAAGGGCAGAAGCTCTCCCATCGGCATAGGCGCATCTTCACTTAAGCGCAACAGCTGTACCGATGCAGTGTTTTAAGTGTAGACCTGCCTTCAGTAATTCTTAACTTGTTCTTTTCCTATTTTAGCCTCAGGTCCTACCCCATTTACACTGATGTTCACTATGTTAGTTGTATGATAACTGCTAACCTGTTTGGTGGAAACTGAAACAAAAAAGGCATTTAACTCTTCAGCCATTGCTGCATTTTCTGCTATTGTCTTTCCCTCCTCTTTGAGTACTGGGCCTAGCCTGTCCTTCTTCTTCCTCACAGAACCATAGGGCTAGAAGGGACAGCAGGGGTCATCTAATCAAACCCCCTGCCGAGATGCAGGATTTGTTGTGTCTAAACCATCCCAGATAGGTGGCTCCAGCCTCCTTTTGAAAACCTCCAGTGAAGGAGCTCCCACCACCTCCCTAGGCGTCTGTTCCACTGTCCTGCTGCTCTTACAGTGAAGAAGTTTTTCCTGAGATTTAATCTAAATCTGCTGGGCTGGAGTTTGAACCCGTCACCTCTTGTCCTGCCCTCTCTGGCAAGAGAGAACAACTTTTCTCCATCTTTTTATGGCAGCCATTCAAGTATTTGAAGACTGTTATCATGTCCCCCCTTAATCTCCTCTTTTTCAAACTAAAATATCCAGTTCCTTCAGCCTTTGCTCATACGACTTCAATTCCATCCCTTTGATTGTTTCTGTTGCTCTGGATCCTTTCCAGTTTCTCTTCATCCTTTCTATACGTTGGTGACCAAAACTGGACACCGTACTCCAGCTGAGGCCTGACCAGTGCCATCACCTCCCATGCTATAATGTAAAATAACACCGGACCCAGAACGGATTTCTCTGGAGCCTCACTTGAGACCTCCCTCCAATCTGACATCATTCCATTAATAGTCACTGTTTGTTTGCAGTTGTTTAAACAACATATCCACTTGAGCCCCTTGAGATCAGGAAGAGCAACAGAGAAATATTCAGCTGCCAAACACTAACAAGTCTGCACTGAGTGTGAGAAGACTGAGACTTTTTAGATGCTTGTAACTTGAGCAGATGTTGAGGGGCTGGCAAAAGGCAGATCCCTGAGATCAGGGAGACCCCCTGGCCAAATATCAAGCCTTGAGCCAAAGCATGGAGGCTAGAACTTCACTTAAATGGACTATGGGTGTTTTAACATCAGCAAAACAGCATATTCTCCTAACTGTGTTATCTGGAGCGGCTGAACTGCATTTGCTGAAACTTTTAACTTAAAAACAGGCAGGTACCCCGCATGGAGAATTCCAGCCTAAGCAATGACCTTTTGAACACGACTGGGGATAGCAACACTGCAAGGTCTGTGTATAGTGTTTGTGTGCATGCGTGCGCCAGCTCTGCATATAGTGCCCATGTGCACGCGTGTGGATGCGTGCGCCAGCTCTGCATTAGTGCCCGTGTGCACGCGTGTGGATGCGTGCGCCAGCTCTGCATTAGTGCCCGTGTGCACGCGTGTGGATGCGTGCGCCAGCTCTGCATATAGTGCCCGTGTGCACGCGTGTGGATGTGTGTGCCAGCTCTGCATTAGTGCCCGTGTGCACGCGTGTGGATGCGTGCGCCAGCTCTGCATATAGTGCCCATGTGCACGCGTGTGCATGTGTGTGCCAGCTCTGCATATAGTGCCCGTGTGCACGCGTGTGGATGTGTGCGCCAGCTCTGCATTAGTGCCCGTGTGCACGCGTGTGGATGCGTGCGCCAGCTCTGCATATAGTGCCCATGTGCACGCGTGTGCATGTGTGTGCCAGCTCTGCATATAGTGCCCGTGTGCACGCGTGTGCATGCGTGTGCTAGCTCTGCATTAGTGCCCATGTGCACGCGTGTGAACGCGTGTGCCAGCTCTGCATATAGTGCCCGTGTGCACGCGTGTGCATGCGTGCGCTAGCTCTGCATATAGTGCCCGTGTGCACGCGTGTGGATGCGTGTGCCAGCTCTGCATTAGTGCCCGTGTGCACGCGTGTGGATGCGTGCGCCAGCTCTGCATATAGTGCCCATGTGCACGCGTGTGCATGTGTGTGCCAGCTCTGCATTAGTGCCCGTGTGCACGCGTGTGCATGCGTGTGCTAGCTCTGCATTAGTGCCCATGTGCACGCGTGTGAACGCGTGTGCCAGCTCTGCATATAGTGCCCGTGTGCACGCGTGTGCATGCGTGCGCTAGCTCTGCATATAGTGCCCGTGTGCACGCGTGTGGATGCGTGTGCCAGCTCTGCATTAGTGCCCGTGTGCACGCGTGTGGATGCGTGCGCCAGCTCTGCATATAGTGCCCATGTGCACGCGTGTGCATGTGTGTGCCAGCTCTGCATTAGTGCCCGTGTGCACGCGTGTGCATGCGTGTGCTAGCTCTGCATTAGTGCGCCTGTGCATGCGTGCGCCAGCTCTGCATTAGTGCCCGTGTGCACGCGTGTGCATGTGTGTGCCAGCTCTGCATATAGTGCCCATGTGCACGCATGTGGATGCGTGCGCTAGCTCTACATATAGTGCCCGTGTGCACGCGTGTGGATGCGTGCGCCAGCTCTACATATAGTGCCCGTGTGCATGTGTGTGCATGCGTGCGCTAGCTCTGCATATAGTGTCCGTGTGCATGCGTGTGCATGCGTGTGCTAGCTCTGCATTAGTGCTTGTGTGCACGCGTGTGCATGTGTGCGCCATCTGCTGGGATGATTTAATTGGGGATTGGTCCTGCTTTTGAGCAGGGGGTTGGACTAGATGACCTCCTGAGGTCCCTTCCAACTCTGATATTCTAGGATTCTATGACGGGTGCCAGCCGCTGTCCTGGGTGAGCAGGGGCTGGTGTGCAAGGCTGGGCACCAGAATCCATGGATGACTAGGGGTGCAGTGGAGGCTGGGGTGGTGGTAGCCCCATCTGTGTCTGCATTTGGTTTTCCCTTCCCTTGCTTTTTGCTATTGTCTCCCCTCTGGGGGGTTGTGTTTGTGAGGGGGCACAGGGGGGGCGAGCTCCCCTCTGAGGGGTTGTATGGAGGTGTGGAGGGGAGGTGCTGCTGCCCACAAGGGGTGTGGGTCTAGCTGAGACTGGTGCCTTGGCCACTGCCTGGGGCCCTGGGTGTGACGGGCAGGAGGCTCGGGGCTGCGCCTGCAGCTACAAGACCAGCCCTGCACTAGCAGGCCAGAGAGATGCACCAGCACATAGGCGGGAGCCACCTGCCTGCCACCCTGCACAGAGGCAGCCCAGCTGCTCTTCCAGTAGCTCTGCAGAGCCCCTGGGTGCTGCACCTGCACCTAGGGTGACCAGACGGCAAGTGTAAATAATCAGGACAGGGGGTGGGGGATAATAGGCGCCTATATAAAAGCCCCAAATATCAGGACTGTCCCTGTAAAATTGGGACATCCGGTCACCCTGCCTGCACAAGCTGCCCAGCTGCGAGAGGGAGGGAGCCGCATGCCACATCCCAGCACGGAGCCTTTCCTGGGTGTTAAGGAAAAGTTAGCACATGTGACTCCATTTTGGTTTGGGGCCCACCATTGTTTAAATGCCAGCACATCATACACCAGGAGGAGTGATCCTTAGATACTGAATCCCTGTGAAAATCCTCCTTTTTGTCTCCAGCCTGCCTTGACTCCCAGTATCTGGTTTTTGTCAGTCTCTAACTCCCTGTCTTTTGGCCTTGATGTGAGGCCTCCCATTCTGATAATAAAAGTTACTGATGCATGGCTTTAGGACCATGCTGTGTAATTAACATACTGGTATAGCACGAGGAATGCACCAAGCAGGGATAGGTGGTAGATAAGACAAGGGTTTGTTTATTGGCTAAGGTTTCCAATGCACGAGAGCAACATGCTTTGCTAAAAAGTATATAACCTTTGTATAATCTGTATTCGTGGTCCCCCCCTGGCTAGCAGGGGGGCACCACGCTCGAGCGTAATAAACTTAGTGTCTTTTGGGAACTCTGCAGTTGTGGACTTTGTTTCTGTGCCTCAGCCTAGATTCGAACTGTGCGTGTCCTATCAGGTGTAATTCGTAGCATTGGTGTGTGTGTCCTATCAGGTATAATTCGCAGCATTTGTGTGCGTGTCCTACAAGGTATAATTCGCAGCAGTTGTGTGCGTGTCCTACCAGGTGTAATTCGTAACACTGGGGGATGAGACACTACCTTAGACTGAGAGATCCCGAGCTCCCATCCCTACAGCCCGTGCCATGTCCCTGTAGCAGCCATAGGCTGGTCATGGCTCCCTGCATCCCAGCTGGGTCCCTCCTGGGACCCTGTAACCTCTGTTAGGTAGGGCTCGGGGTCACTCCAACAAGGTCTCTGACACAAAGTGCCACCTCGTGTCTGCACAGTATATTACAGATTTCAGAGTAGCAGCCGTGTTAGTCTGTATTCGCAAAAAGAAAAGGAGTACTTGTGGCACCTTAGAGACTAACAAATTTATTTGAGCATAAGCATCCGATGAAGTGAGCTGTAGCTCACGAAAGTTTATGCTCAAATAAATTTGTTAGTCTCTAAGGTGTGTGACAAAACTCTGTCCTTGCCTCCGTGGGTCCCGCATTTCCTGGAGGATTTCGCTAGCCTCAGAGGCTCACTGTGACCCTCCACGTAACCCTTCTTTCTCTAGAGACAAGAGTCACAGTCTACTGAGGCATTTTCATCATAAGCCAGCAAGGGAGGTGAGGAGAAGTTATCCTTCCTTGCACAGTCTCTGAGGTCTCCCAGTCTCAGTGATTAATCAGGGGGAAAAGGTGGTAGTGGGGGAGTCTGGGCCCACCTTCTACTCTGGGCTCCAGCCCAGGGACCCTAATAGTATCAGTTGTGGTAGCTGACCTTTCAGAAACATGACATGTACAATTCCCTGGGCTACTTCCCCACAGCAGCCCTCATTTCCTCAAGCTCCACTTCACCCTTACCTCAGGGCCTCTTCCTTGTGCCTGATATGGTGTGTACTACTCAGCCTCTCCAACAGCGCAACTTCCTCCCACAGCTCCTGACATGCACCCCCATCTGACTAACTGGGAGGCTTTTAACTAGTTTCAGGCAGCCCCTGATTGGCTTCAGGTGTCCCAATCAACCTAGCCTTCTCCCTGCCTTCTGAAAGTTCTTAATTGGCCCCAGGTGTCTTAATTGACCTGGAGCAGCTGCCATTTCACTTAACCTGGTACCAGGGATTTGTTTAGCCTGGAGCTAATATATCTATCTCCCACTAGTTTTCTATAGCCATCTGGCCTTGCCCTGTCACATATCTCCCCCCTCTGCTCAACACCATAGAGTTGGGCAACTTGGGACGCCAGGCAGTATGCTCGTGACAGATCATCAGCGTTGCCATGGTGGCATCCAGCCCTGTGCCGTATGCGGAACTGGAATGGTTGGAGGGATAAGAACCACCTGGTGACCCTTGCATTCTTTTCCTTATTCTGCTGCATCCGCTGGAGGGGTGCATGGTCCGTCACAAGAGTAAATCGCCGGCCTAAGAGGTAATAACGCAGTGTCTCCATAGCCCATTTGACAGCAAGGCATTCTCTCTCGACTACTGCATATTTCTGTTCTCTTGGGAGAAGCTTTCTGCTTAGGTAGAGGATCGGGTGTTCCTCTTATCCCACCATTTCTGACAGAACTGCTCCCACGCCCACCTTGGAAGCGTCTGTTTGTAAAATAAATTCCCTGTTAAAGTCCAGGGCTGTGAGTACGGGGTCATTACAGAGGGCCGTCCGAAGGTCTGTAAATGCCCCCTCTGCTGCGTCGGTCCACTTTACCATGTCTGGACCTCGGGCCTTCACCAGGTCCGTTAGGGGACTTGCCCTAGTGGCAAAGTGGGGAATAAACTGTCAGTAGTAGCCTACCACGCCTAGGAACGCACAGACCTGCTTCTTTCGAGTCAGCCGGGGCCAGTTTTGAATTGCCTCTAGCTTATTTGTTTGGGGCTTCACTATGCCCCTTCCCACAATATATCCCAGGTACCTAGCCTCTGCTAGCCCCCTGTTAGCCGACGGCCAAGGATGTTTGGTGAGGTGCCAGCTATGCCCGTTTATACCATCCATGACTTTAACCGCTAGGACGCACTGTCCCTTCGCGGCGGGCAGCCCGGGCTAGGCTGACGGATGCCCCAAGGTCCTAACCACCCATGACTTTAACTGCTAGAGCTCAGAGCTCCTTCACAGCGGGCAGTCAATACTGACTGACAGGTGCCCCAATGGCAGCACTAAGAGCCTCTCCACACCCGTGACTTTAACTGCTAGAGCTCAGAGCTCCTTCGCAGCGGGCAGCCAGGATTGACTGACAGGTGCCCCAAGAGTTTGCCCCGTGGAGGCGGCACAACTCAACGCTAGGCTCTTAGTACTCTCACCTAATGGCCAGGCTTTAGAGCCAAAACGGCTGAGGTTCTTTAATTGTGTTGGCTGCTTTACAGTAAACCAGAGAAAACAAGTCAGGCTTATGCACAAATGGTTACCAAAATTTATTAAGCTAGATTCTAATCATGTGGTTACAAAATTGCTAGTGCCTACTTATTTAAATGTAGAGATGTTACATACACAAACAAGTTACAAAACTGAAGCCACAATCCCAAAGAAAGAAAACAAAGTATAGAGCTCTATTTCAAAATATGTGTACACTAACGGTAGGAGATCAGGTGTGGGTGCTTCTTACCCTCCTTGCATCTCTCGATTCCAGCGGTGCCAAGCCAGGATCGGTCACTCAATTCCGCGGAAAGACGAATAAGGGACAAGGCGTAGGGACCCTCTTAGCTGCAGAAGCCTTGGGAGGCTGTCACTTATCTGACCAGCAGATAGATAGTGAAAAGCACTCAAAAATCATGGTGCTGTAGGTCCCCTACTTATACCTCTGTACTCCTTTATTCTCTTTCTCCTTTCTTATGCCAAATTGAGGCTGGGCTGTCGGGGTGACGCCAGCTTTCGCAAGAGTAGTTTACACTTGCAAGGGAGAGAAACAATAAGTTTCGACTACTGGACATTTCTTTTATCAGGGTAAATATTTTCCCACCTAGGATGTTGGTGTGTGTGCATCACGCTATTTAGTAGGGGCTAAGAGCCATGTCTGTCACAGGGCCTCTGCCTGCTGTGAGCTTAATCGTGGTATCTGTTCCCAGAGGCACATTGTAGCAGCACACCTGTGCTTTCACAGCTTCAAAGGCTGTGCTGGAATATATGTTAAGTGCCCTGTTCCTGCTTCCTCCTGTGTTTCCAGCAATGCTGGTCTGAGAGGGGGGGGGGGCGGCTGTCTGGCTACATTCCACCCCCTGATGCACCACACTACATCCCAGATTGCAAGGTGGCGGTGATGCCAGCACCTCTTGCCCTCCTTGGGGAAATCTAGAAATACCCAACAACCAAATTAGAGGATGAGGGTTCGCGGAATTGGGTAGGATCCCTTTTTAGCTCTAGGTATCTGATTTGTGTGGAGGAAAGAGCAGTTTGAATCAAACGCTTCATAATACATAAAGTTACACAAAAAACAATTACAATAATTAAAATGGTTAAAACAGTATTTACAACCGAATGTAAAACGGGGAGAGGGAGAATCCCAAGTGTTGAGCTAACCATTGCATCCATGAGGTTTGTCCATTCTCAGCCACTGCATGTAGTGGTACCAATTCAAGTCCCAGGCCATTGGTTGAATCTAGCAAGGTGCACATCCAGCAATTGGTAGCACCAGCAGCTGAGGCGATGGTTTGGATTGCTCCCCGAAGAGGATGTTCTGGTATTGCCAAGGTGACTGGAGCCAACAGAAGGATCATGAGGGCTTGCAGGAACATATCTCTGGTGGGTCGTGTTGTAGCTAAAAAACTTATTTTAAAACCAAAAGCAAAAATTACACCTGCTATTATAAGTAATGGCAAATATATCAACAGTCCATAGTAGTCTCTAGTGATCAAACAGGTCTGCTGCATGGTCCATTTTGCTGACAGGTTAGCTGGCAGGTTGCTCGGAACCATGGGACCATTCCTGCAATAAATCACATGGTCAGCCGGTCTTGGATGCGATCCAAGCCTCTTTAATGGTTATTAGCCTTTTATCAGCATTTAAGGCACTCCATACACCTTTCTCTTTATAGGCATGCAAAACGCAGGTAAAGGTTCCCAGGGCTGGGTGTTTAATCACAACAGTATCTCCGGGAGCATACTTGGAACTGTGCAGTGGTGTTCTGGCAGGGGAGATAGCTTTCCCTGTAGGGAAGAATCCCCTGCTGATTGGACTTCCTGTAGGAGTCTGTCTGTTGTTTAATCTCTGCACCACTTCGTCCAGTCTGTCTCCCCATGTGCCATCAGTAGGCTTCAAGTGATTCTTTAGCAACCCATTCTAGCGCTCGACAATGCCATTAGATTGAGGTCGATATGGAAGGTGGAAGGTCCATTGGACTCCATGGTTAAGGGTCCATTCCCTTACAAGTTTATTCTTAAAATGCGAACCATTATCTGATTGGATTTCTTGAGGCATTGGGACAATTGCTGTTAAGCGGTTTAGTCCCATAACTGTGGACAACCCTGTTGCCAATCGGGTTGGATATGCAAAACCAATCCCTGAAACAATTTCTACCCCAGTCAAGATGTATTTCCACCTCTGCCTTGTAGTGGGCAGTGGTCCGACATAGTCGACCTGCCAGGTTGCCCATAGTGTTTTTCCATCTCTTAGCCTGGCAAACCTTTGTCCTTCTGCTATATGTTTTCTAGTCTCAGCACAAATAGCGCAGGCTTGCACCAGGTCTCTAGCCTGTCTGTGGGTGATAGGCCACCCCCTGATATGTGCTTGCCGCACTAACTCATCACTTCCTGTGTGTCCTAAATTATCATGTAACCATGAATATAAGCGTTCCCATTCTACTTGTGTGGTAAAGAGCTGGGCAGCTGCATCAGCTAAATTGTTTAACTGTACAGCTGGGGTATTATTCCTCTGATGAGTTGAGACATGTCCTATAGACAGGGGTTGTTGCAGGCCATGCTGATATAACCACTTCCAGTATTCCAGTCCCCAGACTGGTTTACCTCCTATTTCCCAGTGGTTATTTTTCCAGTTAGTGATCCACGGAGTGGCACCTGCCCATACCGCATAGGAGTCCGTATATACTGCGGTGGCTCCTGCTTCACAGGCCAGTTTAATTGCAGCCAATTCTGCAAGTTGTGCTGACCCATCAATTCCAGCAGTTAGGGGTGCTGCAGAGGTGTCTGCAGGCACTGCTGCAGCTTTTCCCTTCCATTTTCCTTTAACCAGCCTGGCACTGCCATCAGTGAACCATACTCCCTCAGGCTTAGAAGGATCAAATGGGGCAGCATCCTTAATGGGAGACTGCTGTGGAGGTAGGCGGTATTCATCAGGCATTGCTACTTTCCATAGGGATTCCTGAATCATAGTGGGGTTTTGTGCAGTGTCTGCACTCCCTACCCTGTGGTGTATGTAAAGTGCCCATCTTTGGATAGTCATCTTTTGTGCTACACCAGGTGGTAACTCTTTCCCTTCCAATATAGGTTTAATGATTGGAAGAGGAGTGTGAATTGTGATGTCCTTATCCTGAGTTAATTCCTCAGTTTCTCTCAAGGCTGTGTAAGCTGCCAGAAGCATCTTCTCATAAGGTGTGTAGTTAGCCTGTGACCCTTGCCATGACGTGGAACCAAACTGAATTGGTCGTCTGGGAGCAGTGTCACTTTCTTGCCAGAGAGCATAAGACATTCCAGTGGCTCCCACAGTTAGGTACAAATGGAGTGGGGCTTCAGGATGTATGGGACCCAGAGCCTGATAGGTGTGTATCTCCCCTATCAGTTGCCTGAGGGCTTCCTCATGGGCAGGAGCCCATTCCCAGGCAGCACTTTTCTTTAACAAATTGTACAATGGTCTGGCTATAATGGCAAAGCCAGGTACATGTTTTCTCCAAAACCCCAGGGTTCCCAAAATCTGTCTCAATTGATCTTTACTTTCAGGGGAGGGTGCCTGATTTAGCTCTTGCACAGTGTCATTAGGCACAGACCTCCTACCTCCCATCCATACAGTACCTAAGAATTTTATCTCTTGGGAGGGACCTTGGCATTTCTCAGCTGGTAACTCTAAATTAAGGGCTTCTAGTGCTCCTTTGATTTGATTCATAGCCTCCTGTACCTCTTCTGAGGTTTTCCCACCTATTAAGATGTCATCAATGTATTGCACAGTTTGTACATTGGGTGGCAGGATAAGGTCATCTAGGACCTTTGCCAGTGCCCCATGGCAAATAGTGGGTGAGTGTTTAAACCCTTGTGGCATTCGGGTAAAAGTGTATTGTACACCTTTCCAAGTAAAAGCAAATCTTTCCTGGTCAGCTGGTTGCAAAGGGACCATGAAGAACATGTCCTTTACATCTAATACTGCTAGCCAGGGTTTATCCCAGGTTTGTATGGTGTTTACAATATCTGTTATGCTAGGGACTGCTGCAGTTAATGGTCCAGTGTTACTGTTTAGCTTCCTATAGTCTATAGTGAGTCTCCATTTGCCATTTGGTTTCTTGATGGGCCACACAGGAGAATTAAAGCGAGAGTGGGTACGAATTAAAATTCCTCGCTGTTCCAAATCTTTGATCAGGTCAGTAACAGGGCTTATGGCCTCGCTGGGACATTATACTGCTTTGTGTTTGTTACTGTTGAGGGCGGGAGAGCAGGTGCGCTGCTAAGTAAGTTCACAGAATAGTGGGGAGGGCTTTCCTCTTCCAGGTGGGTGGCATGAGGAACAGAACTGACTCCAAAAGCCCATGTTTCCCCATTAATCCTTCCCTTCTTTCCTCTTAAAACGTCCATGCCCAGTATGTTGGCATTGCCCAAAATCACCTCATATTTTCGGGGCTGATGGTGGGGTTGCAAGGGGATATCCAGTTTTATCTTAACTAATGGGTAAGTTATGGTACTGCCATTTACCCCTGTAACAAGTACCTGCTTTCCGCCAGTAGGTGGCGAGCCCTGAAAACTTTCTCGCTTAATCATGGACCTTTGAGCCCCTGTGTCCATTAAGAAAGGAATAATGTGTTTGTCATTTACAGTTACATGTATCCGGGGGTCTTTTGCTGTTGTTTTCTCCTCTTTGGATTTAAGCTGGTTTATTAGGAGAGGAGATTGACCCCCGCAAGCTAGTTTCCCTGCTCTGGTAACTCTTGCAGTTGCCGCCGCAATGGAGTATACCGGGTGTCTGCAGGTGGGGAAAGAGGAGAGAGCTGCAGAGGTGCACTGGGAGTAGCATGAGTTGTCTCCCAGTCAGCTCTTTTAAAGGTGGTGAATAATTTTAGCCGCTCTGTGGGCAGTCCATTTATCACATCTCTGGGATAACCTAAAGCCAGACATTGTCTCCACAACTTGGCTCTAAGCTCCTTTTCCTCCTGGGTTGGCTCTCGCTTGTTTTTATGTCCTTTAGATGGTGCCCTATTGTTTCCCTGAAGGGAACGCATCTTAGCTTTGCCTGTCAGTGCTCTGATGTCTCCGAATTCTCTAAAGTATGACACCAGAAGGTTTAGCAGTGCCCGAAAGGTACTGTTATGTGCTGCAGCTTCTGATCTAAGGGACAGTGCCATAGCCCTATGGTTACTCGGAACTCCCTTAAGCAGGGGTCTGAGATCATCTACATCTACCTGACCCTCCCATGGGCTTTCATAGGCTAACTCTTGAGGGTTTTGGCCAAGCATGCTAATGACAGCCACAGTTAATAGAGCTGTTTTTACCTCATCTATGTTGGTCCAGTGCATTACTGTGGGTTCATCTCAGTCTGCTGGGTAAATTCCTCTTGCCCATTGACAAGCCAGAGACCAAAGTGTTTTAGGGGTGTTCCCCTCTGAGTGTTCCAGGAATATTCCTGCACCTAAGTTAAGGCGCTCAGTTTCTTGGGCTGTCAGGCGTATATATCCACCCCCAGTGTCCCAGAGGCGGACCAGCCACTCTATTATACCTTCCTCAGGCTTTTTAGCAAAATCTCCCGGGATTGTTTTTAACTCCATGGGAGTATATTGGCGGGTGGTAATTTTGGTAAAGTGTGTTGGAGCTTTACTCCCTTTTCCCTTTTTACCTCTCTTCTTTGTTTTTGAAGAGGTGGATGGATAATTGTCATCCCCTTCTTCATCCAGCTCTGCCCCACTCAAATTTTCCTCATGTTCTTCTGATTTGTGATGTGTGATAGCTGGTCTTAATTTTACAGAGGGACCTTCCTCCTCAGAGGAGGGGGACTCATCTGCTGAATCCCAAATGTCTCCATCCCATTCCTCAGGGTCTAGCCAGAGAGCAGTCTCAACTTTAGCCCGGTTGATACTGCGTGTTTTAGTCTCCAGCTTTTCCCTTCGTTCTATCCCTTCTTTCTCAATTAAGGGAAGTAATCTTTTCTGAAGATGTTCCATATCCCTATTCAGTGTTCTTACTCTGGTATCTAAATTCTGGCATTCCTTGCGCAGTGTGTCCCTTTCCTGTTGTAGCCTATTAAATTCTATTGCCAGACTATGATAATCCTTACAGGCAGCTTGCCAAATGTTAGTAAGCAGCCATATACAAGCACCTTTTCCTTTCTTCATCTTGCAGGCAGTTCTCCAGTTACAGAAATGCTGCCAGATCTCTGCTGGTTTTCCCCAATATTTCTCCAGCAGTTCTTTGCTCCACAGAGGATTTCCCCATCCCTCTTGGGTCAAACTTTTCTCTAGCTCAGGGAATTCTGTGGTGTTTATCATGACTGGTTTCATTGTGTTACTGTAGTGCAGCCTATATCACAATCCTGTTCGTGACGCCAATTTCTGTTAGCCGACGGCCAAGGATGTTTGGTGAGGTGCCAGCTATGCCTGTTTATACCATCCATGACTTTAACCGCTAGGACGCACTGTCCCTTCGCGGCGGGCAGCCCGGGCTAGGCTGACGGATGCCCCAAGGTCCTAACCACCCGTGACTTTAACTGCTAGAGCTCAGAGCTCCTTCACAGCGGGCAGTCAATACTGACTGACAGGTGCCCCAATGGCAGCACTAAGAGCCTCTCCACACCCGTGACTTTAACTGCTAGAGCTCAGAGCTCCTTCGCAGCGGGCAGCCAGGATTGACTGACAGGTGCCCCAAGAGTTTGCCCCGTGGAGGCGGCACAACTCAACGCTAGGCTCTTAGTACTCTCACCTAATGGCCAGGCTTTAGAGCCAAAACGGCTGAGGTTCTTTAATTGTGTTGGCTGCTTTACAGTAAACCAGAGAAAACAAGTTTCAGAGTAACAGCCGTGTTAGTCTGTATTCGCAAAAAGAAAAGGAGGACTTGTGGCACCTTAGAGACTAACCAATTTATTTGAGCATGAGCTTTCGTGAGCTACAGCTCACTTCCTCAGATGCATATCGTGGAAACTGCAGCAGGCTTTATATATACACAGAGAATATGAAACAATACCTCCTCCCACCCCACTGTCCTGCTGGTAATAGCTTATCTAAAGTGATTTCCAGCACAAATCCAGGTTCTCACCCTCCACCCCCCCACACAAATTCACTCTCCTGCTGGTGATAGCCCATCCAAAGTGACAACTCTTTACACAATGTGCATGACAATCAAGCTGGGCTATTTCCTGCACAAATCCAGGTTCTCACATCCCCCCCACCCCCATACACACACAAACTCACTCTCCTGCTGGTAATAGCTCATCCAAACTGACCACTCTTCAAGTTAAAATCCAAGTTAAACCAGAACATCTGGGGGGGGGGGGGGGGAACAAGAGAAAACAAGTCAGGCTTATGCACAAATGGTTACCAAAATTTATTAAGCTAGATTCTAATCATGTGGTTACAAAATTGCTAGTGCCTACTTATTTAAATGTAGAGATGTTACATACACAAACAAGTTACAAAACTGAAGCCACAATCCCAAAGAAAGAAAACAAAGTATAGAGCTCTATTTCAAAATATGTGTACACTAACGGTAGGAGATCAGGTGTGGGTGCTTCTTACCCTCCTTGCATCTCTCGATTCCAGCGGTGCCAAGCCAGGATCGGTCACTCAATTCCGCGGAAAGACGAATAAGGGACAAGGCGTAGGGACCCTCTTAGCTGCAGAAGCCTTGGGAGGCTGTCACTTATCTGACCAGCAGATAGATAGTGAAAAGCACTCAAAAATCATGGTGCTGTAGGTCCCCTACTTATACCTCTGTACTCCTTTATTCTCTTTCTCCTTTCTTATGCCAAATTGGGGCTGGGCTGTCGGGGTGACGCCAGCTTTCGCAAGAGTAGTTTACACTTGCAAGGGAGAGAAACAATAAGTTTCGACTACTGGACATTTCTTTTATCAGGGTAAATATTTTCCCACCTAGGATGTTGGTGTGTGTGCATCACGCTATTTAGTAGGGGCTAAGAGCCATGTCTGTCACAGGGCCTCTGCCTGCTGGGAGCTTAATCATTGTATCTGTTCCCAGAGGCACATTGTAGCAGCACACCTGTGCTTTCACAGCTTCAAAGGCTGTGCTGGAATATATGTTAAGTGCCCTGTTCCTGCTTCCTCCTGTGTTTCCAGCAATGCTGGTCTGAGGGGGGGGGGGGGCGGCTGTCTGGCTACACCCTAGGGCGCATTTGGCGGGATTAGCAGTGGGGCCAGCCCACCTTAAGGTGCGCGGTACTGCCTCAAGTGACTCCAAGCGGGTTCCCCAGTCTGGCGTATGGATGATGACATCATCTAGGTATGCAGCTGCATAACTAGTATGGGGGCGCAGCAGCTTATCCATGAGGCGCTGGGATGTGGCTGGGCCCCATGGAGCCCAAAAGGGAGGACGGTGTACTGGAATAGCCCATCCGGGGTGGAGAATGCTGTCTTTTCTTTAGCTTCTTTGGTCAGAGGAATCTGCCAGTACCCTTCGGTCAGATCCAGTGTAGTCAAGAATCGGGCACGACCCAGCCGGTCACCCAGTCCGTCGATGCGCGGTAGGGGGTATGCGTCAAACTGGGATGTTTCATTCAGTCGGCGAAAGTCATTGCCGAGTCTCGTGGTACCGTCAGGTTTAGGCACTAGAACAACGGGACTGGCCCACTGACCGTAAGATTCTTCAATAACCCCTAATTCTAACATTTTCTTTACTTCGGCCTTGATTTCTTCCCCTTTGGCTGCTGGGATTCGGTAGGGTCTCAATGTTACCTTGGCTCCAGGGATCATGCGGATATGGTGATAGGTCTCAGTCGTCCGCCCTTGTTTTGTAGAGAACACATCTCTGTTGCGATTAATCATGTCGGCTGCCTCGATCTTTTGTATCGGCGTCAAGTCGGATGATATCCTCACTCGCTCGTGTAAGTTATCCTCCTGGGGAAGGGTCTCCTGCATGACTAAGCATGCCTCTCCATCGTGCCAAGGTTTTAGAAGATTGATGTGGTAAATTTGCTCCGATTTCCAGCTGCCTGTCTGCCGCACCTTATAGTTCAGCTCTCCCACGGCTTCGATTATTTCGTAGGGTCCCTGCCACTGGGCCAACAGTTTACTTTCTGCTGTGGGCACCAGTATCATCACCCGATCCCCTGGGTGGAACCGTCGAAGCTTCGCTTGGTGGTTATAATGGGTTCGTTGGGTCTCCTGTGCTCTCTCCAAGTGCTCCCGTACAATGGGCGTAACTCAGCCTGTCTGATCTCTCATCTGCAGTAAAACATGCCCAACTATGTTCCTTCCGGGATTTGGCTCCTCTTCCCAGGCTTCTTTGGCTATATCCAATGTGCCCCGAGGGTGGCGCCCATATAGTAGTTCGAATGGAGAGAAAGCCGTGGAGGCTTGCGGAACCTCCCAGATGGCGAACATGAGGTAAGGCAATAGGGTATCCCAATCTTTCCCATCCCGGCTCACCACTTTCCTGATCATGGCCGTGAAGGTCCTATTGAACCTTTCCACAAGGCCATCTGTTTGCGGGTGGTATACAGAAGTCCGTAGGGCTTGTACATGGAGCAGTGAACAGAGATCTTTCATCAACTTGGACATGAAAGGTGTCCCTTGATCAGTCAATA
This sequence comes from Lepidochelys olivacea, assembly GCF_965140295.1. Lineage (NCBI taxonomy): Eukaryota > Metazoa > Chordata > Testudines > Cheloniidae > Lepidochelys > Lepidochelys olivacea. The sequence continues at coordinate 149,855,297 of NC_140414.1, forward strand.
TCTCCTTGGGTAGCCCAACCTGGGCAAAGATCTGTACTAGCTCCTTAGCTATTGTCTTGGAAGCTGTGTTGCGCAGGGGAACAGCTTCCGGGTACCGGGTTGCATAGTCCAGTACAACAAGCACATGTTGGTGGCTCCGAGCTGTCTTCTCTAGGGACCCTACCAGATCCATGGCTATCCGTTCAAAAGGAACCTCTATTATTGGAAGAGGTATCAAAGGAGCCCGCAAATGCGGGCGAGGGCTATGTAACTGACACTCTGGACAAGAGGTGCAGTATCGCTGGACATCTTCATGTACTCCTGGCCAGAAGAACCTCTGCAGGATCCCAAGGCCTTCGCAGCCTTCCTCTCTTTTTTGTCTTCCGGGTCTTTCGGGGGGCTGAGAACAGATCCTGAGAAATCTCAGTGAACACTGGGGGTTGACATTCCCGCAGTGATGAGTCGCTGTCCTCAGGGTCCCCACCTCCCTCCAGCCTCTCCGGGGGGAGTAAATTATCAAACCCTGGATAGTCCCTCCCAATGACTACAGGATATGGAAGTTTAGGAACTAAGCCCACGGTCACCTCAATGGGGTTTCCCTGAACCTCTATCTCCACTGGGATGGTGGGGTAATGGCTCATGGCCCCAGGCATGCATGTCACTGCTACGCGTTTGGCTTGTAGCAGCTGACTTTTTTACCAGCTTACCCGATATGAGGGTGATAGCACTCCCAGAGTCCACAAGCGCTATCGTCTCTGCGCCATTTATCCTCACTGGCCTGGTGTAATTATGCGGGGCTAATGCGACCCCCGCGAAGTGGATAAGGGAGCATGGGACCTCCCAATCCCCCAAGTTACATTGCATAGGCTCCTCGGTGCTGGGACACTGTGCTGCTATGTGTCCCCACTCCCCACATGCATAACATCTATAATTGCTTTTAATCACTCCCCTATCCTGGGGGTTAGGGGGTTTAGTCCTGGGGTTCCCCCCACTCAGGCCAATCCCTTCCTTCTGGGGTCCCCGCTGGTTTTCGCCCCCCACTTCTTCCACCTAGGACTCCCCGGGGTTTGGCTGCCCAGTCTTCCAGGGTTGGGGTCAGGTGCTTGCTTCGAAAGGGGCCTTCCTTGGGTAGTCGGGTCAGTTCCCTGGCTGTCATCCGTCTTTATACCAGTGTGATCATCTCGTCGTATGTGGACGGATCATTCTGGCCTACCCATTTGCGGAGATCTGGCGGCAGTTCCCGCATGTAATTGTCGATGACCAGGGTCTCCAAAATCTCCTCCGGCCTGCACACCTTGGGCTGTAACCACTTCTGTGCGAGGTGTATGAGGTCGAATAGCTGGGACCTCGGGGGTTTGTTCTCCTGGTATTTCCACTCATGGAACCTCTGGGCCCGTACCGCTGCCGTTACCCCTGATCGTGCTAGGATCTCTGCCTTCAGACGGGTATAGTCAGTGGCATCCGTGGCAGGCAAGTCAAAGTCGGCCTTCTGGGCCTCTGCACACAAAAAAGGGGCGAGAATGCTGGCCCACTGCTCCTGGGGCCACGCCTCACGCTGAGCAGTCCTTTCGAATGAGAGGAGATATGCCTCTACGTCATCTCCTGACGTCATCTTTGGCAGACAACCAGTGGCCCTCAGGGTTCGCGTCCCGTCAGACCTCCGGGACTGGGTGGTGAAGATCTTCAGCTGGTCCGCCACCTCTCTCAAGAGGGCACGATCTTGGGTCGCCTGGCTCATCAATAATTGATTGGTTTCCTGCTGTAGCCGCATAGACTCCTGTTGTGCCATTGCCTGAACCTGGGTGGCCTCCTGCTGGGCTGCTGTGGCTTGTAGCAGAGCTCTGACCACCTCCTCCATTGTGGTACAAAGCAAACAAACAAAAACCAAAAAAAAAAATTCCAAAACCCCAGTGCACTTTTTTTTTAAACCTTTCTTCCGCCACGCTGTGAACGAAATCCCACAGCTAACACCAGTTGTGACAAAGCTCTGTCTTTGCCTCCATGGGTCCCACGTTTCCTGGCGGATTTCGCTAGCCTCAGAGGCTCACTATGACCCTCCACGTAACCCTTCTCTCTCTAGAGACAAGGGTCACAGTCTACTGAGCCATTTTCATCATAAGCCAGCAAGGGAGGTGAGGACAAGTTATCCTTCCTTGCACAGTCTCTGTTGTCTCCCAGTCTCAGTGATTAATCAGGGGGCAAAGGTGGTGGTGGGGGAGCCCGGGCCCACCTTCTACTCCAGGCTCCAGCCCAGGGACCCTAATAGTATCAGCTATGGTAGGTGACCTTTTAGAAACATGAAATGTACAATTCCCTGGGCTACTTCCCCCACAACAACCCTCAATTCCTCAAGCTCCACTTCACCCTTACCTCAGGGCCTCTTCCTTGTGCCTGATATGGTGTGTACTGCTCAGTCTCTCCAACAGCGCAACTTCCTCCCACAGCTCCTGACATGCACCCCCATCTGACTAACTGGGAGGCTTTTAACTAGTTTCAGGCAGCCCCTGATTGGCTTCAGGTGTCCCAATCAACCTGGCCTTCTCCCTGCCTTCTGAAAGTTCTTAATTGGCCCCAGGTGTCTTAATTGACCTGGAGCAGCTGCCATTTCACTTAACCTGGTACCAGGGATTTGTTTAGCCTGGCGCTAATATATCTATCTCCCACTAGTTTTCTATAGCCATCTGGCCTTGCTCCGTCACAGGTGCCATAAGTACTCCTTTTCTTTTTGCAGTATATTACAGTTCAGCACTCCATGGGAATGGGGGGGCTGCTGCTTGGGGCTACATGGGGATGGGTGGACCTCAGGGAGGCAGGGGAGCACGTCTGCATTGAGGGCCGCTGGGGATGGCGGTATCTCTGGGCTCCAGCAGACACCTGACAGGAGAGTGAGCCGACCGTTAATTCACTGACTACAAGAACTGGAGTTTATAAAGCTGCCAGTGTAGCTCAGAACCCATCCAATATTTGGCAGCAAAGGCCTGGGAGTGACCTGACAAGGAGGTAAATGGATGGATATCTGTGACTTTAATAACCCAGTCTCTAAGGAGGGCTGCTGTTATTGGCTTGTACAAGCCTTTTGTGCATTGAGGCAGGCCCCTTGCAGAGCGACCTCTGGCCAGAAGGGAGTGTGCAGGAGGCAGCTGCCTGGTGATAGGTGGCATTTGGCAGGAGCAGAGATCCCTCTACCACCCAGGAGGGAGTTGTGATGATCAAGGGAAAGAGAAATGGAGGCTGTGGTCCGGCCACTGGCTGAGCCGTAGCAGGGGTTCCAGCATTCCTTCTGCAGCCCCTGCAACGTCAGCAGGGAGCGCAGTGCTCAGCAGTGACAGCCAGGAGATCACTGGTGCCAGCAGAGGAGGAAGCACCTGCAGTATAAGATGTGGGAGGCCTGGACACGGAAGAGCAGGGTGCCCAGCAGGCAGTGGGAGCAGTGGAGTGGGTTTGGGAAACAGACAGTACAAGGGCAGTGTGGAGATAGAAGGTTCCCCCCAGGTGTCTTAAGTGGCGAGCAGTGGGGCATGCTAGAAGGGGGCTGCTGAGTTAAGAACTGTGAACATATAAAGGGAAAAGGAGAGGAGCATGGGGGCAGGTTGAGCGTCCCCACAAGGGGCACACAACATGTGGCTGGTAGTCAGAGCTGCAGGGTCCCCCTCCACCCAAGGCTTGGAGCTGTGGAGATCGCCCTGCTGCCACGGGCAGGGGAGCTGCAAGGATCCCCTTCCATGGTGGTGGTGGTGAGCTTCAGGCGTCCATGGCAGGGAGCTGTGGGGATTTCCCCCTGCCCACAGCAGCTGTGAGCTGCGGAGTACCCCTGCTGCCCATGGCAGCTCAGAGCTTGGGGGCCGTACCTCACCGCTCCCTGCCACTACAGGAGGTGGCGGGACCCTGCAGCTCCCAGCTGCCTGAAGTCACGGAGGTCTTTGGAAGTCACGGATTCCATGACTTTCATGACCTCCATGACAAAATCGTAGCCTTAGTTATAATTCAAAGGCTTTAACTGTTTTTCCTTTTCTGTATCTGTAATAAAAGATTCAAAGGATATTTAATGGGGCGTTTGCCCTGGGACTAAGCAGGCTGAGGCCTCTGCGTGGCAAACACTGAACTTGTTTAATGTTGGACAGTGACGGGGTCATATTAACACCGTTGACTTTTTGGGCCCCTACAGTCCATTTCAATGAACACAACAGATGACAGGACATGTTGTAAAGACTTGTCCTAATGAGGTCCAGGGCCTTGCAAAAGAGGAGGTGTGAAAAGGGAATGCTGTGCCCAACGGGTGTGAATTCAAGGAGGAGCAGTTGCTTGCATGCTTGAGGAAGCATGTCGGCCCCTCAGGCAAGAGCCTGATGGACACAGCAGCCTCTCCTGCTAGCGAGCACACTGCTATTGGGGTGTGAGAAAAGGACACTTAGACAAGGAGAACTGGCCCTGGAGGGGCATGCCCCAAGGGTGAACATGGCTAGGGACTGGCGGGACGGGCCTGCTGGTTGTGGAAAGGGGCTAACCACAGTATTGACAGGAGAAGACCTTAGTGTTTTGCTTGCCTGGCAGGAGAGGTACCATCAGGAACTTGGTGCTTTGAAGGAGGACAAGCACAGGCCCTACAAGAACGAGATGAGCTAGCCAAAGACAAGTGGGGCTTGGAGTGGCAAACTGAAATGCTGGTGGACGAGTGGCATGGGCTTCTCTCCCAGTACTGACACTTGGGGAGGGAGACTATAGGCAGGAAAGGATGGGAGTGACGGGAGACAGAGGTAAATGGCTGGGCTTGAGAACTGCCCTGGGAATGTTTAGTAATTTAATAAACCAAAACCCATGGAGGGCTGTTGTTATTGGACTTGTAAAAGCCTGTTGTGAGTTACTGAGGAGGGGAAACTGAGGCAGGCCACTTGCAGCATGACCTCTGACTTCATGGGGGCACTTAGTTGGTAGCTGGCCTGTTGACACCTAAGTCAAATGCCCTACAAAAATGTGCACAGTAGCTGTGTCCCTCCAGGGTATTAGTGAGACCAGGTCGGGGAGGTGATGTCTTTTATTGGACCAACTTCTGCTAGTGAGAGAGAGGAGCTTTGGAGCCCCACAGCCCTGAATCAGAGCTCTGTGTAGAGCGTGAACACTTGTCTCTCTCCGCAGCAGAAGTTGGTCCAATAAAGTATATTCCCTCCCTCACCTTGTCTCTCTTACAAAAATATTACAGCTGGCAGGCAGCTTCATCAGCCAAAAGCGACCTGACCCCAAACCTGCACCCAGCTTGAGTGACAAGACTTAATTACAAGCAACATCCTTTTATGGAAGCTAACTCTGCAGCCCCCTTTCCTTCTTCACACACTAAGTCCCCCTATTTCCGAGAGGGAAAAAGGGAACACCAGACAGGGCTGGCCTGCGCCGCCCCGCACAATTCCTACCCGAGGTGGGGGTCGCTGGGACCCTGCCTGCCCCCGCATGAGCCCTGCCGCTCCCCCCCGCCCCCAAGGGACTGGCATCGCCGCGGGCCCTCCCGCACCGCACCCCTTTTATGTTTTACAAAAGTGGCCATTTGTCTGTTTGCTCAAATGCCCATTTTTGCGAAAAAAGTCGGGACAGGCAGGCCAGGGCTGAAGAAAGGGAGAGTCCCGGCCAAATCTGGACGCACGGTCCCAGCGGCTTTTCCATGACTGTGCCCAGAGGTGCAGGCGAGCGGACTGGCCCGTAGTTTCTTTTTGAAAAGGCCCCAGCACAGTAGCAAGGGCACTGGGAGCATGGACACCCCAAAGGCCCCGCCCCGTCCACGTGTCTGCAGCTGCTTCCCGGGGAAAATCAACTTTTTAAAAAGTGAGTTTAATAACATCGACCGATCACCCCCTTCCCGCAGCCGAGCTCTGAGCCCGGAACGGGAGCGGCGCGGGACCCCCGCAGGCCGCTGGGGGCTTTGCTGTGGATGCGGCAGGCGCTCAGATACCAGGGGGATGGGCAGCGGGCTCACCGGGACAGCGCGCCCCGCGCCCCCGGGCTGTCTCGGCCTTGGCTGTAGGGTCCGCCCGTCGCAGCACCCCCCGCTGGGGGCCCCGCCCCGCCGGCTGGCCCCGCCCCGCCCCGAGGCAGGCCCCGCCCCGCCGGGCGCAGACCCCGCGGCCCCGCCCCGCCGGCTGGCCCCGCCCCGCCCCGCCCCGCCCCGAGGCAGGCCCCGCCCCACCCCGAGGCAGGCCCCGCCCCGCCCCGCCGGGCGCAGACCCCGCGGCCCCCGCCCCGAGGCAGGCCCCGCCCCGCCCCGCAGCAGGCCCCGCCCCGCCCCGCCGGCTGGCCCCGCCCCGCCCCGAGGCAGGCCCCGCCCCGCCGGGCGCAGACCCCGCGGCCCCGCCCCGCCGGCTGGCCCCGCCCCGCCCCGCCCCGCCCCGAGGCAGGCCCCGCCCCGCCGGCTGGCCCCGCCCCGGCCCGCCGGGCGCAGACCCCGCGGCCCCGCCCCGAGGCAGGCCCCGCCCCACCCCGAGGCAGGCCCCGCCCCGCCCCGCCGGGCGCAGACCCCGCGGCCCCGCCCCGAGGCAGGCCCCGCCCCGCCCCGCCGGCTGGCCCCGCCCCGCCCCGAGGCAGGCCCCGCCCCGCCCCGCCGGCTGGCCCCGCCCCGGCCCGCCGGGCGCAGACCCCGCGGCCCCGCCCCAGGCCGCGCAGTGCAGCAGGAAGCCGCGGCCGGAGCGAGCCGGGCCCGGGCCGCCCGATGGACCCCGCGGCCAAGGAGGGGCGGCTCTACGTGCAGCAGGGCCACAAGTTCGGGGCTAAGGTCGGCAGCCCGGGCTGGGCGGGGAGCTGGGATCCGGGGCTCGGGGCAGAGCCTGGGGCGCCGCGGGGGGGTCGCCCCTGCCGGGCTGGGCGGGTCCGACCCTCCGCCCGCGGGGGGGCCCGGGCGCCCCTCTCGCGGCTGGCTGTGGAGCCCGGAAGTTTGGGGTGCCCCCCGGGAATAGAGCCCCCCCCGGGAATAGAGCCCAGGAGCCCCCCCCCCGGGAATAGAGCCCAGGAGCCCCCCCCCGGGAATAGAGCCCAGGAGCCCCCCCCCCGGGAATAGAGCCCCCCCCCCGGGAATAGAGCCCAGGAGCCCCCCCCCGGGCTCTAAGCCTTAGGGAACCCCGCCTGCCGCAGCCCTCCCCCTTGTCTTCAACCGCCACCTCCAGAGCTGGGAGCGGAGGCCGGGGGCTCAGGGGCCTCCTGCAGCTCTCACCCCTGCACCGTGTGCGGGGCTGCCGCTCTGTGGGGTGAAGTGGTGGGGGGCGGAGGGGCTCTCCCCCAGCAGCAGCCTCCCTGGGCTCCAGTTCCTCTGTGGGGCTGGGCTGGGCGGGGATCTAGCCCTGCCCTGTCCCAGCCAGGCCCCTGTGGAGGGGCAGGGCCTGCTGGTGCTAGGGTGTCTGTAGGGGGACCTGGGGATGGAGTTTGAGGGCTGCCCCAGAGAGGGGGGAAAAGGATGTTACTCCCCCTTCCCCCGGGTCACTGCGGGGTGGCCATGGCTCTGGTGCTGTCTCCGCTCACTGAGACAGGGGACCCTTGGTACCTGCTGGGCCCCAGACACCTGCCTCTGTGTCCCCCACTCTCACCCTGGGGCAGACACCTGCCTCAGCACCCCCATGTGACTCCAGCCCCACACCCTTCCTGGGGCTGCTGGCCCTCCTACTTCCCAGCCACCCCAGAGCATTCCCCTCTGGTGCAGAGAAAGTATAACAAGCCTTTGTATAACAAGCATGTGGACCAAGGGGGTCCAGTGGACATAGTGTACTTAGATTTTCAGAAAGCCTTTGACAAGGCTCCTCACCAAAGGCTCTTAAGCAAAGAAAGCTGCTATGGGATAAGAGAGAAGGTGCTCTTATGGATTGGTAACTGATTAAAAGATAGGAAACAAAGGGTAGGTATAAATGGTCAGTTTTCAGAATGGAGAGAGGTAAATAGCTGTGTCTCCGAAGGGTCTGTTCTGGGACTAGTCCTATTCAACATATTCATAAATGATCTGGAAAAGGGGGTAATAGCGAGGTGGCAAAATTTGCAGATGATACCAAATTACTAAAGATAGTTAAGACCCAGGCAGAATGCGAAGAGCTACAAAAGGAGCTCTCAAAACTGGGCGACTGGGCAACAAAATGGCAGATGAAATTTAATGTTGATAAATGCAAAGTAATGCACATTGGAAAACATAATCCCAACTATACATATTCAATGATGGGGTCTAAATTAGCTGTTACCACTCAAGAAAGAGACCTTGAAGTCACTGTGGATAGTTCTCTGAAATCATCCACTCAATGTGCAGCGGCGGTCAAAAAAGTGAAACGAATGTTGGGAATCATTAAGAAAGGGAGAGATAATAGGAGAGAAAATACCATGGATTTATATAGAGGCAACATGATATGCCCATATCTTGAATACTGGGTGCGGATGTGGTTGCTGCATTTCAAAAAAGATATATTGGAACTGGAAAAGGTTCAGAAAAGGGAAACAAAAATGATTAGGGGTATGGAACAGCTTCTGTATGAGGAGAGATTAATAAGACTGGGATTTCTCAGCTTGGAAAAGAGACAGCTAAGGGGAGATATGATTGAGGTCTATAAAATCATGACTGGTATAGAGAAGGTACATAAGGAAGTGTTGTTTACTACTTCTCATAACACAAGAACTAGGGGTCATCAAATGAAATTAATAGGCAGCAGGTTTAAAACAAATAAAAGGAAGTATTTCTTCACACAACTCACAGTCACCCTGTGGAACTCCTTGCCAGAGGATGTTGTGAAGGCCAAGACTATAACAGGGTTAAAAAAAGAACTAGATAAACTCATAGAGGATAGGTCCATCAATGGCTATTGGCCAGGATGGGCAGGAATGGTGTCCCTAGCCTCTGTTTGCCAGAAGCTGGGAATGGGTGACAGGGGATGGATCACTTGATGATTACCTGTTCTGTTCATTCCCTCTGGGGCACCTGGCACTGTCCACTGTCGGAAGACAAGTTACTGGGCTAGATGGACCTTTGCTCTGACCCAATAGGGCAGGGGTGGCCAACTTGAGCCTGTGAAGGAGCCAGAATTTACCAATGTACGTTGCCAAAGAGCCACAGTAATACATCAGCAGCCCCCCATCAGCTCCCTCGCTGCCAGCCCCTCCTGCCCACTGGCAGCCCTGCCCCATCCTTCCCTTCCCTCACCTCCTGATCAGCTGTTTCATGGCATGCAGGAGTCTCTGGGGGGTAGGGGGAGGAGCGAGGGCACGGCAGGCTCAGGGGAGGGGGCGGGAAGGGGTGGAGTGGGGGCAGGGCCTGTGGCAGAGCCAGGGGTTGAGCAGTAGCACCCCCCGGCACACTGGAAAGCTGGTGCCTGTAGATCCAGCCCCGGAGTCGGAGCCTGTACAAGGAGCCGCATTTTAACTTCTGAAGAGCCCATGTGGCTCCGGAGCCACAGCTTGGCAACCCCTGCAGTAGGACCGTTCTTATGTTGTCAGTGACCATCACCCAGTTACATAGCTTAGCCTGCAGGCCCCGGCTGGACCATCTATCCAGGGTGCTGAGTGTCCTGCGATCGCTCTGTGATGTCTGTCCCTGTCCCATCTCTCTACTCATGGCAGTGGTATTCCCTCACTGGGATCTTGGAGTGGCTGGTTTGCCGTGTCCTCTCTATATTGCTCCTGGGATTGTGGGTTGTCAGGAATAAAGAAAGCCCTTCCCCTGTCCTGTGCACCACTCAGCAATTAGTGGTGGACTTAACATTTAAAAAAAAAAGTTTTGTTTTTAAGTACATCAGAAGCAGGAAGCCTATCCAGTCACTGTGGCCACTGAATGATCAAGTTTCAGAGTAACAGCCGCGTTAGTCTGTATTCGCAAAAAGAAAAGGAGTACTTGTGGCACCTTAGAGACTAACCAATTTATTTGAGCATAAGCTTTCGTGAGCTACAGCTCACTTCATCGGATGCATACCGTGGAAACTGCAGAAGACATTATATACACAGAGACCATGAAACAATACCTCCTCCCACCCCACTCTCCTGCTGGTAATAGCTTATCTAAAGTGATCATCAAGTTGGGAGCACACAACGGAGACAAGGCCATTGTGGAGAAGCTAAATGAATTCTTTGCTTTGGTCTTTGCTGCAGAGGATGTGGGGGAGATCTTCACACCTGAGCCATTCTTGTTTGGTGACAAATCTGAGGAACTGTCCAAGACTGAGGTGTCATTAGAGAAGGTTTTAGAACAAATTGATGAATTACTAATAAGTCACCAGGACCAGATGGTATCATCCAAGACCTCAAATGTGAAATTGCAGAACTACTAACTGTGGTGTGTAACTTATTGATTAAATCAGCTTCTGGAAGACAGCTAATGAAATACCAATTTTTAAAAAAGGATCCAGATATGATCCCGGCAATTACAGGCCTATAAGGTTCAGTATCAGGCAAATTGGTTGAAACTATAGTGAAGAACAGAATTATGGGACGTATAGATAATGACATTATGTTGGGGAAGATTCAACATGGCTTTTGTAAAGGGAAATCAGGTCTCACCAATCTATTAGAATTCCTTAAGGGAGTCAACAAGGACGTTGATGAGCATGATCCAGTGGATATAGTTTTCAGAGTAGCAGACGTGTTAATCTGTATCCGCAAAAAGGACAGGAGTACTTGTGGCACCTTAGAGTGGATATAGTGTTCTTGGACTCTCAGAAAGCCTCTGACAAGGTCCTTCACCAAAGGTTCTTAACCAAAGTAAAGAGTCCTGGGATAAGAAGGATGGTCCTCTTATGGATCAGTAACTCGTTAAAAGATAGGAAACAAAGGGTAGGAATAAATGGTCAGTTTTCAGAATGGAGAGAGGTAGATAGTGGTGTCCCTCAGGGTCTGTACTGGGACCAGTCCTAGTCAACATATTCGTCAATGATCTGGAAAAAGGGGTAAATAGCGAGGTGGCAAAACTACTCAAAATAGTTAAGTCCAAAGCTGACTGGGAAGAGCTACAAAGGGATCTCACAAAACTGGGTGACTGGGCAACACAATGGCAGATGAAATTCAATGTTGATAAATGCAAAGTAATGCACCTTGGAAAACATTTCAATGATACATAACAAGTTTGGGGGGGGATCTAAATTAGCTATTATTACTTAAGAAAGAGATCTTGGAGTCGTTGTGGATAGTTCTCTGAAAACATCCTCTCAATGTGCCGCGGCAGTCAAAAAAGCTAACAATGTTAGGAACAAGAAAAGGAGGACTTGTGGCACCTTAGAGACTAACCAATTTATTAGAGCATAAGCTTTCGTGAGCTACAGCTCACTTCCTCGTGAGCTGTAGCTCACGAAAGCTTATGCTCTAATAAATTGGTTAGTCTCTAAGGTGCCACAAGTCCTCCTTTTCTTTTTGCGAATACAGACTAACACGGCTGCTACTCTGAAACCAATGTTAGGAACATTAGGAAAAGGATAACTAATAAGACAGAAAATATCATAATGGCACTATATAAAGCCATGGTACTACCACACCTTGAATATTGCATTTAGTTCTGGTCACCCCATCTCAAAAAAGGTATATTGGAACTGGAAGAAGTAGAGAGAAGGGCAACAAAAATAATGAGGGGGATGGAGCAGCTTCCGTAGGAGGAGAGATGAAGAAGCCAGGGACTGTTCAGCTTGGAAAAGAGGCGACGAAGGGGGGAGATGAGAGGTCTCTAAAATCATCAGCCGTGGGCTATGTAGGAGCAAGGGTCAGTAGATCCTGTTGGTTTTGTGCCCTGTTCTTGAAGGGCAATAAACTCTGGCCCCATAGGAGCAAAGGGTTGCAGGTTGTACCAATGGGGGACCCCCCCCAAGAATGTTCTGCCTGTCTGACGCCCCATCTGTTGCAGAGGCCGTGATAGGGGCTGTTGGCTCAACTTGCTGGAGCAGAGCCTATGGGGGGCAGGGTCTGTTGGAGGCAGCAGAAGCTAGCCCCTGGATGCAGAAATATGGGGCCTGAGGGGCAACAGGAGACAGCAGCCTGTGGTATAACTGGCTTCCTGGTCCAGGACACCTCTCTGTGCTAAGACCATGCAGCACCTGCCCCAGCCCCCGAGGGATAGGTGACCCCTTGTCCCTCCCCAGGCTAGGTGTCTGAAGCTGTGACTATGCGTTCATGGTGCCGATGGGGGACTCTGGCGGCTTGTGTGGGTTTCATTCTCCCCTGCCCCTCCCCCGGTTCTCATGCTGGGTGCCTGATGATTTGGGGAAGTTTGGCAGGAAGCAAGTGAGGACACAGATACTTCCTCTTCCTTTCCTGAGAGTCAGCAGCAGGGATAGGAGGGGGCTGGGAGTGCAGGGAGGAGGGCAGGGAGCGTGGGCTGTGGGGCAGGGTACAGTGACACAATGAGCCGAAGAAGCCCTGAGATCCTGCCCCATCTGCAGGCTGGGGATGGGGGCATGACTGGGGGCTCCTGTGCAGGGAGGGCTGAGGGCAGTGGTTGCCTGGGGTGTATTCCTCCCTGCCCCAGCTTGGGGTTGGTTGGGGAGCTGGAGCTCCTTCTCTGTGAGTCAGTTAGAGGCTAGAAAGGGTCCGGATCAGGGTGGCCCTCTGGAGAGAGGGGAAATGCTGACCATCCCCAAAGGTCCAGACCCTGGAGCCGGTGCAGCTGGTGCCACTCTGCCAACCTCCTGGAGGCTGCTGTGCCCAGAGGGCCTGGACCGGGCAGGGAGCGTGTCACCACGGGGTGAGCTCTCCGGGCCGGGCACACCTGGCACTGCTGGAATTGCAGCCCGCTGCAGGCCGCGTGCATAGCCCTTGTCGCTGAGCAGGCTGCGTGTGTGGGGTGGGCAGGTCTGCGAGGGGGAAGCTGGATCCAGCAGGCCAAGTTCCTGCTGAGCCTCCGCAGGCCGCCCTCAGCTGCTGCGTGTGCTAACCATAGTTCCTGTGGCTTGGACCTGGCTGACCCAGCGCACGCAGTCCAGGCCCGGGCCTCAGCACTGCCACTTGCCATGTGCGGAGAGAGATTCCCCCTTCGCTCAACTCTGCTTGGACAGTCCCCCCCAAGTCTCCCCAGTTCAGTGCCCCGCCTGCTCCTCCCCCACTGCCCCGGTCCGGCTCTTGGGCCCTTATCTGGTCTCTCTGAAGAAGCCACCACAGAGTTGAGGCCTCCGGCACCCGCCCTATGCAGGTCTGTGGCTGGTCACTTTGGGGACGGTGGAACTGGGGAAATGCTGGTGCCTGCAGCTCCTGGCAGCCGGGAGGAGTGCGGGTCAGCCCCTGGCTCCCTGTCCCTGGCAGCCCAGAGGGTCTTGGGATCGAAGCCTGCTGTGCTCCCCGCGGACCTCAGGTTCTGCGTCAGGCTGGAATCTCCCCATGGCTTGAGTGCGAGCTGCTCTCCCAGTCAGAGCTACACCAAGAGTGGGGGAGTCCTTACCCCATACAGGCAGGTCACAGACTTTTGGGGCTGGGTGTGGGGGGCAGAGGCCATTGTACTGACCTTGCTGTGCTGCCTTTGCAGAGATGGAAGAAGAACTGGTTTGTGCTGTACCCAGCCAGCCAACACGGGGTCGCCCGCCTGGAATTTTTTGACTGCAAGGACCCAGGAGCTCCAGCCGAGAAACTCAGCACCAAGCGGCTGGACAAGAAGATCATCCGCCTGGCGGACTGTGTTAGCGTGGCGCCCGTACCAGAGAGCGGTCCCAAGGACAGCACGGCTGTTTTCCGCTTGGAGACCAGCGACAGAAGCTACCTGTTTGCTGCAGAGAAGGAGCAGAGCGCTGAGTGGGTGGAGAAGCTGTGTGAGATCGCCTTTTCGGTGAGTGCCGCCAGATGAGGGGGGCTGGCCTGTTCCCCTCTGCTCCCATCTGTGTGTTTGGGGGGTCCTGCCACTCAGACCTCTCTTTTCTGGGAGCACACCCATTGTCCACCCATCAGGACTGTATGCCATGATGGGAACACCCCCAACCCATGGAGAGGGGACCCTCAACGTGTTCTGCCCCACGTCCATGGGGACCAGGCCTGTGCTGCCTCTGGCCACAGCCATGTGAGCCTGGTGGCACGGGTGCTGGATGGCATCCTGTTGTGGGTGGTGTCCAGCGAGCGCCTGCTGGGGGAGACTCAGGCACCTCTGGAGGTTTCCTCTCTGATCTCCCCACCCTCAGTGGCTGGTAGTGGCAGAGACCTTGCTGTGCTGGGGAGGGAGCCAGCAGTGTTTTGGGATGTGGGTCATTGGGGAGCCCCATGTCCCAGGGAACATCATGCTGGGATAGACTATCCTGCCTGCATGGTGGGGAAGTGCTAGCGAGGTGCCCATTCCATGGAGGTTTGGGCCAAGCTGCCCACCTGGATGCCCCTCTGTACGCTCTGCCGTGCAGCCCCCCAGTGCCTGGAGCTCCCGCAGGCTCCATTTTCTGCTCCCCCTTCAATCTCTTCGCAACCCAAAGGTGCAGCCAGAACTAGTCTCTAGTGCCAAGCTAAGGCTGCAGCGTGGCATTTACAGCAGCCTCCCCACGGCACCCTGCCTTGCCCTTGGAAAAAATGGAAGCCAAGGCCCCAGGCTGAAGTGACTCCTGTAGTCCTGACCCCTCCCTGTAGGCCAGCAAAACAAACCTCTCCACTGCTGCCTGGACAGCCATAACTGTGCCCTGAACGCTGGCAGCTGCTCCTCTGTCCCCTGGGTGGTCTCTCAGGGCGTGCCCTCAGATGTCAGGCCTTGTGCCGTCACTGCTCCTGGAGTGAAATTCAGCAGGTCTCCCTCTCCTACGCATGCTACTGCAGCCCAAGGCCTGGTCTATTAATTCTGCTTACTCAGTAGGTCTGGCTGGGTGCAGCACCTGCGACTCTCCCTTCGGGGATCTGTGACCAGTGGTGAATACCGAGACCAGATAGCCTGCTTAGGAACAGAACATTAGAGAAAAAGGGGGTTTTAAAACAACAATCTGCATGTGTGTATCTTATCTAAATCCTGGCCATCTTGCAATGGTGAGCTAGACAGGCCTATGATCTCCAGACAGCCCATGGCGTCCCCATCTCCCTCTCGTTCCCCCCAGCATCCTTCTCTCCTTGCCCCCCAGAGAGGGAGACACCCTTTTTAAACCCTGCTGCAGCCCTTTTGTGTTTGTCTGGGTTCCCAGCTTTGGCCCTTGTGGACAAAACCAGCTTTGAGGTTGGGCAGGGCGGAGGAAAAACCTTAGAAGTTAATGGGTCGCGTATTGTACCTTGAACTCTCTCTCACGTGAGGGCTATTATCCTGAGCCGCCATTCTTCTTCCTCACTGCCAGTTGTGCTTACAGTGCCCCATGTAACTAAACACAGTCCTCTTCCAGTAGCCTGCTTATCACATTGTGTGTGTTTATTATCACAGAGCAGCGCTACTTCACCTCCTTACTCTGCTCACACAGGGATTTACAGTCACTTCTGGGTTGGGGGACTGCATCCTGGGAAGCAGCCTCTCTGAAAAGGGTTTAGGAGTCAGCGTGAACAAGCACAGAACATGAGTTCCCAGTGCACTGCTGTGGCCAACCGGCTGATGGGATCTGTGTATGTGAAGGAGGGGAGCAGGGAGACAGCACTGGAGAGGCCAGTGTGGGAACACAGCATCCAGTATTAAAAAACAAAAACAAGAAAGGAGGACTTGTGGCACCTTAGAGACTAACCAATTTATTTGAGCATAAGCTTTCGTACTCATTTTCTTTTTGCGAATACAGACTAACACGGCTGCTACTCTGAAACCATTATTAAAAAGAAGGTTGAAAAATTGGAGAGGTTACAGAGAAAAGCCACAAAAAGTATTTGAGAGCTCGAGAAAATGCCTCACCATGAGAGATTTAAGCTAAACAGGTTGAGCTCCTTAAGTCTGCAAGGCATGTTTTGAAATCCCGACTGGAGGCCTTTCTGGAAGATGAATTAGCCAAGCGCAGGTGACTGGGCTCAGCAGAAGGCTGGGTAACTGGGTGACATGTAATGGCCAGTGATACACAGGAGGTCAGACGAGATGATCTAATGGACCCATCTAGCCTTTATCCCTGTGAATCAAGCCCTAGGAGTGATATTGATCCGCAGACACTGCAGCAGCCTGGCTCCCCGGAATATCATACGCTCGGCGGTCTAATCCCGTGTGCCACAGCCTGGAGCAGTAGGGTTCAGCACAGGTCCGAAGCCTGGCTTGTACAGTTGGTCACTGTGCGTTAGTGTTAACACTGGAACGAGCCACCCCCTTAGTGCAGTCCCTGTGCCTGTCACCATGGTGCGCAGGGTTTCTCGGTGCTTGTGTGATGACACCCACAGCCGTGCCCCTGTGCAAACCCCTGACAAGAGCCCCTCCGGCAAAGTGGGGCTCTGCCACTGCCAGTAGCATGTGACCTGCACTTTCAGTTCTCCATCTGTTAAATCTAGAAATGCTTGCTTCCCCTCTGTGAGTGGCAGGGACTGTTTGCAGTGGTGCTGGGAATGTCTCTCTGCGTGGGCAGAAACCGGGCAACGTCAGGGTGGTTTGTGAGCCCGCTTGGAGTTTCCATTTCACACTTGTGATGGGGTCCCTCGTGCTGAGCCACGGAGAGCGAGCTCAGCTTGCCCTGAATATAGTCCCTCAAGAAACCACCTGAACACGTTGCTCCGGAGCCTGCACTTGCATTTGGCCTGGGGGAAGAGAAGCCGTTGCCTATGGTTGTGCTGAGCTCTGCTGGAGAGTGGTGACAGGCACGAGTACAGTGGACAGCATCTCCACCAGCTGGTTCACTCAGGCTGCTCGGAAGCCCCTCGGGGCGGCTGTGTCGGAAGCCGAAGAGAGGTACAGGCAAGATCCAACATGACTGCGTCCAAAGCCAGGAGGTCACATTTTAGTGCCACCAGGGCAGTGTTGCTGCTGTGCCCTCCCCTGAGCCCGATGGAGGCCCGGTCGGTGCTGTCAGCACTGTGGGATGCGCTGGGACGTGGCCGGGGGAAAAGTCTTTGTTAATGTTCGGCTCATGATCTGGGTGACACATGATACCCAAACCTCCCCCACGTCCTGCTGCATGGCTGGGTCTCTGCGAGAGCCCTGCAGGGAGCAGCCTCTTCCATCCCACTCTGCTTCCAATTAGCCTTGGCCCAGATTCCTCCTCTTTGCTGCTGACTTGCGTGGGATGGGAGGCTGGGTGTATGGAAAAGCTCTAGCCCCTGTGCTTGGGTTGGGACCTGACCCCCTCCTCAGGGCCGGCCTGGGGAGCTTTGAGGTGAACCAGGGGTGCTGAGTATGTGGTGGGACTGGAGTAGTGAGGCTGGGTGGGAGGTGAACCATGGGTGGGAGGTGAACCATGGGTGGGAGGCAGCTGATGCGGGGGCAGAGTGGGCTGGCTGTGAGGCAGTCTGGGGGGTTGGGGGCTGGCTGTGAGGCAGCCCATGTGGGGCAGGGGTGCCGGCTGTGCGGTGGCCCATGTGGGCGAAGGTGGGGGTCTGTGAGGTGATCCGTGGGGTGGGGAGGAGGGACTGGTTGTGAGGCGACCCGTGGGGAGCGGAAGCTGGCAGTGAGGCAACCCATGAGGGGGGACCGGCTGTGAGGCGGCCCGTGGGGAGGAAGTGGCTGCAAGGCGGCCTGTGGGGTACGGATGCGGGCTGGCTGTGAGGCGGCCCATGGGGGCAGAGGGTTCGATGGCTGCGAGGTGGCCTGTATGGGGTAGGGATGGGGGGCTGGCTGCGAGGCAGCCCTTTGTGGGGGAGGGAGGGCTGGTGAAGCTGGCTGTGGGGTGGGAGTGGGGCTGGCTGTGACGTGGGGTGGGGAGGGGCTGGCTGTGAGGCGGACTGTGGGGAGGCCGGACGGTGGCTCTTGGGGGGAAGGGGGGGTGAGGTGGCTGCAAGGTGGCCTGTAAGGGGGCCGGCCGCGAGGCGGCCCGTAGGGGGCAGGGGGGCCGGCTGGGAGTATGGTTCTGGGTGCTGATGCCTCTTTTGCATTGCAGGGGAACTCTACAAATGGAGCCCGGGCTGGGAGCAGCAAGGAGTGTGATGGGGGGGCGCCAGCCCTGGAGATGGCGGTGAACTCGATTTACTACTCGCGGGAGGACGGTAGGGTCTGCCCTGCACTTGGCTCCTCTCTGGTGGCGCTGGCTGCCTCCTGGGTCATCCTGGGTTTGTTTCCAGCATGGTCCTGCTGGGGGAGGTTGCAGCCCTCCCTGCCTGGCATGAAGCTGCCCTGGCCTTTGGGATAGTCTCATCCTTCAGGCAGGTGTCGGGACCTGTCCCACTGGGCTGCGTCTGGAGCTGGGATGCCTCCCTCCTCCCCGCAGTGCTTCACCCTGAGCTGCACTCCTCATAGGGGGACCCGTGTGTGTTGCTGGCCTGCTCCCATCTCTGTCCCGGGGGCTGGGTGTTGCTGCCCCCTCCCCCCCGCTCTGTCCTAGCTGGCCTCTCCCTTCCCCCCCTCCCTCCCTCCCTGCCCCCGTCCCAGGGGCCAGGTGTCGCCGGCCTCCTCTCTTGGGGGCGGTGCATATTTTAGTTTTCCCACTCTCCCCTTGGTGCAGGGGAAAGTGGGGCCGGCCTTGGATTTCCTGTCTTCACCCCGTGCTGTCTGTGGTCCTGGGAGTGTCCCTGATTTCCCTGTCCTGTCCTTGGGAGTCAGGAGTGCTGGCTCTCCTGCCCTGTCCCTGTGAGTGACTGGCTTTCTCGGCAGTGAACGATTTCTGGGTGACGGTGCAGAGGACGGAGGCGGCGGAAAGGTGTGCGCTGCAAGGGGCCTATCTGCTCAAAGCTGAGCAGGACAGCTTGATCCTCAAGGAGCCCCGGACACAAGAAACTCTCTACACCTGGCCTTACAGGCTGCTCAGGAGATATGGCCGAGACAAGGTGGGTGGGGCAGGACCCGGGGTGAGTGCCTGGGCTCTGTCTGGCTTAATACCATTCCCTTAGCGAAAGGGTGTTCTGCTCCCCAGCCCACAAGCCGTCTGGCACTAAAGGGCTGGCGTGCTGCAGTGCCAAGGCCTGACCTGGTGCGGCTCCCTATGTGCAGCCTGGCAGGAAGGCGCAGGGGCCAGCAGTGGCCAAGGGACCTGGTTAACATTTGCTGAGGGTTGGCTGCGCTGGGGGTGTTCCTGCCTCCTGGGGCCCGTGCTGTGACGGTCACTGCCCTCCCCTCCCCGGCCCAGGTGACTGTAGTGTGTCTGGGTCCATCGTGCGGCTGTCCCCACACTTCACGCAGCTCCTGGCTCTGCGTCCTTGGGGTGGGGGAGGAAGTGGTTGCCTGAGAGAAGCTGCTGATAGAACTTGTGCTGCAGCCTGTAGCTGATATGAGCTGCTGCTGTTTCCACTGGAACAACCAGAGCGAACTGGAGACTGTGTCTCTGCTGAGTGGAGCCTCTGTGTGGAAGCATCTGAGCAGCTTCTCCTCCAGGCCTGGGAGACGCTGGGCATGAGCCAGAGGGCAAGGCTGGGGGACAGAACCGGCATAACATGAGTGTGCTCAGGGGGAAACGGGCTGATTCCAAGCTGCAAAACCTCATTCAGCAGATGCCTCTCGTCTTGCAGGGGATCAGCTCTCGGTGTGGTACTGAAATGGTGCCACTCCCATGGCATGCTGGCTTGCTAGGGGATGCACCGAGCTGGCCCAGACCGTAGTGGTGCCGCAGAGAGGGGGTGGGGGTCTGTGCTGGGTTCCCCATGGGGTGCCATCTGGAACTGGAGTACCACTGAGCCCCCCTGACCCACCAGCCTGGGCTCCCTTTACACTGTACCACTGTGATCAGCCTGCTAAGCCTTCTCCCAGGCTTCAGCACACATACAGATAGGGGTACACCCAGCTGCTGTAATCAGCTCTGCCTGGGGAGGCTTCAGTCAAGGAACTGCCCAGCTGCTCAAGTGCACTCCCCCCCCCCCCAGAGTGTAAACCCAAAATTATACCGTCTTGCGCTGCACAGAGATCTGTTCAGCGTAAGCTCATGAAATCCGCCCCCTTCCTCAGTGTGGAGAAGGGTATGGAACAGGCTTCTGCCCCAGGTTATGACTCTCAGACACTGGTTTTAGAAGACAAAGCAAAAATAAGTTTAACAACTACAAAAGATAGATTTTAAGTGATTATAAGGGATAGCAAACAAATCAAAGCAGATTACCTAGCGAACAAACAAAACACACAAACTAAGCTTAATATACTAAAGAGATTGCATATGAGTAACAAATTCTGACCCTAAGTGATGATTCAGACAGGCTACAGAGATTCTTAAGGGGCCAGTTGCACTTGCTTACAGATTAAAAACTCCAAGTGTTCCTTTCACAGGCTAAAAATTCCTTTAGCCTGTGTCCAGCACTTCTTCCACCCAGTTAAGTCTTTGTTCCTCAGTGTTTCCAAGAGTCTCTTTAGGCAGAGAGTCAGTGAAGAACCCTGATGATGTCACTCCCCTGCCTTAAATAGCTTTTGCATATGGTGGGAACCCTTTGTCTCAAAGCTTGGTTCACACACCTGGTCAGTGGAAAAACACTGGTATTCCAAGATGGAGTCCAGCACCAGGTGACCTAGTTACATGTCTCTGGAGTGCCGCAGGAGCCATTGCTCGGAGGCCATTTGTAGCAGCCTCAGGAAGATACCTCTCCCCCCCAACCCGCCCACCCCCCCTCCGGAAATAAAGTCCTTCTAAGGCCTATTGTTCTCCCAAATTGTTCATTAACTTGAATGGGCCCTTCCCAGCCAGCCATCTAGATTGACAGTCTTGCCTAGTGGGTGTTCCCCATGTGTAAACACATTTGTAATAGATACATAGACAATATTCCTAACTTCAGATACAAAAATGATACATCCATACAAATAGGATAATCATATTCAGTAAATCATAACATTTTCAATATTTCACATGACCTATCTTGCATAAAATACATCAGAATTATGCCATAATCATATCATAATATCACTATGAAGAATATGGAGTGCAGTGTCACAGGGTCCACTCAGGAGACCCCATGGCTAAGGCCCTGTGTGAACCACGATTTCACAGACTGCAGGAAAGTTGTGAGATTAGCCAGTTCGGGAATTTTGCCAACAGCAGGGAGACGGAGCAGGGATACCCACTTCTGCTGCTGCACTGTTGGAAAGTTTATGGTAGTGGGCTAATATGGTTGCCCAGGGGGTTCACTTCCTCACTGGCTGTTATAAGACAGGGACAGGGTTGATAATGCATAGCAGTTACGAGCCCTGGCCTGGCCTGCCCTGCCCCGCCCCATAGAGCCCCCTGGCAGACACAGGGGAGACACTGCAGTGCTGGCTGGGAAGTGTGGATCTGCTGCTTGGAGTACAAGCAGGTACTGGGGCAGGGCCCCCTCATGAGAGGATTGGGGTGGGAGCCATAGATCCCATTCTCACTCCAGTCCCCTGCTGGGGCAGGACTCTCTGGTCTCAGCTCCTCATCAGTTGGCACTGCAGTGTTTCCCCTGGGTGTGCCAGGCGCTGCTGTGGTTTGAGCTGGCTAATTGTTGTACGTTGTCAGCACAGCCCTCTTGTCCTGCCAGCTGGACAGACAGGAAGTAGCAGCAGGCTGGGCTGAAGCTCAGTGTGGACCCAGCCAGACCCTGCCCCTGGCTGGGCTGGGCAGCTGGCTCCAGACAGACAGACACACACCCACCCTTCTGCCCTCCCTGACTTCGCAGGGTAGGACCAGACTGCCATCTCACCCCTTTCTGGGATGGGACCAGCTCATTAACCCCCCCACAAGCAGCCATGGCCTCAGCAGGGAGATGGGACCTGGGATACCTGCTTCTGCCTCCTTGCTGCTGGAAGAATTGCAGCAGTTAGGGGCAGTGGGTGGCCATGCATCTCCCATGAAGTTCAAACCCCTGGGATGCTACCATGAATTTAGAGGGGGCGGGGGAAGAGAGAAAGTGATTTACACAGGGCCTGATTGATGGTGCCTCCATGCTGTGGTGTCTCTCTTAGGGGCAGCAGGGAAGGGGTGAGTTGGCAGATGGGTTTGAGGCGGGGGTGGCTTGGCAGCTATGGGGTGGAGAGTAGAACTGGTGCCTTGCTCTCTCTTCTGAATGATGACTGAGCCCCAGGAAGGGCAAACGCTAGTTCACCTGCCCCTAGAGCCTCGGCTGAGGTTCAGGAATAGGATGTGAGTCCAGGGGGAGGATGACAGAGCTGTTCTTGTGTACGCCAGAGATCTGCCCTGCTCTGACCCTTCGCCTAAGTGCCTGCAGCCTGGGCTGCAGCATGCATGGGCTTAGGGCTGCTGGGAGGCTCTTGGGGGCTGGGTGGGACACTGACCCTCTACCTCTCCCCGGCAGGTGATGTTCTCCTTCGAAGCTGGCAGGCGCTGTGAGTCTGGCCCTGGGAACTTCACATTTGAGACCAAGCAGGGGAACGAGATCTTCCGGTTAGTGGAGGCCTCCATTCGGGAGCAGAAAGCCCAGGTAGAGGAGAACAGGCAGAGCTGCGACTCCCTGGATTTGGACTGCCCCGGTGTGGTGCTGATCCGCAACGCCCTGGCTGACTCGCTGTGCCTTGAGCTGCCTGCCGAGGGGGATGGCCCAATGGTGCCCAAAGCTGGGCTGGCAGCGAAGCTCAGTTCTGCTCCGGAGGAGAGGGACACCATAGCCCTGCTGAAGGCTCGCACTCTCCCAGAGCCCCCGGTGCCACCCAAGCCTGCTCACCCCAGCACGCCCCCACGCTCCCCACTGCCCAAGGTACCCAGGGCTGTGCCCCCTTCTGAGGACCCAGCCAGCTTGTATTCAGAGCCCATGGATGCAGTGAAGGGCATCCGGGCCAGGCTGGACCCGCTGTACTCAGACCCCATCGACAGCAAGCCTGGAGGTGGGGCCATGGGTCATGGCCCTGCCCAGGAGGAGGCAAAGCTCAGGAAACCTGGCTCTCTGTACTCAGGCCTGTATGACCAGGTGCAGCCAGGGGGGAACAGCCAAGCTGAGAGGCTGCTGAGATGCAGGGAGCACATCTATGATGAGCCTGAGGGGCGGGCCCCACACCCAGTGCCTGCCAACGCCTCCATCTATGATGAGGCGCGGCCCACAGGTGAGGCCTGGCGCACGCAGGGCATCGAAGACAAGGGTGGGTATGAGTATCCCTACAATCCCAGAACTGACGACTACTCGGTACCTGCCTTCCAGCACAAAGCCGGGCCCAAGGGCCCCAAGCCCATCCCTGCCCCCAAGCCCCAAGCCGTGTTCATTCCCAAAGGCGCTGAGAGGAGCCCAGAGCCCAGCAAATGGCGCGTGAACCTGGCTCCCGACAAAGCAGGTGTCAGATCTGGCTTGAACAACAACAACAACAACAACGAGGTGCTGTACAGCCAGGTGCTGAAGCCCCTGCGGGTGCCAGGGCAGGAACTGTCTGTGGATGAGAAAGCTCTAATGCCCATCTACGAAGACCTGGGAGAGATCTAGCCTCCTGTGCACCTTCCTCTGAGGGGCCGTGGGGCCCAGACTCCGGCAGGAGTCATGCAGGGTGCTGTCTTCTCTGGGTCTCTGCAGGATGGGCCCGGGGCCTGTCACCCTCTGCCTTGTGAGCTAGCTGGTGGCCGCTCATCCTTCTGTGCCAAGCAGGAGGTTGGGAGATTCCCAGGAGACTTTCCCTGGAGGACGCTATGGTCGGTGATGGGGAGAAACATTTGACTGGTACCTATGTGCTGGGATTGGCTCCTTTACCACGTAACATTTTGGCAGGGGAGGACAGAGCTGTTATCTCTAGTGCACCCATCACCATGGTATCTGGACATGATGACTCTGGGATCATGCGATTCCTGGGCATGTGGGTCTCCACGGGGGCCTTTTGCTGCTGAAATGCTCCTCAGCTCCCTTCAGACTGTCTCTGTGGCCCACAGCGGTAGCAGGCTGTGCACCCCGGCACCCTATCCCAAAAATATTTTTCTAAAAATTTTATTTTGATATTAAAATCTTAAATTTTAAAATGGAAGAATCTGTACGTGTGGCATGTTTGAGGCGGGATGCTGTGTCATACGCCTGTTCTTAGAGGGGGGAGAGATGTTGTGTCAGGCTCCCAGGGGTGCTGTACCTCTGGGCGAAGGAAAGAGGCCAGGTTTGTCCTGGAACATTGTGAGTGGCACATACATGCTCATTTGCATGTGCAAGTCCGTGCAGTCTTATTAAAGCAACAGCTGCACTGGAGAGGAGAAAATATTGGCTCCATCTTCACAGAAGGTACTGGAGGGTCCTGGGAGTTAGAGCTGTTGGACTTCCAGCAGGGGAAGGCAGTTGAAATGATAATGAAATAGCATTATAAAATTGTAAGTTAGACTGTCAAAAGGCCCTTGACAAAACCTCTCACAGGAGGCTGGTGAGGGACCAGTCGCTGTGGGGTGAGGGCGAAGCTCTGCCCTGGAGCAGAAGGCTCAGAACAGAGCAGGGATTGATGGTCCGTTTCCATCAGAGCCGAAGGGTCACAGCAGGGCCCCAGGGGGCAGACTGGGGTTTCAGATATTTATTAACAAGCTGGAAAATGGACGTGTGAATCTGCAGATGGCACAAAGGTATTGAGAGGAGCTGAGCCCAGAGGAGCCCGTGAGGAATTTGAGGGACTGACCTCGGGGGGGGGGGGGGGGGGAGGCAGCACACTGGCAGGCACTGCTGGGATTCAGGGTTGACTGATACGAAGTAACACACAGTGGAGGGTTTAATCTGAACTCGGCATGCGCCTTCTCAGGGCCCAATTTAACAGTATCCACTCAGCAAACGGACCCAGCGTCGCTGGGCAGCTCAGTGTGACCTCAACACAATGGGCAGCTGATGCCAAGAAAGCTGACTGGCTGCATAAGGGATGGGGTGGAGAATAGTATGAGTTGGGTTCTGCTCTGTGCTCCTGTGGAGCTGTGCAGCAGCTGGGCACGGTGTGGGCTGGTGAGAAAGGAGTGGGGGAAGCCCCTGGACTGCTGAGTGGAGGGACAGCTGGCCCTTTTCCCTGTACTCTTTGTTACATCAGGGGCCTGCGGTACCTTGGCCAAGTCCCATCTTCATTATGAGAGAATGATGCAACGCTTGGGGGAGTGGTAAATAATGGAGTGGATGGGTCACTGGACAGAGCAAGCTGGCTCGCTTGGTAAGCCGTGCACAAGCAAACACTGTATTTTAATATGGCTAAATATAAATGTGTACATCTAGAAACAAAGAATGCAGGCCATACATACAGGATGGGGGATTCGTTCCTGGGAACCAGTGACTCTGAAAAAGATTTGGGGTCATGGTGGATAATCAGCTGACCATAACCTCCCAGTGCGGCACTGTAGCCAAAAGAGCTAATGTGAGCCTGGAATGCATAAATGGGAGTAGAGAGTAGGAACAGAGAGGTTATTTTACCTCTGTATTTAGCACTGATGGGACCACTGCTGCAATATTGCATCCAGTTCTGCTGTCCACATTTCAAGAAGGCTGTTGATAAATTGGAGAGGGTTCAGAGAAGAGCAATGAGAATGATTAAAGGATTAGAACACCTGTCTTATAGTGAAAAATTCAAGGAGCTCAATCTATTTAGCTTAACAGAGAGAAAGTTAAGAGATGACTTGATCCCAGTCTAGAAGTATCTACATGGGGAACAGAGTTCAGAGTAACAGCCGTGTTAGTCTGTATTCGCAAAAAGAAAAGGAGTACTTGTGGCACCTTAAAGACTAACCAATTTATTTGAGCATGAGCTTTCGTGAGCTACAGCTCACTTCATCGGATGCATACTGTGGAAACTGCAGAAGACATTATATACACAGAGACCATGAAACAATACCTCCTCCCACCCCACTCTCCTGCTGGTAATAGCTTATCTAAAGTGATCATCAAGTTGGGCCATTTCCAGCAGAAATCCAGGTTTTCTCACCCTCCACCCCCCCCCCCCACAAACTCACTATTTTGTTATTTGTTTTGCTATTACCAGCAGGAGAGTGAGTTTGGGAGGGGGGGGGCGGAGGGTGAGAAAACCTGGATTTGTGCTGGAAATGGCCCAACTTGATGATCACTTTAGATAAGCTATTACCAGCAGGAGAGTGGGGTGGGAGGAGGT
Organism: Lepidochelys olivacea; assembly: GCF_965140295.1. Classification (NCBI taxonomy): domain Eukaryota; kingdom Metazoa; phylum Chordata; order Testudines; family Cheloniidae; genus Lepidochelys; species Lepidochelys olivacea. The sequence goes on from NC_140414.1 coordinate 149,881,161, forward strand.
ATTGTTTCATGGTCTCTGTGTGTATATAATGTCTTCTGCAGTTTCCACAGTATGCATCCGATGAAGGGAGCTGTAGCTCACGAAAGCTCATGCTCAAATAAATTGGTTAGTCTTTAAGGTGCCACAAGTACTCCTTTTCTTTTTACATGGGGAACAATATTTAGTAATGGACTCTTCTATCTAACAGAGAAATGTATAATGCAATCCAATGGCTGGAAGTTGAAGTTAGACAAATTCAGCCTGGCAATGAGGTGTAATTTTACAGTAAGGGTATTTAACCATGGAAACAATTTACCAAGGGTGTAGGTGGATTCTCCATCATTTAACAATTTTTACATTGAGACTGGCTGTTTTTCTTAAAGATCTGCTCTAGGCATTATTTTGGGTCAGGTCTCTGACCTGTTATACAGGAGGTCAGAAGATGATAGTAATGATCCCTTCTGACCTTGGAGTCTATGACTCTATATCAGTGGCAGGAGTGTTGCTCTGCAGATTTTTCCATCAGGTCTCAGTGCTCATTTAGAGAAGGCATTGGTTTCCCTTTGTATGGTTGTAAGAGCTGTTTCTGTCTTTGTACGCAGGAGAACTCTGCTAAACTCTGAGCCTGGGAGCACGGTCCTGAGTTGCATATACGTAGTCTGGTTTCCTGTCTTCTATTTAAAGCTACTTCAGCCCTAGTTAAAATTAAAATATGGTAGGAAGTGGCTTCTGCCTCCTCCCACTTCAACTAATTTCTGCTCAGTCTGGGGGAGAAATAACCTGTTCCAAAGATGCCAAAAAAGTTAGCAGCCCACTGGTGCAGTTGTTCATGGGGCCAGCAGCCATGATTCTCTCTGAACATGTGGTCTGGGTGCTTTGCAGAGAGAAAGGAGACGCCGACCCTGCACCAAGGAACTTAGGGTCATGCTGAAGGTAGCCAGCTGCTTTACTTGAGGAACATGTCTTGGAGTGTAAGGGGGAAGAAGGGCTAACACCAGGTTTTACAGAGTGAGATTTATGTTTTTCTTTCTGCAGCAGAAATGATTTGAAGCTGGCAGCTCCTCCACCCACTTTCCTCGTGTCACAGCATCATATGAGTAGCCAGGAGCTGGATGCTTTCTCAGAAGCCTCAACTGTGGGCAGCCTGGATGCACTCAGACTTTGTCCTAGCACATCAAGGGTTTCTAATGCTTCCCTCCCTGTGTTAGGGTAGCACCCGGCCTCCACAACTGACTGCAGTTGTCTCCCCAGGGGTCCATGACCTTTGGAGTAGCACCGCACCTACTTCCCCTTGTGTTTAGGACCATAGCTGGGTCTAGTGAAGCGAGTCAGAGCTAGACTGAGCTGCTGTTGATAGCATTAGGGTTGCTAATTTTCTACTTGCACAAAAGTGAACACCTGTGACCCGCCCTTCCTCTGAGGCCCTGCCCCTTCTCTGAGGCCCCACACTTGCTCACTCCACCCCCCCCTCCTGTCACTCGCTCTCCCCAACCTCACTCACTTGCTCATTTTCACCGGACTGGCTCAGGGGGTTGGGGTATGGGAGAGGCTGAGGGCTCTGGCGGGGAGTGTGGGCTCTGGGGTGAGGCCAGGAATGAGGGCTCTGGGCTTAGGGGTGGAGCCAAGGGGGTTAGACTATGGGAGGGGACTCGGGGCAGGGAAGGGGGTTGGGGTCCGGGGTGAGGGGGGTAAGAGCTCTGGCTGGGTGTGTGAGCTCTGGTGTGGGGCTGAAGGGCTTGGGGTGAAGGAGGGTGCTCTAGGTTGGTACCGAGGGTTTCAGAGGGTGGGAGGAGGATCAGGGCAGGAGGTTGGGGTGCAGGAGGGGGTCGGGGTGCAGGCTCCGGGCAGCACTTACCTCAAGCAGCTCCCAGAAGCAGTGGCATGTCCCCTCTCCAGCTCTTACAAGGAGGCGCGGCCAGGTGGCTTGGCGTGCTGTCCTTTCTGCAGGTGCCACCCCAGCAGCTCCCATTGGCTGCGGTTCCTGGCCATTGGGAGCTGCAGAGACGGTGCTTGGAGCAGGGGTAGCATGTGGAGCCCCCTGGCTGCCCCTATGCATCAGAGCCGGAAGGGGGACATGCAGCTGCTTCTGGGAGCTACACGGAGCCACGGCAGGCAGGGAGCCTGCCTTGTCTTGCTGCGCCACCAACCAGAATGTTAACGGCCTGGTCAGTGCTGGTGTTCTGATAAAAAAAAAAAAAAAAAAAAACACAGACACCTGGCAACCCTAGATAGCATAGAACCTAAATCCTTCTTACTCCCTGTGTGACGAACAGCATTAGGGTGGGGAAGAGAGATCACTGTAACTCCCAGCTTGAGGGAGCAGCATTGAGGCTGTGCAATGTGCAATGGGCCCCTGCCTTTGGTGGTACCTGCTCCTTACTAACCCTTTTGCAAGGAAAAACTGCTTTGTCCCAGCATGCCTTTACCGGGGGTTCGGCAGCATGCCTGAAGTGACCACTGGACAGCTGGTTGTATGTCCCCCCTTCCCCCCAATGGGTGTCTTGAGCTCCTAGAATCATAGAACTGTAGGGTCAGAAGGAACCGCAGGGGTCATCTAGTCAGCCCCACTGCCAAGATGCAGGATTTGTTGTATATAAACCATCCAAGACAGATGGCTCTCCAGCCTCTTTTTGAAAACCTTCAGTGCAGGAACTTCCGCAACCTCCCTAGGCGTCTGTTCCATTGTCCTACTCTTCTTACCATTAGGAAGTTTTTCCTGAGATTTAATCTAAATCTGCTATGCTGTAGTTTGAACCCACTGCCTCTTATCATGCCCTCCATGGCGCAAGAGAACTTTACTCCATCTTTTTTATGGCAGCCTTTCAAGTTTATGAAAACTGCTATCGTGTCCTCCCTTAAGCTCCTCTTTTCCAAACTGAACATACCCAATTCCTTCACCTTTGTTCATATGGCTTGCATTCCATCCCTTTGATCATCTTTGTCGCTTGCCTCTGGAGCCTTTCCAGTTTCTCTTCATCCTTCCTATACGTTAGTGACCAAAACTGGACACCGTACTCCAGCTGAGGCCTGACCAGCGCTAAGTAGAGTGATACCATCACCTCCTCTCATAGACTCATAGAATATCAGGGTTGGAAGGGACCTCAGGAGGTCATCTAGTCCAACCCCCTGCTCAAAGCAGGACCAATCCTCAACTAAATCATCCCAGCCAGGGCTTTGTCAAGTCTGACCTTAAAAATATCTAAGAAAGAAGATTCCACCACCTCCCTAGTTAGAATCATAGAATATCAGGGTTGGAAGGGACCTCAGGAGGTCATCTAGTCCAACCCCCTGCTCAAAGCAGGACCAATCCCCAATTAAATCATCCCAGCCAGGGCTTTGTCAAGCCTGACCTTAAAAACTTCTAAGGAAGGAGATTCCACCACCTCCCTAGGCAATGCATTCCAGTGCTTCACCCCCCTCCTAGTGAAAAAGTTTTTCCTAATATCCAACCTAAACCTCCCCCACTGCAACTTGAGACCATTACTCCTTGTTCTGTCATCAGCTACCACTGAGAACAGTCTAGATTCATCCCGCTTTCAGGGAGTTGAAAGCAGCTATCAAATCCCCTCTCATTCTTCTTTTCCGCAGACTAAACAAACCCAATTCCCTCAGCCTCTCCTCATAAGTCATGTGTTCCTGTCCCCTAATCATTTTTGTTGCCCTCCGCTGGACTCTTTCCAATTTTTCCACATCCTTCTTGTAGTATGGGGCCCAAAACTGGACACAGTACTCCAGATGAGGCCTCACCAGTGTAGAATAGAGGGGAACGATCATGTCCCTCTATCTGCTGGCTATGCCCCTACTTATACATCCCAAAAGGCCATTGGCCTTCTTGGCAGCAAGGGCACACTGCTGACTCATATCCAGCTTCTCATCCACTGTAACCACTAGGTCCTTTTCTGCAGAACTGCTGCCGAGCCACTCGGTCCCTAGTCTGTAGCAGTGCATGGGATTCTTCCGTCCTAAGTGCAGGACTCTGCACTTGTCCTTGTTGAACCTCATCAGATTTCTTTTGGCCCAATCCTCTAATTTGTCTAGGACCCTCTGTATCCTATCCCTACCCTCCAGCATATCTACCTCTCCTCCCAGTTTAGTGTCATCTGCAAACTTGCTGAGGGTGCAATCCACACCATTCTCCAGATCATTTATGAAGATATTGAACATAACCAGCCCCAGGACCGACCCTTGGGGCACTCCACTTGATACTGGCTGCCAACTAGACATGGAGCCATTGATCACTACCCGTTGAGCCTGACAATCTAGCCAGCTCTCTATCCACCTTATCGTCCATTCATCCAGCCCATACTTCTTTAACTTGCTGGCAAGAATACTGTGGGAGACAGTGTCAAAAGCTTTGCTAAAGTCAAGGAACAACACGTCCACTGCTTTCCCCTCATCCACAGAGCCAGTTATCTCGTCGTAGAAGGCAATTAGATTAGTCAGCCATGACTTGCCCAACTCCTGAGGTCCCTTCCAACCCTGATATTCTATGATTCTATGAATCCATGCTGACTGTTCCTGATCACTTTCCTCTCCTGTGACTTGCATGCGATGCCTCTGTTAATGGAACCCAAAATTACATTTTCTTTTTTTTTTGCAACAACATCGCATTGCTGATCACATTGAGGTTGTGATCCACCACAGCTCCCAGATCCTTCTCAGCAGTGCTGCTGTCAAGCTCGTTTCCCCCCATTCTGTGTATGTGTATTTGGTTTTTCTTTCCTAAGAGTAGCACCTTGCATTTATCTTTGTTGAATTTCATCCTCCTGCTGCATCCTCCAACCTCTCTGTGGAGCTGGCATATTCACACCCCTTACCCTCACTACACGTGCTGTCACATGGTCTGCCCTGAGCAGGCAGAGTTTAGCACTCAAGCTGGTGCCTGGGCTACTGCCCTGTAGCACCCAAGAGGGGCCGAGAGCTGCAGAGAGCCAGAGGGGAGCTGGTTGCTGCCACAAAGTGTGGTGTGAACTGAAGGGGGAGGGTCACAGCAACACAGGATTTGAATGCGGGGGAGCAGCTGTTGGAGGACATGCCCTACCTCGCATTCGGAAGGAAGCAACACAATGCGATCCTTGCCATGGTTTTGGTTGGGGGGCACAGCCTCTTGCAGCCAGTGCCATACAGCACTGAGAGGAGGGCCAGGCCTGACCTTTGCTGTGTTAAGCTTTAGGCTCTTAAAAGGCCAAACCCTCGCCCCAGAAACACACTCATTTCCAGCTGAGCCTGAGCCAGGGTGGGATTGGCTGCTTGGTGCTTGCTGAGGGGCTGGACCGGCTGCTACTGTGATAGGACAGCTCAGGCTAATGGCAATTCCATCAGAGTCTGCTTGTGTCAGAGGCACTGGCCTTGCAGCATCTGCTCTTCCCCAGCCTGGCTTGTGCAGGGAGGGAGACAGATGGCCAGCAAGGTCCACTGCTGACTACTGGGATAGCACCTGGCTGCAGAAGTATAAAGGCTCTGCAGCACACCCTAGTGTTATCAGCTCTCCCTGCTTCGGGGCCCACTGTGCATGGCGTTGCACAGACCCTGCCGCCCTCACTTGATGCCATCTGACGAGGGAGTAAGGACGAGGGTAGAAAAGCTCTATAAGATGCAAATTATCCACAACAGGCAATGTAGGTGTCATTATGCTAAATAATTTTACTGTTGAACCATAAAAGCGTGGAGGCTCAGACTCGCTCTGGACTGTACACAGTGCTCTAACTGCTCCTGGGTGCTCAGAAGGCCATGCAAGGGACCCCAGTAATGCCCCAATTGGAAACCACCATGAAGTCCAATAAACACAAATCTCTGGCCAACTCCCTGCTAGGACAGGGAGTTACTCTCTCCCCAGCATCTGCTCTGGCAGGGACTGCTAACTAGCATCTGAGCTGAAATTCTGGTGGACTTAGCCCCTAGCTGTGTACTGGGGAGAAGGTCTCAGGGAAATCCCACACCATCCTGTTGATCCCAGAGCCAGAATTCTGTGCAGGGAGGTGACTACCGGTAGGCTGTGGTTCCGTCATTGTCCATTTGCAGCCCAGCCCTAGCGGACTCAGGGGGGCACAGAGGGAGGGGTCTTTCCCAGCTGGAGTGGCCTGGGAGCAGGGGTTATAGCCCAGGGCACCACCATTCTCTGCTGCTGACTCATGGGGACTGTGGTGTAAGACATGGGCCTGTGCTTCTGATCACGGTGGTGTGTTGGATAACCTGCAATTGGCTGTGTGCCACTCGGGGGGAGGTGTGGGGCTGCCCTGGGACTCAAGGGACCTCACAGAAAACTTGTAACCCGTTTCACCACCACTGTTCATTCAGGGAGCTCAAGGAGCCTGCTCGGGCAGGGCTACGGCTGCTTGGTATTGCAGCTTGTGCAGGGACTAGCCCACAAGCTGCCTCCAGGTAGCTCCTCTGCATGCTCCAGGTAGCTCCTTTACATGGAGCCCTGTGGTCACTGCTCTCTCCAAGATCTCTTCCCTGCATTAGAATGCAAATCCTGGTCCTTGGGCTTCGGGATTTTATGCCAGCATGTGCATGTTTGTTCTCAGAACCCACCCTATGAGGCCATGTGGTGTTGTGTGCTGCACTGACATGAATGGGAGGCGCTGTGTGGGGTAGCAATGGGTTTCATGGCCAGAGAGGGGCCCCTGCGGAGCAGGCTCCCTGGAGACTGTCTCAGCAACTAACAAAACCGTAGAACAACAAGAGAATGAGCGGTGGGAAGCGCCTTTCACAGCAAGGCCAAGCAGGCCCAGTGCGTGCCTGACCTTGTCCTGTGCTGGGCCCAGCAACAGGCTGAGCTGTGAGTGCATAGTGACAGGAATGTGTGTGTGGGGCCTGCTGGTGCGCGTGCGCCAGGGCAGGACGGCATGTGTGTGTGGGGGTGCCTCAACACTTGGGCTTGTAGTAGAGAAAGGCCCTTGTCATTACATGCCCCCCAGGAATTCATCGTCTTCATTGGAGAAGAGAGAGAGCTCATAGGCGTCCTTCCTTGCAGCAGATGATATGAATGCTTTGGATGGCTGGGGAGCCAGAAGAAGGGGAGCTACCGTGGCCTTGGCTTTGCTCTGGTGCTGTAATGAAGGAACACACAGTGAGTACTGTCCCCAGAGGCCTAGGGGGAGCTGCCGCACCCCCTGGTCAAAAGCTATTGTGAGCTTGTGCTTACTGCACCTGTGAGAGCTGACTGAAGGTCCTGCGTATCACCCCAGAGCAGCAGGCAGGCCTGTGCACAACGAGGACACATCCTCTACCTGTTTCCACCTCCCTCCCAACATCATGCCTGCTCAGTGCCTTCAGCACCTCAGCTGCTTGGTCAGTGCTCAGGCAGTGTGGGGTTTCTCCAAGCCAACCAGCGGGCAAGATCTGTACCTGTCTCGAGTGATGCTGCTCTCCTGGGCGATGCGCCCTGGGCTGGGCCTGCTGCCGGTACTGGGGTCTGGAGAACCCGCTCACCAGGTATTTGTAGAGGTTGCTTTTCACATGGAGCGGGTTGTATCTAGGTTCCACTTCCAGACTGTTCAAGGCACTCTGTTCAGAGAGAAGTGACACACAGGTCCCAGCTGGTACCACATGAGTGCCCAGCATCCAGCATCCTGCTCTGAAGTGGCAGAAAATGGATGTGAAGATTTGTACCTCCTTTCTGTACCTCCTTCCCTACTTAAATGACGTGCACTTCTTCCAGTCATTCAGGGCAAAGAGGGAACCAATGGGTCCACCACAGTAGCTGATGGAAATTGTGCAGGGCCTGATCCTTATCTGGGCCTTCCCTTGCCCTACATGGAGAACGGCTTGTACTTAGAATGAGCCAGATGTCACTTCCCCTGGGAGTGTCTCTCTCTCTCTGCCTTTGGGCCTGGTAACCATATCTGCTGTTCCTGAGCAAGCATGACACACAGGAGTTCAGACACCGGCCTCTCTGTCTGTCAACTCTCACACACTACACAGGTGTTCAAACACTGCCCTCTACGTCTCCCTCACACACACGGATTTTCAGACACTGGCCTCTCCGGCTCCCCTCACACAAAGGTGTTCAGACACTAGGGTTGCCACTTGCCGACTTTCTATTTGCACAAAACTGAATACCCTTGACCCACCCCTTCTCTGAGGCCCCGCCCCCTGCTCACTCTATTCCCCCTCTCCCTCTTGCTTGTTCTCCCCACCTTCACTCACTTGCTCATTTTCATCGGGCGGGCTGAGGAGGCTGGGGTGTGGGAGGGGGTGAGGGCTCCAGCTGGAGGTGCGGGCTTTGGGGTGGGGCCAGGGATGAGGGGTTTGGGTGGAGGAGGGCGCTCTGGGGTGGGGCATGGGGTTGGGGTGCGGGGTGGTTTCAGGGCTCCAGCTGAGGGCACAGGCTGTGATGTGGGGCTGGGGATGAGGGATTAGGGATGCAGGAGGGGGCTGTGGGCTGGGGCTGAGGGGTTCAGAGCACGGGAGGGGGCTCAGGGCTGGGGCAGGGGGTTAGGGCTCTATCTGGGGGTGCAGATTCTGGGGTGGGGCTTGGGATGAGAGGTATGGGGTGTAGGAGGGTGCTCTGGGGTGGGACCAAGGGATTCAGAGGGCAGGAGGGTGATCAGAGGTGGGGCAGGGGGTTGGGACACGGGGGGGTGGTGAGGACTCCAGATGGGGGTGTGGGCTCTAGGATGAGTGGTTTGGGGAGCAGGAGGGTGCTCTGAGTTGGGATTGAGGGGTATGGTGGGCGGTAGTGGGATCAAGGCAGGGGGTTGGGATGTGGGGCAGGGGGTGGGCTCCAGGCGGCGCTTACCTCAAGCAGCTCCTGGAAGCAGTGGCATGTCCCCCCTCTGGCTCCTACATGGAGGCACGGACAGGTGACTCTGTGCGCTGCCCTGTCCACAGGCGCCGCCCCTGCAGCTCCCATTGGCCACGGGGGAACATGCTGGAGGCTTGCCAGGAGCCACGCTGAGGCTAGCAGGCAGCCACCAACCAGACAGTCAACTGCTTTTTGACGGGGTGTTTTGGTTGAAAACCGGACTCCTGGTCACTCTATCAGACACAAGCCTTTCTAGATCCCTCACACACAGTATTCAGACACTGGCCTCTCCGTCTCCCCTCTCACACAGGTGTTGAGACACAGGCCTCTCGGTCTGTCAGCCCTTTGTCTCCCCTCACATATGGGTGTTCAGACAAAGACCTCTCTGTCTGTCTCCCCTGACACAATCGTGTTCAGACACAGGCCTCTCCGTCTGTCTCCTCTCATATATAGGTCTTCACAGTTTTCAGACAGGGCTTCTCCACTGGTCTGGAAAAGTTCTGCTGCTCAGGCCGGCTGCCTTTCTAAATCCTGCTGAGGGCCCTGAATGCTCTTAGCTGCAACTAACCAAAATGTTAGATACCCATTTCCTTCTTTGCTCACCTGCCAGGCCCCAAGAGCATGGCCCTGGGTTTCCCGGCTATTTTCCATGCACCTGAAGCAGAGCAGGTTTTTTTCCATGCACCTGAAGCAGGTTTTCCATGCACCTGAAGCAGAGCAGGAATACAAGCAAAGCTCTGCTTCCGGACATGTACTGGGGAAATGTAGGAGCCTGAACCCATGAGGGGAGGAAGAATATGGGGGGAATGACTTATTTGTGCTAATCCCATTCATGTCAATAGGCCTGCACCTGCAATGCAAGTGAGAGGGTGTGAAGACCTTGCACTCCAAGCCAATGGAGGGATAGGCACCCCCCCTCCCCCGGCAGCATGCCTTGCACATAGGTGACATGTCTGTGTCTGGATGTACCATTCCCTGCTAGTGAGCTGGTATCCTATACGTGCAGAACCTGCGCTGCCTCTTGTTATCTAAACTTGTGTGTAGCCATTCGTCACTTGCCTCTATGGTGCTGAGCGCTGTCTCTGGAAGGTCAGCAGGGAGAGCTGGGATATTGCATGGCAGCAGGAGTTCTCTGACTGCAATGGCTTTGACGAGCAGCGTGAAGGAGTCAGAGGGGATGATAACATAGTAGGAATTCACTGTGATGCTCCAGCTTGGAACCACACTCTGTGGCTCACGTTTGGCCAAAAGCATCCAGTCCCTTTTCTAAAATCAAAAGCCAGAAGCAATGCTATCAGTGAAACCAGGGCAGGGTTGGCAGCTTCCCTCAGCACCAGCTCATTGCAGGGGCTGAGGGGCTGTGTAGCAGAGTGGGATAGATCTGTGTCAGATTATGAACTCCATTTTGTGTTAGGTGCTGAACTCAAGTCTAAAGTTGCATTGCTTTTGAGACAGCACCCTTTCTGGAAAGGGGCTTGCCATTGCCTTGAAGGACTATCACAGAGAAGCCAACAAGGCTGCAATCTGGAGCCATTGATGACTGTATTGCTCAGCTACAGCCCCACCCCTAAGAACCAATGGTACATTGGTACAGCTGGGTCAAGTACTGGGAGAGGCTGGAGCATCCCCATGGTGCACATGGCAATGGAACAGGCTATGTAAGAGGGGGTTCTGCTCTGGGCAGGGGGGCTGGCCATCACCACAGGTAAGAAGGGGTGGAAGGAGAGAGAAGGCAGGAGGGACTCTGTCCAGTGTGACACTCTGATGAACTCCAGACTCAGGGCTGAGCTGAGAGCAGGAGAAGGAGTGTCTCAGGACTTTTATTTTGTTTCCAAAGAGCTGTAACTCTTGAGGACTTTCAGATTAAAGTTTCTGTGGTCAAGAAATTCATTTTCTAAGACTGTGTTCCTCGCTTTCCTGCTGCGCTGTTTCTGCAGGAGTTAAAATAGAAGACCAGTATCATTACAGCCTAAGTGATGCTCCAGGAAAGTGTGTGTAAGCAAGTGGGAGGGCTTGGCTGGTTCCCAACACTGTTTTAATGGTCTAGGGCAAGTGGGCAGTGGTGCCCTATATCTCAAAGGAGGGTCTTGGAGAAGAGGTCTGAGCCCAGGAGTGTGCCATACAGTCCCAGAGCTAGAAACAGAGTTTAGACTCTGCCATGACCCAACTGGCTTAGAAGCATGTAGGACCAAGTGATTACATCCACCCACAACCTAGTCACCATACAGAGTGGTACCGGGCCAGGTTGTAACAAGCTCCATCACCCAGACTGACTGTTGAAAATAGCCCTGCTTCTGAATTGTATAGCAACTGGATCAGAGAGACTCTGCTCCCCAGGCTGGGATCTGGAACTCTGCTTTTTACTGCTTCATTCATAGATTCCAAGGCCAGAGGAGACAACTTTCATCATCTAGTCTGACCTCCTGCATAGCACAGACCAAAGGACTTCCCTGAATTAATTCCTGTGTGAACTAGGCAGATCTTTTAGAAAAACATCCAAGCTGGTTTGAAAGTTTCTAGTGATGGAGACTCTACTGCAGCCATTGGTAAGCTGGGAATGGGTGACAGGAAAGGAATCCCTTGATGATTACCTGTTCCGTTCATTCCCTTTGAAACACCTGGCATTAGCCACAGTTGGGAGACAGGATACTGGGCTAAATGGACCTTTGGTCTGACCCAGTATGGCTGTTCTTATGTTCCAGTGGTTAATTGAGAACATAGGAGTGACAGGGACCCCCTGGGGCATTGAAACCAGGAACCCACATCATACAATCTGTTTTATAAACTAATCAAGATCCATCTTAAAACCAATTTGGTTTCTTGTCCCCACTACTCCTACTGGAATACGGTTCGAGAACCTCCCTCCTCTGATGGTTAGAAATCTTCTAATTTCCATCCTAAATTTACTCATGGCCGGTCTATCCCCATTTGTTCTTTGCTAACACTGTCCTTTAGCTTCAATAGCTCTTTTCCCTCTCTGCAGTTAACCCCGTCATGGATTTATAGAGAGCAGTCATATCCCTTCTCAGCCTTCATTTTGCTAGACTGTACAAGGCAAGCTGTTTTAGTCTTCTCTCACAAAATAGCCTCCATTCCCCTGCACATCCTACTAGCTCTTCCCTGCACATGCTGCAATTTGATTTTATCTTTTTGAATATGCATGACCAGAACTGTACACAGTATTCTGGATGAGGTTTTACCAGTGCTTTGTACAATGGGATTAATGTTTCCCTATCTCTACTGAAAATACCTCACCTCATACATCCTAGGAGTTCACTTTGCCTTTTTTCATGGCTGCATCACATTGGTGGCTTATAGTCATCTTATGATCGCATAATGCACCCAAGTCTTTCTCCTCCTGTTATTTCCCCATCTTATAGCAGAAATTCCTACTAGTCCCTAAGTACATCATCACTTCACAGTTTGTATTATTACATTTAATCCCATTTCTATTACTCCAGTTCTCAAGGTCATCCATTTCTTCCTAAACGATATTCCAGTCCTCCTCTGCATTGACAATGCCTCCCAACTTTGTCAAAGTTCACTAGGCATAGTGGATGTGGGGAAGCAGTAGATGCAACAGATCTTCATTTCAGTAAGGCTTTTGACACAGTCGCACATGACAGTCTCATAAGCAAATTAGGGGAAATGTGGTTTAGATAAATTACTATGAGATGCATGCACAACTTATTGAAAGACCATACCCAAAGAGCAGTTATCAGTGGTTTGCTGTCAAACAGGAAGGCTGTATCTAGTGGGTTCCCACAGGGGTCAATCCTGGGTCCAGTACTATTCAATATGGGATGCATAAACAGGGGAATCTTCTGTATATGGCACTGATGCAACCACTCATGGAATACTGTTTCCAGTTCTGGTGTCCACAATTGAAGAAGGATGTTGAAAAATGAGAGAAGGTTCAGAGAAGAGCCACAAGAATGATTATAGGATTAGGAAACATGCCTTGTAGTGATAGACAGGAGATCAATCAAGGGGATCAATCTATTTAGCTTAACAAATAGATTGTTAAGATTGTTAACAAAGAGACGGTTAAGGGGTGACTTGATCAAAGTCTACAAGTATCTACATGGGGAACAAATATTTAATAATGGACTCTTAAACCTAGAAGACAAAGGTATGACACTATCCAATGGCTGAAAGTTAAAGCTAGACAAATTCAGACTGGAAATAAGGTGTACATTTTTAATGGTGAGAGTGATTAACCACTGGAACAATTTACCAAGGATTTTGGTGGATTCTCCATCTTTCCGATCAAGATTGGATGTTTTTCTAAAAGATTTGCTCTAGGAATTATTGTGAGGAAGGTCTATGGCCTGAGTTATACAGGAGATCAGCCAAGATGATCACAATGCTACCTTCTGGCCTTAAAATCTATGAATCTAGGAAAGCTGATATTAACAAACATAAAAATATCACTTTTCACAGCAGACTTACCCAGCCCAGGAAAGTCTGGGGACAAATTAAGCCCTCGATTGGGGGTCGGGGGAGGTAGCGGGGGCCAGGGGCGATGGGAGGGGTTAGTGGAGGGCTAGGGGAGGCAGTGAGGGGCTGGAACTTGAAGTCCTGTGGACAGAGCCTTCTGCCCTGCCATCACAGAAGCCCAAAACCTGATCCCCACCACCCATGGGAAGGTGGGGAACTCACCTGCTGCCTGCTCCTCCAGTGTTGTGCCCCATGTGTCTCTCAGGGGGCAGGGCCCAACCCTTGCTGGCGGCCCCAGCAACCAACACCAAGCTGGTGTATCCAGGAGCAACAGGGATGGGGAGGTGCCGCTACTTTGTCCCTCCACCCCCAAATCACAGCCCAGGAGGCTGTGGCTGCAAGAAAAGTCCCTGGTGGCCACAAGCGGCCATGGTGGTCGCATTTGAGAAATGCTGGTCTAGGTTTACTTGGTCCTATCTCTGCACAGTGGGCTGGATTTGATGACTTCTGTAGGTCCCTTCCAGTCCTACATTTCTATGGTTCATTAGTACACTCCTGCTTTTTGTGCCGCTCTCATTAATGAAAATATTACATCAGCTTTGGTCCCAGGTCCAGTCCTTGAGGAACTCCACTAGTAATGTCTCTCCAGCCTGTAGTCATTTCCCTTTCCGACAGCTTCTTGCCCACCTTACAATTCCTGTACTCATTACTGTCTTCTCTACCTTAACTAATAATTTCTCATGTGGCACTGTATCAAATGATTTTCTGAAGTTCAGATAGATTAGATCTACTGCATTTCTCTTGTTAAGAAATCAGTTATCTTAACAAAGAAAGATATCAGGTTAGTCTGGCATGATCTATTTTTGGTAAACTCATGTTGCATTTCATCCTATTTTCCATTTACCTCCATGTCTTTAAATTTTTTTTCCTTCAAAATTTGTTCTAAAACCTTGCATACTATTGAGGTCATAATAATAGGTGCCTGGATCACTTCCCCCCCCTTTCTTAAATTACACCCAGGATTAGAAAATGTTAAAAATGTATGTCTTATTTCCAGTCTGGATTTGTCATCTTCAGCTTCCAGCCATTGGTACTTGTGATACCTGTGTCTGTTAAGCTGAAGAGCCCTCTGTCTCCGTCCATCTGCTGTAGAATAGCTCCAGTGCATCTTCTGGAAGAACTCTCAGTCACAGCTGTGGACTAAACACAGAAGCTGCAGGTCCTTGGGACAGCTCTCTGAGAGCAGGCTGGATCTTTTCACCCAGACTGATGCCTGCCTTTGCCCCAACCACAGATCCCATGCAGACCGCAGCTTGCATGCACTCACCAGCAAGCTGTGACACAGAGCATGGAAGTTGTGCTGGTTCATCTCCAGTTCATCCCAATCCAACTGCCAACAACTCGTAGGTTTAATGATGAAGGGAAGCCCAAACAGCACCGATTCACAAACCCCTTCAGCCTTCAGAGCCCTGCAAAAACAAAGAGCAACCTGGTGAAGGCTGTCTGTGCTCTACCCATAGCAAAAGAAACTGACTGTTAAACACTTACTCCCGGGATGTAGTGGTGGTGCAGGGTCTGGGATCTAACCCATACCTAGAGCCAGTGCCCTAAAGACACACTGTGGTGTGTGTGTGAAGGGGAAAGGATCCCATCCACGCCCGGTGCCAATGGCCTAAACACTCACTGGAGGTGGGGGGATCCAACCCACACCTAGTGCCAGTGCCCTAAAACAGTCACGCCCCAGGGGAGGAGATTCAGCCCACACCTGGTGCCAGTGACCTAAACACTCACCTTCCTGGAGGGGACCCATCCCATACCCAGTGCCCTAAACACACACTACTGTGGGGTGGGTGGGGGAATCCAACCTTCAGCCCTTGGTGCCATACCACCATCTGCCATGATCCTGCTGGGTCTGCTCACTACTTTGCTGGGAGAGCTCAGAGTAAAGCTGAGCTGCTGCAAGAAGGCAGGGTTTGCTATTCTGTCTGGTCAGCACAGAAACGAGTACTCCACACTGTGTGACTGACAGTGCCCTCTTTTGTATGAGCTGTAAATACTAACCACTCACGTGTCCCAGTCACATCCCAGTGCAGGCAATGCCATTCTTTTCTAAACGGTTTCAGTTCGATCATGATTCTCCTTCACTTCCCATCTTAAACTCTGATGTTGTGCGCTATTAAACAGCTGCTGTACCTCACCCTAGAGATTGCTGCTTTTTAGTGGTGTGTGAAATGTTCCCTCTGTAGCTTCATTGGCAGTTGGAAAGGGTTGTTATGTGTAAGTGCTTTGAAAATGTACAGTTGTATACATGTTCTAAGTATTTTTAAACTAATCTTTGGTATAATCACAAATTTATACAAAGGTGACTGGGAGGGACTGTAAAATCATTGCATACATAGCTGTTCGTTAATTAAATAAAATCCCTTTTATGCACAAGTCACAGGCTCTCTAGCTCTTTTCTGTCTCTATTATTATCATTATTAATTAGTATTACTGGAACAACTGCCTGATGAGAAGGAGAAGCGTAAGGTTGACTTAGAGGCATGAGAAAAATAGCACCACCTTATTCACATATGTCAAGGTTCCTCCCCCACTCTGAACTCTAGGGTACAGATGTGGGGACCTGCATGAAAAACCTCCTAAGCTTATCTTTACCAGCTTAGGTCAAAACTTCCCCAAGGTACAAAATATTCCACCCGTTGTCCTTGGACTGGCCGCTACCACCACCAAACTAATACTGGTTACTGGGGAAGAGCTGTTTGGACGCGTCCTTCCCCCCAAAATACTTCCCAAAACCTTGCACCCCACTTCCTGGACAAGGTTTGGTAAAAAGCCTCACCAATTTGCCTAGGTGACTACAGACCCAGACCCTTGGATCTTAAGAACAATGAACAATCCTCCCAACACTTGCACCCCTCCTTTCCTGGGAAATGTTGGATAAAAAGCCTCACCAATTTGCATAGGTGACCACAGACCCAAACCCTTGGATCTGAGAACAATGAAAAAGCATTCAGTTTCTTACAAGAAGACTTTTAATAAAAATAGAAGTAAATAGAAATGAAGAAATCCCCCCTGTAAAATCAGGATGGTAGATATCTTACAGGGTAATTAGCTTCAAAAACATAGAGAACCCCTCTAGGCAAAACCTTAAGTTACAAGAAAGATACACAGACAGAAATAGTTATTCTATTCAGCACAATTCTTTTCTCAGCCATTTAAAGAAATCATAATCTAACACGTACCTAGCTAGATTACTTACTAAAAGTTCTAAGACTCCATTCCTGGTCTATCCCCGACAAAGACCAGCATATAGACAGACACACAGACCCTTTGTTTCTCCCTCTCCTCCCAGCTTTTGAAAGTATCTTGTCTCCTCATTGGTCATTTTGGTCAGGTGCCAGCGAGGTTACCTTTAGCTTCTTAACCCTTTACAGGTGAGAGGAGCTTTCCCCTGGCCAGGAAGGATTTCAAAGGGGTTTACCCTTCCCTTTATATTTATGACAACACATTTGTAGCTTTCCCATCACCATGTCACACAGGCACTGGACTGTACAGGACGAAACTGTATGTGGGACCAGCTACTAACTCATTCACAACAGGGGCTGGGGGGCCATGAGTCCGACCTGGCAAGCCTGACAAAGTATTTGTACTACATTTATAACTGGGAGCTTTTTTGCTATTGTACCTGGTGGTGGAATAACTGCCTCAAGTATCTGCAGATATGTTGTCCTACTATACTAATGGCTAATTTTGTCTTTGCAGAATGATGTCACAGCATTGTCATTTGCTAAGCTATACTCACTAGGGGGAGCTCTGGCCCTCAATAAGCATTTGGCTTCAGTCTGTAACCTAAGAGTGCATGACAAGATTGCTCATAACGTGACTCCGTCTTTTCAATGCAGGTAAATGAACAGCCTGTGTTGAACTCTGGGGAGGGAGGGAGAAGACAGAGATGGGACATTTGGCCACACGGCTTTGTACAAATAGCCCATCCTTCTGTTGTTTCTTGCATCTCTTTCCTTCTGTGGGTTTTTGTCTCCCTGCTTTTCTCCTGAGATTCAGTTTTCCCATGCCATGTGTGACAGGACAAGCTGTTGCTGGGGAGTGAGGAAAAGGCCTCTGAAGAACAATTCAGAGCTCAAGAGTAATCTAGACTCCTACTCCCTATTTATGATGTAGAACCCCATGATTGGGGCTCAGAGCTCCCCCTTCCTCAGTACCAGAAAACCAGATTTCAGGGAAAGGGAGCAGATCTCGGGAAGTATTACCTCTTACCTGAAGGCTAGATTCAGGGCATGGGGCACACACAGTAGGAGTGAGCCATGTGACGCTCCTGTCAGAATGGGGGAAGGGAGGGCTTGGCTGTCTCCCTTCATGGCAAAGCCTGCTAGGAAAGGGGAGGAGTCTGGGGACTTTAAAATACAAACCCCTTACTTGGGCAAGGATAGGGAAGACAGCAGGGAGAAGGAGGTGAGGGGGCATGCCTGAGTGTGGCACTTGGAGGCAGGATCTGTGGGACGTGCAGTTAGGGGCTTGGACAGCCTCATCTCTCTGGGCTTTAACTACTGCTGGACTGTGGCTGTACTTGGGATCTCTCTTGTTCTGGAAGCTGGGCTATGTGCTACCTGGCATGTCTTGTGGTGCAATGAACACTTTGATTTTTACCACACCACCCAGTGACAGTGCAGAAGCATCCTGCTATTGCTGTGGATGGTGTGTCAGGCAGTGCAGTTGGTTGTGTCTTGCATCCTAGGGAGATGATTGTGCCATTCACTTAATCTGTGGGGTTTCTCAGTAACAGTCCCTGTCAGCAGGGTTGCTGAAGGATGCACCATCACTGCTCTGTGACCTCGCTTCCCAGACAGATATGTGGAGATACAGTCTGGTAATGTCAGAACCTGTTTCTTGCCTTCAGAACTCTACTTCTCATATCCCTGCTGCGTGACACGCTAATGAGGTTTCAGTGTAATCTTAATTTCCCAATAGCTGACATCCTGTGGTGCGCATAAAAGTGAGAAACTAAACAAACTCTTGCATGGTGACAGGTTTCAAAGTGGTAGCCTTGTTAGTCTGTATCAGCAAAAACAAGAACTCCTTGTTGTTTAAACAAACTCTCTGCACCTCTCACAAAAAGGGTTTGTGTATTACCTACTTTATGACTCTGAGTTTATACAGTGTCGTAGCTGGACAGGCTGCCATCTGGTACGGTGTGTTGACATCATCTGTTCTCACTGTGACATCAGCTGCCCCAGGAAGCAGAGCTGGGCTAAGCAGTCTCTCCTGAATATCACATTTCACACATGCTACAAAGAGATTTGGCAAAGATGACTGGAAATATAATAACTAATAACATTTTGTACTTTACATCAAAGCAGTGTACAAACACTTAAATATATTAATATTGTTTACTGATAGGCAACTACACAGGGAACAATGAAACCAAAGTATGGGACACCAGGACAACACTGTCTAGCTAATGAACGATCCCAGCTCCCTCACAAGGTAGGTAAAAATAATTACCCCATTTTAAACAGAGAAGAAAGTAGTGCATACTTAATTTTTAAGCATGTGCAGAAATGGTTTCCTGAAAATGGACAGACTGCTGAGTCAGCTCAATAAAAGGCACACAGTGTGCCAGCTGCAGAGCTCAGATTAGAACTCAGGAGCACCTGGCTCCTCATCCCAGGAGCAGACCACTAAGCAATCAGTCTCTCTCTTCCTAAATCATCCACACAGAAGGAGGAAACAAAGAGCGAGACCTTGTCCTGCTTGGGATATTAATAAAATGGTTGTTGGAGACAGACCAGGGGAAGCTCTATCTAAAAAGAAAGGAAATCCTCTGAACAGCTGTAGGAAGGTGGAGCTGAGGCAGTGTCCTAGCTGAATGCATCCGATGAAGTGAGCTGTAGCTCACGAAAGCTTATGCTCAAATAAGTCTCTAAGGTGCCACAAGTCCTCCTTTTCTTTTTGTGGATACAGACTAACACGGCTGCTACTCTGAAACCTAGCTCCATAATGGGGTCTTAGCCCATTCTTTCTCTTAGGGTCTTTTGTTTGTTGTTTCTCCCTTCGGCTCTGAAGAGTGATAGCTACTTAATATCTGTGAAATCCCATCACTAGGGTGACATCTGCTCCATGTCCAAAGGGATCTTGCTTATCTAATGGCTGTAGGTAGCTTCCTTTCTCTTCTGGGGATGCAGCTAACCTCACACTATGCAGAGGTGAGGAAACTCTTGGCTTTGGTTCCCTTCTTAGGGCTTGCTGACACTTGAAAAGCTACAGTGGCACGGCTGTGCTGCCAAGAGGCAATAGCTAGAATTCTTCTGTCTATCTAGCACTGTCTATGCTGGGGATTAGTTTGGTTTAACTAAACTGCTCAGTGGTGTGAATTTTTCACACCCCTGAGCGACGTAGTTAAGATGACCTAATTTTCTAGTATAGACCAGGCCTCAGCTCCAACAAGGCAGTGCATTAAGTGCAACATTCAAAATGAGCAAAGGAACAAAATCCATTTTTCACAAACAAGAGAATAAGTGCCAGCTCCTGCCTACAAATACAGCTTCTGAGGACAGTGCCCTCCTAAATGAAAGGGCAAAATAAGCTTCTGAAACATCCATTCTAAGGAAATGTGCAAGAGAGCATGCCATCTTTGTCTCTGGTTTGGACCTGGTCAGATAAGAGCTGTCTGTGCAATGCCTGAGGAGGATAGACGTGTGCCCCTGCTACTATGGCAATAGGATGCTGTGAATTTAAAAATGGCCTTGTATCACACAGGCATTGACGGGAGGAGGGGTAGGGCCATGTGCTCAGAGATTCCAGTGGCAATGCAGGTGTGACCCCATGGTTAATAACTACCTGGGGGAAAGCACCTAGTTCTGCTGCATTGAGGAAGAATTCAGATTTCTAATCTTCTAATGATCACACACACACACCAAAAGACAGTTACTCACCTTCTTGTAACTGTTGTTCTTCGAGAGGTGGTGTTCGCGTCCATTCCAATTAGGTGTGCATGCACTGAGTGCACGATCGTCGGAAACTTTTTCCCTCAGCAGCTCTCGTTGGGTCGCCCAAGGAGCCCCCTGGAGTGGTGTCCTCATGGCGCTCAATATATGACCCTGCCGACTCGACCCCCATTAGGTTTCTTCTTGCCAGCTACTCTGACAGAGGGGAAGGAGGGTGGGTTTGGAATGGACGTGAACAACACATCTCTAAGAACAACAGTTACAAGAAGGTGAGTAACCGTCTTTTCTTCTTCAAGTGATTGTTCACGTCGCTTCCAATCAGCTGACTCCCAAGCTCTCCCATGGGGGTGGGTTTGGAGTTAAGGAATCGCTGATCGGAGCACTGCTCTACCTGAGAGCTGCGTCGTCTCTAGCATGCTGGGTGCTGGCATAGTGGGGGGGAAAGGTATGCACCGAGGACCAGGTCGCCGCTCTGCAGATCTCCTGGATGGGCACCTGAGCCAGGAAAGCGGTGGAAGAGGCCTGAGCCCTTGTCAAGTGGGCCATTATAGCCGGGGAACCTTGGCGAGGTCATAGCAGGCACAGATGCAGTCCGTAATCCAGGAAGAGCTGTGCTGTGAGGAGACTGGAAGTCCTTTCATCCGATCTGCCACCGCTACAAACAGCTGGTTTGACTTCCTGAAAGGCTTTGTGCGCTCAGTGTAGAATGCTAATGCCCTCCGCATATCTAATGAATGAAACTTCTGCTCCTGTGCATTGGCATGTGGCTTGGGGTAGAATATTGTCCTGGCTGAGGTGGAATTGCGATACCACCTTGGGGAGAAAAGCTGGGTGTGTCCTGAGTTGTACCTCTTCCTTGTGGAAGACTGTGTAGTGGGAGGTCAGAGGTTAATGCTTTTAGCTCTGATACCCTCCTGGCCGATGTGATTGCAACCAGAATGGCCACCTTCCATGAGAGATACAGAAGGGAACATGTAGCAAGTGGCTCGAATGGGGCTCCCATAAGCCTAGCTAGGACCAGGCTGAGGTCCCAAGTCGGTACTGGTGGACGAGGCTGAGGGTATAAGCATTCCAGGCCCTTAAGGAAAAGGCCTACCATAGGACTGGCGAAGACTGAACGCCTCCACTCATCCTACCACTCTGAGTTCCTTTATATTGATGTGGAGCAGGATCTCAGACTGTGACCACATGCCCTGAGTCTGTAAGTGTCCTAGGTGTGCCCCCCAATTGAGGTCTGATGTGTCTGTTACTAAGGTCATGGACAGTTGGAGGTGGTGAATGGGACTCCTTTGCAGATCATGCGAGGGTCCAACCACCATCCTAGGGTGTCTAGGACTCGTGACAGTACTGTTACTACTGAGTCTAGACTATCCTCACCTGGGTGATAAGCTGTAGCAAGGCATGCCTGGAATGGTCTGAGCCTCATCCTGGCATGCCTCACCACATAGGTGCATGCTGCCATGTGTCCCAAGAGGCTGAGGCATGTCCTTGTGGTGGTGGTGGGGTACTGTCTGAGCGCCTGAGTGATGTGTGACAGTGTTTGGAATCTGGGTTGTGGCAGGATGGCTCTTGCCTGAACCAAGTCCAGCACTGCCCCGATGAATTCTATTTGTTGAGTGGGTGATAGAGCTGATTTGTCTATATTGAGGAGGAGACCCAGCCTCTGGAAGAGGTCTCTGAGTAACTGAACATGGGACTCCACCTGCTCCCTGGAGCGCCCTTGCAGGAGCCAATCGTCTAAGTAGGGGTACACTTGCACTTGTCTCTTTCGGTGAAAGGCTGCGACAACAGACATACACTTGGTGAAGACCCGGGGGGCTGTTGATAACCCGAATGGGAGCACCATGAACTGAAGATGTATGCAGTTGACAATGAACATTGGGAAGCAACTGTGGGGTGGCCAGATGGCTAGGTGGAAGTAAACATATTTCATGTCGAGGGCAGCATACCAGTCCCCCGGATCCAGGGAAGGGATAATTGTGCTCAGGGAGACCATGTGGAACTTTATCTTTACCATGAACTGATTGAGTCCCTGCAGGTCTAAGATGGGTCTGAGATCCCCCTTTGCCTTTGGGATTAGGAAATAACGGGAATAGAATCCCTTGCTCCTTAGCTCCTGAGGAACCTCCTCCGCTCCCGTGGCGAGGAGTGCCTGCACCTCCTGGATAAGGAGTTGCTTGTGAGAGGGGTCCCTGAAGAGGGACGGGGAAGGGGGGTGGGAGAGAGGGGAGGAGCAGAATTGGAGAGAATATCCAACTTCTACCATGTGAAGAACCCAGCGGTCCAATGTTTTATGGGACTACACACAGTAGAAGTGGGATAGACAGTTCAAAAAATGGGGGGAAGGATCCGTAATCATGGCTGGTATGCCGTCCTCGGGCATCCCTTCAAAACCCTTGCTTGGGTCCCGACAATGGCTTGGTTGGGCCCTGCCCTTGGCCTGAGGGAGGGTTGGAAGGCCAACACCTGGAATTCCTGCCCCTCTGGTGGTAAGTATCCTTCCTCGGGCGGGGTTGGTATTGCCTCTGCTGTTGCACAGGCTGAGGCTTGAAGGGCTTTCTCTGGGTAGCAGGTGTGCGCAGCCCCAGAGATTTCATCGTTGCCCTGGAATCCTTAAGGCTGTGAAGCCTTGAATCAGTCGGGTCTGAAAACAGCCCTGTACCCTCAAAGGGAAGGTCCTGCAGGGTCTGCTGAACGTCTGGGGGAAGCCCGGACACTTGGAGCCAAGCTGTTCTCCTCATATCCTAATAAGGATAAGTGCAGGGTCCTGCACTTAGGACGGAAGAATCCAATGCATAGCTACAGACTAGGGACTGAATGGCTAGGCAGCAGTTCTGCGGAAAAGGACCTAGGGGTTACAGTGGACGAGAAGCTGGATATGAGTCAGCAGTGTGCCCTTGTTGCCAAGAAGGCCAATGGCATTTTGGGATGTATAAGTAGGGGCATAGCGAGCAGATCGAGGGACGTGATCGTTCCCCTCTATTCAACATTGGTGAGGCCTCATCTGGAGTACTGTGTTCAGTTTTGGGCCCCACACTTCAAGAAGGATGTGGATAAATTGGAGAGAGTCCAGCGAAGGGCAACAAAAATTATTAGGGGTCTGGAACACATGAGTTATGAGGAGAGGCTGAGGGAGCTGGGATTGTTTAGCCTGCAGAAGAGAAGAATGAGGGGGGATTTGATAGCTGCTTTCAACTACCTGAAAGGGGGTTCCAAAGAGGATGGCTCTAGACTGTTCTCAATGGTAGCAGATGACAGAACGAGGAGTAATGGTCTCAAGTTGCAGTGGGGGAGGTTTAGATTGGATATTAGGAAAAACTTTTTCACTAAGAGGGTGGTGAAACACTGGAATGCGTTACCTAGGGAGGTGGTAGAATCTCCTTCCTTAGAGGTTTTTAAGGTCAGGCTTGACAAAGCCCTGGCTGGGATGATTTAACTGGGAATTGGTCCTGCTTCAAGCAGGGGGTTGGACTAGATGACCTTCTGGGGTCCCTTCCAACCCTGATATTCTATGATTCTATGATTCATGACCACCCCCAAGGAGATGGTACATGCCACAGAGTCGGCCGAATCGAGTGAGGCCACAGGGATGTCCTGGCAACCGCCTTCCCCTCCTCAACCAGAGCCGAGAACTCAGTCTTTGACTCAGTGGGGAGTAACTCCTTATATTTTGACATGGAGTCCCATGAGTTAAAATTATACCTGCTCAGGATAGCTTTCTGGTTAGCTATACTCAGCTGTAGACCTCCCAGTGGCATAAATTTTCCTGCTAAAGAGGTCCATCTGT
Organism: Lepidochelys olivacea; assembly: GCF_965140295.1. Classification (NCBI taxonomy): domain Eukaryota; kingdom Metazoa; phylum Chordata; order Testudines; family Cheloniidae; genus Lepidochelys; species Lepidochelys olivacea. The sequence continues at coordinate 149,905,078 of NC_140414.1, forward strand.
TTGGCCTCTTTGGCCTTAGGAGCTGGTGCTTGTTGTCCCTGACACTCCTTCTCATTCACTGCAGAGACCACCAGGGAGGAAGGGTGTGGGTGGGAGAACAAGAATTCATAACCCATAGAGGGAACAAAGTATTTTCTTTCCACACCCCTGGCAGTTGGTGGAATGGAGGCTGGAGCCTGCCACAAAGCACTATAATTGTTGCCAATAGTCTTAATTACTGGCAAGGGCAACACCACTCTGGAAGGGCCCTCCAGCATAAGAATGTCCACCACCGGGTCCTCTGGCTCAATGACTGCCTCCGCCTGTAGGCCCATATTACAGGCAATGTGGCGGAATAGGTCCTGGTGGGCCCTGTGGTCAATGGGTGGAGGACCTGAAGTTGATGCCCTTGCCACCGCCTCATCAGGCAAAGACGAAGAAGAGGCCAGTGGAAGCACAGGGTTATCATGGCCCACCATGTGCTCAGGTTGGTCCTGGGCAGCGTTGGTGCCAAGTGGCTCAATGTAGTCCGACGGGACCTTGGATGTAGATGGATCTGGGGCTGGTCCTGTGCCCTATGTAGTATGCAGGGGTGGTCTGGATAGAGCCGCCTTTGTGGTACAAGGGATGGTTCTGTCCACCGGTGACCGTGCCCAGTGATGCCCCAACGCAACCACTGACCTAGAAACCCTGGAAGGTGTACCCTGGGCTGGATGGTAAGCCCAGGGGGTCCAGAAGGGCCATTGTGCAGCGGGTGGCCATTGAGGTTGTCAGGATGAAGGAGCATGTCTCCCGTGTTTGTCCGACCTGTGTCTACTACACCGTGAGTAGTAGGAGCTGTCCTCAGAGTCAGAGGAGCCTGAGGGCGACGACACGGCGGTGCCGAGGATCCCTACACCGGGCGGTTGGTGCCAAGAGGAGGACGTCAGAGATCAGTGCTGCAAGAACAGTGCTGGCTTTCCCATGACTTAGACCGGTGCCGGGGAGTGACTCCTATGTTCCAGTGCCGTATCACAGAGCTTGGTGATAGAGGGCGATCGTGACCAGCAGGACTGTCCCTAGACATTGAGGTTCCCTATACAGCCCCCCTGTGGAAGGGTGAGGGGGGGCTGCACCCAAGGTCTGTGGGGGGTAGAAGCAGGCTTGGGGGGCAGGAGGAAAACGCCCCCCCCCCGCAGCATGAGCCGGCGGAGTGGGTTGGCGCCGAATCATTCCACTTCCTGCTGCCCGGTGATTGCACAGGGCAGTGGGAAGTGGAGTGACCCAGCCCCAGCCAGCTCCACTCTGCTCCCCTGGCTCCCAGCCTTGGGACTTGGGGGGCAGGGGGGAACTGCCCCCCAGCACTCACTGGCAGAGTGGAGCGGGCTGGGGCTGGGTCGCTCCACTTTCCACTGCCCGGTGAGTGTAGGCCGTGCCCAACCCCTGCTGCAGTCCCCCGAGATGTAGCTCAGGGGAAGGGGTAGTGTGGCAGTGGGCTGGGGTGGAGCAGTGGTGGGAAGAGGCAGGGCAGAGCAGGGGCAGGGGCTTTGGGGAAGAGGTGGGGTGGAGCAGGGGTGGGGGCAGCTTTCGTGGCTGGCTTAGCCGGCCGGGGGATTGGGCTGGCTGCTGGAGCAGCACACAACTGCGTAGGGCACCAGGAAATTTGGGGTAATTTTGTACCCCAAATTTCCTGGTGCTGTATGCAGCTGCGTAGTTTGCATATGGGTAAGGACAGCCCTGGTGTCTGGTGCCAACTTCCCGGTGCTGGAGATCCTGAGTGACTCACTCCCTGCGTCTTACTGTCTTGTACTGGGGCTGATGCTGGAGGTGATGTAGACTGTGAACGGTGCCATGAACGGTGCTGGTCTTGAGAGGAAGATGGCCTCATCGTTGCTGGTTTGCTTCTAGATGGCATCCATCTAGGCGGTGCCGGGGGCTTGTCTCTAACAGCAGGGGGCTGAGACACAGTATTTTCTGAGAGGTCCCTTGCTGCCTTGAAAGTATCTGGGGTGGAGGGGGCTTCCACCTCCTCCACCAAGTCGAGCCCCACTGGTGAGTCACTGGGTGCTGGACTCAACAGTTCCAGCTGGGGTGCTGGAGTCAGCGGCACAGGGTCTTGCTGTTTGGAAGTTAAGTCCTTCCTCTGGGGCAGCAGGGTCTCCCCAGATGGTCTCGCTCTCTGAGGAGAGCGCCTTCTGTTGAAACAAGAAAATAAAAGTTTTAAAGAACTAAGAATGGCTAAGGGAAGACTTGAAGGCAAGCAAGCTAACGCAGTTCCAGTGCCACCACAGACTGTAAGAAGAACTGAAGGGGGGTCAGGTCGCAGGATCATATATTGAGTGCCATGAGGGTGCGGCTCCAGGGGGCTCCCTGGCTGACCTGACGGGAGCTGCTGAGGGAAAAAGTTTCCGACGACCGTGCACGTTCACACGCACACCTAATTGGAATAGATGTGAACAATCACTTGAAGAAGAACCTCTTGAGGGTGGGTGGCGAATATTAAGGGGAGGGCCGCCCATGGTGGCGTGGAGAGCATTGAGAGACTGAAGTGAAACCAGTAAGGAAAATGGTGTTTTCCTTACTGATTTTACTTTGTACTCCTGCTCATATGTAACTTCTGGTAGCTCCAGATTTCAAGCATCTGACGTTTACTTCAGTACTGTATGAACAGATTGAACTATTTGTAAAGGACACCTATCTATGTGCAGTTCTGGCCCCCACTAAGCATAATATATGAGCACAGGAAGTGTTATTTCTATCACTGTCAAACATAAATCATCTCTCAAATCATGAAAGGTGTGGAAAAAGTGAATGTTGAAGGGTCATTTACCCTTCCCCACAGTACAAGAACTAGGGGTCACCTGATAAAATGAACAGGCAGCAGGTTTAACACAAACAAAAGGAAGTATTTCTTCATACAATGCATGGTCAACCTGAGGAACACATTGCCATAGGATGGTCTAGATGATACCTAGTCCTGCCATGAGTGCAGGGGACTGGACTAGATGACCTCTCGAGGTCTCTTCCAGTCCCATGATTCTATGATGTTGTGAAGGCCAAAAGTATAGCTGGGTTCAAAAAAAGAACTAGATAAATTCATGGAGGATGGTTCACCAACGGCTACTAGCCAGGATGGTCAGAGATGCAGTGTCATGCTCAGGACGACCCTAAACCTCTGGTTGCCAGAAGCCAGGAAGGGAAGATGGGTGCATCCCTCCAAGTGCCCTGTTCTGTACACTCTCCTTGAAGGTCTGGTACTGCCCACTGTCAGAAGACAGGGTCCTGGGCTAGATGGACCACTGGTCTGACCTCGTCTGGCTGTTCTTATGTTCTTAAAAACCAGTTGAACCAACTTGGGTCTCATTTTCTAAAATATTTCCTCATGAGGATGTCTGATTCTCTGCTACACTAAGTCTCCTTTACACTGTCATAAGGCACATTTGGGGCTGCCAAGGTGGTGTAAATGCACATCCACGTCAAGGCACCTCTATGGTGCCAGAATGTAAAGGAGTCTGGTGTAACTGAGGGCATGGCTACACTCGAACCTTCAAAGCGCTGCCGCGGGAGTGCTCCCACAGCAGCGCTTTGAAGTGCGAGTGTGGTCGTGCGCCAGCGCTGGGAGAGAGCTCTCGCAGCGCTCCTGGTGCTCCACCTCCACGAGGGGATTAGCTTAGAGCACTGGGAGCACGGCTCCCAGCACTGGGGCACTGTTTACACTGGCGCTTTGCAGCGCTGTAACTTGCTGCGCTCAGAGGGGTGTTTTTTCACACCCCGAGTGAGAAAGTGCCAGTGAAGCCATAGCCTGAATCAATTGCCCTTTTCTAAATTCTAAATCAATTGCCCTTTTCAGCCTCAACTATGGTATTAGCTGCAGCCAACAAGAGAATGCTGGACTCTGTCACTTTGCTGAGTGGTGACTGTGCCCCAGGCTGGTGATTCCACTGCACAGGCCTGTGTGATCTGTGGGCCAGTGAGAGTCAGTGGGCCACAGCTGAAAGGGAGAGAAGATGAAATACTTAGACTTGTCCTGGGGGCAGTGAAGTGACAGAAGTCTCCTGAGGGAAGGAGGAGATGGAGCTGCTCTCTGTCTGTGCCACGATCATGAAGCCAGGTTTTAAAGAAAGTTTCCAAGCTGACAACATCATTCTCTATGGTCTGAAGGTCAATGTCCATCCCCAGGATCACACTGTCTGCGGAAGGAGAGAATTATAGAAATTTAGGACTGGGAGGGATCATCCCCCTGTGCTGAGGCAGGACCAAGTATACCTACATTGCCCCTGACAGATGTTTGTCGAAATTATACTAGGACAGTCCCCAAGACTCCGAGGCCCCAGAACCATACAAACCATCTGTCTGTGGCCACTCTGAGCAGGTGTGTTGGTGTCTCAGTGGCTCATGTACTTTCCTTACTCCTGGTTTGTTTGTACCTAAATGGCACCTTCCATCAAAGGTTCTCAATGCACTTCAGAGCTAGCTGTTCGTTTGGTCTCCTGGGGAGGGGACATTCTCCCCATTAGACAGAGGGGCTTGCTGAGGAACAGGGGCTACAGGATGTAACTGAGGAGCGAATGTGGCCCACTTAGCTTACTGGTTCTCTGTACACCAAGTGCTGAAGCTCACCATCAGCTTTAAGCCAGGATATCTTAGCACGTCTTGGCCATTTTAGCATCCCCACTGGGGAGCTTCAGGAGACAGAAGTCTTGCACTCCTAGAGCGGGGCTCCACTCACTCCTCTTTTTCCCCACTAATGAGCAGTGTTTCCTGCTCAGCAGGGTTACCCTGCCCAGCACCTCTTTACACACCCAACCTGCACTCAACCCACTCCCCTTCACTTGCCACAGTGGCTTCAGTACCAGCTTCTCTTTCTTGCAGGGAAGCCCAACAGCTGCAGCAAGAGGAGTCCATGCCTGAATACAAGGAGTGCTCCCCTAGGCCTTGCTGCTTATGCACATGCATGCCTCTACACTGCTGGTTATAAGGGCCTTCACCACACCAGCCTGGGATATTTTACGTGACAAAAAAACCAGGGTTCAGAGCAAAGGTAAAAACACATGCAGATTGTGAGTTCATGGGCTAGAAGTGGCAGTTTTAAAGTAGACTGTATCCATTTAAAGAAAATGTAGGTGAAACAGAAGTAGTACCTAACATGGTCAAAACTCTGTCTCAGCCTCACAACTCCTAAGGAGAGTAGGTATCATTGCCCCGTTTTACAGATGGGGAAACTGAGGCTGAAAGTTACAAAGGATCTTATAGAGTCAATGACAGAGCTGAAATTAGAACTTAGGTCTTCCTGACTAATGCTGGGCATAGTCCTCCTATACTGCCCATCAATGGTAGTTTCGAGCCAGGCAGTATTTGTCCTATAACTGCTCAGTTGAAATCACTGTTAGCCCGTTAGCATGCAGTCTCAATCCTGACCATTTTATAAGAAGGGCTAATCTGATACTTGGATTCAGTGGAAAAATGCGCAGAATTCTGAACTCCAAGCAAGAGTTCTTCAACTGTGCCCCAAACGAAATGGTCAGACTAAATACTGCACACATTCCACTCATCCACATGGAAAATCTACAGGAACTGCAGCAGCACGTATGGCACAGCCTGAGATATATGAACGTCTAGCAGGGAGCACTTTCCAGGGAGCTACTTGACTCAACTCCAGCAAAGTCAGACACCAAGGATTTCTCTGGTGGCACAACACAAGGCTGCTGTCACTGCCCTGGCTCACCGTGGCAGTGTGGATAAAAATCAATGATTTAAAAAAAAATTAAAAAATTGGATTTTTTTTTATTTAAATTGGATTTTTTTGATAAAATGCTTTTTGAGGAAAAAACCTAAGGACAGTTTTAATTAAGTAAGATACATGAAAGCTCAAAGATATCTCATCATGGAATCGGGATTACAAATTCTAGTTCTATAGCAGGGGTCTCAAACTCAGATGACAACGAGGGCCACATGAGGACTAGTACATTGGCCCGAGGGCCGCATCACTGACACCCCCCCTTCGCAACCCCCCCACTCTACCCCTTCCATGAGGCCCCGCCTCTTCCCACCCCTTCCCTGCCCCCATTCCAACCCCTTTCCCAAATCCCCACCCCTGCCCCGGCTCTTCTCCGCCTCCTCCCCTGACCTCACGGCTCCCTGCTCCTCCCCCCCCCTCCTGGAAAGCTCTAAGTACCGCCAACAGCTGTTTGGCAGCTTGGTGGCAGGAAGCACCTGGAGTTAGGCAAGGGGGGGCACGGGGAGCTTGGCGGGCTGCAGAAAATAACGTGGGAGGGGGTGGGGAGGTGCGGGAAGCTTCACGGGCCGCAGAAAATAACCCCGTGGGCCATGTGTTTGAGACCCCTGTTCTATAGTATGAGAGAATATATTCATGTAAAGTTTAAGAAAAGTTTTGTAAATGAGTTCCAATAGTTCATGGATTAGGGACCCAATCTTATGGGGTTCCAGGGGCTTGAGTATAGATTATTTAGGTTAATCTTTCTATCTGCCCAATGGGACTCAGTGCTCAATCTAGAAGATACCATCAGAGATGCTTAGTTTTGCAGTTCTCAAACTGTGGATTTGTGTCTCCAGAGATAACATGCTTGTTAACAGGAAAAATGTTTTTAAATAAATAAATAAGTATTATATAGAGGTGAGAAATAATAGACCTCAACTCTATTGTCCCTCTGCAAATTTGTGTACACAGAGTCAATCTCTTACTTCTCTCTAAAAGTGCAAAGTTTCAAAAAGTTCAATGAATAGAAGATTGTTGGGCGCGGAATAGATCTGGACAAGGCGAAGTCTGGAGATAAATGTGAGAAGGGAGGGACAAGCAGTAGAAGCAAAAGTGACACTGTTTGAGCAGCATATTCCAGAAGTCTTGAGGTCTTTCTGAGTGTAGCCTTCATTGATTTGAGATCTCCCATACCATTCTCTCACTAGAAGGGAAAACCTATAATGGCAGCAGGCCGTAAAAGAGACCCAATTTGGGAATCATAGAATATCAGGGTTGGAAGGGATCTCAGGAGGTCATCTAGTCCAACCCCCGGCTCAAAGCAGGACGAATCCCCAACTAAATCATCCCAGCCAGGGCTTTGTCAAGCCTGACCTTAAAAACTTCTAAGGAAGGAGATTCCACCACCTCCCTAGGTAACGCATTCCAGTGTTTCACAACCCTCCTAGTGAAAATTTTTTTCCTAATATCCAACCTAAACCTCCTCCACTGCAACTTGAGACCATTACTCCTTGTTCTGTCATCTGCTACCACTGAGAACAGTCTAGATCCATCCTCTTTGGAACCCCCTTTCAAAGGTAGTTGAAAGCAGCTATCAAATCCCCCCTCATTCTTCTCTTCTGCAGACTAAACAATCCCAGTTCCCTCAGCCTCTCCTCATAAGTCATGTGTTCCAGTCCCCTAATCATTTTTGTTGCCCTCCGCTGTACGTTTTCCAATTTTTCCACATCCTTCTTGTAGTGTGGGGCCCAAAACTGGACACACTACTCCAGATGAGGCTTCACTAATGTTGAATAGAGGGGAACAATGATGTCCCTCGATCTGCTGGCAATGCCCCTACTTATACATCCCAAAATGCCATTGGCCTTCTTGACAACAAGGGCACACTGTTGACTCATATCCAGCTTCTCATCCACTGTAACCCCTAGGTCCTTTTCTGCAGAACTGCTGCCGAGCCATTCGGTCCCTAGTCTGTAGCGGTGCATGGGATACTTCCGTCCTAAGTGCAGGACTCTGTACTTGTCCTTGTTGAACTTCATCAGATTTCTTTTGGCCCAATCCTCTAATTTGTCTAGGTCCCTCTGTATCCTATCCCTACCCTCCAGCGTATCTACCTCTCCTCCCAGTTTAGTGTCATCTGCAAACTTGCGGAGGGTGCAATTCACACCATCCTCCAGATCATTTATGAAGATATTGAACAAAACCGGCCCGAGAACCGACCCTTGGTTGAAGTTCCTCTACCTGTGGGTAAAACAGGCATGTGTGCAAAATGCAAACAGTGCAACAAAGAAATGCAAGGCCTGGTTGAAACAACATTGCCTGAATGAAACAACATCATGAAAAGTGTTCCTTCTCAGGAGGAATCTGTGTTGAAGATGATGAAAGGAACATGTATGAAAATGTAGGATCTTCAGGTTGGTAAACTTTTTTATTTCATACTTCTTTCTTAAGGACTGCCTGTCTTCCTTCTGGACTATTCTTGAATTCTCACGTTGGAGCAAAAAATATGGTTGTTACTCTATGGTATTATCTTTTTAGATGCAGTTGTGATAAAAAAATAAATAGCTGAAATAGGCAGATCTTCCTTTTACAGTTTCACCTTTAAAGTAGTACTGAGTGTCAGTGAATCCTTCTGTGGCCAGCAGGACCATTAGATAATCTTGTCTGACCTCCTGCAGGGCATAGGCCAGAAAATTCCACCAGTGGTTCCCGCATTAAGCGATTAACCTCGGTTCAGATACAGCAGCTCTTTTAGAAAAGCAACTCAGCTTGATTTAAAGACTTGAGGTGATGGTGAATCCACCATGTCCCTAGGTAAGTTGTTCCAATGGTTAATTATTCTCACTTAAAAAATTATGCCTTGTTTCTAATCTGAATTTATCACTTCAACTACCAGCCACTGGATTTTGTTCACCTGTCCTAGATTAAAAAGCCCTCTCCTATCAGAAATCTCTACCCTATGTAGGTACTTGTAAACCACAACCAGCCTCTTTGTTAAAATAAAGAGATTGAGCTGCTTTAGTCTCTTACTATAAGGCATATTTTCCAGAGATGGACCCATTCTTGTAGCTCTTTTTGGAGCCTTTAGCAATTAGTAAACATCCTTTTAGAGCTATCAGCCCGAGACACAATAGCCAGTAATGGTCTCACTAATGCTGGATATGGAGGTAATACCATGGCCCTATTTCTGCTCACTAGTTCCCTGCTCACACATTGCTGTAGCAACCATTGATAGTAAATGATTTAAACTTGGGCTCTCAAAGCAGTTTATGGGAGTTGGATGCTTAGCTCCCACAGAATGGGAATTTGGGTGCCCAAATCCCTAAGACTCTTTTGAAAACCCCAATCTTAAAAATTAAAGCATGTTCCCAGTTTCTGGCCCAGTAGGAACCAAAGCCTCACAGCAAACTTTCATTTTGACAGATCACAGTTTAGTACAGCCCTTTCCCCAGCTATGGAGCAAAGCAATCCCCTTCCTGGTCATTATTATTTTATAGTGCCCACAAGTCTGCAGGTGCTGCCTGGGGGCAGGTCTCTGCTCTGAAGAGCTCATAATTAAGGGGTGGAATTGAAGGATAAGTGAGCAGTGTCCAACAGGCCAGCTCCTCCTTTAGGAAGCCTGGATATCAGGTGTTCGTAGCCTGTTTGCCAGAAGCTGGGACTGAGCGCCAGGGGATGGATCACTTGATGATTACCTGTTCTGTTCATTCCCCCTGGGGCAGCTGGTATTGGCCACTGCCTCAGAAGACAGGATACTGGGCTAGATGGACCTTTGATCTGACCCAGTAGGGCCATTCTTATGTTCTTATGTTGAGGGGTAGAGAGCTGATGACGCTCCTCTCACAGCCCTGCCTGAGATGCTGGGAAATACATTGTTCCCTCTGCAAAGAGACTCCAGGCACCTGGCCCCAGTGAGTGCTTCATTTTGCCTCAGAAGGATACTGAGCATGTAATCCTGGTGAACACACATGAGCTGTGCCTTGAGGAGTAAAGCATTGCTGACTGTGTGAGTTCCTTTCTGAGGAGTACCCTGCACACGGTGCTGCAGGAATGACAGCTCCTCCCCAAGAACCATGGCACTGGTGAATACTGCAGCTTCTCTCCAAGGAATGCTGAGCACACAGGTTAATGGCAAGCACATGGACTCCTCCTTGATGGAAATTAGTGCCAGAGTGTGTGTGAGCTCCATCCTGAGGCATGCCCAGGAAGAAAGGGCCACAGAAGGATCTGGGCTCCTCTCTGAAGAATACCCTGCATGCACAGCATTGGTGGGTGAGTCAGCTTCTTGCCCACAATGCTGCCAATTATATTCTCTCCTCTCTGAATAATTCAGAGCTGGTGAATGCACCATCTTATGCTGGAGGAATGATTAATGTTTGGAGCATTGGCTAACATGTCATTCTCCTGGCAGAACAAGAAGTAATGGTCTCAAGTTGCAGTAGGGAAGGTTTAGGTTGGATTTTAGGAAAATCTTTTCCACTAGGAGGGTGGTGAAGCACTGGAATGGGTTACCTCGGGAGGTGGTGGAATCTCCTTCCTTAGAGGTTTTTAAGGCCCAGCTTGATAAAGCCCTGGCTAGGATGATTTAGTTGGGAGTTGATGCTGCTTTGAGCAGGGGGTTGGACTAGATGACCTCCTGAGGTCCCTCCCAACACTGATATTCTGTGATTCTATGCTCCGAAATATAGACTGGAGACAACCTTAGCTCTTCAGCAAACAAAGCACTTGGGAATGCATGAGCTTCTCTCTGATAAATGGCATGCGCACACAGTGCTGAGCTACTCCTCTTGGAGTGACGCTGAGTGTGTGCAATTGGGGAATGTTTTCACTCCTCTCTCAATAAACATGAATTGCCTTTCTCTTCTCTAGTAACAACGCAGCTGCCTATGTACTGTAATTGTGTTGGCAAAACATATGGCCTTAGTAAAAGGAAACTCAACACTGTCTCTTTCTAGAAAGAAATGGTGCAGCTGGGCTGAAATGGTGAGCTGGCCATACCTCAGTGTAGCAGCTGTAGTGAAATGCCACTAATTACATTCCTGAAGAGCAACTACCTACACAAACAGGGCCGGCTCTAGGTTTTTTGCCCAAGCAAAACATTTGCTGCCCCAAGCTCCGAGAGCGCAACTGCCCCAGAAAAAAAAAAAGGAAAAAAGGTGGCCGGAATGCCGCCCCTGGAATTGTGCTACCCCAAGCACGTGCTTGCTTTGCTGGTACCTAGAGCCGGTCCTGTACCCAGAGCTATTTCCTGTTCATCTATCTGCAAAGCATAAATTTATATTGAGTTTCCCTGACTCACAGAGAGAGAGAGAGAGAGAGAGAGAGATGATGGTTCTCCACACTCATGAAGAATTTTTTAGCTCTTTAGCCTCTACATTTGCTGTTTCTATGAAAAATGCACAGATGGATGAAGCACCTTTCTGGGACATAACTATTTACTCCACTCCCATTAGCAAATGGTTTGTTAATGCTCAGTAAAGGTTCCACAAGAGTTACATTAAGGTCCCAGGACAGGGAAAACACCTGAATGGAGGGGATAGGCACGAACCAGTCCTTCTACAGTATGTCTACATTGCAGCTGAGAGGTGAGATTCCCAGTGCAGGTAGACAGACTCCTGCTAGTCTCACTCAAGCCAGCACCCTGAAACTAGCAGCATGGACATTAAAGCATGGGCAGAGTCTCGGGCTACCTGCCCGAGTCAAAGCCTGGCCAACCTTCTGGGTCCAGGCTCAGGTGGCTATGCTGAGCTGATCATAGAATATCAGGGTTGGAAGGGACCTCAGGAGGTCATCTAGTCCAACCCCCTGCTCAAAGCAGGACCGATCCCCAATTAAATCATCCCAGCCAGGGCTTTGTCAAGCCTGACCTTAAAAACTTCTAAGGAAGGAGATTCCACCACCTCCCTAGGTAACCCATTCCAGTGTTTCACCACCATCCTAGTGAAAAGGTTTTTCCTAATATCCAACCTAAACCTCCCCCACTGCAACTTGAGACCATTACTCCTTGTTCTGTCATCTGCTACCACTGAGAACAGTCTAGCTCCATCCTCTTTGGAACCCCCTTTCAGGGTGTTGAAAGCAGCTATCAAATCCCGCCTCGTTCTTCTCTTCCGCAGACTAAACAATTCCAGTTCCCTCAGCCTCTCCTCATAAGTCATGTGTTCCAGTCCCCTCATCATTTTTGATGCCCTTCGCTGGACTCTTTCCAATTTTTCCACATCCTTCTTGTAGTGTGGGGCTCAAAACTGGACACACTACTCCAGATGAGGCCTCACCAATGTCGAATAGAGGGGAACGATCACATCCCTCGATCTGCTGGCAATGCCCCTACTTATACAGCCCAAAATGCCATTGGCTTTCTTGGCAACAAGGGCACACTGATGCCTGTGCTGCACTGTCCACACTACTGTTTTTTGTACACTAGTGTGAAGCTGTCTACCCGTGCTGGGAATGACATCTCCCCGCTGCAGTGTAGATATATCCTTAGAAATTCTGAAAAAGTGGAATGAGAGAACACTGTATGAGTTTGAATTGGATGCTAATATGGCAACTAAATGGACCCTGAGAGAGCCAATGGGGAGACCTTGAAAGTTGAACTGGAGGATGCAATCCAGAATCTTGAAAACAGAAGCTTGTAATGGGCTGAAACCTTGGTTTGAAGCTCAGATGGAAAAATCAGAGGTTATGTAGTGAAGGAAGCTGTTGTCCTTGTCTCATTTGTTGCAGAAGCTGGAATGTGCATCGAGAATGAGGCAGGGGATGGTATGAGACATGGTCATCTCAGGGTTAAGGCAACTGAACGCCATCCTGGAAAACTGGGTTCTATCCCTGCCTCTGCCCCAGAGTTCCTGTTCGATGCTGGACAAGTCCCTTAAACCAGAATTCTCAGCTGGCCATTAACTGTGTTTTCTCACTTTCTGGCTCCCCAGTGTGAGATACAAGGGGCTAGGTTTTTAGAAGGGCTGAACACTCACAACTGCAATTGAATTAAATTTGAGCTGTGTTTTGAAGATATGAAGTGCAATTAAATGCAAAATACAATGAACAATCAGGCCTTGGGTCTCAATTTGGCACCCAGAATTAGTGGACTCCTTTGATAATTTTGACTTTAAATCTGTGGCTCCGTTCCCCAGCTGTAAAATAGGGATAATACCACCACCTAAGACTGATATGGCAACCACCCGATCCCAGCCAGCTGGGAAAATGGGGAGGAGAACACAACAACGACCTAATCTCACAGGGGTGCTGTGAAGATAAATTATTTAATATTTGTGAAGCACATGGGCCTGGATGCACAAACAGAGTTAGATGTTGACACAGACCATCATGGTGCTTAGTTTTTAGGCACCTAGAAAAATACTGTGATTCACAAAGCTTGAGTTAGGTGCTGAGGCTCCTATACAACACATGGGGAGAGAGAGGCACCTCAGAGTGCAATTCACAGAAGCCAGTAGGCTAGGCAGGGAGCCGCCTAAGCTACTGGGTGGGAGATGGTGACCAGAGAGTGGAGTGCTAAGTGTTATTCCTCTCATGGAGATAGGTGGCTCCCTGCAGCCTGGACTTAGGTGCCTGTGTATGCTAGGAATTCTCAGGTGTGAGCCCTCTCCTGGAGTTAGGTGCCTACGGCACCTGAGGTGGAAAAGGGATTTGAACAGGGATCTGTCACATCTCAGGGGAGTGCTCAAACCATGGGGCTATGGGATATTCTGATGTGGGGACTCCCTCAATCTTTCCTGTTGAAGCTGTTGCACTGATTTAATCCTGAGGTCAAGTGTACCGAATGGGACCAGCACAACGAGACAAGGCAGCCAACCCAGCTCTGCCCAGCCTGATAGACATAGGCACTGACTCCGTGGATGCTCCAGGGCTGGAGCACCCAGGAAAAATATAGTGGGTGCTCAGCATCCACCGACAGCCCTGTTGATCAGCAACTCCCCATTCCCACCCCAGCACCTCCTGCCCACTGTGGATCAGCTGTTCAGCGGCAGGCAGGAGGTTCTGGGGGAGGGGGCGGAGCAAGGGCAGGAAGAGGTGGGCTGGGGCAGAGTGGGGGTGGGAAGAAGCATCCGCTGGGCATGCTTTATTGAAACTAACCTGAAAGTGAGGCTTCACTAGAGAGGAAGGGTCCTCAAACATTTAAAGGGACAGGATGTCACACCAAGGTCTCTGTTTTCCAAACCCCAAACCTTGTTCAACACTATTTAATGTTGGAGAGTGACAGGGTCATATTAACACCTTTGACTCTTTGGGCCCTTTATTCCAGCTACATTAATACAACAGGGCTCAGGCATACACTTTTATCAAGTACTTGTGGCACCTTAGAGACTAAGGTGCCACAAGTACTCCTTTTCTTTTTGCGAATACAGACTAACACGACTGCTACTCTGAAACTTTTATCAAGAACTTTAATCCACTCCTCTGTCCAGCAGTCCTGGTTTCTCCTATCAAGAGTCACCTGCTAACATTGCTCCCTCTCTGACTGAACTCTGTATTCTTCAGCCACCCAGAAGCTTCCCCTCCGCACAGGTAGTAGACACTTTCAGTGAACACATCAGTTTTGGAACTGTATGGATCAAGCCCTTCCAAACTTCATTTATTTCAACTCACAGTTTATGGTTCTTCCAACTCCTGGCTATATTAAATATTGCAGTGTAATGATACCCTGAATTGAGGGACCTTTATCCTCTTCCTTATTCTTCATTCCCAGCTCTACTGGTAATGGTTAGTGGTGGGAGCTGGAGTGCCTTTTATCTGATCAGGGTGTATTACCATCACAAAGATGAGCATTCTCCCTAAGGCCTCCTTTCTCAAACAGTGCAGAACTCTGCATAGCTACCCCACTGAAAGGGAAGATCCCTTTAGGACAGACAACTTTTGAGGGGACGGTAGAACAGTAAGCTTGGCTTTCTAAGTGCTTAGTTGTATAATTTAGCAGCTCTGGGATGAAAAGTACGTGATTTGGTCAACACTGGCATAGTGAGGTGGGGTTGACTGAGTGCAGTCAGGGGTACAGATTGTTGTCTGTAGCAAAATGTGTTCAGCATGTGCTATGTTGCAGCCCAGGTTTGTGAGAGCAGGCAGAGTACAAACCTTTGCTATTGACAAACGCTGCTCACATAACCAGTAATTTCCTCAGGAGAATTTAACTGAAACATCAACTGCTAATCGGAGATATGAAGGAGTTTGTCAGAGCAAATACCTAAATATGAGAGTGCAATTAATTTGGCCTTCCATTTCATAAGCTCCTGTCACCAAATTGAGCGGTGGTGCAGGATTTCTCTCGCTGAATATAACTCTTTGAATTGCTTGTTTAGAGAATTGCCTGTACCCATTCACTATGAAAGCAGGAAGCTACAAACAGGAATGAATAGGGATTTCTGGTTCTGCAATTTCTTATTGTTGTTGCTTTAATTTCCATTGCTGAGAATGCCCCTAGAGATTAGGAGGAAGCGTGCTTTAGTAGTACTGCCAGCCAGCCAAAATAACATTTAGCCCCTGGGGCTCTAGTCACTCCTTGGGTTCCACCGAGTAAGTTGTGTTATGTGCCCCTGTTGGCAGAAAATCTGGGACTAGTGCAAGTCACACACAACCCCCTCTGCTGAGAGACCAGGAGCCAGTTAGTGTCACCCAGAAAATGAGAGGGCAGCTGGAGAGGTAGTATGGATGAGGGCATCCAAAAAATGCACTGATTCAGCACATCCTCTGATCAAGCTTTGAAGATGAGTCTCCAATAGAACCCAAGCCATGAATTAAAGCTGCTCACCCTCTGTGGAGCTCCCTGGGGATTGCACTGGTACAAAACTTGTCTGCCCTTCCTTGAATGCCTCTGCAACGTCCCACCTGTGAGGTTTGTTACATGCTACTGACGAGCAGCCACTCGCATATTAAAAGGACATTTGATGATTGTATTGCTCTCCAAATGCATAACCACATTGTGCTCCCTCTCTGCACTTACCATCACTGCTGACCTCTTCCTCAGCATGTATGCGCCACTCCACATCCTCTGACTCCAGCAAGTCTCCTTGTGATATCTCTATGATCTGCAGTTTCCGCAGACTCACCAGGTCTATCTCTCTTAACCCAGTTTCCAGTTGTTTCACCATGTCCTTGCCTGGCTGACTAGTCAAAACTGTAATCTGAAACAGAAGGCACAGATCTAATGCAGTAGCTACCTCCGACTGCCAGAGATATCATGCCCAGATGCTGTTTTAGCAGAATACAGTAACTAGGGAAGCCCCTCTAGAACACCCCCGCCCTCCCCATGCAAGAGCAGATGCAGAGGCATTTGGTAAGATTTCATAGAATCATAGAATCATAGAATATCAGGGTTGGAAGGGACCCCAGAAGGTCATCTAGTCCAACCCCCTGCTCAAAGCAGGACCAATTCCCAGTTAAATAATCCCAGCCAGGGCTTTGTCAAGCCTGACCTTAAAAACCTCTAAGGAAGGAGATTCTACCACCTCCCTAGGTAACGCATTCCAGTGTTTCACCACCCTCTTAGTGAAAAAGTTTTTCCTAATATCCAATCTAAACCTCCCCCACTGCAACTTGAGACCATTACTCCTCGTTCTGTCATCTGCTACCATTGAGAACAGTCTAGAGCCATCCTCTTTGGAACCCCCTTTCAGGTAGTTGAAAGCAGCTATCAAATCCCCCCTCATTCTTCTCTTCTGCAGGCTAAACAATCCCAGCTCCCTCAGCCTCTCCTCATAACTCATGTGTTCCAGTCCCCTAATCATTTTTGTTGCCCTTCGCTGGACTCTTTCCAATTTATCCACATCCTTCTTGAAGTGTGGGGCCCAAAACTGGACACAGTACTCCAGATGAGGCCTCACCAATGTCGAATAGAGGGGAACGATCACGTCCCTCGATCTGCTCGCTATGCCCCTACTTATACATCCCAAAATGCCATTGGCCTTCTTGGCAACAAGGGCACACTGCTGACTCATATCCAGCTTCTCGTCCACTGTCACCCCTAGGTCCTTTTCCGCAGAACTGCTGCCTAGCCATTCGGTCCCTAGTCTGTAGCTGTGCATTGGGTTCTTCCGTCCTAAGTGCCGGACCCTGCACTTATCCTTATTGAACCTCATCAGATTCCTTTTGGCCCAATCTTCCAATTGGTCTAGGTCCTTCTGTATCCTATCCCTCCCCTCCAGCGTATCTACCACTCCTCCCAGTTTAGTATCATCCGCAAATTTGCTGAGAGTGCAATCCACACCATCCTCCAGATCATTTATGAAGATATTGAATAAAACCGGCCCCAGGACCGACCCTTGGGGCACTCCACTTGATACCGGCTGCCAACTAGACATGGAGCCATTGATCACTACCCGTTGAGCCCGACAATCTAGCCAGCTTTCTACCCACCTTATAGTGCATTCATCCAGCCCATACTTCCTTAACTTGCTGACAAGAATACTATGGGAGACCGTGTCAAAAGCTTTGCTAAAGTCAAGAAACAATACATCCACTGCTTTCCCTTCATCCACAGAACCAGTAATCTCATCATAAAAGGCGATTAGATTAGTCAGGCATGACCTTCCCTTGGTGAATCCATGCTGGCTGTTCCTGATCACTTTCCTCTCATGCAAGTGCTTCAGGATTGATTCTTTGAGGACCTGCTCCATGATTTTTCCAGGGACTGAGGTGAGGCTGACTGGCCTGTAGTTCCCAGGATCTTCCTTCTTCCCTTTTTTAAAGATTGGCACTACATTAGCCTTTTTCCAGTCATCCGGGACTTCCCCGGTTCGCCACGAGTTTTCAAAGATAATGGCCAGTGGCTCTGCAATCACAGCCGCCAATTCCTTCAGCACTCTCGGATGCAACTCGTCCGGCCCCATGGACTTGTGCACGTCCAGCTTTTCTAAATAGTCCCTAACCGCCTCTATCTCCACAGAGGGCTGGCCATCTCTTCCGCATTTTGTGATGCCCAGCGCAGCAGTCTGAGAGCTGACCTTGTTAGTGAAAACAGAGGCAAAAAAAGCATTGAGTACATTAGCTTTTTCCACATCCTCTGTCACTAGGTTGCCTCCCTCATTCAGTAAGGGGCCCACACATTCCTTGGCTTTCTTCTTGTTGCCAACATACCTGAAGAAACCCTTCTTGTTACTCTTGACATCTCTGGCTAGCTGCAGCTCCAGGTGCGATTTGGCCCTCCTGATAACATTCCTACATGCCCGAGCAATATTTTTATACTCTTCCCTGGTCATATGTCCAACCTTCCACTTCTTGTAAGCTTCTTTTTTATGTTTAAGATCCGCTAGGATTTCACCATTAAGCCAAGCTGGTCGCCTGCCATATTTACTATTCTTTCGACTCATCGGGATGGTTTGTCCCTGTAACCTCAACAGGGATTCCTTGAAATACAGCCAGCTCTCCTGGACTCCTTTCCCCTTCAAGTTAGTCCCCCAGGGGATCCTGGCCATCCGTTCCCTGAGGGAGTCGAAGTCTGCTTTCCTGAAGTCCAGGGTCCTTATCCTGCTGCTTACCTTTCTTCCCTGCGTCAGGATCCTGAACTCAACCAACTCATGGTCACTGCCTCCCAGATTCCCATCCACTTTTGCTTCCCCCACTAATTCTACCCGGTTTGTTTGGTAAACCAAACAAATGTAAACCAACCTGAACTGGATTTGGGAATTGTAATTTTATTATTATTGCCACCATGCGTGCAGGGAGCCCAAAGAGGCCCATGTGACACCATGGCAAGGTGTGGTGCAGGGATCACTATAATTAAGTGCTGATGTAACCTTGTTTTGCAAAATGGCACTGTTGCCAATTCTTGTGCTTTGATTGTGAGTCGGTGGGAGTTGGTGTATTTCCTAAACATCAACTCCTGAAGTCACGTGATTACATAAACATCTCTGCTTTCACTTAAAAAAAATCTAGTACTCCTGGTTGCGGAGAAAAGCTTGAAAATGTTATGTGAGTGTACCCGGAAAGGTCAAAAATACAGAAGATATACGGAAAGAGCTCAATAATTATTACTTTAAAAGGATTTTTAAGGCAATCTCAGTTTTTGTGGAGCCTGACTCATGATTTTGGAACAGCTGGAATTGTCAGTACTAAAATGGTTTCTATATTAAGTTACTGTCCCTTTGTGATGGGGTATGCAAACCCCAAACTGGGGCCAGACAAGGTTGAAGGACAGTACTGGGCTTAGGGAACCCTGCCAAGCATGCTTTAGCTGGAGACAGGGTTGAAAAGGGAGCAGCCTAGCTCAGAGGGGAGGCTGGGAAGAGGACAGACCTACCCTGAAGGCTCCTGACAAAAGGTCTGGAGAAGTCTCCTTGAAGGAACAGGACTCTATGCTGAGCTGGGTTGGGGCTGATGGTTTGGTTTCTTTTGTCTCATCTGGGACCAGAGGCTGAGGGAGGGAAGGAAGTAGTGGTAGGAAGTGATCCAGGTAGGGTGACTCAAAGGGCCCCTTCAGAGCCCAAATGCTGCTGATCCTTATAGGGCCCTGGGTTGGAGCCTGGTGGAGTGGGTGAGCCTGGGCTTCCCTACCACCACTGGGTGGGCACTAATCACTAGGCTGCCTAGCCCACCAAGGACCCTCTTACACCCTTTAAGTGGAGCTGCTTCCTAGGAGTGGGAAGGAGTTCAGAGACATTCCATGGCATTTAGGGGCAGCACGTCAACTGGCAGCAAGGAGCAGTTGCCAGGAGCTCTTGGGAAAGAGCTGAGTTGATTTACCCCGCTGCCCTTTGTTCCAGCTGCTGCTGCCACTTCCCAGAGGAAACAGATGGATAAAGGCCAGTGCTGTGCTGCCAGAACATGAGCAAAGGGCTCCTCAAATGCTTTCTGGCAGGGGGCTGTGCAGGAAGCAGCTCCCCACTGGTGGGTGGAGCATGTCCAGTTGGTGACTCGGTCCTGTGATGGGGTGTCCACCCCACACTCCCTCTGAAGGGGTTAATGGCAGCCAGGTGGGCCAATTAATCTATTAGGCTGAGAGGAAAGCCCTAACTAGGAGAAGCTCACCTGTGTGAGAACAGGCAGGGCTTCTATAAAGCCACAGAGCTGATAGCAGAAAAGGGGCTATAGAGAAGGAGTCTGCTTTCGCTCCCTGGGAGAAGGGAGCTGTGTTTGGGGTTTTCCCTGGGAAGAGGGAGTAGAGAGGCTGAAAAACCCTAGATAAGAGGTGGTGCCAGGGTAGGAAGCAGCCCAGCAGCTAGGTTGGAGACTGAACAGATCTTGGCTGCATGTTGTAGGGTCCCTGGGCTGGAACCCAGGAACAAACCATCCCAATGTGCAGAAAGAACAGTAAATATGGCAGGCAACCAGCTTGGCTTAACAGAGAAATCTTCAGTGAGCTTAAACCCAAAAAGGAGGCTTACAAGAAGTGGAAACTTGGACAGATGACTAGAGAGGAGTATAAAAATATTGCTTGAGCATGCAGGGGTGTAATCAGGAAGGCCAAAGCACAATTGGAGTTGCAGCTAGCAAGGCATGTGAAGGGTAACAAGAAGGGTTTCTACAGGTATGTTGGCAACAAGAAAAAGGTCAGGGAAAGTGTGAGACCCTTACTGAATGGGGGAGGCACTAGTGACACTGGGTAGCAAAGTATGGGGAGGAGGTAAGCCACCTTCAGTAGTGAAAGAACAGATTAAGGACTATTTAGAAAATCTGGACATGCACAAGTATTGGGTCTGGATCTAATGCATTCAAGGTTGCTGAGGAAGTTGGCTGATGTGACTGAAGAGCCATTGGCCATTATCTTTGAAAACTCGTGGCGATTGGAAAAAGGCAAATATAGTGTCCATTTTTAAAAAAGGGAAGAAGGAGAATCCAGGGAACTACAGACTGGTCAGCCTCACCTCAATCCCTGGAAAAATCATGAAGCTGGTCCTAAAGGAATCCATTTTGAAGCACTTGGAGGAGAAGAAGGTGATCAGGAACAGTCAACATGGATTCACCCAGGGCAAGTCATGCCTGACCAACCTGATTGCCTTCTATGACGAGATAACTGGCTCTGTGGATGAGGGGAAAGTGGTGGATGTGATATATCTTGACTTTAGCAAAACTTTTGATACAGTCTCCCACAGTATTCTTGCCAGCATGTTAAAAAAAGTATGGATTGGCTGAATGGACTTTAGGTGGAGAGAAAGCTGGCTAGATCGTCGGGCTCGGCGGGTAGTGTTCAATAGCTCGATGTCTAGTTGGCAGCCGGTATCAAACAGAGTGCCCCAGGGTTGATCCTGGGGCTGGTTTTGTTCAACATCTTCATTAATGATCTTGATGATGGGATGGATTGCACCCTCAGCAAGTTCACAGATGACACTAAGCTGGGGGAAGAGGTAGATATGCTGGAGGGTAGGGATAGGATCCAGAGTGACCTAGACAAAGTGGAGGATTGGGCCAAAAGAAATCTGATGAGGGTCAACAAGGACAAGTGCAGAGTCCTGCACTTAGGAAGGAAGAATCCCATGCACGGCTACAGGCTGGGGACTGACTGGCTAAACGGCAGTTCTGCAGAAAAGGACCTGGGGATTACAGTGAATGAGAAGCTGGATATGAGTCAACAGTGTGCCCTTGTTGCCAAGAAGACTAACAGCATATTGGGCTACATTAGTAGGAGCATTGCCAGCAGATCGAGGGAAGTGATTATTCCCCTCTGTTCAGCACTGAGGCCACATCTGCAGTATTGCATCCAGTTTTGGGCCCTCCACTACAGAAGGGATGTGGACAAATTGGAGAGAATTTTTGTTGCCCTCTGCTGGACTATTAGGGGGCTGGGGCACATGACTTACGAGAAGAGGCTGAGGGAACTGGGCTTATTTAGTATGCAGAAGAGTGAGGAGGGATTTGATAGCAGCCTTCAACTACCTGAAGGGGGTTCCAAAGAGGATAGAGGTAGGCTGTTCTCAGTGGTGGCAGATGACCGAACAAGGAGCAATGGTTTCAAATTGTAGTGGGGGAGGTCTAGGTTGGCTATTAGGAAAAACTATTTCACTAGGAGGGTGGTTGAAGCACTGGAGGTGGTGGACTCTCCAGCCTTAGAGGTTTTTAAGGCCTGGCTTGACAAAGCCATGGCTGGGATGATTTAGTTGAGGTTGGTCCTGCTTTGAGCAAGGGTTTGGACTAGATGACCTCCTGAGGTCTCTTCCAACCTTAATCTTCTATGATTCTATGAACCCGCAGTAGAGGGTGGGCCTGGGTTCCCGCATCAGCTACTGAAGGGGTGGTACTTGAGGCAGTGAATGGCAAGACTGCTGAAGGAAAGACTTTGATATACCCTGGAAGAGGGGAACACTGAGTGACCTGGCCAGAAGGCTGAGTCATGAAGAGAATGCTGTGGGCTCTCGGATTAGAGAGGAGATGCAGATCTGCGACGGAGAAGGTATAATGGCATGCACCCATGGGAAGGGGTGTTGGCCTTGACAGCTAATCCTTATAGTGAGCAAGAGGAGGCTCTAGCCACGTGGTGAGTGGTGGACCCCATCACAAGTCCCTTTTGGTTCTCAAGTGGGCAGGCCTCCCCTAGCAAATAGTAATTCTCTCCCTTCCCCCTCCCCTTTCAAAGGATTATGGATATATCTGGATGGACTTTTATGAGGATACAAAGTCCATCCCTCTGGCCCCAGTCCTATCTCACTATTTGAGATCCATGCTCCAACCCATGGAGCCGCTAGAGCTTTTCCAGTAGAAAATTTTGTTGCCATTGGCAAAACTACCTGTTTTTCACTAGCCTGGTTCTTGGAAACAGATTAATTGTTTTTGTTCTAATGTTTAAAAAAAACAACAACCCCAGGCAGAGCTGAAACTTAGTCTATTTCAGCCCAAACAGTTAGTTTGCCAAACTGAGAAAAAATTAAAAGTTAGGTTATAATGGAAGGAATATATGCAACTATAACCCACACACTTCCTGAGCGGCAGCCAGTACATCCCTTGGCCTGTGCTGCTTCCAGCAGCTCCCATTGGCCTGGAGCAGCGAACCACAGCCAGTGGGAGCTGCGATCTGCCGAACCTGCGGATGCGGCAGGTAAACAAACAGGCCAGGCCCGCCAGAGGCTTTTCCCGCACAAGTGGCGAAACAAGTTTGGGAACCACTGCAGTAAGAGGCTCCTGCATTTAGTTTCTGAGGTTCAATCCCACGCGCTGACAACCGGAGTTTGTTGGCGTTGCCTATCTGAAGGTTGTGTATCACTTCTATTGACGTCTAAAAATACAAGCTTAACTTTTCATGTGAATAATGATTTTTTGGGTGTTAACTTGAGATACCTTAAAAATAGAGGGCTCTTTAATCTAGAAGAAAAAGGCAGTACAAGATCAAATCCCTAGAAGCTGAAGCTAGGAAAATTCAGAGTAGAAATAAAGTTAAATTGAACAGTGAGGGGAATTAACTATTAGAACAATTTGTGTTGGGGTCTGGTGGATTCCTCATCACATGAGGTGTTTAAACCAACCCTGGATATCTTTCTAAATGTGGGTTTGAAGCAGGAATCACTTGATGAAATCAAGTCCATGGTCTGTTATGCAGGAAGTCAGACAAGAGATCCCTTCTGGTTTTATAATCTCTGAATTTATGAAAAAGAACCTGATTTTCAGAAGTACTGAGCACCTGCCCTCTGAAAATTAGGTCTTTTTAGGATGTCTCAAGTTGGGTATTCAAAAACTGAGACAGTCAATAATTACTTTTGAAAACTTAGGCCACTGTCTTTTTACAGTCATACACATGGATAGCTTTTTGTACTATGGTGTATACCAGAAAAACAGAAACCAGACATCCTCTGTGAAAATTGCACAGTAATGTGTGCTTGCACAACACACTGTGGACTAATTTTAACAAACCAGAGGAACAGGGAAAATCTAGTGGAATATATGCCACCTACAGCTGTAGATCATTTAATATTGTAGTTAACTGTCCCATTCCTTCAGCTGCAGCAATGGAAGATTGTGCTGTGCATGTATTTGCAGTTAAATTAATTAGAGAAGGTAATTGAGTCATTCCCTGAATTACACCTACTCTATATTGCCCTCCAACACTGAAATAAACACCCCAAATCAGAATCACAATGAGCAGAAATTAAAACCCATCACTTATTTCCCCCCCCCCCACAAATCCCCCTATCCTCTCATCACCAAATGGGTGAGGGTGGGAAAGTAGGAGGGGGAAGAAAGTAAAATTATGTAAGAATGAAAAACAACCTATGCATCTGCATCCAAGGATAGAAAAAATGTATCTTTTATGGCATTATTAGAGAAATCATATTTACAATGCCATTATATAAATCAATGGGATAGCTTCTCCTTGGATCACGTGTTCAGTTCTGGTGACTGCATCTCAAAAATAATGTAACAGAAATAGAAGGGATTCAGAGATGGGAATTACATTTAGATGCTTCAACAATCTTCCATATAGTGAGAGAGTGAAAAGACTGGAGCTGTTTACTTTAGGGAGGCAATGAATAAGAGGGGACACAATAGATGCCAAATGGTAGAGGATCTGTGTTTGGGTGCATGGGACAAGGAGTCCTACGGAAGTCTCAAGCTGCTGCTGAGAGCATGAAATACTGACTATAAAGTTTTCTGTGTTTTCCAAATACTGATCCTATTTGCTTTTTGTACTGAAAATTGATTTAAAGATTGTGCTAAAATAATGATCTTTTTGTAGGCTTTTCCAGTTCTTTGCTACTGTGCCAACTAATCCCACAATAAAATGCTTTTCCATTTGAATTGGTGTTTTAATGAACTGTGGACATACTTTAAGCCACAACTAGGATCTTTGCACAAATGTCCTATTGATGCAAGTGGAAATTCCATCCAGGGAATATAGGCAGAACATGACCCTAGAATGTAAGGGTAGGCTGGCAATGAAGTCATATCAAAGAGTATCTTGTTTGCAGCTACACATAATGCGTTTCACTATGATTTCATAAGAAATAAAATCAACTTTAAATAATATCCAGACTTGGATGCCTGGAGATTAACAGTGTACAAAATGGGACGTTAAAATAATCAGCTAATGCTTGTCATCAAGTTGACTTCCCTCTCACAGCTAGGGCCGTATTCCATGAGCGTATTGAATCTGTATGTGGCATGAGATCTTGGGCATCCTGCAGAGCAAGCTATGGGATTCCTCTTTTTTGGAATTGTTTTATGCTACTTACTTCCTCCCATGATGCTTAGATACCACAGTGACTGACACCTGAAATAGACAGACAGACTGCTCTTGATGGTTATTACTATCTCCCCAGCACCCAACTTGCCTCAACAGAACTGTTCACTGAGCCTCCTGCTAGCATATGTCTGGTGTACTGTTTAAACTGCTGGAGCCCATCCTGCACAGCCTGCATCACTCTGTCTCCCTTTTGTTGGAAAGAGCCTTCTCTTGGTAAGGAGCGAAGTTCTGAAATGCAGGTCTGAAGCCGAGAAAAGCTCCCTTTTACTTGCTGCAAAACAGCATTCAATGAAATTAAAGAGAAGACATTTAAAATGCAATAATAATTATTTTTTACACAATGCAGTTTGGTTGTAGAACACATTGCCCCAAGGTTACAGGGTTTAAAAAGGATTGGACAGTGATACGGATCACAAGACTATCCAAAGTTGTTATTGTAAAGATTTTCAAAAGTGGTGTAGCCTGGGGATAGGTAGAGTTTTGGGAGGACTATAAACCCTCTTGCTTCAGGACATGAGTCAATTAGGGGCTGGGAGGAAGTTTTTTTTGTTTTGTTTTTTCCTCTGTGGGCAGGTTATCCCATGGCTAACTGACTCCTGTGGAATTTCCTGAGCCTTCCTTGGAGGCAGCTGGTAGTGGCTATTGTTGCAAACAGGATAGTGGACTAGATAGACCACTTGTCTAAATCAGTCTGTCAATCCATATAGCTCCAGAGGCACAAATCACTACCGCAGCTGCATCCCACTACAACTGCTTGTGTTTTGTCTCACGTACGGATGTGTAGCAGGGCAGTTACCTGCTCTGGTGGAAAAAGCTAGGCTGATTAGGGAAGCAGCCACACCTGGGACCATGCCCAATCAGGCCGCAGCTGGCCCTATAAAAGGGCTGTGAGCCAGGACCTGAGTCAGTCTCTGTCCAGCCTTAGAGGGATGGGGATGCCTGGGGGAAAAGGGGGTACCTGATGCAGAGCAGAGCAGAGCAGGGAAAAGACAAGACAAGAGGAGCTGGGGAGCTCTGGCCTCGGGTAATGCCAAAGCAGGTACTGGGGCTATAGAGGTATATCCTGAGGATAGGTAGAGGCAGCTGGTCCAACCCATTTGCCAATGATGAGTGGCCATTTCAGACTGCAGTTTGCCCCAGTGAGAAGGGGGCTAGATGATGACTGGCAGTAGCCACTGAGGCAAGGTGGGCTTAGGGGGAGGGTGTTCCCCTGAGAGGGGAGACCCAGAGTGTGGGGGTACTGCTGTGACAGAACTCTGAAGTAAAGGGCACTGGGGTCCGGGAGGGACACAGGGGGCCTGAGGCAGGTGAGACACTGGCCAGGCAGAAGGCGCTCTGGGGCTGGAAAAAAGCTAATTCCCACATGACCAGCAGGAGGCACCAAACTGGTGAGTGCGCGATCTTGCTACAGGGCGATATATAAAGGATATGATGCTTTATATGTTTCACAGCCTTCCCCAGCCTATTATATACATACTGCCCATGATCAAGGTTATCTAACACATGAACCCAATCGTGACTTTTCCCTAATGTAGACAGAGGCTAAAAACTTTTGCCTTGATATAGCTGGTTGAAGTGAATCCTAGTAGGGAGTCCTAGAGTTTGTGGAATGTCTAGAGTAGCATTTACAAATAAGTCAATTAAACTACAATAAGAACAAAGTCTCTACTGTAGACATACCCAGTGAGTGAATTGTAGTAAAATCTGGCCCATAGTATGTCTAAATTGCTGCTAAATGTACATTGAGGGGGCCAGCAAAAGTTATTTACATCAGTTTAAACTCCTAGACTAACTTTTGAATTTGGCCTTCAGTCTCCATTAGCCCACGGAACCAAATTGTGATCTGTTTTGGAAGCCACTGTGGAGTCGGGCACAATCATAGGACTGGAAGGGACCTCGAGAGGTCATCTAGTCCAGTCCCCTGCACTGATGGCAGGACTGAGTATTATCTAAACCAATAACAAAGTGCTTCTCCAGTTTTCTGCAGCTAAAGACTATTAACATTAAATGTAGAGCTAGCTTCTGATGCTACTCAATGTGAATAATGGTACTCACTACTCAGTCTGGGGAGTCTCCACTAATGTCAGCGTGATGCTGCTCAGTATCGGTAAACGTCAGTCTCTGGACCTAAATAACACTTCACGTTTTGGCAGAAAAAATTCCTCCTGCACAGACCAAGTGGGTTTTTACTAAATCGCACATTTAAGAGGGAGATCCAGGAATTTGGAGAGTCCCAGTAAGCCTCTGCAGGCCCCAGTTTGAGGAAACTCAGTTAATTTTTTTTTTTTTAAAAAAACCAGGTCCAAACTTTATGTGCTCACTCCAAAGACCTTCTCTTGTAAAGTAAATTATGTTAAACTGCAATTAATTTGCTAGGGGCTTTAATCTGCAACGTTGTGCAGCTTTGGGTTAGTGGGCCCAGATTAGTGAATACCTAGAACAAACACTGGATTAGTTCTTAACCCCAAAGCTCCAAATCAAACACAATACCATTGTATTTGTCCCCAATCTCCTTTTGGTCTTATTGGGAGACTTGAGTCATAGAATCATAGAATATCAGGGTTGGAAGGGACCTCAGGAGGTCATCTAGTCCAACCCCCTGCTCAAAAGCAGGAGCCATACCCAATTAAATCATCCCAGCCAGGGCTTTGTCAAGCCTGACCTTAAAAACCTCTGAGGAAGGAGATTCCACCACCTCCCTAGGCAACGCATTCCAGTGTTTCACCACCCTCCTAGTGAAAAAGTTTTTCCTAATATCCAACCTAAACCTCCCCCACTGCAACTTGAGACCATTACTCCTTGTCCTGTCCTCTTCTACCACTGAGAATAGTCTAGAACCATCCTCTTTGGAACCACCTCTCAGGTAGTTGAAAGCAGCTATCAAATCCCCCCTCATTCTTCTCTTCTGCAGACTAAACAATCCCAGTTCCCTCAGCCTCTCCTCATAACTCATGTGTTCCAGACCCCTAATCATTTTTGTTGCCCTTCGCTGGACTCTCTTCAATTTATCCACATCCTTCTTGTAGTGTGGGGCCCAAAACTGGATACAGTACTCCAGATGAGGCCTCATCAATGTCGAATAGAGGGGGACGATCACATCCCTCGATCTGCTCGCTATGCCCCTACTTATACATCCCAAAATGCCATTGGCCTTCTTGGCAACAAGGGCACACTGCTGACTCATATCCAGCTTCTCGTCCACTGTCACCCCTAGGTCTTTTTCCGCAGAACTGCTGCCTAGCCATTCGGTCCCTAGTCTGTTGCTGTGCATTGGGTTCTTCCGTCCTAAGTGCAGGACCCTGCACTTATCCTTATTGAACCTCATCAGATTTCTTTTGGCCCAATCCTCCAATTTGTCTAGGTCCCTCTGTAGCCTATCCCTGCCCTCCAGCGTATCTACCACTCCTCCCAGTTTAGTATCATCCGCAAATTTGCTGAGAGTGCAATCCACACCATCCTCCAGATCATTTATGAAGATATTGAACAAAACCGGCCCCAGGACCGACCCCTGGGGCACTCCACTTGACACCGGCTTCCAACTAGACATGGAGCCATTGATCACTACCCGTTGAGCCCGACAATCTAGCCAACTTTCTACCCACCTTATAGTGCATTCATCCAGCCCATACTTCCTTAACTTGCTGACAAGAATACTGTGGGAGACCGTGTCAAAAGCTTTGCTAAAGTCAAGATACAATACATCCATTGCTTTCCCTTCATCCACAGAACCAGTAATCTCATCATAGAAGGCGATTAGATTAGTCAGGCATGACCTTCCCTTGGTGAATCCATGCTGTCTTTGACCTGCTTGGCACAATCATTTTCTAATTGGATTAAAGATGTTTATGTATGCACACTTCCACATTTAGTTTCACAATACCATATTTAAAGAGTACCCTATCCCAACACAGTACTTGTTTTCCTAAATAAAGGAAGCAGGGACAGTGGACGAGAAGCTGGATATGAGTCAGCAGTGTGCCCTTGTTGCCAAGAAGGCCAATGGCATTTTGGGATGTATAAGTAGGGGCATAGCGAGCAGATCGAGGGACGTGATCGTCCCCCTCTATTCGACATTGGTGAGGCCTCATCTGGAGTACTGTGTCCAGTTTTGGGCCCCACACTTCAAGAAGGATGTGGATAAATTGGAGAGAGTCCAGCGAAGGGCAACAAAAATGATTAGGGGACTGGAACACATGAGTTATGAGGAGAGGCTGAGGGAGCTGGGATTGTTTAGCCTGCAGAAGAGAAGAATGAGGGGGGATTTGATAGCTGCTTTCAACTACCTGAAAGGGGGTTCCAAAGAGGATGGCTCTAGACTGTTCTCAATGGTAGCAGATGACAGAACGAGGAGTAATGGTCTCAAGTTGCAGTGGGGGAGGTTTAGATTGGATATTAGGAAAAACTTTTTCACTAAGAGGGTGGTGAAACACTGGAATGCGTTACCTAGGGAGGTGGTAGAATCTCCTTCCTTAGAGGTTTTTAAGGCCAGGCTTGACAAAGCCCTGGCTGGGATGATTTAACTGGGAATTGGTCCTGCTTTGAGCAGGGGGTTGCACTAGATGACCTTCTGGGGTCCCTTCCAACCCTGATATTCTATGATTCTATGATTCAGGGGAGGGGAGGAAAGCTAAATGGGGCAGAGGCAATAAAAAGAACCTGGAAGCTAACTGACTGCAAGTTAGATGGGAAGTTAGAACATAAGAATGGCCATACTGGTTCAGATCAATGGTCCATCTAGCCCACTATCTTGTCTCTAACAGTGGCCGATGTCCGATGCTTCAGAGGGAATGAACAGAACAGGGCAACTTTGAGTGATCCATCCCCTGTTGTCCAGTCTCAGTTTTTGGCAGTTGGAGATTTAAGGATATGGGGTTGTGTCCTTGTCCATCCTGGCTAATAGCCTGTCAAGGTTCCTTCCCCACTCTGAACTCCAGGGTACAGATGTGGGGACCTGTATGAAAACCCCCTAAGCTTATTTTTACCAGCTTAGGTTAAAACTTCCCCAAGGTACAAACTATTTTACCTTTTGCCCTTGAACTTTACTGCTGCCACCACCAAGTGTCTAACAGATATAACAGGGAAAGAGCCCGCTTGGAAATGTCTTTTCCCCCCAAAATCCTCCCCAAACCCTACACCCCCCTTCCTGGGGAAGGCTTGATAAAAATCCTCACCAATTTGCAAAGGTGAAGACAGACCCAAACCCTTGGATCTTAAGAACAATGAAAAAGCAATCAGGTTCTTAAAAGAAGAATTTTAATTGAAAAAAAAAAGTCAGGATGGTAAATACCTTCCAGGGTAATCAGATTCAAAACATAGAGAATCCCTCTAGGCAAAACCTTAAGTTATAAAAAGACACAAACAGGAATATACATTCCATTCAGCACAGCTATTTTATCAGCCATTTAAACAAAACAGAATCTAACGCATATCTAGCTAGATTACTTACTAAGTTCTAAGACTCCATTCCTTTTCTGTTCCCGGCAAAAGCATCACACAGACAGAGAGAGCCTTTGTTCCTCCCCCCGCAGCTTTGAATATATCTTGTCTCCTCATTGGTCATTTTGGTCAGGTGCCAGCGAGGTTATCCTAGCTTCTTTCACCTGTTAAGGGTTTTTCCTCTGGCCAGGAGGGATTTTAAAGGTATTTACCCTTCCCTTTATATTTATGACATAGCCATTAATAGACCTGTCCTCCATGAACTTATCTTATTACTTGTTGAACCCAGTTATACTGTTGGCATTCACAATATCCTCTGGTAATGAGGTCCAGAGAGTGTGTTGTGTGGAAAAAGTACTTCTGTTTGCATTTAAACTGGCTGCCTATTAATTTCATAGGATGACCTCTAGTTAGAATCATAGAATATCAGGGTTGGAAGGGACCTCAGGAGGTCATCTAGTCCAACCCCCTGCTCAAAGCAGGACCAATCCCCAACTAAATCATCCCAGCCAGGGTTTTGTCAAGCCTGACCTTAAAAACTAAGGAAGGAGATTCCACCACCTCCCTAGGTAATGCATTCCAGTGTTTCACCACCCTCCTAGTGAAAAAGTTTCTCCTAATATCCAACTAAACTTCCCCCACTGCAACTTGAGACCATTACTCCTTGTTCTGTCATCTGCTACCATTGAGAACAGTCTAGATCATCCTCTTTGGAACCCCCTTTCAGGTAGTTGAAAGCAGCTATCAAATCCCCCCCCGTTCTTCTCTTCCGCAGACTAAACAATCCCAGTTCCCTCAGCCTCTCCTCATAAGTCATGTGTCCCAGTCCCCTAATCATTTTTGTTGCCCTCCGCTGGACTCTTTCCATTTTTTTCCACATCCTTCTTGTAGTGTGGGGCCCAAAACTGGACACAGTACTCCAGATGAGGCCTCACCAATGTCGAATAGAGGGGAAGCTCTTCTTTTATGTAAGAGAGAAAGTGTTATTTACTGATCATATTTCCTCCCCCCAGTTCATTCTTCTAAAATGAACTGTCCCAGTCTTTTTAATCTCTCCTTACATGGAACTCCTCCATACCCCTAATCAGGTTTGCCCTTCTCTGTACCTTTTCCAATTCTAATATATCTTTTCTGAGATGAGGCAACCAGAACTGCATGCAGTATTCAAGGTGTGGGCATAAAATAGATTTATATAGTGGAATTATATTTTTCTGTTTTATCTATCCATTTCCTAATGATTCCTAACCTTCTGTTAGCTTGTTTTGACTGCTGTTGCAGGTTGAGTGGATATTTTCATGGAGGATAGGTCCATCAGTGTCTATTAGCCAGGATGGGCAGGGATGGTGTTCCTAGCCTCTGTTTGCCAGAAGCTGGGAGTGGGTGATAAGGAATGGATCACTTGATCATTACCTGTTCTGTTCATTCCCTCTGGGGCACCTGGCATTGGCCACTGTTGGAAGACAGGATACTGGGCTAGATGGACCTTGGGTCTGACCTAATATAGTGGGGGTTATGTTTTCCAATGTGCATTACTTTGCACTTATCGACACTGAATTTCATCTGTCATTTTTTTTGTTGCCCAGTCACTCAGAGTAGTGAGATCCCTCTTTAAGTCTTGCATTCAGCTTTGGACTTGACTATCTTGAGTAGTTTTGTATCACCTGGAAATTGTGCCAACTTCTTGTTCTCCCCCTTTCCCAAATCACTGATGAATATGTTGAATAGGACTGGTCCCAGTACAGATGCTTGGAGGACCCCACTATTTATCTCTCTCCATTCTGAAAACTAACCATTTATTCCTGTCCTTTGTTTCCTGTCTTTTAACCAAAAAAAAGTACTTGTGGCACCTTAGACTAACAAATTTATTCGAGCATAAGCTTTCGTGAGCTGTATGCTCAAATAAATTGGTTAGTCGCTAAGGTGCCACAAGTACTCCTTTTCTTTTTGTGGATACAGACTAACACAGCTGCTACTCTGAAACCTGTCTTTTAACCAGTTACTGATCCATGAGAAGACCTTCCCTTTTATCCCATGACTGCTTACTTTGCTTAAGAGACTTTGGTGTGGAACCTTGTCAAAAGCTTTCTGAAAGTCCAAGTATACTATATCCTCTGGATCACCTTTGTCCACATGCTTGTTGACACCCTCAAATAGATTGCTGAGGCATGATTTCCATTTACAAAACCATGCTGGCTCTTCCCTAACATACCATCTTTATCAATCTGTCTGATAATTCTGCTGTTTACTAATAGCTTCAACCAATTTGCCCAGTACTGAAGTCAGCCTTATCAACCTGTAATTGCCAGGATCGACTGTGGAGCCTTCTTAAAAAATGTGCATTACATTAGTTACCCTCCAGTCATCTGGTACAGAAGCTGATTTGAATGATAGGTTACATACAACAGTTCTACAATTTCATATTTGAGTTCCTTAAGAACTGTTGGGTTAATACCATCTGGTTCTGGTGACTTATTACTGTTTGGTTTGTTTGTTTTTTTTTATTCCAAAACCTCCAATTGAAACCTCAATATGGGAGAGTTTCTCAGATTTGCCACATATATATTAAAAAAAAAAAAAAAAGTTTGGATGTGGGGATCTTCTCTCCGATGCAAAAAAAATTCATTTATCTTCTCTGCAACAGCCTTGTCTTCTTTGAGTGCCTTGTTAGATCCTTGATTGTACTGTGACCCCAGGGCTTGTCTGACAAGCTTTCTGCTTCTGATACAAAAAAAACCCAGCATTTTTTAAAAATTTACATTTTAACTAGTTGCTCTTCAAATTGTTTTTTGGCCTGCCTAATTTATACTCTTGAGTTGCCAGCATTTTTTTCTCCTTTCTGTTTTCCTCAGTGGGATTTGACTTCCAATTTTTAAAGGATGCCTCTGTTAAGCTATCATGGCATGTTTTAGTCCTTTCACTGTTGTGGTTTTTTTATAATTTGGGGTATACATTTAGTTTGAGCCTGTATTATGGTGTTTTTAAATAAGTTTCCATGCTGTTTGCAAGTATTTCACCTTCTTGACTGTTCCTTTTAATTTACATTTAAAGAGTTTCCTCACTTCTGTACAGGGCCGTCCCTAGCTATTCAGGGGCCCTACACGGCTGCCACCCCCTCCCCCCCCATGCCGTGTGGGGGGGGGGGGGGCAGGGGGCAGGCCAGGCCTCCAGGGGACAGGAGTAGGCTTGGGTGGGGAGAACTGCCCCCCAGCACTCACCGGTGGTGAGGCTGGGGCCAGGTCACTGCATTTTCCACCACTGGTGAGTGCAGAGCCAACCCTGCTGCAGCCCTCAGGGGAGTCAAGGCTGGGGCAGAGCAGAGGCAGAGGCTTTGGGGAAGGGGTGGAGTGGGGGTGGAGCAAGGGTGGGGACCATGGGGAAGATGCAGGGCAGGGGCTGGAGCAGCCCACAGCTGCGCAGGGCACCAGGAAATTTGGTACAAATTTCCTGGTGCCCTATGCCGCTGCGTACTTTGCATATGGGTAGGGATAGCCCTGCTTTTGTGGTGTTCTCCCTTTGAAGTTAAATGCTACTGTGGTGGGTTTCTCTGGCATTTCCACCACTACAAATATGTTAAATTTAATTTCAGTATGGTAGCTATTACTGAGCAATTCAGCTATAGTCATCTCTTGGACCAGATCCTAGTTTGCTTGTTCTGTTGCTATTTTTCTTTAATTATTATTTTGACTCCTTGCTACTTGCTGCCAGGATAGTCCTCCTCAGGCACTAGGTCTCTAATTACGTTTTGGTTTGTAAAATAACATGATGGGGACAGCACAAGCCAATGGAGCTCATTACCTAAATTGGGGGTGGTGGGTCCGAGACGGGCACATGACTTAGCCAGAGCACAGCAGTGAGGCATGACAGGAAATAAAATGAAAGTCTGTCTTTTCCAGACTAAACAAAACCAATTTTTTTCAATTTTCCCTTATAGGTCATGTTTTCTAGACCTTTAATAATTTTTGTTGCTCTTCTCTGGTCTTTTTCCAATTTGTCCACTTCTTTCCTAAAATGTGGCACCCAGAACTGGACACCATACTCCAGTTGAGGCCTAATCAGCACAGAGTAGAGCAGAAGAATTACTTCTCATGTCTTGCATACAACACTCCTGTTAATACATCCCAGAATGATGTTTGCTCTTTTTGCAACAGTGTCACACTGACTCATATTTAGCTTGTGACCCCCAGATCCCTTTTGGCAGCACTCCTTCCTAGGCAGTCATTTCCCATCTTGTATGTGTACAACTGATTGTTCCTTCCTAAATGGAGCACTTTATTAAATTAAGTCCTTATTGAGTAATCACTGACTGCCCTTCAATTTAGCCACAATTAGTATCTGTATTACAGTAGCACCCTATCAGGATTTTAGCAGTAGTAATGTATATTATGGTAGCATCAAAGGTTGCAGTTGAGATTGGGGTCCCAGTGTGCTGCACAGAAACATGAGAGCACACAGTCTCTGCCCTGAGGAGTTCGTAATATAACTAGACAAGACAGACCAACCATAATAGACAGATGACAGATACGCAAAATGTCAAAGGGTCATGTCTGGTTTTGTTTTACTTTGAGGAAAAATCAGAAGTGAAATTAAACTATCTTACTCGAGCCCTGTCCCAGTGTCTCAGCCAACCTGCCACTGTCATTTCAATGTGCTCTTTTCCCATTCTGCCCATCCAGACAGTTGTGTATTGTTTACCCTCCCTGTTATATAGGTATTGTGTTCTCTCTTCCCTGCATCTCTCTCACATCAGTTGCACCCCAGTACCTCTCTCCTTTGTGCTGTGACAGTGCTGCTGATGGCAGAGACTTTTAAGGTGTCCCTGATCCACTGCTCCTGCCTCTAAAGGTGAGCAGAAGCCCTATGGGCCAACCCAAGAGTAGAAGTTGGTAGCCCTCTGACCATGTGGGCTGGAGCCTGGTGCTTCTGGGGGCCTGGTGCCCCAGAGTCCAAGAGGCAGCATAGCAGAAGGGGATATGAAGAGGAGAGAGTAGTGGCCTCATGGATGAGTTCAGGAAGAGTGTTCCACTTGTAAGAGATGTGTGGGAGAAGAAGCAAAATGGACCATCAAAGCTACTTTATAGACCAAGTAGAGAAACTAAGGGGTGTAGGCAAGGGAGAGGAGCCCTGAAACTTCTTGATGAGATTTAATTCAAAATAGAGTTCATGAGCAGAGAGAGATGAAGACTGTTCCAGATGGCAGAAGCTGCAAAGAAGAAAGTTCTTGTACCAACAGTGGTAAAGTTGGGTGGAGGGGGAGAGAGAGAGAGAGAGAGGGCTAAGAAAAGGTGAGTAAAGGAAGAACAGGACTGTCAAGTAGGCTGGAGCACAGCTATGGAGAGGTTTAAAATGAGGGCAATTTTGAACAGTATTCTGAAATGGATACAAAGATCATAGAATATCAGGGTTGGAAGGGACCTCAGGAGGTCATCTAGTCCAACCCCCTGCTCAAAGCAGGACCAATCCCCAACTAAATCATCCCAGACAGGGCTTTGTCAAGCCTGACCTTAAAAACTTCTAAGGAAGGAGATTCCACCACCTCCCTAGGTAATGCATTCCAGTACTTCACCACCCTCCTAGTGAAAAAGTTTTTCCTAATATCCAACCTAAACCTCCCCCACTGCAACTTGAGACCATTACTCCTCATTCTGTCATCTGCTACCACTGAGAACAGTCTAGATCCATCCTCTTTGGAACCCCCTTTCGGGGACTTGAAAGCAGCTATCCAATCCCCCCGCATTCTTCTCTCCTGCAGACTAAACAATCCCAGTTCCCTCAGCCTCTCATAAGTCCTGTGTTTCAGTTCCATAACCATTTTTTGTTTCCCTCCGCTAGACTCTTTCCAATTTTTATCATTTCCTTCTTGTAGTGTGGGGCCCCAAACTGGACACAGTACTCCAGATGAGGCCTCACCAATGTCGAGTAGAGGGGAATGATCACGTCCCTCGCTCTGCTGGCAATGCCCCTAATTATACAGCCCAAAATGCCATTAGCCTTCTTGGCAACAAGGGCACATTGACTCATATCCAGGTTCTCGTCTGCTGTAACCCCTAGGTCCTTTTCTGCAGAACTGCTGCCTAGCCACTCGGTCCCTAGTCTGAAGTTGTGCATGGGATTCTTCCATCCTAAGTGCAGGACTCTGCACTTGTCCGCGTTGAACCTCATCAGATTGCTTTTGGCCCAAACCTCTAATTTGTCTGGGGCCCTCTGTATCCTATCCTTACCCTCCAGCATATCTTCCAGTGGAGGTCTTTGGGGTGTAATGGGAAAGACTGACAGTGATATTCAGAACATGCTGCAATCTGGGGAGCTGCTGGTCAAAAAGGCTAATGCAATTCTTGCATGTATAAACGGGCATAGTGAGTAGGAAGGTAATTTTTCTTTTGTATACAGCACTAGTGAGACCAATCCTGGAACATGGTATCCAGTTCTGGTGTGAACATTTTAAAGAGCTTGTTGAAAAATTGGAGAGGATGTAGAGAAGAGCAACAAATTATTTTAGAGCTAAAAAAAATGCTTCAGTGAAAGAACTCAATATGTTTAGCTTATCAAAAAGACAATTGTGAGGTGACTTGATTACAGCATATACATATTGTCATGAGACAATATCAGGCACTAAAGGTCTCTTTTTAATTTTAACAGAGGCATCATAAGAACCAATGGCTAGAAGTTAAAGCCAGATAAACATTTGTGGCTTATTTCTAATTTGAATTTAACAGTGAAGGTGATTAACCATAGGAACAAACTACCAAGAGAAGTCATGGATTCTTTATCTCTAAGTCTTTGAGTCAAGAGTGGATGCATTTCTGGCTTGTGTACTTTAGTCAAACACAAATTATGGGTCTCAATACAGAGGTAACTGGGTGAAGTGTTACTGTCTGATATACAAGAGGTCAAACTAGATGATCAAATGTTCCACTCTCTCTTTAAAGTCTGCATAGGCCATAGATGAAGAGTTGCTATATAGTCAAAGTGAGAGCAGTTGGAGGAAGATCTTAACACAGGTAAGGATTCATATGATGGATGGCTGGAAGAAAGGGGTGGCCAGAGCATTGCTGCACTTAGTGGTCAGCTTGGGCCTAATTTTAAAGGGGGACCTAAACCCAGCCTGAGAGCAAACTGACCAGAATTCTGTCCAAACCCACAAGGGTTAAGTAGTTTTCAGACCCAACCTAAACTTGATCCTTCCCCCTGAACCTGTTTCAGTGCTGCTGCCTCATTCTTGAGGTTTGGCCTGGTGGGAGCTTCCCACTCCCTATACCCCATGGCTGTGATCCATCTCTGGACACCTCCTGCCCATGGGGTTTGTGCCAGCATGGCTGCATAATCACTCTGGGCTGCTGTAGCCTTGCTGTACTGTGTGCGCTGTGGAGTGAGAGCTGCTGTGATGAGTCTGCACACTCACTATGCTGTGCACACACAGAATGCAGTGAGGTGGCAGCATCCAGTGGGAGCAAGGCACATAGCTACTACTTTGTTGGCCCCACAGGTAGAAGGAGGTGATGAGGGCCTACCTGACCCTGAAAGACTCAAGTTGTTTACTGACCTGACCTGAACCAGACCCCTGTAGTTGGGGCCCTTTGGGTTGCAAGGCTCTACAGGTGATCCCTGGCAGATTAGCTGTGGGAGCACTGTTAGCTGGCACAGTTTAGAGCAGTGCTAAGGCTGACTTGGTCCTCTACGGAGCAAATTAAAGCAAATTCCCTAGCCCAATAGGCTTGCCATCAAACTTTGGATGTGATGCACAGAGTAGGATTACTCAACCGTCAGCAGGAGACGGGAATAAGGATTACAGTAGTAAAATTACATGAGGACTCGGTTATGGCATATGCACATCTCAGGGGTTCCAAGCCACTTTGCTGCCTTCTCCCAAATTCCCTCCAGATTCACTTCTTCCATGAAACCCATAAAAAGTGATTGAGTATGATTTTTTTTTTTTACATATAATAACTTTGTAGGCTGGGTCTGAATGAGCCCTCCCCAACATCTAGTGATAAGCTGGGGAAAAAAGACTTAAGAACCAGACCATATTTGCACAAACACACCTCCTCTACCTAGGTATTCAGCAGACAGAACTGTGTTGCCAAAGTGATGGATATTGGCCGGTGGTGGGTTACAAATCACATTAGTATTCAATGGAGGAGTAATGAAATGTTATCCTTATTGTACTAGTAAAGGGCAGCAGAACCGGGCTTAGTCTGTCCTGATAGAGGGGACAACCTTAATTTACTAAACAAGGAAGAGAGGCCAAATCCCAGTGGAAAAAGGAGAGAAGTAGGGACAGGTATTTGTACGTGGTGGTGTATGCTCTAAGAGTCCTAGACACTATTTAACTCTCCCCCGCTCCACTGTTTAAAGGCAGAGCTGATTAGAATCAATTGAGTCATTTGTTTTCTCAGGTCATCGCTGGAGCTGAAATCACCAATAACCAGGTCTAAGTGCTAAGCCTAGTGTGGGGCGGTGTTTCAGTGCTACCTCACTGCAGTCTTTAACCCCGCTCTCAGTGATTTCAGCAATTGGTGAAGGGGTGCGACCTAAAGAGGTGGCAGAGAGACAGATGGTGGCAGAGAGAGTGATTGGTACTGTGGCCAGTGGCCACGGAGCGAACAATGGTGCAGCAACAATGAAGAGTGAAAGGCTGCAACTGTGGCACTGCTCAACACCTTCCCCCCACCCCCCAGTCCCTCTAGGGTGGGAGGTGAACTCCCATGAACATGCCCCTGAATTCTGGGCCTTCACTGACCAAGGACAGCAACTGGGAGTGGGGTGCAGTAGAGGGGAACATTTGTTTGTTAGGCTCACACCCCAAGGTGAGAAGCTAAGACTACTGCCCAACGTATTTTGGTGTGGGTGTTTGCCTTATGACTGCATGGGGTTTTTTGTAATGTGGTTGTGGTGGTTTCCCAAACTAATACTTGGTTCCCTTTCCCTTTTAATAAAACTTCTCTTTTGTTATAGACAAACTCAGTTCCCGTGAGAGGGGAAGCATTCTCTCTTAGAGGCGCTGGGGTGGTGTGAACTTTTCCCAGATTACTGGGCCAGCTCAGTCTAGTAGAGGAGTCCTAGATATTGAACCCACCCCTTGCTGCAGCCAACTTCATCTGGCAACTATGCCCTGTCCTTTCAAATCCCTCCTTTAAGATCCATTTAAGATGAAACCCATAAAAAGTGATTCAGAGGATGATTAACTTCTTTACATATACCTTCTAATTAATCATAATTGTTTATGCTAAATTGAATGTATCCATTACAGCCTTTAAAATCCTAAGTCTATAAATCCCTTGTTTCATACTCACCACAAAGGGAAGGAGGCACTCGTGCTGGTTCTGCACCACATATAGGCTCAGCAATGGGATGCGACAGGGACCTGCCAAACTACATGCTAGACAGAAGAAGTTTTCCAGGGCTTCACAAAGTTTAGAACATGTGTTGGCCCAAAAGGGTGGCTTGACATCCACAATGAGGATCTCTGGGAGCTGCCATGAGTGTGCAGTGGCATAAGCTTTACCAACAGTGAATCCTCTCCTTGTTTCTGAAAGTGTTTTTCTGGAATTCATGGCATCTGAACAGGAAACAGCACACCAGCTGTCCAATCACCCATCTGCCTCTGAGAAGGGAAAAACAGAATGTCATCCTGAGATATGGTGCTAAATCCAGCCTGAACTCAGCCTATGGTATAGCAGGGCAATCATATCTGTGCATCTAGAGAGGTATGAAAATAAAATGATTTAGCCTAAAAAATGCAGCTAATCCTTCTGGGGAACTACAGCCTGACCCCTAGCTCCTTAATGGGAGGGAGTAGCCTGGGAAGTAAGAAGTAGCAGCAAGTGAGACCCGAGTTTAAAATATGATACAGCGACAACAAGACATTGCAAGTTGGGACTGCATATGTCTAAGCCTTTATTGTGGACAGGGAGTAAAGAGTCTTGTACTTCAGAGCTTGAGCCCATCCTTAGTGATCAAGATGAGACCTAATAGTTATGTAAATGGCATCTTATTCTACAGCAGAGTTTTCAGGTTAGTCTATGAAGCATCTGGTTCTGGTCACTGTCAGATACAGGACAAGATGGACTGCTGCGCTGATCCAGTATGGCAATTCCTATGTGCCTCTGGGCCCCTCTCTATACAGCCCTAGTGCAACCTTAACTAGAACAACACATTTGGTTCTGAGCACCACATTACCATTACATTGACAAACTGGATCAGCTCTGCAGTCCATCTAGTCCTGCACCCTCATTTGTAAAATGAGGATAATGCTACTTACCTCCTTTGTAGAGCACTTTGAGATATATGGATGTAAAAGGCTAAGTAAGAGCCAGGTATTATTAAGAAAACTGTAACATTGCTAAGTGGTAACTAAGGAGGGGGGAGTAGGAGACCAGTGTACAGGAATTGAGTGAAAATAATCAAGGAGATACCCATTCAGAGTCCTTCAAGGGGATACAACAGGAGTAAAGGGTTGAACTGAAGAAAAGAAAATTTTAAGCTCAGTATTTTTCTATATTGAGAGAGGGGAACAACTTTGGTAACCTGAGGAATTGTCTCCCCAAGAAAGGGGCTGAGGTGTCATTGTGCAATCTAATTTTAAAATGTCTCATGCAAAGTCCTGAAAAGTGTGTAGTAGAAAACTGTTCTGCTCTGGCCCATGGAAGATGGAATACATAAACCCAAAAGAGCTTCCATCTCTGATGCCTACATTCATAGACCCAGTTTTTCATATGTATCTTCCAGAGTACTTATGATATCCTTTAACTTACTGCAACTTGCATGGTGTTTCAAGTTAGAGAGACAGTGGGCTTTTTGCATGAGAGCTTGAGCCCACTTGGAAACATCTTTCCCCCCCAAAATCCTCCCAAACCCTACAGCCCCTTTCCTGGGGAAGGCTTGATAAAAATCCTCACCAATTTACATAGGTGAACACAGACCCAAACCCTTGGATCTTAAGAACAATGAAAAAGCAATCGGGTTCTTAGAAGAATTTGAATTTAAGAAAAAGTAAAAGAATCACCTCTGTAAAATCAGGATGGTAAACACCTTGCAGGGTAACCAGATTCAAAACATAGACAATCCCTCTAGGCAAAACCTTAAGTCTCACAAAAAGACACAAAAACAGGAATATACGTTCCATTCAGCACAGCTATTTTATCAGCCATTTAAACAAAACAGAATCTAATGCATATCTAACTAGATTGCTTATTAGCCCTATTACAAGAGTTCTGACCTGCATTCCTGCTCTAGTCCTGGCAAAAGCAACACACAAACAGAGAGAACCCTTTGTCCCCCCCCCCGCTTTGAAAGTATCTTGTCTCCTCATTGGTCATTTTGGTCAGGTGCCAGCAATGTTATCTTTAGCTTCTTAACCCTTTACAAGTGAAAGGGTTTTTTCCTCTGGCCAGGAGGGATTTAAAAGTGGTTAGCCTTCCCTTTATATTTATGACAGAAGAAGAAAAATGGGAATATAAACCCACTTAAAATAGGTTTTGCTAACAAATTGTGTTAATTTATAACATTACTAATTGTAGTAGCTGATGCCCCTATTATGGGTCTTGTATTCAAAGGGCCAATTCTTGAAAACCTCACTCTCTCAAGACTCCCTAATGACACAAGTAGGTATTTTGCCTCTGTAAAGGTCAGTTTGTACCCTCACAGGGAGACATTTGTGTACATGAGGAGACGCACACTACAAAGCAGGGCTCATCCACTTCTGTGACACAGTACCCCTTTCCCAGGGACCCTGCAAAGATATCTGAGGACCTGGGGGTCAGTGTGAGTGGGGAGTAGGGGAAATGGCAGGGAAAGTAAGAGGGAACGGAGGGCTGGGGGGCAGGACGTCTGTGTTATCCCCCTACCAGAGGAAAGTTAATACAGCTACAGGCCCAGAGTAAACGCTCCAGGGCTTGGCTTAAAGCAGAAAATTCATTTAGGATCCTGCACAGTTCTTAAATTATTCCTGCTCAATTCCTCCCCTTCCCCCATTTCCTCTCCACACACACATCTTAGGCATAAGGGCTAGCACCTTCCTGTTAAAAACAAAAAACTTTTCCTTCCTTCATCAGGAACAAAGGTGCTGTCTAAAATCCCCTTTTACGTCACTAAATGTAAATGTTGCTCAAACCAAGCAATGCAACTTCTAGGATATTTAAGTTCTTTAAAATTAAGATATTTTGCTAATAATAACAATAGAAAAGCATTCAGATGTCCTTGTGATCAGACAAGTAATTGTATAATATACCATTTAACTGTACATATCTATTCCCTATGAGTCAGAATCTGATCCATTACAGCTGTGTAAATGCATATTAGTTCCAGTGAAATAACTAAGTTACGCTGGATTTACTGAGGTGTGATGTTGGCCAGAATCTGTCCCTGTTTGCATTCTGTCATAGTTCTTAGTTTACATAACACAGCAGAACTGATCAGAACTCTTTTTTTAAGCTTCTTTAAGGAGAAATCCTAGTGTATTTCTTACAGGCACCAATGGAACTAACCAGACTTTCCCTCTTGCCTGTACTCCAGAGGCAGGATCTCCACAGCTCTTACTAGGGAAGAGGCATTCTTGTAGAACTTCAGTTATGAACTGAACAGTCAACCATATGTTAAGATATAGATATTCAGGCCTGTCTGTAAAGGCCTATACTCTAATTTAGGTGTATTCTTATCACTTAGCTAGTTATAGAGGTATAAAAGAGAGAATCAAAGTCACTGTCTGACTGTATAAGGCCTTTGGCTAAGCAGCAGAGGCAGCCTTAAGCTGGGAAGCGACCGGTCACCTCCTCACATTCCAAACTAGTCACATAGAAATAAGGTGTCATTGGGCTGTTAGGCATTATCAGGAGAGGACTGTATTCCTATCCCCTCCAGAGAAAGGGAAGTGCCTAGAAGATGTAAAAGGAAACTTAGTTTGATAGCATCCTGTCTGGCAAGAACTCACTTATCAACAGCTGGGATGTGAAATCCTCACTTCTACGGTTTTGTCATTATAGTTCCCACTTTGCTATTGTTTATTTGCATGGTCTCTGTCTGATTCTGTGATTTGTTTCTGTCTGGTGTATAATTAATTTTGCTGGATGTAAACTAAGGTGGTGCGATATAATTGGTTAAATAATCATTTTACAATATGAAAAGGAGTACTTGTTGCACCTTAAGAGCTAACCAATTTATTTGAGCATAAGCTTTAAATTGGTTAGTCTCCTTTTCTTTTTGCGAATACAGACTAACATGGCTGTTACTCTGAAACATGTTACAATATGTTAGGATTGGTTGGTTAAGGTAGAGCTAAGCAGAACTCAAGTTTTACTATAGTCTGCAGGTTTCAGAGTAGCAGCCATGTTAGTCTGTATTCCCAAAAAGAAGAGGAGTACTAGTGACACACTAGAGACTAACCAATTTGAGCATAAACTTTCGTGAGCTACAGCTCACTTCATCGGATGCATTCAGTGGAAAATACAGTGAGGAGATTTATATACATAGAGAACATGAAAAAATGGGTGTTATACACACTGTAAGGAAAGTGATCACTTAAGATGAGCTATTACCAGCAGGAGAGCAGGGTGGGGGGAGAAAACCTTTTGTAGTGATAATCAAGGTGGGCCATTTCCAGCAGTTAACAGGAATGTCTGAGGAACAGTGGGGGGAGGAAATAAACATGGGGAAATAGTTTTACTTTGTGTAATGACACATCCACTCCCAGTCTCTATTCAAGCCTAAGTTAATTGTATCCAGTTTGCAAATTGACTGCAGACTATATTGGAATTAATCAGGAAGTGGGGGGGAGGGGAAATTGGAATCATGTTTTGCTAAGGGGGGGAATAGGAACAGGGACACAAGTAAGGCTCTGTTTCAGAGTAGCAGCTGTGTTAGTCTGTATTCGCAAAAAGAAGAGGAGTACTAGTGGCACATTAGAGACTAACCAATTTGAGCATAAGCTTTTGTGAGCTACAGCTCACTTCATCGGATACATTCAGCGGAAAATATGGTGGGGAGATTTCTATACATAGAGAACATGAAACAATGGGTGTTACCATACACACTGTAACGAGAGTGGTGTCAGAGCTAGGAAGGGGGACACTAAGAAAGGAAACTAGAATCATGCTTGCTGGAAGTTCACCCCAATAAACATTGGTTTGCACCTTTGGACTTCGTATTGTTCTCTGTTCATGCGAGAAGGACCAGGGAAGTAAGCAGGTGAAGGAATAAGTTCCTAACACCATACAGCTCATTTGGAACCAGGCAGCAGCAGAGACATCCCCCTCTTTCCCCCCCCGCCCCGCCAAAAAAAGAAAAAAGCAAATACAGTACTGTATTAAACATAAACTACTAAAAAAAT
Source organism: Lepidochelys olivacea (assembly GCF_965140295.1). Taxonomy (NCBI): domain Eukaryota; kingdom Metazoa; phylum Chordata; order Testudines; family Cheloniidae; genus Lepidochelys; species Lepidochelys olivacea. The sequence continues at coordinate 149,949,625 of NC_140414.1, forward strand.
AACAGGAAAGCAGCATTTTTCTTCTGCATAGTAAAGTTTCAAAGCTGTATTAAGTTAATATTCAGTTGTAAACTTTTAAAAGAACAACCATAACATTTTGTTCAGAGTTACAAACATTTCTGAGTTACAAACAACCTCCATTCCCAAGACGTTTGTAACTCTGAGGTTCTACTGTAATGTCAACAAAACTGCTATATTCAGATTCTGGGATCTTTGTCAGTGTTAACACAGCAGAAAGAGAACAGCTTGACTTTCAGTAGCCAGACTATGATTTCAGGGCTGGTGGCAGGTACACATATCTTGCTTTGACTTACAACCTGATCTTATTTCATCTGAAAATACAGAATACCCAGGTTGCTCTCCTGAAAGCTTTCCTGGATCTTTTGACTGAAATGACTTTCCCACCTATTCAGAGGACAATCTTTGGTTGTCAGTCTTTTGCTTTGGGAAGAGGCTCCTCTACACCACCTCCTCCCAATTCTCTCCTTTACCAGGAAGCAAAACTTAGTTGACACAGTCAAAAATCCAAAAAAGGAATTTTATCTTGCGCTGGTTTCAGAGAGAAAGTGAGGTGAATGAAGTGTTGAAAGGTACATAGATTTCATTAATTTGAATGAGACTCTTTCTTGATGCTTTCTGTATTATGCTTTTTTTAAGTGGCTTCAAGAAAATACATCACTCACTAGCTGTGTTCTCTTGCGTCAACTGCAGGAATTAAATTTGTTTCCTAATCCTGGTGTAATCTTAAACAACCTGCACTTCATATTATCCATATGTCTCAAACACTCTGTGCATTAAATAATACACAAAAGCAGGGAACCTCCCCCTTTCATATGTTTTCTTACTAACATTTTCACAACTAATGGTAATTATTACTAGATAATACTATATATTCTAATTAGATAGGTTTCAGAGTAGCAGCCATGTTACTCTGTATTCGCAAAAAGAAAAGGAGGACTTATGGCACCTTAGAGACTAACCCATTTGAGCATAAGCATCCGATGAAAGTGAGCTGTAGCTCATGAAAGCTTATGCTCAAATGGGTTAGTCTGTAAGGTGCCACAAGTCCTCCTTTTCTAATTAGATAATGCACTATAATTAGATCCTCAGCTAAGCAGCAGGTGATCTGTTAGAACCTGACATAAGTGATTACAGTAGAGCTCAATATTTCTGAGAGCCAACTGTCAGTTCAAATAGCCGAATTGATGTATGTTTGTTGGCCAACATAATGGGACAGGTTTCAGAGTAACAGCCGTGTTAGTCTGTATTCGCAAAAAGAAAAGGAGTACTTGTGGCACCTTAGAGACTAACCAATTTATTTGAGCATGAGCTTTCGTGAGCTACAGCTCACTTCATCGGATGCATACCGTGGAAACTGCAGCAGACTTTATATATAATGGGACAGTTATCTCTGTCAACTAGTTGGTGGTATAGGTTTTTCTCAGAATAACTAGAGCACCTATTGTCAGAGCTAGGAATAACATCTTAATAGAAGTAAACTGAAACAAAACTTGCCAAAACAGGTGGGCAGTGATTTCTGGTCACATTCTGCACAACTGCATATTATAATTATTACCAATTCAGTGGACATAATAGTAAAATATTAAAAACTCCAGCCTGGAGCCACAAAGGTACCTCGGCAACTACACCCCAGACCTAGGGGATTTGTATAGATGTCTCCCCACCTCTCTTTCCCCCTCTGGTAGATGGGGAGGAGTTGAACCTGAGTCTCCAACATCCCAGGCAAGTGCTCCAACAATTAATCGAAGAGTTATAAAGTGGGTACTGTTATCACCATCTCCTCCTGCTCCAGCTGTTCTGTGCAGAGTGAGTGTGGCAGGCACTTAAGCATTTCTTGTCGGAATGAGTTTAAGCACCTTGCTGCCTGACTTCAAGCAGCAGGATCCCATTTTGTGGATCTCTAAGCAGAGAGAGGCTTAGGGAGGTATCTCTCTATCCAAGAGGGAGGAAGCTCTGCACATTTCCCTATCATTGACCCTCACCCATTGGTTAGCTCAGGTGGCTCCTCGCCTAGCATGCTGGCTTTTGTGGATTGCATTTAAGGCACCTATCTCTCTCCATTCTTTGTATAGGAAACCTAGACACCTAACCCGGGCTTTGTGGATTGCTGTGGTGTTCCTGTGACTTTCTAGGTGTGTGATGCTAGGTGTTGCAACACCTAAGTCCCCTTGTTGATCTGGGCCTCTGATTCTGAAAACTGTAACTGGGCTGGGAATACTTAACAGCTTGGTTTAGGAGCAGTTGGGTATAGTTCCTTTTACTTTTCTTTTTAATGTATAAATTAGTAAAACTTGTGCTTAACATTATCTTAACACTCCCTGTAGCCCATATAAAATTGATTAAAAACTTAACTGAGAGACTGCAGAAAGTAACTGTAATTAGGAAATTGTTACCAGTGAGGTATCTTTGCTGTGGAACCCTACCAATCTGTCATCTGCCCACTGCTATTCACTATCTTTATCAAGAATCTGGAAGAAATAGCTGCGAAAATTTGGTTTCAGAGTAGCAGCCGTGTTAGTCTGTATCCGCAAAAAGAAAAGGAGGACTTGTGGCACCTTATCATAGAATCATAGAATATCAGGGTTGGAAGGGACCTCAGGAGGTCATCTAGTCCAACCCCCAGCTCAAAAGCAGGACCAATCCCCAATTAAATCATCCCAGCCAGGGCTTTGTCAAGCCTGGCCTTAAAAACTTCTAAGGAAGGAGATTCCACCACCTCCCTAGGTAACGCATTCCAGTGTTTCACCACCCTCCTAGTGAAAAAGTTTTTCCTAATATCCAACCTAAACCTCCCCCACTGCAACTTGAGTACATTACTCCTTGTCCTGTCCTCTTCTACCACTGAGAATAGTCTAGAACCATCTTCTCTGGAACTACCTCTCAGGTAGTTGAAAGCAGCTATCAAATCCCCCCTCATTCTTCTCTTCTGCAGACTAAACAATCCCAGTTCCCTCAGCCTCTCCTCATAACTCATGTGTTCCAGACCCCTAATCATTTTTGTTGCCCTTCGCTGGACTCTTTCCAATTTATCCACATCCTTCTTGTAGTGTGGGGCCCAAAACGGGACACAGTACTCCAGATGAGGCCTCACCAATGTCGAATAGAGGGGGACAATCACGTCCCTCGATCTGCTCGCTATGCCCCTACTTATACATCCCAAAATGCCATTGGCCTTCTTAGCAACAAGGGCACACTGTTGACTCATATCCAGCTTCTCGTCCACTGTCACCCCTAGGTCCTTTTCCGCAGAACTGCTGCCTAGCCATTCGGTCCCTAGTCTGTAGCTGTGCATTGGGTTCTTCCGTCCTAAGTGCAGGACCCTGCACTTATCCTTATTGAACCTCATCAGATTTCTTTTGGCCCAATCCTCCAATTTGTCTAGGTCTCTCTGTAGCCTATCCCTGCCCTCCAGCGTATCTACCACTCCTCCCAGTTTAGTATCATCCACAAATTTGCTGAGAGTGCAATCCACACCATCCTCCAGATAATTTTATGAAGATATTGAACAAAACCGGCCCCAGAACCGACCCCTGGGGCATTCCACTTGACACCGGCTGCCAACTAGACATGGAGCCATTGATCACTACCTGTTGAGCCCGACAATCTAGCCAACTTTCTACCCACCTTATAGTGCATTCATCCAGCCCATACTTCTTTAACTTGCTGACAAGAATACTGTGGGACTAACAAATTTGTTAGAGACTAACAAATTTATTTGAGCGTAAGCTTTTGTGAGCTACAGCTCACTTCATCGGATGCAAGCAGTGGAAAATATAGTGGGGAGATTTATATACACAGAGAACATGAAACAATGGGTGTTACCATACACACTGTAACAAAAGTGATCAGGTAAAGTGAGCTATTACCAGCAGGAGAGTGGGGTGGGGGGGGAACCTTTTGTAGTGATGATCAAGGTGAGCCGTTTCCAGCAGTTGACAAGAACATGTGAGGAACAGCGGGGGGGAAGGAATAAACATGGGGAAATAGTTTTACTTTGTGTAATGACACATTCGTTCCTAGTCTTTAGGCTCAAATAAAATCTTTTTAGGCTTAAATAAAGACTGGGAATGAGCGTCAGTTCATTTGCAAATTTGACCGTCCCTGGAAAAATCATGGAGCAGGTCCTCAAAAAATCAATCCTGAAGCACTTGCATGAGAGGAAAGTGATCAGGAACAGCCAGCATGGATTCACCAAGGGAAGGTCATGCCTGACTAATCTAATCGCCTTTTATGATGAGATTACTGGTTCTGTGGATGAAGGGAAAGCGGTGGATGTATTGTTTCTTGACTTTAGCAAAGCTTTTCACACGGTCTCCCACAGTATTCTTGTCAGCAAGTTAAGGAAGTATGGGCTGGATGAATGCACTATAAGGTGGGTAGAAAGCTGGCTAGATTGTCGGGCTCAACGGGTAGTGATCAATGGCTCCATGTCTAGTTGGCAGCCGGTATCAAGTGGAGTGCCCCAAGGGTCAGTCCTGGGGCCGGTTTTGTTCAATATCTTCATAAATGATCTGGAGGATGGTGTGGATTGCACTCTCAGCAAATTTGCGGATGACACTAAACTGGGAGGAGTGGTAGATACGCTGGAGGGGAGGGATAGGATACAGAAGGACCTAGACAAATTGGAGGATTGGGCCAAAAGAAATCTGATGAGGTTCAATAAGGATAAGTGCAGGGTCCTGCACTTAGGACGGAAGAACCCAATGCACAGCTACAGACTAGGGACCGAATGGCTTGGCAGCAGTTCTGCGGAAAAGGACCTAGGGGTGACAGTCGACGAGAAGCTGGATATGAGTCAGCAGTGTGCCCTTGTTGCCAAGAAGGCCAATGGAATTTTGGGATGTATAAGTAGGGGCATAGCGAGCAGATCAAGGGACGTGATCGTTCCCCTCTATTCGACATTGGTGAGGCCTCATCTGAAGTACTGTGTCCAGTTTTGGGCCCCACACTTCAAGAAGGATGTGGATAAAGTGGAGAGAGTCCAGCGAAGGGCAACAAAAATGATTAGGGGTCTGAACACATGACTTATGAGGAGAGGCTGAGGGAACTGGGATTGTTTAGCCTGCAGAAGAGAAGAATGAGGGGGGATTTGATAGCTGCTTTCAACTACCTGAAAGGGGGTTCCAAAGAGGATGGCTTTAGACTGTTCTCAATGGTAGCAGATGACAGAACGAGGAGTAATGGTCTCAAGTTGCAGTGGGGGAGGTTTAGATTGGATATTAGGAAAAACTTTTTCACTAAGAGGGTGGTGAAACACTGGAATGCGTTACCTAGGGAGGTGGTAGAATCTCCTTCCTTAATGACAGGTTTCAGAGTAACAGCCGTGTTAGTCTGTATTCGCAAAAAGAAAAGGAGTACTTGTGGCACCTTAGAGACTAACCAATTTATTTGAGCATGAGCTTTCGTGAGCTACAGCTCACTTCATCAGATGCATACCGTGGAAACTGCAGCAGACTTTATATATACACAGAGAATATGAAACAATACCTCCTCCCACCCCACAGTCCCGCTGGTAATAGCTTATCTAAAGTGATCATCAGGTTGGGCCATTTCCAGCACAAATCCAGGTTTTCTCACCCTCCACCCCCCCCACACAAATTCACTCTCCTGCTGGTGATAGCCCATCCAAAGTGACAACTCTTTACACAATGTGCATGATAATCAAGTTGGGCCATTTCCTGCACAAATCCAGGTTCTCTCACCCCCTCACAACAAACAAAGAAAATAACAAAGAACGCCACTAGCCCCTAACAAAGAAAATAACAGAACGCCACTAGCCGTCACCTTCAGCCCCCAACTAAAACCCCTCCAACGCATTATTAAGGATCTACAATCTATCCTAAAGGATGACCCAACACTCTCACAAATCTTGGGAGACAGGCCAGTCCTTGCCTACAGACAGCCCCGCAACCTGAAGCAAATACTCACCAACAACCACATACCACACAACAGAACCACTAACCCAGGAACCTATCCTTGCAACAAAGCCCGTTGCCAATTGTGCCCACATATCTATTCAGGGGACACCATCACAGGGCCTAATAACATCAGCCACACTATCAGAGGCTCGTTCACCTGCACATCCACCAATGTGATATATGCCATCATGTGCCAGCAATGCCCCTCTGCCATATACATTGGTCAAACTGGACAGTCTCTACGTAAAAGAATAAATGGACACAAATCAGATGTCAAGAATTATAACATTCATAAACCAGTCGGAGAACACTTCAATCTCTCTGGTCACGCAATCACAGACATGAAGGTCGCTATCTTAAAACAAAAAAACTTCAAATCCAGACTCCAGCGAGAAACTGCTGAATTGGAATTCATTTGCAAATTGGATACTATTAATTTAGGCTTAAATAGAGACTGGGAGTGGCTAAGTCATTATGCAAGGTAGCCTATTTCCTCTTGTTTTTTCCTACCCCTCCCCCCAGATGTTCTGGTTTAACTTGGATTTAAACTTGGAGAGTGGTCAGTTTGGATGAGCTATTACCAGCAGGAGAATGAGTTTGTGTGTGTGTATGGGGGTGGGGGGATGTGAGAAAACCTGGATTTGTGCTGGAAATGGCCCACCTTAATTATCATGCACATTGTAGGGAGAATGGTCACTTTGGATGAGCTATTACCAGCAGGATAGTGAGTTTGTGTGTGTGTGGTTTTTGGGAGGGGGGTGAGGGGGTGAGAGAACCTGGATTTGTGCAGGAAATGGCCCAACTTGATTATCATGCACATTGTGTAAAGAGTTGTCACTTTGGATGGGCTATCACCAGCAGGAGAGTGAATTTGTGTGTGGGGGGGTGGAGGGTGAGAAAACCTGGATTTGTGCTGGAAATGGCCCAACCTGATGATCACTTTAGATAAGCTATTACCAGCAGGACAGTGGGGTGGGAGGAGGTATTGTTTCATATTCTCTGTGTATATATAAAGTCTGCTGCAGTTTCCATGGTATGCATCTGATGAAGTGAGCTGTAGCTCACGAAAGCTCATGCTCAAATAAATTGGTTAGTCTCTAAGGTGCCACAAGTACTCCTTTTCTTTTTCTCCTTCCTTAGAGGTTTTTAAGGTCAGGCTTGACAAAGCCCTGGCTGGGATGATTTAACTGGGAATTGGTCCTGCTTCGAGCAGGGGGTTGGACTAGATGACCCTCTGGGGTCCCTTCCAACCCTGATATTCTATGATTCTATGACACTATCAGCTCAGGATTAAACAAAGACTGTGAATGGCCAGCCCACTCACTACAAAAGCAGTTTCTCCTCCCTTGGTGCTCACACCTCAACTGCTAGAAGAGGGCCTCATCCTCCCTGATTGAACTAACCTCGTTATCCCTAGCCTGATTCTTGCTTGTATATTTATACCTGCCTCTGGGAATTTCCACTACATGAAATTCACCCACGAACGCTCATGCTCCAATACGTCTGTTAATTCTTTGCCGCTTTTACAAATGTTGACAAGACAGTAATGGTTACACCCACATTGGGAGCAGGCAGGGAAACACAACTCAGCAGCCAGACCAAAAATTATGCTATAATTATTTGTGTTTTTAAACAAAAAAAAACACCCTCATGGTTTTTTGGGGGTTGACTTTTTAAAAAAAACTTTTGGGATTAGCAATATTGTGAATTTTATAAAAATCTGCAAAAAGAAAAGGAGTACTTGTGGCACTTTAGAGACTAACCAATTTATTTGAGCATACAGTATGCATCCGATGAAGTGAGCTGTAGCTCACGAAAGCTTATGCTCAAATATATTGGTTAGTCTCTAAGGTGCCACAAGTACTCCTTTTCTTTTTGCGAATACAGACTAACACGGCTGTTACTCTGAAACCAATAAAAATCTGAATTGACTAGAATCTACTGGATCAAAATCCCCTCTGCACATGGAAATGGAGAGAACAATCCATATATATAATATACAGAGCAAGTTAATCACTACATTAATTGACCTGTACTGCACATAAAGACTTAAATGCACCTCTGTGTACTGAGCATCTGCAGTGGCCTGAGAACCTTAATGTCCTGATTGCCTTACTGCCTGGTGTTTCGATTTTCAGCCCTAATATCACATGAATACCTGGGTTTGTATTTACTGTTTTGCTTTTTAAAAAAGGAGAAAAGCTTCAGAAAGCAGTACTGCATCAGTGGGGACTGTCTGGGTGTTAAACTCAGAGCGGAACGCTGCAGCACATCATACAAGCCTGCAGCAGACACAGGAGTGACCCACAGTTTGGCGCTGCACAGTTAAACACATTTTTAAAGTGTCCATACTACTGTGATGACAGATACCCTCTCCTGATTGAGAACAGTGCCTTCCGGGGGCTCAATCCACACTGGGTGTGTTCTAATTAATGCGCAGCTGGTTTCAAGTGAGCTGCAGAAAATTTGCTGATGCTTAACCAAGTCTGTTTCTCTTCATCCACAAAACCGGGAACTAGCAGAAGGGAGTGTTTCCCTCAATTTTATTCTCCGGAGAGGGAGCGATTGTGAGGTTGGGTCTGAGGCAGCGAGAAAGGCAGCCATGACAAGAGCCTACAGGGTGACCCGGCCTGCAGCAGTGCCCTGGATCCCCCTTCCTGGCTCACCTAGCCCGTGCCCTGCGCCTGCAGGACAGAGGCGGACCTAGCCTGCAGCAGCTGGGACAGGAACCGGAGGAGGTAACCTGGTCTCAAAATGAAAAGGAGGACTTGTGGCACCTTAGAGACTAACCTCTCGAAGTCTCTAAGGTGCCACAAGTACTCCTTTTCTTTTTGTGAATACAGACTAACACGGCTGCTACTCTGAAACCTGGTCTCAAAATGGGGCTGTGACCCTGTGGGGCAAACTTGCCGGTGGCAGCCAAGATGGGAGTCTCTGGGGGAACCCGGCCGCCGGGCAGGCCTGACCGGGGCCCCAGGGCTGGCGCGCCCACGGAACTGACCCCGTCCCTGCCGGGGGCGCCGGCTCCAGGAGAGGCCCAGCAGCCCCGTGACCCAGGCCAAGGCCCCGCTGAGCGCCCCTCGCGGCTGCGGGGCTGCCAGGTGTTTACCTCAGGACCGCAGCGGCGCAATCCCCGCCTCACGCCGTGAAGACCCGCCGCCCCGTCTGCGGAACATTCCAGCAGCCTCCTGCCCCCAGGCTGCGCTAGGCCCAGGGTGGCCCTGCCCCAGGCAGACTGATAAATTGGGGGGAGGGGGGTTTAGAGCTGTCCTAGACGCGCCTCCCTTCCCCCCTACGCTGACACCCTGCGGGGGTGGCCACCACGCAGCCCTGAGGGGGTTAAGGTGGCCACGAGGGCCAGGTAACAGCCCAGGCTGCACCTGGAGGAGGAGCCCCGAGAGCAAGTGCTAATTAGCCGTGAAGTGCAGCAGGACAGGACGGCATGGGCCTGTCTGCAGCCCAGGTGCTGAGAGCTGCAGGGGCCTGGGGGAGAGACAGCAAGGTAGGAAGCAGCCCAGGGATGCAGTGGTAAGGTTCAGGGCTGTGCAGACCACGGCTGCTTGTTGTAAGGCCCTTAGGCTGGGTTCCCTACGAGCCATTAAGAGACAGTGAAAGGGAAGGCTGCCTGGGACATTGGGTCTGGAGAGACTTTGATACACACAATCCCCCAGGAAGGGGACTACAGTGACCTGGCCGGAGGGGGCAGTTGAGTTCCAAGAAAGCAAGACTGAGAGAGATGGAGTGAGCTACTGCAGGAAGGGGCATCAGACTGGCAGAGTTAATCCCCAGACATAGCCAGGAGGAGGCGCTCCAGCAGTGAGTAGAGTACCCTGTGGACCCACTCCTCCTCACTCCATGGGCTGTGCTCATCAGTCAGGGTGGGTAAATTGTGGGGGTTGTAGAACCACCCTAAACAGTCCTGGCCCTCCTGCAACAAATACACTGATACACCTCCCACATGCATACAACCTCCTGTCTCTCTAGGGGCTGCACTCACCCTTGAGCCCACATGCTGAGGCAAGGAAGGTAAATAGGAGGAATAGGAAAGACTGTTAAAGTTGCAGATGCTGGCAGTACTGCTGTATGAGGTGGCAGTGGGAAATGTCACTGTCACATGGCAGCAGGAACCAGTGGGGCTGAATGGGGAAAAGGGCCTGTCAGGCACCCCATGAATAAATCATGTGTACAAAATAAAACTGTTTGCAGGGGGGGATTTCAATCTGGAGGCATGTGCTGGAGGTGTCATGCTGCCACTAGTAAAATGTCCTTGGAATTAAAAAAAAAAAAAAAAGTGTAGACTATCTTTCTAACACAAAGTATTAGACTTGGCTTGGGGCAATTCTATATTTGACTTCATTCTGATAGACAAAGATTAACTGACCACTGAACTAAAAAATAGTGGTTACCTAGGTGCAAATGATCACAACCTAATTAAGTTTCTTACATGTAACAGAAAGATAGGCCACACCTGTATTATATACGTGGTGTTTTAAAAGAGTCACTTTCTCAAAGCTGAAAACAATTAGGGGCAAAATTGATTATTTTGTTTTAATTTTTTCCTCCCAATGTGAATTATAAGTGAGAGTTTAAGGAAAGTTTACTAGCTGCCAGACCCTGCCTTCCCTCCCCGCAATTCTACAATTACAAAAGAAGGCATCGTTGATTAAGAAGGGAAGTAAAAGCATCTCTCTCTCTTTTAAATTGTTACAAAGGGAAAAATGAGGAAATTGATATCAATGACTATAAATTAGCAGTTACGAGATGCAGACAATAGATAAGGGAAGCTAAATATATTAATGAAAAATGTAGAGACAGAAGGGTTAAAGACAACAAGGCAGTTTAAAAAAAAAAATGAATACATGAAATCCTAGCAGCGGTGTAGATATGTTACTAGATAGGGATGTAAAAATTGCCAGTAATGATGCAGAGAAAGCAGAAGTGTTCAATAAATATTTCTTTCCTGTCTTTGGAAAGAAACATAAAAACCGTCATACTGGGTCAGACCAAAGGTCCTTCTAGCCCAGTGGTCTATCTTCTGACAGTAGCCAATGCCAGGTGCCCCAAAGGGAATGAATAGAACAGGTAATCATCAAGTGATCCATTCCCCGTCGACCATTCCCAGCTTCTGGCAAACAGAGGCTAGAGATACCATCCCTGCCCATCCTGGCTAATACCATTGATGGACCTATCCTCCATAGAATCAAAGAATATCAGGGTTGGAAGGGACCTCAGGAGGTCATCTAGTCCAACCCCCTGCTCAAAGCAGGACCGATCCCCAGTTAAATCATCCCAGCCAGGGCTTTGTCAAGCATGACCTTAAAAACTTCTAAGGAAGGAGATTCCACCACCTCCCAAGGTAACGCATTCCAGTGTTTCACCACCCTCCTAGTGAAAAAGTTTTTCCTAATATCCAACCTAAATCTCCCCCACTGCAACTTGAGACCATTACTCCTTGTTCTGTCATCTGTTACCACTGAGAACAGTCTAGAGCCATCCTCTTTGGAACCCCCTTTCAGGGAGTTGAAAGCAGCTATCAAATCCCCCCTCATTCTTCTCTTCCGTAGACTAAACATCCCCAGTTCCCTCAGCCTCTCCTCATAACTCATGTGTTCCAGTCCCCTCATCATTTTTGTTGCACTCCGCTGGACTCTTTCCAATTTTTCCACATCCTTCTTGTAGTGTGGGGCCCAAAACTGGACACAGTACTCCAGATGAGGCCTCACCAGTGTCAAATAGAGGGGAACGATCACGTCCCTCGATCTGCTGGCAATGCCCCTACTTATACATCCCAAAATGCCGTTGGCCTTCTTGGCAACAAGGGCACACTGTTGACTCATATCCAGCTTCTCGTCCACTGTAACCCCTAGGTCCTTTTCTGCAGAACTGCTGCCTACCACTCGGTCCCTAGTCTGTAGCGGTGCAGGGGATTCTTCTGTCCTAAGTGCAGGACTCTGCACTTGTCCTTGTTGAACCTCATAAGATTTCTTTTGGCCCAAACCTCCAATTTGTCTAAGTCCCTCTGTATCCTATCCCTACCCTCCAGCATATTTACCTCTCCTCCCAGTTTAGTGTCATCTGCAAACTTGCTGAGGGTGCAATCCACACCATCCTCCAGATCATCAATGAAGATATTGAACAAAACCGGCCCCAGGAGCGACCCTTGGGGCACTCCACTTCATACCGGCTGCCAACTAGACATGGAGCCATTGATCACTACCCGTTGAGCCCGACAATCTAGACAGCTTTCTGTCCACCTTATAGTCCATTCATCCAGCCCATACTTCTTTAACTTGCTGGCAAGAATACTGTGGGAGACTGTGTCAAAAGCTTTGCTAAAGTCAAGAAACAACATGTCCACTGCTTTCCCTTCATCCACAGAGCCAGTTATCTCATCATAGAAGGCAATTAGATTAGTCAGGCATGACTTGCTCTTGGTGAATCCATGCTGACTGTTCCTGATCACTTTCCTCTCCTCTAAGTGCTTCGGAATTGATTCCTTGAGGACTTGCTCTGTGATTTTTCCAGGGACTGAGGTGAGGCTGACTGGCCTGTAGTTCCCAGGATCCTCCTTCTTCCCTTTTTTAAAGATGGGCACTACATTAGCCTTTTTCCAGTCGTCTGGGACTTCCCCCAGTCGCCATGAGTTTTCAAAGATAATGGCCAATGGCTCTGCAATCACATCTGCCAACTCCTTTAGCACTCTTGGATGCAATGCATCCGGCCCCATGGACCTGTGCATGTCCATCTTTTCTAAATAGTCCCGAACCTTCTTTCTCCATAGAGGGCTGGTCACCTCCTCCCCATGCTGTGCTGCCCAGTGCAGTAGTCTGGGAACTGACCTTGTTCGTGAAGACAGAGGCAAAAAAAGCATTGAATATATTAGCTTTTTCCACATCCCCTGTCGCTAGGTTGCCTCCCTCATTCAGTAAGGGGCCCACACTTTCCTTGGCTTTCTTCTTGTTGCTAACATACCTGAAAAAACCCTTCTTGTTACTCTTAACATCTCTTGCTAGCTGCAACTCCAGGTGTGATTTGGCTTTCCTGATTTCACTCCTGCATGCCCGAGCAATATTTTTATACTCATCCCTGGTCATTTGTCCAATCTTCCACTTCTTGTAAGCTTCCTTTTTGTGTTTAAGATCAGCAAGGATTTCACTGTTAAGCCAAGCTGGTCGCCTGCCATATTTACTATTCTTTCCACACATCGGGATGGTTTGTCCCTGTAACCTCAATAAGGATTCTTTAAAATACAGCCAGCTCTCCTGGACTCCTTTCCCCCTCCATGTTATTCTCCCAGGGGATCTTGCCCATCAGTTCCCTGAGGGAGTCAAAGTCTGCTTTTCTGAAGTCCAGGGTCCGTATTCTGCTGCTTTCCTTTCTTCCTTGTGTCAGGATCCTGAACTTGACCATCTCATGGTCACTACTTCCCAGGTTCCCATCCACTTTACTTCCCCTACTACTTCTTCTCGGTTTGTGAGCAGCAGGTCAAGAAGAGCTCTGCCCCTAGTTGGTTCCTTCAGCACTTGCACCAGGAAATTGTCCCCTACACTTTCCCCAAACTTCCTGGATTGTCTGTGCACCGCTGAATTGCTCTCCCAGCAGATATCAGGGTGATTTAAGTCTCCCATGAGAACCAGGGCCTGCGATCTAGTAACTTCTGTGAGTTGCCGGAAGAAAGCCTCGTCCACCTCATCCCCCTGGTCCGGTGGTCTATAGCAGACTCCCACCATGACATCACCCTTGTTGCTCAGACTTCTAAACTTAATCCAGAGACTCTCAGGTTTTTCTGCAGTTTCATAGTTGAGCTCTGAGCAGTCATACTGCTCTCTTACATACAGTGCAACTCCCCCACCTTTTCTGCCCTGCCTGTCCTTCCTGAACAGCTTATATCCATCCATGACAGTACTCTAGTCATGTGAGTTATCTCACCAAGTCTCTGTTATTCCAATCACATCATAATTCCTTGACCGTGCCAGGACTTCCAGTTCTCCATGCTTGTTTCCCAGGCTTCGTGCATTTGTGTATAGGCACTTGAGATAACCCGCTGATCACCCCTCTTTCTCAGTATGAGGCAGGAGCCCTCCCCTCTCACGTACTCCTGCTCGTGCTTCCTCCCGGTATCCCACTTCCCCACTTACCTCAGGGCTTTGGTCTCCTTCCCCTGGTGAACCTATTTTAAAGCCCTCTTCACTAGGTTAGCCAGCCTGCTTGTGAAGATGCTCTTCCCTCTCTTCGTTAGGTGGAGCCCGTCTCTGCCTAGCACTCCTCCGTCTTGGAACACCATCCCATGGTCAAAGAATCCAAAGCCTTCTCTCCGACACCACCTGCATAGCCATTCGTTGACTTCCACGATTCGACGGTCTCTACCCAGGCCTTTTCCTTCCACAGGGAGGATGGACGAGAACATCACTTGCGCCTCAAACTCCTTTATCCTTCTTCCCAGAGCCACGTAGTCTGCAGTGATCCACTCAAGGTCATTCTTGGCAGTATCATTGGTGCCCACGTGGCGAAGCAGGAAGGGGTAGCGATCCGAGGGCTTGATGAGTCTCGGCAGTCTCTCCGTCACATCGCGAATCTTAGGTCCTGGCAAGCAGCAGACTTCTTGGTTTTCCCGGTTGGGGCGGCAGATAGATGACTCAGTCCCCCTGAGGAGAGAGTCCCCGACCACCACCACCCGCCTCCTTCTCTTGAATTTATCTAGTTCTTTTTTGAACCCTCTTATAGTCTTGGCCTTCACAAAATCCTCTGGCAAAGAGTTCCACTGGTTGACTGTGCATTGCGTGAAGAAATACTTCCTTTTGTTTGTTTTAAACCTGCTACCTTGTTACCAGGTGTGCCCGTTACTTTGGGGTATGCTCATTTATTAAGGTTACTCTTCTGGGGGGGTGGTTACTTTAATTCTGTTAATGTGCGGCTTATGTCACTTGTGTGACATATGGAGCTCTACTCCTTATCACTGCTTGTCCTCTCCCAATGGAGCTACCCTGCAGTACCTAGCTTCCCCTGGATTGGGTTTCTCCAGCCCTAGAACTAGATGAGCATGCACGCTCTCTCTCTCTAACAGAGCAAGTCTGAGCAGACCGGGTCAATCAGCATTCTCAAGGTGATCCCCTTATATGTTTCTTTATTCATTGGGCTGGGTTAAGCAGCAGTTTCAAGCTGTCACCCTCATGTGCTCCTGGTCTCAATAGGCTGGGCTCAGCAGCACTTTCAGCTGCCCCCCGCCCCCTTATGTGCCACAGGTTTAACACGTCCCTATCCCACTTTCACGTCACAATTGTACTGGTAGTAACCCACTTGATGAGCAAACCCCACAGTATTTTTGGGCACTACAGGGATCTTTAGCTTAGATAAAAGAACCGTTGGTGCACAGTAAATGGGGGAAGCTTAAAAACACAAAAGAGTAAAGTTCAGAGGGAGACAGAAGCAACCAGTTTAAAGTTATTTATTGAATAACAGTGATAACTACCCAAGGAGGGCTAAACCACATAACATCATTATTAAAGGTTAATACCTAAGGTAGAAAGGAAAACAGAGAGAAAGAGGGGGATCTCGCCCACTCTATGAGGCTTGAACTGCTCAGGGTTCCCAGGTGATGGTGGTAGCTCGGGGTCCTGAGTGCTGGAGACAGGCAGAGCCCCCAGCACAATCAGTCAGGAGATGGAGTCCCAGTGGAACTGATGCATAGTTTGTATCTAAGGATCAGAACACTTACTTGGGCATAGGTAAGGGGTTTTGTAGACAAAATACAATGGTTCAAGGGAGAACACTAGATTCATTTATGGGTAAACTGATGACTTAAGGGTTTTCTTTAGGCTAGACAATAGGAGCTGATCACTCTTGGCTATGGGTGGTGGTTTCTTCCAGGGAGCTCACAATGCAATTAAGCAAAAAGAAAAGCAGTACTTGTGGCACCTTAGAGACTAACCAATTTATTTGAGCATAAGCTTTCGTGAGCTACAGCTCACTTCATCGGATCCGATGAAGTGAGCTGTAGCTCACGAAAGCTTATGCTCAAATAAATTGGTTAGTCTCTAAGGTGCCACAAGTACTCCTTTTCTTTTTGCGAATACAGACTAACACGGCTGTTACTCTGAAATGCAATTAAGCTGCTTCAATATTTTGGATATCAATCAAGGATTTATTACTAGAATTGGTCTGATAATTGCTGAGCTGGGTGTGTGCAGGCGTAGGTTCATTAACATCTGGAGCAGAGATTCCCATGATGCAGTGTGTCCCTGCTTTTCTGATCCCAGAGTTCAGTGCGGTTCTCTGTTCTCCATTCTGTATGCAAATTGAAATGTCTCCCTGTCCCATCTTTCATGCAGATGAGGCTAAGGGAGTTGTTGCCGGCACAGAGTGCCCAAGGCAAGCAACAGTAGGGGTTTGTTGCCTGGTATGCGTTACCCAATAATCACAACAGGGTGGAGAAGCAGAGAGTTTATTTGCAGCTGCAAACAGGCCCAGGGAGACACAGCTGTCTCAAATCCTGCAGCCCCGACTGCAGATTATATTATACAATTTATACCTTTTTTATTAATTTAGCTATAGGAGCATGTACAACCAATTACTTATTGTCCTGTACAATAATACAGCCAAAGAGGCCAATTAGATGTTTCCTTATTAGCATTATGTAAGCCCTGCCTTATTTGGTTGTATTTGTTCCTGTGTTGCAGAAAGCTAGTGCAAAACATTCCTTTTTTATTTATACGCTTACCCTGGCCAGAGTTGTCTGAAGGCTGTCTCTGAGAGCAGGCTGTCTGCTCTAAACTGTTTTTGCAGCTTTCTGTCTTTGTTTTTATACTAGCTTTGTTATAGTCTGGCAGGATTACAGAAAGTTCACAGAATGGAGAGGCTTTGGTTTGTTTGGGCCCAGCACGGGGGGGCTTCCTCGGCACTTGTGGCCTTCCACCCTCCCGAGTTACCTAGTATGATGCCCAGTGTCACCAACAGAGTTGTCTCTGTTTTCCATTCTGTATGCTAATGGAGCTGTCTTAATCTTGTCAGGAGAGAATCATAGAATCATAGAATATCAGGGTTGGAAGGGATCCCAGAAGGTCATCTAGTCCAACCCCCTGCTCGAAGCAGGACCAATTCCCAGTTAAATCATCCCAGCCAGGGCTTTGTCAAGCCTGACCTTAAAAACCTCTAAGGAAGGAGATTCTACCACCTCCCTAGGTAACGCATTCCAGTGTTTCACCACCCTCTTAGTGAAAAAGTTTTTCCTAATATCTAATCTAAACCTCCCCCACTGCAACTTGAGACCATTACTCCTCGTTCTGTCATCTGCTACCATTGAGAACAGTCTAGAGCCATCCTCTTTGGAACCCCCTTTCAGGTAGTTGAAAGCAGCTATCAAATCCCCCCTCATTCTTCTCTTCTGCAGGCTAAACAATCCCAGCTCCCTCAGCCTCTCCTCATAAGTCATGTGTTCAGACCCCTAATCATTTTTGTTGCCCTTCGCTGGACTCTCTCCAATTTATCCACATCCTTCTTGAAGTGTGGGGCCCAAAACTGGACACAGTACTCCAGATGAGGCCTCACCAATGTCGAATAGAGGGGAATGATCACGTCCCTCGATCTGCTCGCTATGCCCCTACTTATACATCCCAAAATGCCATTGGCCTTCTTGGCAACAAGGGCACACTGCTGGCTCATATCCAGCTTCTCGTCCACTATCACCCCTAGGTCCTTTTCCGCAGAACTGCTGCCTAGCCATTCGGTCCCTAGTCTGTAGCTGTGCATTGGGTTCTTCCGTCCTAAGTGCAGGACCCTGCACTTGTCCTTATTGAACCTCATCAGATTTCTTTTGGCCCAATCCTCCAATTTGTCTAGGTCCTTCTGTATCCTATCCCTCCCCTCCAGCGTATCTACCACTCCTCCCAGTTTAGTATCATCTGCAAATTTGCTGAGAGTGCAATCCACACCATCCTCCAGATCATTTATGAAGATATTGAACAAAACCGGCCCCAGGACCGACCCCTGGGGCACTCCACTTGACACCGGCTGCCAACTAGACATGGAGCCATTGATCACTACCCGTTGAGCCCGACAATCTAGCCAGCTTTCTACCCACCTTATAGTGCATTCATCCAGCCCATACTTCCTTAACTTGCTGACAAGAATACTGTGGGAGACCGTGTCAAAAGCTTTGCTAAAGTCTAGAAACAATACATCCACTGCTTTCCCTTCATCCACAGAACCAGTAATCTCATCATAAAAGCCGATTAGATTAGTCAGGCATGACCTTCCCTTGGTGAATCCATGCTGGCTGTTCCTGATCACTTTCCTCTCATGCAAGTGCTTCAGGATTGATTCTTTGAGGACCTGCTCCATGATTTTTCCAGG
The DNA here is from genome assembly GCF_965140295.1 of Lepidochelys olivacea. Classification (NCBI taxonomy): domain Eukaryota; kingdom Metazoa; phylum Chordata; order Testudines; family Cheloniidae; genus Lepidochelys; species Lepidochelys olivacea. The sequence continues at coordinate 149,967,912 of NC_140414.1, forward strand.
GACTGAGGTGAGGCTGACTGGCCTGTAGTTCCCAGGATCCTCCTTCTTCCCTTTTGTAAAGATTGGCACTACATTAGCCTTTTTCCAGTCATCCGGGACTTCCCCGGTTCGCCACGAGTTTTCAAAGATAATGGCCAATGGCTCTGCAATCACAGCCGCCAATTCCTTCAGCACTCTCGGATGCAACTCATCCGGCCCCATGGACTTGTGCACATCCAGCTTTTCTAAATAGTCCCTAACCACCTCTATCTCCACAGAGGGCTGGCCATCTCTTCCCCATTTTGTGATGCCTAGGAGGTCTAGGTGTGTCTCCCAACGCCCTTCACTGCTCTCTGCAAGCCTTTTCTCTGATTGGTTTTGATTCAAGCAGAGACTGGTGGTGGGGGGGGAGGAGTGTCTTTCATGAGTCAGATAGGCTAGATGCTGCATCCTGGTTCCCCCAAAACACAGAGCTGACTGGTATCAACCTATTAATATCATTTCATAGAATCATAGAATATCAGGGTTGGAAGGGACTTCAGGAGGTCATCTAGTCCATCCCCTTGCTCAAAGCAGGACCAATCCCCAATTAAATTATCCCAGCCAGGGCTTTGTCAAGCCTGACCTTAAAAACTTCTAAGGAAGGAGATTCCACCGCCTCCCTAGGTAACGCATTCCAGTGTTTCACCACCCTCCTAGTGAAAAAGATTTTCCTAATATCCAACCTAAACCTCCCTGTAGAGAGCCAGGGTGGCTCCCCTCCGAACCAGAGGGTAAAGAGCCACCCTCCGGGCCTGAGTGGGCGGGGCCAGGCCAAGCTTCCACCAATCCCCGGAAGGGGAAGGGTGGGACAGGAAGTATAAAGGGCGGGGCCCTCTGGCCAGTGAGGAGAGCACCAGGGAGGGAGACAGACACAGGCTGCTCCCTTGTGATCCTACTGCTGACCCAGGCAAAGCCCTGGGCAAGGAGGAGCCCGACCGGGGGAAGGCCTGTGGCAACCAGGGCTGCCGGCCGCTGAATACCCAGAGGACCTGGAGGGACCTGACTGCAGCCCGGGCCAGCGTGAGTCCGATACCGAGGGGGAGCAGGAGTGGCCCGCAGCGGAATACCCGGAGGAACCGGAGCTGCCCGCAGCGGAATACCCGGAGGAGATGGAGGGACCGGAGCGACCCACCTGAGGGAGACTGGGTAGGAAGTAGCCCAGGGGCCGAACTACACTGTGGGGTGGGTGTGTTTGGTCAGCGGGCGCGGACTGACCCAGCGGCGGGATCTTCGCCTCCCACCACTATCAGGGCCCTGGGCTGGAACGCAGTAGAGTTGGGTGGGCCTGCGTTCCCCTATGCCAGCGCTCCCCTGCCCGAGGGGCGCCCTCCGGACTGTGGCCGGCGCTCCCCTGCCCGAGGGGCGCCCTCCGGACTGTGGCCGGCGCTCCCCTGCCCGAGGGGCGCCCTCCGGACTCTGTAGCTGTGCATTGGGTTCATCCGTCCTAAGTGCAGGACCCTGCACTTATCCTTATTGAACCTCATCAGATTTCTTTTGGCGCAATCCTTCAATTTGTCTAGGTCCCTCTGTATCCTATCCCTGCCCTCCAGCGTATCTACCACTCCTCCTAGTTTAGTATCATCTGCAAATTTGCTGAGAGTGCAATCCACACCATCCTCCAGATCATTTATGAAGATATTGAACAAAACCGGCCCCAGGACTGACCCCTGGGGCACTCCACTTGACACCGGCTGCCAACTAGACATGGAGCCATTGATCACTACCCGTTGAGCCCGACAATCTAGCCAACTTTCTACCCACCTTATAGTGCATTCGTCCAGCCCATACTTCTTTAACTTGCTGGCAAGAATGCTGTGGGAGACCATGTCAAAAGCTTTGCTAAAGTCAAGAAACAATACATCCACTGCTTTCCCTTCATCCACAGAACCAGTAATCTCATCATAGAAGGCAATTAGATTAGTCAGGCATGACCTTCCCTTGGTGAATCCATGCTGACTGTTCCTGATCACTTTCCTCTCCTCTAAGTGCTTCAGGATTGATTCTTTGAGGACCTGCTCCATGATTTTTCCGGGGACTGAGGTGAGGCTGACTGGCCTGTAGTTCCCAGGATCCTTCTTCTTCCCTTTTTTAAAGATGGGCACGACATTAGCCTTTTTCCAGTCATCTGGGACTTCGCCGTTCGCCACGAGTTTTCAAAGATAATGGCCAATGGCTCTGCAACCACAGCCGTCAATTCCTTTAGCACTCTCGGAAGCAACTCGTCCGGCCCAATGGACTTGTGCACATCCAGCTTTTCTAAATAGTCCCGAACCACCTCTTTCTCCACAGAGGGCTGGCCATCTACTCCATGTTGTGATGCCCAGCGCAGCAGTCTGGGAGCTGACCCTGTTCGTGAAGACAGAGGCAAAAAAAGCATTGAGTACATTAGCTTTTTCCACATCCTCTGTCACTAGGTTGCCTCCCTCATTCAATAAGAGGCCCACACTTTCCTTGGTTTTCTTCTTGTTGCCAACATACCTGAAGAAACCCTTCTTGTTACTCTTGACATCTCTTGCTAGCTGCAGCTCCAGGTGTGATTTGGCCCTCCTGATTCCTACATGCCCGAGCAATATTTTTATACTCTTCCCTGGTCATATGTCCAGCCTTCCACTTCTTGTAAGCTTCTTTTTTATGTTTAAGGTCCGCTAGGATTTCACTTTTAAGCCAAGATGGTCGCCTGCCATATGTACTATTCTTTTGACTCATCAGGATGGTTTGTCCCTGTAACCTCAACAGGGATTCCTTGAAATACAGCCAGCTCTCCTGGACTCCTTTCCCCTTCATGTTAGTCCTCCAGGGGATCCTACCCATCCATTCCCTGAGGGAGTCAAAGTCTGCTTTCCTGAAGTCCAGGGTCCGTATCCTGCTGCTTACCTTTCTTCCCTGTGTCAGGATCCTGAACTCAACCAACTCATGGTCACTGCCTCCCAGATTCCCATCCACTTTTGCTTCCCCCACTAATTCTTCCCAGTTTGTGAGCAGCAGGTCAAGAAAAGCTCCCACCCTAGTTGGCTCCTCTAGCACTTGCACCAGGAAATTGTCCCCTACGCTTTCCAACAACTTCCTGGATTGTCTATGCACCGCTGTATTGCTCTCCCAGCAGATATCAGGAAGATTAAAATCACCCATGAGAACCAGGGCATGCGATCTAGTAGCTTCTGCGAGTTGCCGGAAGAAAGCCTCATCCCCCTGGTCCGGTGGTCTATAGCAGACTCCCACCACTACATCACTCTTGTTGCTCACACTTCTAAACTTAATCCAGAGACACTCAGGTTTTTCTGCAGTTTCGTACCAGAGCTCTGAGCAGTCATACTGCTCCCTTACATACAGTGCAACTCCCCCACCTTTTCTGCCCTGCCTGTCCTTCCTGAACAGCTTATATCCATCCATGACAGTACTCCAGTCATGTGAGTTATCCCACCAAGTCTCTCTGTTATTCCAATCACGTCATAATTCCTTGACATCACCAGGACCTCCAGTTCTCCCTGCTTGTTTCCAAGGCTTTGTGCATTCGTATATAAGCACTTGAGATAACCTGCTGATCGCCCCTCATTCTCAGTATGAGGCAGGAGCCCTCCCCTCACAGACGTTCCTGCCTGTGCTTCCTCCCGGTATCCCGCTTTTTTTTGGTGACCCCCTAGTTCTTGGGTTATGAGAAGGAGTAAATAATACTTCCTTATTTACTTTCTCCACACCAGTCATGATTTTATAGACCTCTGTCATATTCCCCCCTTACTCGTCTATTTTCCAAGCTAAAAAGTCCCAGTCTTATTAATTTCTCCTCCTACGGAAGCCGTTCCATACCCCTAATAATTTTTGTTGCCCTTTTTTGAACCTTTTCCGATTCCAATAAATCTTTTTTAGAGATGGGGCAACCAGATCTGCACGCAGTATTCAAGATGTGGGCATATATAGAAGCAATATTATATTTTCTGTCCTCTTATCTATCCTTTTCCTAATGATTCCCAACATTCTGTTCTCTTTTGACTGCTGCTGCACATTGAGTGGATGTTTTCAGAGAACTATCCACAATGATTCCAAGATCTTTCTTGAGTGGTAACAGCTAATTTAGACCCCATCATTTTATATGTATAGTTGGGAATTATGTTTTCCAATGTGTATTACTTTGCACTTATCGACACTGAATTTCATCTGCCATTTTTTGTTGCCCAGTCACTCAGAGTAGTGAGATCCCCCTTTTAAGTCTTGCATTCAGCTTTGGACTTAACTGTCTTGAGTAGTTTTGTATCATCTGGAACTTGTGCCAACTCACTGTTCTCCCCCTTTCCCAGATCATTTATGAATATGTTGAATAGGACTGGTCCCAGTACAGATGCTTGGAGGACCCCACTATTTACCTCTTTCCATTCTGAAAACTAACCATTTATTCCTGTCCTTTGTTTCCTGTCTTTTAACCAGTTACTGATCCATGAGAAGACCTTCCCTTTTATCCTATGACTGCTTACTTTGCTTAAGAGCCTGTCATAAATATAAAGGGAAGGGTAAACCCCTTTGAAATCCCTCCTGGCCAGGGGAAAGCTCCTCTCACCTGTAAAGGGTTAAGAAGCTAAAGGTAACCTCGCTGGCACCTGACCAAAATGACCAATGAGGAGACAAGATACTTTCAAAAGCTGGGAGGAGGGAGAGAAACAAAGGGTCTGTGTGTCTGTCTATATGCTGGTCTTTGTCGGGGATAGACCAGGAATGGAGTCTTAGAACTTTTAGTAAGTAATCTAGCTAGGTACGTGTTAGATTATGATTTCTTTAAATGGCTGAGAAAAGAATTGTGCTGAATAGAATAACTATTTCTGTCTGTGTATCTTTTTTGTAACTTAAGGTTTTGCCTAGAGGGGTTCTCTATGTTTTTGAAGCTAATTACCCTGTAAGATATCTACCATCCTGATTTTACAGGGGGGATTTCTTCATTTCTATTTACTTCTATTTTTATTAAAAGTCTTCTTGTAAGAAACTGAATGCTTTTTCATTGTTCTCAGATCCAAGGGTTTGGGTCTGTGGTCACCTATGCAAATTGGTGAAGCTTTTTATCCAACATTTCCCAGGAAAGGGGGCGTGCAAGTGTTGGGAGGATTGTTCATTGTTCTTAAGATCCAAGGGTCTGGGTCTGTAGTCACCTAGGCAAATTGGTGAGGCTTTTTACCAAACCTTGTCCAGGAAGTGGGGTGCAAGGTTTTGGGAAGTATTTTTGGGGGGGAAGGACGCGTCCAAACAGCTCTTCCCCAGTAACCAGTATTAGTTTGGTGGTGGTAGCGGCCAGTCCAAGGACAACGGGTGGAATATTTTGTACCTTGGGGAAGTTTTGACCTAAGCTGGTAAAGATAAGCTTAGGAGGTTTTTCATGCAGGTCCCCACATCTGTACCCTAGAGTTCAGAGTGGGGGAGGAACCTTGACAGAGCCTTTAGTGTGGGACCTTGTCAAAAGCTTTCTGAAAGTCCAAGTACACTATATTCACTGGATCACCCTTGTCCACATCTTGTTGATCCCCTCAAAAGTCTAGTAGATTGAGGCATGATTTCCCTTTACAAAAACCATGTTGACTCTTCCCCAATATACTGTGTTCATCTATGTGTCTGACAATCTTGTTCTTTACTATAGTTTCAACCAGTTTGCCCAGTACTGAAGTCAAACCTACTGGCCTGTAATTGCCGGGATGATCTCTGAAGCCCTTTTTAAAAACTGGCGTCACATTAGCTATCCATTCATTTGGTACATAAGCTGATTTAAATGATAGGTTACAGACTACAGTTAGTTCTGCAATTTCACATTAGAGTTCCTTCAGAACTCTTGGATGATACCATCTGGTCCTGGTGACTTATTACTGTTTAGTTTAACAATTTGATCAATACATGATGTATTTGTATCTTATAGTGTTAATTGTATTCTTTCTATTCTAACATCTAGGTAGGATGTAAAACAGCAATTGCTAAAGTTTAAATTTGCAGGACCAAATAATTTGCATACAGAGTATTAAAAGAGTTGGTGAAGTAGATGTCTGAGTCATCAATTTATTTTATTTGTTAAACAAACCTTGTAATACTGGGGAAGTTCTAGAAGACTAGAAAAAAAAATTGTGCCAATATTTTAAAAAGGTAAATAGAATGATCCAGATCACTATAAGGTGGTTAGCTTGACATAGATCCTGGGCAAAATCATGGAAATATACCATGCAGACATAAAGAATTAAAGGACGGCAGCATAAATAATGTCCAACATGGATTTCTGGAAAAAAGTTCTTGACAAAAAAAGTGAGCTCTTTCTGATAAGATTGCAGGTTTGACTGATAATTATTTTGAGATAATACGCTTAATCCACTATGGGGTTAGGTCAAATTTAGCTGCATTAGGTCGATTTAAAAATGACTGCGTCCACACAACCAACCCCTGTCAACCTAAAAGGCTTTTAAAATCAACTTCTGTACTCCTCCCCGGTGAGGGGAGTAGCACTGAAATCAACCTTGCTGGGTCGAATTTGGGGTAGTGTGGACGCAAATCGACAGTATTGGCCTCTGGGAGCTATCCCAGAGTGCTCCATTGTGATGGCTCTGGACAGCACTTTGAACACCGATGTACTAGCCAGGTACACAGGAAAAGCCCTGGCAACTTTTGAATTTAATTTCCTGTTGGTCAGCTTGGCGAGCTCAGCAGCACAGGTGACAATGCAGTCTCCCCGGAATCGCAAACGAGCTCCAGCGTGAACCGAAAGGGAGACACTTGATCTGATTGCTGTATGGGGAGAAGAACTGTGCATGCCAAACTCCAATCAAAAAGAAGAAATGCTAATAGATTTGCCAAAATCACACAGGGCATGATGGACAGAGGCTACAACAGGGACACACAGCAGTGCCGTGTGAAATTTAAGCAATGAAGCAATTCCTGAATATGTCCAAGGATAATATAAAACAGTGTTTATGGAATAAGAAAATGGACTCAGCAGAAAGTCTTGCTTCTTATGCTGATCAATACGAGCAGTCCCAGAGAGCCGGGGCAAACTGAAACAAAACGGGTGGAGGGAGGAGAGAGAAACAACCCTGGTCGCAGTTGGAGCGGATACCAGAAGGAACACCCTCAGACCACACCCTACTACCGGGGGCAGCCCAAGGCCCCAACTACACCCCAAGGAACACTCCAGACACCTTATCGTACTGCCACACTGTTCTCCAGCAACCCACCTCGCCCCAGTGACCAGTCAGCTGGGCGACGTTTTAAATGTAACGAGCCAGGGCATGTAAAGGCCAACTGCCCCAAGAACCCCAACAGACTACAAATCATTGCACTGAAATCACACCAGAGGGCCTCAGGCCCAGATGTTTCCCAGATACAGTTTTCCTCTGCTCTGAGGGTAAGTATGGGCGGGAAGAAGGTCACAGCATGGAGGGACACTGAAGCACAAGTGTCGGCTATCCATGCTTCCTTAGTGAACCCTAATTTAATCGACCCAGAGGTCCAAGTAACTCTTTTGACTTGCCTACAGCCAAGTTGCCTGTCCAGTACAAGGGCTGGTCAGGAACGTGGACTTTTGCAGTCTATAATAATTATCTCGTTCCCATACTGTTGAGGAAAGACTTGACCAATCATGTGAAGCTAGCCAAGAGGGTGGGAATGGTCCTCCAGGGCTCTCTTTTTGACACAAAGTTTTTCAATAACTTTATCAATGATCTGAAAGGAAATGTAAAATCTATTGCAGATGACATAAAAATGGTGGCTTAATAAATTATGTTGGGAACAGGTCAGTTGTTATACAGAGTGATCTGGATCATTAGGTGAATGGGGCTCCTTGAAATGCATGTTCAATACAGCCAAATACAACAACCTAAATCTAGGAACAAAGAATGCAGGTCACAGTTGTTCAATGGGGAGGCAGGGGTTGCATTTTGGAAAAGCAGTTACCGAGAAAAGGACTTAAGGTCATGTTGGAAACCAACTGAAGATGAGCTCCCAGTGGAATGGAGTGACTAAGAGAGCTAACTTGATTTTTGGATGTAGTGGTAATATTAATGAGATTATTATTGGATAGTGTGTCCATTTGTGGTGTCAACAATCTTAAAAGGATGTTGACAAATTGGCAATGGTTCAGTAAAGAGCTATAAGAATGCCTCAAGGTCTAGAAAACATGCCTTGTAGTGAGAAACTAAAACTCTATCAATTTAGTTTATTCAGGAGAAAGTTAACGTGTCACTTAATCATTGTAAGTACCTAAAAGGGGAGAATATTTTGGATAGATAGCTCTTTAATCAAACGGAATCTATGAATCAGTGACTGGAACCTGAAGCTGAACGAATTCATACTGGAAATAATGACCGGTTTCAGAGTATTAGCTGTGTTAGTCTGTATTCGCAAAAAGAAAAGGAGGACTTGTGGCACCTTAGCGAATAACAAATTTATTTGAGCATGAGCTTTCGTGAGCTACAGCTCACTTCACATGCATCTGATGAAGTGAGCTGTAGCTCACAAAAGCTTATGCTCAAATAAATTTGTTAGTCTCTAAGGTGCCACAAGTAATCCTTTTCTTTTTACTGGAAATAAGATTCACATTTTAAAGTGAAGGTAATGTTGGAACAATTTGTCTAGGGATGTGTTGGATTTTTCATCACTTGGAGTCTTTAAGAGCTAGAGCCACAAAGTGATTTAGGCACCTAGCTGCCAGTTTAGACACCTACAGCCAGGAACTGTTTATCACCCTGGAGCCAATACCCTCCTAACCCGGGCTCCCAGACCTTGAAGGCGGAGAAGGCACCTCTGGTGAGTGTACCTTTGTAAATATAATACACAGTTTAAAAGCAAGCATGTTTAATGATTGATTTGCCCTGAAGACTTGGGATGCATTTGCAGCCAGTACAGCTACTGGAAAAGTCTGTTAATGTGCCTGGGGATGGAGCGGAAATCCTCCAGGGACATCTCAGTGAAGCTCTCCTGGAGGTACTCCCAAAGCCTTTGCAAAAGGTTTCTGGGGAGGGCAGCCTTATTGCGTCCTCCATGGTAGGATATTTACCACACCAGCCCAGTAGCACGTAGTCTGGAATCATTACATAAGAAAGCATGGCAGCATGTGGTCCTGGTATTTGCTGGCATTCAAGCAACATCCATTCTTTATCTCTCTGTGTTATCCTCAGAGTGATATCATTCCTTTTCACCTGGTTGAAACAGGGGAATTTTATTCAGGGGACATTCAGAGGTGGCCATTCTTGCTGGGCTGTTTGCCTGTGGCTGAAAAGAAATCATCCCTGCTGTTAGCCATGCGGTGGGGGGGAGGGGTGAAGCACTCATCCCAGAGAATTGGGTGTGTGTGGCAGGGTTAGTTGGGTTTGTGCTGCACGTTAACCCAAAAACATCAGTCCCTCCTTTTAAATGGCCAATGTGTGTCTTTCAATTTTCTTCTCCCTTTTTTTCCTCCCGCAGCTGCAAGTGTTTCAACGCTGCAACTAGCATCTCCGTCCCAGAGGCTAGCTCAGATAAGAAGGTAAAAGAACCACACTCGCAATGAAATGTTCTCTGAGCTCATGCAGTCCTCCTGCACTGAAAGAGCCCAGCAGAATGCCTGGAGGCAGACAATGTCAGAGTCCAGGAAAGCACAAAATGAACATGAGGATAGGAGGGACCCGTGAGAGGATAAATGGCTGGAGCAACAGGAGAGGTGGCGGCAGCAGCATGATCAGAGGAGGCAGGATGCGATGCTGAGGCTACTGGAGGATCAAACTGGCATGCTCCAGCATATGGGTGAGTTACAGGAAAGGCACAGACTGCCACTGCAGCCCCTGTGTAATCAACCGCCCTCCTCCGCAAGTTCCATAGTCTCCTCACCCAGACACCCAAGAGCACGGTGTGGGGGGGCCTCCGGGCACCCAACCACTCCACCCCAGAGGACTGCTCAAGCAACAGAACGCTGGCATTCAATAAGTTTTTTGAAGTGCAGTGTGGCCTTGTCCTTCCCTCCTCCCCCACCCCTCCCAGGCTATCTTGGCAGTTATCCCCCTATTTGTGTGACGAATTAATAAAGAATGCATGAATTTGAAACAACCATGACTTTATTGCCTCTGCAAGGGGTGATTGAAGTGGGGAGGAGAGGGTGGTTGGCTTACAGGGAAGTGGAGTGAACCAAGCGGTGGGGGCGGGTTTTCATAAAGGAGAAACAAACAGAACTGTCACACCGTAGCCTGGTCAGCCATGAAACTGGTTTTCAAAGCTTCTCTGATGCGCAGCACGCCCTGCTGTGCTTTTCTAATTGCTGTGGTGTCTGGCTGCACATAATCAGCTGCCAGGTGATTTGCCCCAACTTCCCACTCTGCCATAAACATCTCCCCCTTACTCTCACAGATATTGCTCACACAGCAAGCAGTAATAACAATGGGAATATTGGCAAAAAGAAAAGGAGTACTTGTGGCACCTTAGAGACTAACAAATTTATTTGAGCATAAGCTTTCGTGAGCTACAGCTCAGTGGAAAATGGGAATATTGGTTTCTTTGAGGTCTAACCAAGTCAGTAAACTGCACCAGCGTGCTTTCAAACATCCAAATGCACATTCTACCACCATTCTGCACTTGCTCAGCTATAGTTGAACTACTAACTACTGTCCAGGGTGCCTGTGTATGGCTTCATGAGCCATGTCATTAAGAGGTAGGCTGGGTCTCCAAGGATAACTGTAGGCATTTCAACATCCACCAACGGTTATTTTCTGGTCTGGGAAGTAAGTCCCTTGCTGCAGGTGTTCATACAGACCAGAGTTCCTGAAGATGCGAGCGTCATGTACCTTTTCTGGCCATCCCATGTTGATGTTGGTGAAACGTGCCTTGTGATACACCAGTGCTTGCAGCACCATTGAAAAATACCCCTTGCGGTTTATGTACTGGCTGCCTTGGTGCTCCGGTCCCAAGATAGGGATATGGGTTCCGTCTACGGCCCCACCACAGTTAGGGAATCCCATTGGAGCAAAGCCATCCACTGTGACCTGCACGTTTCCCAGAGTCCCTACCCTTGATAGAAGCAGCTCAGTGATTTGCGTTGGCTACTTGGATCACAGCAGCTCCCACAGTAGACTTGCCCGCTCCAAATTGATTCCCGACTGACTGGTAGCTGTCTGGCATTGCAAGCTTCCAGAGGGCTATCGCCACTCGCTTGTGAACTGTGAGGGCTGCTCTCATCTTGGTATTCTTCCGCTTTAGGGCAGGGGAAAGCAAGTCACAAATTTCCATGAAAGTGCCCTTACGCATGTGAAAGTTTTGCAGCCACTGGGAATCATCCCAGACCTGCAACACTATGCAGTCCCACCAGTCTGTGCTTGTTTCCTGGGCCCAGAATCGGTGTTCCATGGCATAAGCCTGCCCCATTGCCACCAGGATGGCCAAATTGCTGGGGCCTGTGCTTTGAGAGAAGTCTGTGTCCATGTCCTCATCACTCTCGTCACCGCACTGCCGTTTGCCTCCTTGCCTGCTTTTGCAGGTTCTGGTTCCGCATATACCACATGATAATGCGTGAAGTGTTTACAATGCTCATAACTGCCGCGGTGATCTGAGTGGGCTCCATGCTTGCCGTAGTATGGCGTCTGCAGGAGAGCAGAGTTGCAGGGGAAGCGGTGGATGGATGACCAGTTTTGCAGACCTACTGCACCATCTGCTGCCAGGACAGAACAGCTGAGCGGGCTGCATGCTTGCCGTGGTATGGTGAGACCAGAGCAGCCAAGCAGAGTTGCAGCGGATGACAACTGTCATATGGAGGACCTGCGAGACCACCAGTAGAGTAGGAGAGCAGAGTTGCAGCGGAAGCGGTGGATGACGATGGTCGTATAGAGCAGTGGTTCTCAAAGCCGGTCTGCCGCTTCTTCAGGGAAAGGCCCTGGCAGGCCGGACCGGTTTGTTTACCTGCTGTGTCTGCAGGTTCGGCCGATCGCAGCTCCCACAGGCCAATGGGGGCTGTTGGAAGCGGCACGGACCGAGGGATGTGCTGGCCGCCCTTCCTGCAGCCCCCATTGGCCTGGAGCAGCGAACCGCGGCCAGTGGGAGCTGCGATCAGCCGAAACTGTGGACGCAGCAGGTAAACAAACCAGTCCGGCCTGCCAGGGGCTTTCTCTGAACAAGCGGCGGACTGGCTTTGAGAACCACTGATATAGAGGACCTGCGAGGTGGATTGATAGCACTCAATGACAGTGCTTTGCAGCCCTATTGCACCATCTGCTGAAAGCAGTATGGCGCCCACATGGAAAAAAGGCGTGAAACGATTCTGCTGTTGCTTTCACAGAGGGAGGGGCGACTGACAACACGTACCCAAAACCACCCGCAACAATGTTTTTGCCCCATCAGGCATTGGGAGCTCAACCCAGAATTCCAATGGGCAGCGGAGATTGCGGGAACTGTGGGATAGCTACCCATAGTGCAACCCTCCAAAGGTCGACACTAGCAATGGTACTGTGGACGCACTGTGCCGACTTAATGCGCTTAGTGGGGACACACAATCAATGGTATAAAATCGCTTCCTAAAAATCGACTTCTATAAATTCGACCTAATTTCGTAGTGTAGACATACCCTTAGACTGTCCCCCTGGCATCTGTCACTAATTTTGGAGAACCAAAGTGACAGCCAAGAAAAGCAAAGGTCTGTTGCTGCTGTCTTTAATCCACCCACACTTATATCAGTCTTTGACCTAAATTCTCCCATTCTAGAGAACACTCAAGCTGTTTAAAATTTCATTCACTTGCTTAAGATGCAAGGCTGCTTCCTCTCCTCTTAGCTATGCTTCTCTCTAGTGTTTCCCATTTATAAACTCTTGTGCATAAAAATGAGGCTCTGACTGTGGTGCAGTGTCTAATGGGCTAGCAGAAATGAGGGACACCCCTATTGCTGTCAGTGCTGGAAGTGAGCAGATTAGGAGCAGTGAAGCAGCCAAGATAAGGCACGAGGCAAGTGGGGCAAAATCCATGCTGGTGTAGCTCCAAAAGCTTCAGCAGAACTTACACCAGAGAGGAATTTTGCTCTGCGGCACCAGTTCTGTCCTTGATGCCAGTGTAACCCACTGGTCACTATGTGTTGCCTGATCCACAGAGAGTGCAAGTCTGTCTCTTTCTCCACAGCTTGAGCTAGTCATGCTTTTAGAGCTGAAGGTCCCCATTTTAATCTGTGGCGTCGCGCCAGGATCACCACTGAAGATCGACAGTGCTTCAGAGAATGTTAGAGTGCACACTCTACAGTTAAGTTAGTGTCCCATTCCAGTCCCACAACCTCAGTCCCACATGGCTCCCATATGTTCTGGCCCAGGCGTACTCTGTAGCCAGATGCCCCAGCATCTCTTCCATACCACTTTGTCTTAAAATTACCCTAAGTTTCTGGGTTGCTTCTTCAGAATTTTAGACTTTTTTTTCTTTCAGAAGAAATTCCTAAATCAAAATAATTGTAATCGATTGAATTTGGGAATGTGCTGTGAGCACCAGGACAAAAGAAAATAGGGTCCCTTGCTAATTCTCTGTGCCATGTGGGAAACAGGGAGCACCGGAGTCACATGATCATGGTAGGTTTCAGAGTAGCAGCCGTATTAGTCTGTATTCGCAAAAAGAAAAGAAGTACTAGTGGCACCTTAGAGACTAACCAATTTATTTGAGCATAAGCTTATGATCATGGTAGTTAAGCTGGAAAAGATCCATCTGATTAAACCTGTCCTTAGGTCAGGACAGCCACTGAAATTCTAGTGTAATAAAGGAATACATGTTAAAAGAGAAAAATCTGTAAGCATGTGAATTACCCAGTGCTGAGGACAGTAAATTGACAGACAGGCCTCCTGGGGCCTATTTCCAGCTCTTGTGCTGACTCTTTGTGGCCTTACCCAGCTGACTTCATGTGCCTCCATTTCCCCATTTGTAAAATGGCAGTAACACTTACCTCTCTCTCCTCAGGAATTCTGGGAGGGTAATTGATGTTTAAAGTACTTCAAAATACTTAGGTGAAGGAATCAATAGCTACATGCCAGCCTCCGCCCCTCCCAATCTCTATGCGTTTTTTCACGGCTCCTTTGTGCTCCTAATGCTCCCCAGTGCTAGCGGGCCAGGTCCCTACCTTCTCCTAATTCAGTCCATACTTAGGATTCATTTCTCCTGCCAGTAGTGCACATGCATAAACTAAACGCCCTTGTTGTTGCACTGCTGCCACACCTGTCCATGTCCACACCTGATAGAGAATTGTTACCTCCACTCCCTGACTTATGTCTATAATGTAGATTGTAAACTCCTAAGGGCAGGGAACTAGTCTTTATTCTGGAAAGGGCTGAACGCTTGTGGATGATGTCAAGATAATAGAAATCTATACTCAATATTATTAACAGAACCACAAACAATGTGTTTCATTGGGTTTTATTACAATATTGTGAAGAGAAAATCCAGACACATGAAATGTTCTCCTGTTGTCAGAATGGCAGAATTAGTAGTTGAAGGGAATAGTAGCTGTAATGTATTGGGAGGGCTGCAGTTACATGCGCCTTAGTTCCATGCTATTTAGCTCTCATTGCCACGAGCATGGAGCTACCATGATGGCAATAAGGATGCTGCTTCCCACTCCACCTCGTACTTGTCACTTTTCATAACTCCACATCAGGAACTACTTAAAGGATTTTTTTAAAATAAATCAAACCTTTATTAAGAGAATCCTGGCTGATATGGGACTTGATTAATAAAGAATTAAAGAAGGTGTGGTGATTTGGGGATCTGTCTGTGCAACTTATGAATTCTGGCTGATATTGTGAAATTACCATGAAATTGCTGCATCATGGAAAGCTTCTAATGTGTATCCACCATGAGCTGACATGGCTCATGTCACATCTCTGCCAATACACAGTCAACCTGTGGAATTCATTGCCAGGGGATGTTGTGAAGGCTAAAACTACAACAGAGTTCAAAAAAGAACTGGATAGGTTCATGGAAGATGGGTCCATCAATGGCTATTAGCCAGGATGGTTAGGGATGCAGCACCATGCTCTTTACCAGAAGCTGGGATGGACGACAGGAGATAGATCACTCAATGATTGCCTGCTCTGTTCATTCCCACTGAAGCACCCGGCATTGGGCACCTTCAGAAGACAAGATACTGGGCTAGATGGACCTTTGGTCTGACCCAGTATGGCCGTTCTTATGTTCTTAAACCAGGGATAATGGCTGATCATTAAAGTCAATCAGCAACTGAATTCTTACCTGGGAAGAATAAAAGAGTAACTGCAGCCAAGGGGAAATCAGCTGTCTCCAAACTCCTTGCAAGAGGAGGGGTTTGGAGAAGTGGAAAGTTACCAAACCACAGAACACAGGGGAAGACCCACAGGGAGACACAATAAGTTTGGGCAGGAGGAAAGGAGCTCAGACAGACAAGGTAAGGGGAGAAGACTCCCTGTTTCAGCACACAAGGGATGCACTGCAATAAAAAGCCACTGGACAGATGCTAACCCCAGCTCAAAAAATGCTCCAAGCAGGGAAATGTGTGTAGGATTTATTATTTTTTGTGTGGATCTGTATCTTTCTCTTGTGATTAAGTAAAGATCAGCAGCATTCTAGAACTCTGCAAAGTGCCAGTGTGTGTTATGTGCTACACCTGCCTCCTGACAGACTGTAACCCACAAGGTTCACACCTTCAGTGGGATTCTGGAAGAGTGTGTGTTTTAAGCTACAGGGGAGGTCTGAGGAGTCTACACTGGTTCCAGGAGCTGGGCTGCCGGATCAGTTGTCAGGAGGGAGTACTAGAATCATAGAATCATAGAATATCAGGGTTGGAAGGGACCCCAGAAGGTCATCTAGTCCAACCCCCTGCTCGAAGCAGGACCAATTCCCAGTTAAATCATCCCAGCCAGGGCTTTGTCAAGCCTGACCTTAAAAACCTCTAAGGAAGGAGATTCTACCACCTCCCTAGGGAACGCATTCCAGTGTTTCACTACCCTCTTAGTGAAAAAGTTTTTCCTAATATCCAATCTAAACCTCCCCCACTGCAACTTGAGACCATTACTCCTCGTTCTGTCATCTGCTACCATTGAGAACAGTCTAGAGCCATCCTCTTTGGAACCCCCTTTCAGGTAGTTGAAAGCAGCTATCAAATCCCCCCTCATTCTTCTCTTCTGCAGGCTAAACAATCCCAGTTCCCTCAGCCTCTCCTCATAACTCATGTGTTCCAGACCCCTAATCATTTTTGTTGCCCTTTGCTGGACTCTCTCCAATTTATCCACATCCTTCTTGTAGTGTGGGGCCCAAAACTGGACACAGTACTCCAGATGAGGCCTCACCAATGTCGAATAGAGGGGAACGATCACGTCCCTCGATCTGCTCGCTATGCCCCTACTTATACATCCCAAAATGCCTTTGGCCTTTTTGGCAACAAGGGCACACTGCTGACTCATATCCAGCTTCTCGTCCACTGTCACCCCTAGGTCCTTTTCCGCAGAACTGCTGCCTAGCCATTCGGTCCCTAGTCTGTAGCTGTGCATTGGGTTCTTCCGTCCTAAGTGCAGGACCCTGCACTTATCCTTATTGAACCTCATCAGATTTCTTTTGGCCCAATCCTCCAATTTGTCTAGGTCCTTCTGTATCCTATCCCTCCCCTCCAGCGTATCTACCACTCCTCCCAGTTTAGTATCATCCGCAAATTTGCTGAGAGTGCAATCCACACCATCCTCCAGATAATTTATGAAGATATTGAACAAAACCGGCCCCAGGACCGACCCTTGGGGCACTCCACTTGATACCGGCTGCCAACCAGACATGGAGCCATTGATCACTACCCGTTGAGCCAGACAGAGGGTCTGCACTGTGTGTGTGCCCTAGAGACCCCAAGACTGGGACAGTGCCTGGGGATCCAGACATTAGATTCCCTCAAAGAAGTCTGGTCAGTGGCCAAGAGCAGGAACTTGACCAGACCTGTAACAGGAGACCAGTATAAGTATTGCCAATCAACATGGGTTTATGGAAAAAAGATGTTGTCAAACTGATTTTATTATAAGATTACAAGTTTAGCTGATAAAGGTAAGTGTTGATGTAATACATTTCTTCTGTAAGACATTTTACTTGGTTCCACATGACATTTTGTAACAATACAAAATCAACATGAAACAACACATTTTTAATATATTTGATAAGTGATAAATCTGAAAACAGTTAAATGGGGAATCATCATCAGACAGGTCTATTTCTACTGGATTCCTGCAGAGAATGATCAATTCTTAGCCCTACATTATTTAATATTTTTATCAATAAAGAAAACAATTACTGATAAAGTTTGCAGATGATCCAAAAACTGGGGGAGTGGTAAATAATCAAGAGGACAGGCCACTTCTACAGCATGATCTGGATTGCTTGGTAAAATGGGTGCAAGCAAACAATGTGTGTTTTAATATGGCCAAATGTAAGGAGAAAAGAATGTAGGCCATACTTACAGAAGGGAGAAGCAGTGACTGTGAAAAAGACTGGGGGAGTGAGGCGGGGCAGGTGATGAGGGATGATCAGCTCAACATGAACTTCCAGTGTGATATTGTGCACAAAGGGCCATTGCAGTCCTTGGATGTATAAACAGGAGAATATCAAGTAAGTCTAGGAAAGTTATACTACCTCTGCATTTGGCACTGGGGTTGTGACGTTGCACTCTACATGATTTTATAAAAATATGCTAAAGAGTGTGAATATAATGTAACTGGAATATGCTTCATGCAAAAAGTCTCTTTTAAGGTATCATTACAAAGCTTATAATCTACTGAGTGTGGTCATCCTATGTGTATAAATGTATCACTCTTGTATCTGAAATTAGAAATATGAAATATAACTCTGAGGTCCTATTGTAGTTATGCAAAATGTGGGCCATTAATGGTGGTTTGGAATCTTAATGGCTCCCATTAACCAGGACAATGACCTGTAGATGGCTCGGTTTTACTTGTAAGTTTTCCTGAATACCTTTGGGCTGGCAAATGGGTAATGAAGTCTTACAGTGACATGTGATCATGTAACTTGAACTGGAATCCATCTTTAACCTGGTGCTTTTCCATTGAGAAGAGGGTTGGGAACCCAGAGGGACAAAGGATTCCCGCCTATTGCAAAAGATATATAAGTGGGTGGAACAGAACAAAAGGGGCAGCCATCATGAGAAATCCCCTAGCTACCACCTGGGCTGGAACAAGGGCTGTACCAGGGGAAACGATTGTGCCCAGACTTGGAAGGCGTCCAGTCTGTGAAAGAAACTTATTGAAACATCTCTGAGTGTGAGATTTTATCTGTATTCAGTTTTATTACTGTACTAGACTTAGACTTGTGTATTTTATTTTATTTTGCTGGGTAATTCACTTTGTTCTGTCTCTTACTACTTGGAACCACTTAAATCCTACTTTCTGTATTTAATAAAATCACTTTTTACTTATTAATTAACACAGAGTATGTATTAATACCTGTGGGGGAGGGGGCAAACAGATGTGCATATCTCTCTATCAGTGTTACAGAGGGCGAACAATTGATGAGTTTACCTGCATTATACAGGGTAAACCGGATTTATTTGGGGTTTGGACCCCACTGGGAGTTGGGCATCTGAGTGTTAAAGACAGGAACACCTCTTAAGTAGCTTTCAGTTAAGTCTGCAGCTTTGGGGCATGTGGTTCAGACCCTGGGTCTGTGTTGGAGCAGACTGGCGTGTCTGGCTCAGCGAGACAGGGCGCTGGAGTCCCAGGCTGGCAGGGAAAGCAGGGGCAGAAGCAGTCTTGGCACAACAGTTGGCAGCCCCAAGTGGGTTTCCATGATCCAACCCGTCACAGGGGTGACCACTACTGGAATACTGTGTCCAGTTCTGTGTGTGCAGTTCAAGAAAGATGTTGAAATATTAGGAGGGTGGTTGGACGTGTCTGTCACACGAGGAGAGGACATGCAGGGCATATACTCAGTCTCAACAGACAGTAAAGGTGAAAACCATTCTGACCCCTTCACACAGGGATCCGGGTGGACAAATACTTGAAGACAAAGACATGTTTTCAAATATTTTAATTATTTGCATGGCTTTTCTCTGAACCCTCTCCAATATTTCACCAAAGGGGGTCTTGTGGGATCTCTACCAAAAGCTAAGAACTAGCTGGTGATCATGATTATTGTGGGATACTTGTACAGGAAATGGTTTGAGTTTTATGTAACCTGCACTATTGGGTTCCAAAACAGTTGGAGGTGAAACTTGTCACCTGAGGTGGGTTGAGTCTCAGATGACTCAGTCAAGACACTGAGAACAATTTACATCTGTTGACTCAGCCCAGCCCTGTGTTTACAGACTGGAGCAGATGCCAGGTTGGAGCACTGATAAAGACAGAAGAACCACAAGGAAAGACTCTGAATCGGGGACCAACAGGACTGAGCTGAAGTTAATGAAATATCTGGATTATGAAATGAGACAAAAGTTTGGGACTAAGAAGGAAAAAGGGCACACACTGTTGTCCATTATGGAGAAGATACTCTGCCAGCAGGAGTGTCTCAAGAAAGTGGATTGAAGCTCCCTGGACTAGACAAGCACTTCATGGACTGACCACTGAGTAAGAAATATCTTAGGAAAATAACTAGTTAAAAAGTATAGGCTATAGGTTGCCTATTTTATATTATTCTTTTGCCTGTAACCGTATGTTACAAATAAGCAAATCCTTATACTTGCTTATATTTAACTCTTAAATTTGAGCTTTGTAAAATAAATCTCAATTTAGTTTTACTGTGGACAACTAAGTGTTTTGTGCTGAACTGAAGTGAAGCCAGTAAACTGAGACGTGTGGCTTCCATGGAGGCAGTGGATTGGTGTATGTTGCAAGTGGCCAGAAGACAAGGGACTAGGAGCTCAGGTGCAACAAGGTGGAGTGTGTAAATTACTAGCCTGCAGAGGGAAAGAGCAGGGTTTGTGGTATCCTGGAGTGGAGTACCTGCAGCTGGTAGCTTTAGGAGGATGCCTTTTGCCCAGCGGGTACTGACAAGACTCCCTCACACCCTAAACAGGTAGTAGCAATTCACCCCGGACACCTCAGTTAACCCCAGGAGTGTGCACAAGGGGGTCAAGCAGAGACACATTTCCCCTCTCTCCCCCCCCAATAACCGGTGGGGGCACAGAACTCCTCCAGCCTTGGAGTCGCGGGAGGTGAGCGAGCTCCTCCAGTCCTGGGGCCACAGTGCGAGCTCACAGCTCCTCTGGTCCTAGTGCCACAGCAGGGGCACAGAATGTGCCCCTCCAAAAGCGGTCACATTTTTATTCCTATGCATACTTCTGTTAACCCTGAAGAGGGTCACATGCACATACCCTCCCCCGTGTGGGCATCTGCCACTCAGCTTCTCCTTATTGCCTGTGGCAGTGAGACAGAGCTACACAGTGTCTGACTGCTCCCCTGTAGCTTGCTTAGCATATTTCAGAGGTTTAGGAATTAGTGATTGGCTAGTTTCTTATAGTCCTGGTGTTTGAGCTTCATTTGGCCCACTGGCAAAAAGAGGACTTTTGTTTTTAAGTCTCACCTTGGTACTGAGGCACTCATCTGATGGCTGAGACTAAGACTCCAGGTTTTAAAACCTGCCCTGCCTGTAAGGCAGATATGCCTTTAAATCAGGGGTAGGCAACCTATGGCCCACGTGCCGAAGGCGGCACGTGAGCTGATTTCCAGTGGCACTCACACTGCCCGGGTCCTGGCCACTGGTCCGGGGGGGGGGGCACTGCATTTTAATTTAATTTTAAATGAAGCTTCTTAAACATTTTAAAAACCTTATTTGCTTTACATACAACAATAGTTTAGTTATATATTATGGACTTATAGAAAGAGACCTTCTAAAAACGTTAAAATGTATTACTGAAACGCGAAACCTTAAATTAGAGTGAATAAATGAAGACTCAGCACACCACTTCTGAAAGGTTGCTGACCCCTGCTTTAAATAATGGGCACACTAAATGCCTCTTGTCTCAGGGAAAACCGATACAATCACAGGGCTGGAAAGGACCTATGTCACAGTTTCAGGGTAACTACATCTTTAATAACCCCCATACCCATTGTGGTCCACTCCAGGAATGGCAGCCTTTAGGTGTATGTGTGGCATCTTTTCAAGCCCAGGGGTATAATTGAAGGTGGCACCATCAATGACCCATCACTCCCCCCCTGGGTCTGCCACTGCCCCAAACCTGGCACCACTATTGTTCCCGCTATAGTAACCCTCACCCCATGGAGTTGAAACAATTCCTAGCCCACGGTGAGACCTAGAACATTCATAAATGTAATACAATATAATTCTGTCACAACCTCAGAAGCTCATCTAGTCCATTGTCCCCACACTGAGGCAAGATTAAATATACCTAGACCGTCCCCAACAAATGCCTGTCTGTCACATCCTAGACAAATGTTCAGTTTGTACAGCTTTTCCCAAGTGCATGCAACAAGCCTGTGATGCTCATCTGAAGTTACTGTTGATTGAAAAATTAATGAGTGCTTCTGATTCTGAGGCCCCTCCTTGAAACAGTTATCTGTTCTTCTAAAGGCAATTTTAGTTAGTGCCCCTGTTACCCCAGGAGTAAGGATTTCTTCTGGCACTAAGGGCTAGATTCACAAAGGAACTTAGGCACCTAAATCTCAGAATCAGCACCAATGATATGCACAAAACCCTGCTCAGCTGCTGCTGGACATAAGATAAGAGCTAAGGCATTCATAGATACCCCAATCCCCAAAGCCAGTTGATTTGGGGCCACTCACCATCGCAGATCACAAAAGATGTTCAAGCAGTTCACCATCTATTCTCCCAGATGGGCCTGAGGATCAATCACAAAATGTCTGCTCCGACCTCAATCAAGAGTTTCTAGGGGCAACACTGGACTCCACATTGCATAAAGTGCATCTTGCTCAAGGAAGGCTTTTTACAATGTAACATCAGGCCTTCATTCTCAGCCAAGGACTTTGAGAGTCTGCCTCAGCATGCTGAGACACATGACGGCACTCCACATGCAAGATATGATGCAACTGCAAAAAAAAAAAATCACTCTAGGGTGTATTAACAGCCATGATGAATACAAGACATGGGGATTGCGGGGTAACTGACCCGCTCTACTTGGCACTGGTGAGACCTCAGCTGCAGTACTGTGCCCAATTCTGGGTGCCACACATTAGGGAAGATGTGGACAAATTTGGAGAGTCCAGAGGAGAGCAACAAAAGTGATAAATGGTTTAAAATAATTTGGAGAGTCCAGAGGAGAGAAACAAAAGTGATAAATGGTTTAAAATTCCTGACCTATGAGGAAAGGATTAAAAAACCTGGGTATGTTTAGTGTTGAGAGAAGAGGGACCTGATGAATCTGCCCTCCGAACTAATGGCTACCTGCTCCTTGTTGCATCTATCTATGAAAATAGCATTTTTGGTAAAAAGAAAAGGAGTACTTGTGGCACCTTAGAGACTAACCAATAAATTGGTTAGTCTCTAAGGTGCCACAAGTACTCCTTTTCTTTTTGCGAATACAGACTAACACGGCTGTTACTCTGAAACCTGTCATTTTTGGTAGTTACTACATCTGCGAGAAGAGTGGTGGAATTACAAGCATTGATAGCTGACCCTCCTTATATGTTTTTTATAAAGATAAGGTATACTTAGGGTCCCATGCACAATTCCTGACTAAAGTAGTTTTGGAATTCCACCTCCATCAAGCCATATATTTATTGACATTATTTCCTAAGCCCCGTTCTCATAAAGCTGAAGAAATATTTCATGCCTTGGATGTTCACAGAGGTTTTCCCTTTTACTTGATCTTTTAGATTGTCATCCCAGCTGTTAATTTCAGTTGTGGACAGGATGAAAGGCCTCCCACCCTCGACACTAAGGACTTCCTCCTGGATTTTGTCTTGCAAACATCTATGCGACGAGAGATGACATTGCAAAAGTGCCTGTGACGTTATTAATATGAACTGGGACTGTATTCAGATCATTGTTGCAACCAAGATCCTATACAGGCACCAAATCTTGTATAAAAGGCGTCAAATAAGGTGTTTAAGACAAGGTTATGGTTGGCTGGTTATGATTATGCTATCTGTCTGCATGTATCATTTTGGTATTTAAAATTATAAGTGTTGGCTCTATACTGTCTGTATTTCAAACTTGTGCTATGCTTCTGGGTGACACCCCAGACAATTTGGCATAAGCTCTACCTAGCCTGCTTGATGGCCCATTAAGGACCATCAGCTATACAACTGACCCATTGAGAGAAGGCAGATACACCTTGTGACTCAGCAAGGTATGCAGGGACATGCCTATGGACAGAACTCTAAGGTTTTTCCATGCCATGTGCTGGAGAGTTTGTCTTTGAAACAAAAAAGCAGAGGCCACATGGCAAGAGACTATAAAAGGCTGCTGCATCTCCTCCATCTTGTCTTCAATCCTGCTTCTTACCTCTGGAGGAACCTTGCTACAAACTGAAGCTCTGAACAAAGGACGGAATGACCCATCCCAGCTGTGGATGTACTCCAGAGACTTGATTTGAACCTGCAGTTTATTCCATCACTGCTACAAGCCTGAACCAAGAACTTTGCCATTACTGTATGCAATTGATTCCATTTAACCAATTTTAGCTCTCAACTATATTTCTTTCTTTTATGAATAAACCTTTAGATTTTAGACTCGAAAGGATTGGCAACAGCGTGATTTGTGGGTAAGATCTGACTTGTATATTTACCTGGCTCTGGGGCTTGGTCCTTTAGGATCAAGAGAACCTTTTTCCTTTTACTGGGGTATTGGTTTTCATAACCATCTGTCCCCATAACGAGTGGCACTGGTGGTGATACTGGGAAACTGGAATGTCTAAGGAAATTGCTTGTATGACTTATGGTTAGCCAGTGGGGTAAAACCAAAGTCCTCTCTGGCTGGCTGGTTTGGTGTGCCTTAGAAGTGGAGAAACCCCAGCCTTGGGCTGTAACTGCCCTGCTCTAAGCAATTTGTTCTGAATTGATACTGTCAGTTGTGTGCCACCAGAGGCAGCATCGTTACAGTGCCGCCCCTGAGCAAGCTGATAGCATACGCTATGAGATCTCAAGCAGTTTCTGCAACTTGTTTGGCCCAAGTACCTATAGCAGACATTTGTAGATTTGCAACTTGGACATTGATGCATATCTTTACAACAACCTCTCTCAGCATTCCAGAGGTGAGGCCAAGTTTGGAAGTGTGGTTTTCCAATGTTCAGGTAGACTCCCAAACCCACCTCCGGATTGAACTGTTTGTGAGTCACCTGAAGTGGAATGGACATACGCAATCGCTCACAGAAGAAAAAGTGGTCACTATCCTGTTCCATAACTGGTCTGCGAGCTGTTTTGCACATGTCCATTCCATGGCCCACCCTCCTTCTCTTTATATCAGAGTCTGTCTGGCAAGAAGGAACTAAGGAGTAGATGGGGTGGCTCTGCTCTTTATACAGTTGTGCAGTTCTTAGAGACTGCTGAGGGTGCACGGGTACTGCTTAAGGAAAAATCTCTGACTCTGGTGCACACCTAAAGTGGAATGTGTACAATGTGTATGGCAAACATCCATTTTTGCATGGTCTGTGTGTATATAAATCTCCTCACTGTATTTTCCACTTTATGCGTCCGATGAAGTGAGCTGTAGCGCACGAAAGCTTATGCTCAAATAAATTGGTTAGTCTCTAAGGTGCCACAAGTACTCCTTTTCTTTTTGCGAATACAGACTAACATGGCTGTTACTCTGAAACATATCTTGAAGAATAACAGTTTTATAGACAAGGTAAGTAACTGTTTTTTTATCATGTCACCATCAGCTGGGGGGGCTAGGCTGAGCCTAACTTGTCTTAAAGGGCCACCCCGCATGTGAGAGTAACTAACCATTCTTTATAGTAAGGAACTCAAGGAGCTCAGTCTATTTAGCTCGGCAAAGAGAAGGTTACAGGGTGACTTAATCACAGTGTAGAAAAGTACCTACAGATGGGGAACTGAGGCCCAGAAAGACCACAGGCTTGGGTCCACAAAGATATTTAGGTGCCTGTATCCTATGTTTAAGTAGCACTGCAATCTCTTGGTTGGCTGCCACCTAATCCTGAAGGTGCCTAAACTTGGTGTCTAAATTTCCAGTGTAAAAGTTCCCTTAGTGCCTATGTTTCTGCCTCTGCCTTGCTCTAAGAATCTGGACACCTATTTCCTGCCTAAGCCCCACAGTGATCTATGACCAGCAGAGAGACAGGCACTTCTCTGCCTGTCTTATCTGGTGGGCATGCTCAGAGGCTGCTCTCTGGATCAGACCCCACTCAAAATGTGGAGGAGCTGCCCATCTTATAACTTTTAGCCCAATGGTTAGAGGACTCAACTGGGATGTGGGAGACCTACATTCAGTTTCCTCTGGAGCCTGGGGGAAGAAAGGATTTGAACAGGGGGGTCTCCCACACCCTTCAGGAATGTGCTTCAACCACTGAGCTGTGGGGTATTCCTCAGTGGATGGTGGGTCATCCTCAGTCTCTTCTGTTGAAGCTGTGGATAACTATTAAAGAGTCATTGGAGCAGGGGCACTGACCCCTGGGTCTCCCATCTCTCACGTGGGTCCCGCTTGAACCCCCATGCTAGAGAGTCATTCTTGCTCTCTCTTGGTGTCTCAGTGACTAAGTCAGTGGTGGGCAACCTGTGGCCCGTCAGGTTAATCCTCTGGTGGGCCGCGAGACGATGAAGTGAGCTGTAGCTCACGAAAGCTCATGCTCAAATAAATTGGTTAGTCTCTAAGGTGCCACAAGTACTCCTTTTCTTTTTGCGAATACAGACTAACACGGCTGTTACTCTGAAACCTGTTTATGTCCCTGCGGCCCTCCGCTTCCTGCAGCTCCCATTGGCCGGGAATGGCAAACCGAGGCCACTGGGAGCTGCAGGCAGCCATGCCTGCGGACTGTCAATGTAAACACTGTCTTGGGGCCTGCCAGCAGATTACCCTGCGGGCGGCAGGTTGCCCACCACTGCTCTAAGTACTTATCCATCATGGAACAGCTTCAACATGAGATACCGAGGAAGCCCCACATCAGAATATCCCATAGCCCAATGGTTAGAGTGCTCTCCTGGGAGCTGTGGGAGCCCCCTTCAAAGTGAAGTGCCCTGTTAACACCCCTCCAATCATAGGGGGGAGGAAGGGAGAGGGAAGGCAACTTGGGGGGAGGGAGGAATTGTTCGTGGGTTACAAGCTGTTGTAATAATTTGCTAACACCCCCCACTCCCGCCTTCCCTGGCTGACCTTCCTTTAACACCCTCCAATCATGGGGGGGATGGGCCACTTCACCTTCTACTTTCCATTTACTGTGACACTCCGAGGCCATGTCTACACTTCCACCTATGTCGGTAAAACGTATGTTGCTCAGGGGTGTGAATATTCCACCCCACTGAGCGACATGAGGGACACCAAGATAAGAGCGCTGTGCACACGAGCAATGCGAGCAGGAAAGCTCTCTCCTGTCGGAAGAGCGGGTCTTCCTCACCAGCGCTGTAGCAATGCAGCTGTATCGGTGTAGCCATGCGGCTGCAGCACCGTACATGTAGACAGGCCTGAGTGTTTTCCAGACCTGCAGCGGAGCTCTGTGTGCCTCAAAAGCTTGTCACTCTCATCAGCAGAAGTTAGTTCAGTACAAGATATTCCCTTACCCACCTTATCGCCCTGCTATCCTGTGCCTGACAGGGCTAAAACAACGTTGCCCAAGCTCCCAGAGACTTCCTGTTGGTGGAGCAAGGAATTCAGCTCAGGTTTCCCAAGGCCCAGGCTAGTGTCCAAACTCGGGGCTCATTCCTCCTCTCAAGTAATAGATGGGGTGGGTGGAGAAAGAACTGTGTGTAGGGGGCGTTGACGCTCCTGGGCTAAACCAAGGACAGATGGAGGAGGAGGGTAGCACATGTGGAGGGAGGGTAGGGGATGTTTGAGGAGCACAGGGACATGGGGTACAAAAGGCTGTGGGGGAGGGTGAGTGTGTGGGGGGAGGGGATGTGGGGGGAGCAGAGGGCTGTGGGGGAGGGGTGTGGGTGGGGAAAGGGGATGGGTGAGGAGCACAGGGATATTGGGTGCAGAAGGCTGCAGGTTGTTACAAGAGGCAATGTGCGGGGCGCACAGGGAGATGGGATGCAGAAGGCTGTGGGGAAGGGGTTCAGGGGGAGAGGCGATGTGCGGGGAGCACAGGGAGATGGGGTGCAGAAGGCTGTGGGGGAGGGGTGCAGGGGAAGAGGCGATGTGTGGGGAGCACAGGGAGATGGGGTGCAGAAGGCTGTGGGGGAGGGGTGCAGGGGGAGAGGCGATGTGCGGGGAGCACAGGGAGATGGGGTGCAGGTTGCTCGGGGGGGGTGCAGGGGGAGAGGCGATGTGCGGGGAGCACAGGGAGATGGGGTGCAGGTTGCTCGGGGGGGTGCAGGGGGAGAGGCGATGTGCGGGGAGCACAGGGAGATGGGGTGCAGAAGGCTGTGGGGAGGTACAGGGGGAGAGGCGATGTGCGGGGAGCACAGGGGGATGGGGTGCAGAAGGCTGTGGGGGGGTGCAGGGGGAGAGGCGATGTGTGGGGAGCACAGGGGGATGGGGTGCAGAAGGCTGCGGGGAGGGTGCAGGGGGACAGGCGATGTGTGGGGAGCACAGGGGGATGGGGTGCAGAAGGCTGTGGGGGGGTGCAGAAGGCTGTGGGGGGGTGCAGGGGGAGAGGCGATGTGTGGGGAGCACAGGGGGATGGGGTGCAGAGGGCTGTGGGGGAGGGGTGCAGGGGGAGAGGCGATGTGTGGGGAGCACAGGGGGATGGGGTGCAGAAGGCTGTGGGGGGGCTGCAGGGGGAGAGGCGATGTGTGGGGAGCACAGGGAGATGGGGTGCAGAAGGCTGTGGGGGAGGGTGCAGGGGGAGAGGCGATGTGCGGGGAGCACAGGGAGATGGGGTGGAGGTTGCTCGGGGGGGGTGCAGCGGGAGAGGCGATGTGTGGGGAGCACAGGGAGATGGGGTGCAGGTTGCTCGGGGGGGATGCAGGGGGAGAGGCGATGTGTGGGGAGCACAGGGGGATGGGGTGCAGAGGGTTGTGGGGGGGGTGCAGGGGGAGAGGCGATGTGTGGGGAGCACAGGGGGATGGGGTGCAGAAGGCTGTGGGGGAGGGGTGCAGGGGGAGAGGCGATGTGTGGGGAGCACAGGGGGATGGGGTGCAGAAGGCTGTGGGGGGGGTGCAGGGGGAGAGGCGATGTGTGGGGAGCACAGGGAGATGGGGTGCAGGTTGCTCGGGGGGGGTGCAGGGGGAGAGGCGATGTGTGGGGAGCACAGGGAGATGGGGTGCAGGTTGCTCGGGGGGGTGCAGGGGGAGAGGCGATGTGTGGGGAGCACAGGGGGATGGGGTGCAGAAGGCTGTGGGGGGGGTGCAGGGGGAGAGGCGATGTGTGGGGAGCACAGGGGGATGGGGTGCAGAAGGCTGTGGGGGGGGTGCAGGGGGAGAGGCGATGTGTGGGGAGCACAGGGGGATGGGGTGCAGAAGGCTGTGGGGGAGGGTGCAGGGGGAGAGGCGATGTGTGGGGAGCACAGGGAGATGGGGTGCAGGTTGCTCGGGGGGGGTGCAGGGGGAGAGGCGATGTGCGGGGAGCACAGGGAGATGGGGTGCAGGTTGCTCGGGGGGGTGCAGGGGGAGAGGCGATGTGCGGGGAGCACAGGGGGATGGGGTGCAGAAGGCTGCGGGGGGGTGCAGGGGGTGAGGCGATGTGCGGGGAGCACAGGGGGATGGGGTGCAGAAGGCTGCGGGGGGGGGTGCAGGGGGAGAGGCGATGTGCGGGGAGCACAGGGGGATGGGGTGCAGAAGGCTGTGGGGGAGGGGTGCAGGGGGAGAGGCGATGTGCGGGGAGCACAGGGGGATAGGGTGCGGAAGGCTGTGGGGGAGGGGTGCAGGGGGAGAGGCGATGTGCGGGGAGCACAGGGGGATGGGGTGCGGAAGGCTGTGGGGGGGTGCAGGGGGAGAGGCGATGTGCGGGGAGCACAGGGGGATGGGGTGCAGAAGGCTGTGGGGGGGGTGCAGGGGGAGAGGCGATGTGCGGGGAGCACAGGGGGATGGGGTGCGGAAGGCTGTGGGGGAGGGGTGCAGGGGGAGAGGCGATGTGTGGGGAGCACAGGGGGATGGGGTGCAGAAGGCTGTGGGGGAGGGTGCAGGGGAAGAGGCGATGTGCGGGGAGCACAGGGAGATGGGGTGCAGGTTGCTCGGGGGGGGTGCAGGGGGAGAGGCGATGTGCGGGGAGCACAGGGGGATGGGGTGCAGAAGGCTGTGGGGGGGTGCAGGGGGAGAGGCGATGTGTGGGGAGCACAGGGGGATGGGGTGCAGAAGGCTGCGGGGAGGGTGCAGGGGGACAGGCGATGTGTGGGGAGCACAGGGGGATGGGGTGCAGAAGGCTGTGGGGGAGGGGTGCAGGGGGAGAGGCGATGTGTGGGGAGCACAGGGGGATGGGGTGCAGAAGGCTGTGGGGGGGGTGCAGGGGGAGAGGCGATGTGTGGGGAGCACAGGGGGATGGGGTGCAGGTTGCTCGGGGGGGGTGCAGGGGGAGAGGCGATGTGCGGGGAGCACAGGGAGATGGGGTGCAGGTTGCTCGGGGGGGTGCAGGGGGAGAGGCGATGTGCGGGGAGCACAGGGAGATGGGGTGCAGGTTGCTCGGGGGGGTGCAGGGGGAGAGGCGATGTGTGGGGAGCACAGGGGGATGGGGTGCAGAAGGCTGTGGGGGGGTGCAGGGGGAGAGGCGATGTGCGGGGAGCACAGGGGGATGGGGTGCAGAAGGCTGCGGGGGGGGGTGCAGGGGGAGAGGCGATGTGCGGGGAGCACAGGGGGATGGGGTGCAGGTTGCTCGGGGGAGGGTGCAGGGGGAGAGGCGATGTGTGGGGAGCACAGGGGGATGGGGTGCAGAAGGCTGTGGGGGAGGGTGCAGGGGGACAGGCGATGTGCGGGGAGCACAGGGGGATGGGGTGCAGGTTGCTCGGGGGAGGGTGCAGGGGGACAGGCGATGTGTGGGGAGCACAGGGGAATGGGGTGCAGAGGGCTGTGGGGGGGTGCAGGGGGAGAGGCGATGTGCGGGGATCACAGGGAGATGGGGTGCAGGTTGCTCGGGGGGGGCTGGAGCGCTGGGGGTCGCAGGCGGGCTGGGGTCGGGGTCACAGGTCGGGGCGCCCCAGGGCGGGCTGGCGCCCCTCGTGTTCAGGCCCGGGAGGGAGTTTGTCCCCCCCAAGGAGCTACCTGCGGCAGGGGCGTTGCGCGGCGACGTCATGGGGCCACCTGGCGGGGCGGGGCGGCTGCGGGAGCCGGGGCGGGGTGCGGGGAGCGGCGGGAGCCGGGGCGGGCTGCGGCGGCGGCGGGAGGCCGGAAGAAAGCGGGACCCGGGCGGCCGAGGATGGGGCCGGGGCTCGGGCTCCTGCTCCTGCTGGTGGGGGCTGCCGCGCGCTCCGCCGTGCCCCGCACAGAGAGACCCTTCCCGGGTAAGGGCGGCCGGGGGCTGCCGGGCGGGGGTGCCCATCTCCCGGGTCCCGGCGGGGGGGGCATTTCCGTCTCCCCGGGGTCCCGGCGAGGGGGGGGGCATTTTCGTCTCCCCGGGGTCCCGGCGAGGGGGGGGGCATTTTCGTCTCCCCGGGGTCCCGGCGGGGGGCGGGCATTTCCCTCTCCCCGGGGTCCCGGCGAGGGGGGGGGCATTTTCGTCTCCCCGGGGTCCCGGCGAGGGGGGGGCATTTTCGTCTCCCCGGGGTCCCGGCGGGGGGGGCATTTCCCTCTCCCCGGGGTCCCGGCGGGGGGCCCTATCGCCCTGGCGCGCCGGGTGCTGCTGCCCGACCCCGGTAGGCAGCTGCCCGCCCGGGCGTGGCTGCCTCCTGTGAGCCGGGCTGAGCCGAGCCGAGGGGGGCCGAGCCGGGCAGCCTCGGGACCGGCGGGCGGGGGCCGAGCGGCGGCCGCTGCGCAGCGGAGCCGGGCGGGCGGGGAGCCGGGCGCCGGCCCCGCCCGCAGACCCTCGCCGGCCGGTCCCCGGCCTCGCCCGCCCGGCCGGGCACTGGCGGGATGATGTCACCCGCCGCCAGGGCAGCAGCCCCCAGCGATGCCGAGCCCCGGCCTGCGGGTTTGCTGCCGGGCGTGCCGGCGGCTCGGGCAGGCTGCGGCGTCCGCCGCGGGCTGGGGTCGGGGACGGGGTCGGGGTCTGCCCGGGGCGGGCTGCGCGGAGCGAGGCCCCCCGGCTCCGGCCGGGCGCGCTCTGCGGGGTGCCCGAGCGAGTGGGGCTGTCCAGGCTCCTGTCCCCTCCGCTGCGGATCAGCTGGTGTCGCGGGGAGCTGCATGGGCAGCGGCTCTTGACAAAGGCCAGGGTGTCTTAGAATCGTCTTAGAGGATCGTGATTTAGGTTAAAAACGAAGCACTCGCAAGTAAAAGCCCTAATGTGGCCCCTGTGTGGCCCCGCCTTGTGATACAGCCTGTGTGTGGCCAGACGTTGTTATTTCGCAGGACCCCTGACACATTCAGTGAGGGGGCCTAAGGAGGCAAATTAAGGTTGGGCAGGAAAACAAATCTGGCATTTCTAACCGTTGGATGCTTCGCTTTGCAGCCGTAATATTCTTTTAAGGGCGCTTTTTAAAACAGAGCTTCCGGGCCTTTCTTCAGGAACTGGAAAAATCAAACCCTAATTCAGCCACCTGGCTAATCAGCAACGTTAGAACCGTTGGATCCACAGCCCCTGCGTATCACTTGAGCTAAGGGGGTAGCTGAAGCCAGTGGCAGGTTGTCCCCCTCTACCTGGGCCAGACAGTACAGGGAGAGGGGGCATGGATTCTTGGCAGTGGGCTTCACAGCTATTTGGCAACAGCAGAAGAACCTTGAGATTCAGTTGAGGCTTCTGTCCCTGGTTCTGAGGGGAGTGTGCTATAGTGGTTACCAACCCACCCTGCCTTCCAGCCTGTCCTTGTCTTATTGAATTTATTCAATTCAAGTCTTGTTACAGTGGTAGCCACAGTTTATACTGAGTACAATACTCCTGGTTGTGTTTCTTTCTCCACTTGTGTTTAGTGGTGGGTTTTTTTTTCTTGGTTTGGGTGGATAACTGGGAGAAATGATCTGTAGCCTTGTATCATCTATGGTAGAGGTTGAAAGCCACTCCAGACTACTGTACCCCTTTCAGAAGTTTGATTTGTCTTGCATATCCCCAAGTTTCACCTCACTTAAAAACTATTTGTTTACAAAATCAGGCATAAAAATACAAGTGTGTCACAGCACACTAGTACTGAAAACTTGCTAACTTTCTCATTTTTACCATATAATTATAAAATAAAGCAATTGGAATATAAGTATTGTACCTACATTTCAGTGTATAGTATATAGAGCAGTATAAAAAACTCATTGAATGAAATTTTAGTTTGTACTGACTTTGCTAGTGCTTTTTACGTTGCCTGTTGTAAAACTAGGCAAATATCTAGATGAGTTGATGTACCCCCTAGAAGACCTCTGTGTACCCCCAGGGGCACATGTACCCCTGGTTGAGACTACTAACCCATGGGTTCCTTGGAGGCTGAAATAAATGCACATCCCTTGCTGCTGGCCTCTTAGCCCTTGTCTTCATTAGGAAAAAGCGTGTTCTTTCTTTGTTAGCTAATGTGGTAACTAAAAGGGGCAAAATGCTAATAGAGACCAGGAGGTTGTAGCTTTAACATGAGTTATTAGCAAATCAAGGTAAGTCCTAGGCTCTCCCAGTGTCTTTATCTTAACCGTCTAATGCATGTGAAATGTCGTAACAGAAAGGTACAATCTGCCTTGGTTTCCCTAGGAAGTTACCACATATTAAGTAAGCAGTTCCTATGATTGGGATAGAATTTATTTGGAGACTTCTGTTTGTCAGTATAAATGCATTGTGTTAATGGAAGTAAATAAGCTATGCCTACTGGCTTATAATCGCCGCCATTTCCTGTAGCATTCATTATGTCGTCTTAACACTCTCCCCCATCAATGTGATCTACATTAACTCTACCTAAGTAGTACACCCTTCAGAAGAGTGATCTCCTCAGGACCTGTTATGTTTGTATAGGGCTGGGGCTCTGCATGGTCCCAGCTATATGTATTTTACTACTAATGTGTGGAAATGATTTCTGAGCCAGACAGTTTCATGTGTGTAGTCGTGATGGGATATGACTGCCCTTTTATAGCATCCTTTGTCCATGGCTTAAATTGATTAATTTACTGCATGTTTAGTATCAGGTTATATAATTATTGTAGAAATACCAGCCCTGCAGTAAGACTCAGGAACCAGGATCCTACTTAAGCTGCTGCCTCACTTGCGTGACGCTGGTTTTAGAATATTGATTGTGTGTGTGTGTGTGTGCAAAGCCCATTGTTTGCTTGGCCCCATTCTTTCTGATGAATATCTGTGCAGAGTGACTTATACTTCTAGAGGGAGGGTTGTAAATGCATTAGCTAGCTGAAGGAGAAAGCATGTAGCTGTATCAGACCCTGTGAAATGGAAAAGGTGGTAGAGGTAATGGCTTTTATTGGGCATACACAGGAGTTCAGATATAAAAGTAGGGGAACTCCAGGCCACGGCGGAAATCCAGTTATGTCAAATGTTTCCTGACTGTGACCGATTAGATTGAGTGGAGAATATAGTGTCCTACATTGCTTCGTTGTAGCTGTAGCTAATTTTATAAATCTTTGAAATGAGAAAATATGGATACCTGGGAAGGTTTACTTATAGGAACATCTGTGTGTCTAAAGGCACTGAGCCAGGGAAGTTGGAATCCCACCTTTAAAACCCCCTTTTAAATGCTGCTTCTGCATGGGGGCGAGCAAGAATAAATGCACATAAAATGGCACTTTTGCCTTCTATGGGAAGGAGCTGATGTGGGTGCGCTGGCTAAAAGTTTTGCTTCTGTCTCCAACAGGACTAAAGGTTCGGGCCAATGTGCTGTAGGCAGTGAGGCAATGGCATAGGCACC
Source organism: Lepidochelys olivacea (assembly GCF_965140295.1). NCBI lineage: Eukaryota > Metazoa > Chordata > Testudines > Cheloniidae > Lepidochelys > Lepidochelys olivacea. The sequence continues at coordinate 150,001,822 of NC_140414.1, forward strand.
AGCTTTCTAATTTCCCCGGGGTGCTCGACCCTCTGCCCCAGACCCCACCCCACTTCACCCCTTCCCTCAAAGCCTCACTCCTGCTGCTCTCAGCAGGCCTCAAGCCAGCACTGCCTGGACTTGGCAGCGTGCTTTCCCCCAGACTAACCATAAGGTGTTGGGCTGGAAATCTCTCCATGAAATCTGAGACAAGTAACATAAGAACGTAGATCTGGCAAGGACTTCCTGGATCATTGAGTCCAGTCCCCTGCTGTCACAGGCAACCCCGTCAGATAGCACTGTTCATAAATTTATCAAGCTCCATCTTAAAAGGAGTTGGGTTGTTTGCCCCGACCCCTCCTATTGGGAAGCTGTTCCAGAACCTCCCATCTCTGATGGTAAGAAACCATCTCCAAATTTTCATCCTAAGTTTACTCTCGCACCAACACTGTCCTTCATCTTCAATAGCTTTTCTCCCTCCCTTGTGTTTACCCCTTGATGTATTTATAGAGAGCAATCAGATCCCCTCGCAGCCTTCATTTTGCTCTGCTAAACAAGTCAATTGTTTTTAGTATCTCCTTGTAAGATAGGTGGTTCTTTTCTCTTGTCACTGGAGAGCAAAACAGCATCAGAATTCAAAGTAGTAGCCGTGTTAGTCTGTATTCGCCAAAAGAAAAGGAGTACTTGTGGCACCTTAGACTAACCAATTTATTTGAGCATAAGCTTTCGTGAGCTACAGCTCACTTCATCGGATGCATTCAGTGGAAAATGGGGTTCTGTGCACTAGGCGGAATGTGGGACCCCTTCTGAGTCTGGTACTAACTGCCAGCCCCAGAGGGTTGGGAGGCAGCAGGTAGACTGGCATCTCGGGTGTTTTCCACTCTCAGCTTTAGTTTAAAAAAAAAAAAGTCTTCAGCTGTTATGAAAGAAACCTTCAAAACATGAATCAAATGAAACTGATGTAGTGATGTCTTCCTAAGTCTGCAGAGAGCCCGAAACAGTTGTTTATAAGTGTAAGCTGCCACATTGCTGCCCCAAACGAGCCTTTTCATCCTTTCAGGTTTGCATTGGGGCTGATCTCTGCTGAACTTTAATCTTTAACACTGCTGGGGTGGATCTTTACTAGGGAAATGTTATATTCTTTATCAGTGAACATAAGAATGGCCATACTGGGTCAGACCAAAGGTCCATCCAGCCCAGCATCCTGTCGGCCAACAGTGGCCAATGCCAGGTGCCCCAGAGGGAGTGAACCTAACAGGTAATGATCTAGTGATCTCTCTGCTGCCATCCATCTCCACCCTCTGACAAACAGAGGCTAGGGACACCATTCCTTACCCATCCTGGCTTATAGCCATTAAGTGAACACATGGTAACTAGCAAGGTGTACAATTCTAGTGAAGACAAGGCCATTTGTAGTTTTACATTTTAGCAGGTTGAGGTTACAGCTATGGGAATGCCTAGGGTTTACCATGGCCACCTTACATGTTAAAACTCCAGCGGTCTTGTCTTCACTGGGACTTTGCCATGTGTTGGCTAACGCAAGGTAAGAATGCACCTTCTCGTCTAGTGAAGGCAAGACTGTAACATGTCAGCAGAACGCTGTACAAACTCTTCATGTTGTTGTAGTTCTCACACTGTCCCTGGTTACCTGGCCTCTGGCCCAGATCTAACCATTCTAAAACTCTGTCCTGGACTAGCTCTCAGGAGCTCACTTTCCTGACCACCTTGCCTCTCCCTGTCTTCCCCTTAATTTCTCCTCATGGGACTTGACCTCCTTAGGGCCTGCTCCCGCTCCCATTGAAGTAAGTAGGAACTCTCTTAGCTATTTAACACAGCACTTCTGTTTCTGTTTTCTCTTATAACTCAGCTCTGCTATTCCTGAAGGCTGCAGGTCATGCTTAGTCTTTTGTGTGCTGCCATCTTTGTTCTGGGTGCGTCCTGAGTTGGTTTCAATCCTTGTTAGTGAAGAGGGGAGGCTTTTGGAGAAGGCAGAGTTCACACCAGCACCCCAAAACGGCTTTGGCACCTTCTGCTTTCTTGTGGAAACGAGTTCCCTTGCAAGAATGCTCTGAACTACTCACGCTGGTTCTGTCAGTAGCTGCGCTCGCTGGTAACATTGCCATCTCAGACAGGCCCTGTATGCCCTGGCCATGCTGGCCTCTGCAGTGTGCTCCCTGCCCTCCCACTACCTCCTTTCTTAATCACTGTGGACAACACGCCCATCCTGCCTGTTACTCAGGCTCGTAGTCTGGGTGTCACCTTTGACCTGGGCCCCTCCTCAGACCCATGCTAGGTCTACATCTTGCAGGTACTTTCTGCATAATGTTTCCTAAGATATGGCCTTTCCAATCCATTCATGCAGCTAAAGCTCTCATCCAGGCTCCTGCTGTTCTCTTGTGGTGCTCCTCTTCAGTATCCATCTGTCGACTCTGGCCTGAGATTGTAAACTCTTTGGGGCAGGGACCGTTTCTCTTCTGCATTTGTACAGTGCCTAGCACAGTGGGGCCTTGGCCCAGAACTAGAGCTACTAGGTGCTGTGGTAATGCAAATAACCTATCTCCGCTGGAAGCAAAGTTACACTGGTTTTTCTTTTCAGAGTAACAGCCGTGTTAGTCTGTATTTGCAAAAAGAAAAGGAGTACTTGTGGCACCTTAGAGACTAACCAATTTATTTGAGCATAAGCTTTCGTGAGTTACAGCTCACTTCGTCGGATGCCCTGGTTTTTCTGGGGCTGAATTGATAATGAATAACCTGATTGGGCCCAGCCCTTGTCTCTCTTTCTGTTGGTCAGTACAAAGGAATGACATTCTGAACAAAGATTTTGAAGCATCCGAGGTGTTGCAGGGACTGAGCTGTATAGTGGCAGGGGGAGGTATGGGCTCAAGAATGAAGGGAGTGGCTGGGAGGATGGGGAAGGGAAAGAGTAGACAGCTCTTCTACTCTAGGGTAGGGTAGGGTGACCAGATAGCAAGTGTGAAAAATTAGGATGGGTGGTGGTAATAGGGTCCTATATAAGACAAAGCCCCTAATATTTGGGCGTCTGGTCACCCTCCTCCAGGGTAAGGGAAGTCCTGCTGTGAGCAGCTGGCTGGGGCCTGCATATCTGACTGCATTCCAGGCTAAACTTTCAAATGGAATCAACCTTTCCATGTTCTGAGGCAGCTTCCCCTCCAAATTAGTTGGAAGCTGCATTAAAGCCAGCATGACTTACTGCATTGAGCAATCTCCTTGGGATGTTTGGCTCTGTCTCCTGGGGCTGGCAGCCCTGATTTGAAGAGTCTAGGGTGCTTGGCAGAGCCCAGGTATCATGTTTCACTCCCCCATCTCCTGCACCAGAACACAGTGGAGAGTTTATGGTTGGTTTGAGAACCTGGCCTCTGGGGTAGGGTGTGTGCACGTCTTGCCTCCCAGAATCTTGTTCTCAAATCTGTACAGATCGTAGCAAAGGAAAGTCCTTGCCCTGCAAAGTCAACCTGAAGCGAGCAGACCCCGTTGGCTGGGTGGAGGTGGTGACTGTTACCTGCCTGAGTCTAACCCCTCCTTACCTGCAGCATGAAAGGGAGGGTGTGGGTGGCACTTCACTGTGTTCCCTCTCTAATCTCCTGCTGCCTGACCTGCCCAGCGATACACCTGCCGAGGACAGGTTACAGTATGTGCCGTGTCTGGCATGCAAGCAGACTCTTTCCAGCAGCGCATGTGCTTTGCTTGGCTAACCAAAACTTCATCTGGCATCAGTGGAGGGCGCTGGTGCTCAGGTGAGCCTCTACGCAACCCTATCCTCTGCCCTCCCCATGCTAGGTTCATAGCTTTCAAGAGCAGAGGGGGCCGTTACAATAATTTAGTCTGAGCTGTATAACACAGGCCAGAGAAACTCACCTGCGGTTCTTGCATCCAGCTCATGACTTCTGGTTGAGCTAAAGTCTCCTTTAGAAAGGGACCTCTAAGCTTGATTTTAAAGACTTTACGGGACAGAGAATTCACCACATCCCGCAGTAACTTGTTCCAATGGTAATTACCCTCACTGGTGAAAAGGTGTATTTCTAGTCTGAATCTGTCCAGCTTCAGCTTCCAGTCGTTGGATTTTATTTCTGCCTTTTTTTATGTTAGATTAAAGAGTGGTCTGTTCTGGGAGAAGGGGCTCTTGCTGTGAGCAGAGCCTGGCATGCTCTGCAGGAAGGCTGACGGTGGTAATGGCTCCGTGGAAGCTGGGCGTATGGGAGCCCTTTTGGTTGGGCCCGTAGAAGGGAGAGGGCATATCTCTTTCCTTGCCTTTCGTGTGTGGGGGGGTGGTGGTGGTGGAGATGAAGTGAATTGAGTGGGCCTTGCTGACCGGAGCTGCCAGGGTCCCTTTTCAACTGGGCATTCCAGTCGAAAACTGAATGCCTGGCAACTCTAGCATAGATACAATGTCTGTCTCAGAGTTGGTTTGTGCCTGGGGCAGCCCATTCCTCTAAGCTATTATCCCACATTGGCTGTGCACTTGGCTGGGTGTGGCTGCATTGGTCACACTTGGGATTTATTTTCTGTCTTCGCAATCCATAAGAGTTAGAAACCTGAGCTTGCATTCTGTACCTGGATTCCGCAGCTGTAGCTCACACAGTGCAATAGCATTAGCCAGCTCCCACCTCTGAGATGTCATTGCACTGAATGCACTCGGGGACACCGCTGCAAACAGGGTGAGTTACCCCGTAAACATAAACTGTGGGAACCCAAGGGGGATGAGGCTGTGTAGCCAGGGGGGAGAGGCTGCTACCGCTGCGTATGAGGCTTGGTTGGAGGGGTTCAGCCCATGTATCTGGTCCCCACAGTATCCCTGTAGTGCTGCATACATGACTAAGATAGCACTCTGCATCAGTTTAGGTCACTTACTGGGTCTGGATTAGGTCTCCAGGTTTTTATGCTTGGGAGATTTGGCGCTGTGAAACAGCTGGAGCAATGGCTGGTAATCCCTAATCCCTGCCGTGCGGGCCATGTCTCATCTCTGCAGTGCCGCTGGCATGCAGTCAGCCCAGCTCCTGCCTGCTGCCTGAGCTGTTGTGGTGAACAGTTTGCAGAAGGAGTTGACTGTGTCTGAAAATAAACCCTTCCTGGTCTGACCTCCGCTCTGAGTGGCAACAGCTCTCTGGGAGCCCCATCCAGGCACAGGAGCACCTCTGTTAAATGAGAAGTGGAGCAATGGAAGTGGTCTCCTGTTGTGACCTGCCAAACTATAGCAAAAACAATGAGGAGTCCTGTGCCACCTTAAAGATCTGGAGAGTAGGTCTGCTGATGGAGGTCTCTAGGAGGAAGCGGGAACGAGAGGAGGTTTAGAGCAGTTTCTGTCCCCAGAGAGAGACATTCAGAGGGAAGTAAAACACATGTTGCCTCTAACCTGCTGGGGGCAGGCCTTGGACTGGGCTGGTGCAGCTCAGACTGTTTGCTTGTCCGATAGAACCTCAGCTTTCATGTTTTTAAATGAGGAAGGGTTGGTCTGTCAGTACTGCTTTCGCTATTGCTAAGGCTACGATTTACTCACTGGTGGTGTTAGTAAAAGTCACGGGCAATAAACAAAAAGTCACTAAATCTTAGATGCTGGGGGAGGGGGTGCTCCAGCGGCTGCTGCTGCTCTGGAGGCTCTAACTGTTCGCATTTGAGGCTTTATTGTAGTGTTAAGTGTGTATCACCAACACAGAGATGAGTCTGCCAGGAGCTGTGGTGTGCCGGCTCTGGGAGCTGTAGTGCAGGTGCCCAGAGAGGATGACTGTAAACTTTGGCATTAACTATTTCATCCCTCATATGGGAGGGTCACAGATCTGCCCAGCCTACTGAGCTGGTGTCTTATTGGGTGGTACTAGTCGGTGGCGCTGGGTAGCTACCACTGCTGAGGGGGAGTTGGGCCTGGCAGGGCGGCACTGTCCTGTTTTTGAACAGCTGTGTGATCTAGTGTGAACGATGTCTCTTTCTGATCACTTGCAGGGGTGCCACCTCTACTCCCATTTGGACCCCTGGCTTATAGGAGGCAGCCACCCTTTGCCCTGCAACATGATAACCTCTGAGTCACTGAATGCATCCGATGAAGTGAGCTGTAGCTCACGAAAGCTTATGCTCAAATAAATGTTAGTCTCTAAGGTGCCACAAGTACTCCTTTTTGCATAAGTAGTTAGTGCATTTCAAGGGACCATTCACATGTAGTGGCCTGTTCACACCCCTCCAGTCATGGGGAGGAAGGCAGCTGGGGGAGGTTGTTGCAATAAGCCAGAAATCAGGTTTCAGAGTTTGAGTAGCAGCCGTGTTAGTCTGTATCCGTGTCACGGAGTCCCTGGGCGATGCTCTGGAACTGCTCCCCATGAAGCCAGTCAGGACTCTGGGGTAGTCGCCTTTCTGTGAGCAGCCTGTCTTCAGGACACACAGCTCACACAGCTTCCACCTTCCTGGGTCTGACCTCGGAGCATTCAGCATCCTCTGCCCCTCCGTGCGCTTCCCCCCAGCGAGTCCACTCAGGTGGGGCTCCTGGGGAAGCCAGAGGGTCCTGCCCCCCAACTCCGCAGTCAGACGTGACTCTCAGCCAGCCAGTAAAACAGAAGGTTTATTAGACGACAGGAACATGGTCTAAAACAGAGCTTGCAGGTGCAGAGAACGGGACCCCTCAGCTGGGTCCATTTTGGGGGGCAGTGAGCCAGACAACCATGTCTGCACTTCACTCCATGTCCCAGCCAGCCCCAAACTGAAACTCCCTCCAGCCCCTCCTCCTCTGGGCTTTGTTCCTTTCCCGGGCCAGGTGGTCACCTGATTCCTTTGTTCTCCAACCCTTTAGCTCTCACCTTGCAGGGGGGAAGGGCCCAGGCCATCAGTTGCCAGGAAACAGGGTGTCGGCCATTCTCTGTGTCCAGACTCCTGCACACACGGGCCCTCTAGGGCTCTGCAATGATCATACACCCTTACCCCACCACCTAGATACTTAAGAACTGCCTAGGGGAAACTGAGGCACCCCCATACTATTCAGAGGAAACATTAAGAAGAGTCCCACTTCATCACAATCCGCAAAAAGAACAGGAGGACTTGTGGCACCTTAGAGACTAACCAATTTATTTGAGCATAAGCTTTCATGAGCTACAGCTCACTTCATGCTAACCCTAAGCTGCCCTGCTGGTGGCTGGAAGAGCACTTCCCCTTGTCTGCACAGAGAGTGGAGGTCTTTTCTCCCCTAAAATCCATTTGGAAGCTGAAGCTGGTGACCTGCATGCTGAGCAATGCTGCGTGTGCAAACACCTTGCACCCGTGGGCTGGCAGCTGCCCTGGTGGCATGTGTGAACCTACTTCTCCTGCATGATGCTGCTGCTCTTGTGGTTAGTGGGCAGATGCTGGGGCTGGAGTGGGAGAAAGGAGGTGCTGACAAGTTGTTCTCTGTGGGATCCCTTGGCTTTGGAGTTCGATTCCAACTCCTCCACTGCCCCCAGTCTGCAATAGCCTGGACTGACTGACCGTAGGGTGTGCTGCCCTGTTCGGGGTGGGGGCGGGGGCAGGGAAGTGGCTGTGGTTTGCACCTGGGCGGTGGCTGAAATAACTGTAGTTACATGGGGGAGGGAAGTTTGCTGGCTGGCTGTGTTTAAACCTTCAGTCAAAGCCTGGCCTGAGGGAGAGGCTTTGTATTTGCATGTAAGCTAACATGAACAGCTGGGACAAAGGCTGCCCCATGGTGGGAAGGGGAAGATCAGAAGATCCAGAGAATAGAGCTACACCAGCAAAGGGAAAGTGTAGCTGAACAAGGGAACTTTCTAATTGGCAAGATTTATACAGGAGAAGCCAGCTAACAAGATTTACCCAGGGGAAGCGGAGGCGCTCTGCAGCATTGTGGAGCTGTCAGGTGCACACAGGACGCATGCTGAGAACTGTCTCCTTTTGGTTTTTATGGTTGCAGGTGTGGCCCAGCACAGGAGGGAAATGGCTCTCTGCCTGAAATCCCAAGCTCATGGTGCTGCTGAGGAAGAGAAGCTGGTCTCTTGGTTTCAGTGGAATAGTCAGAGGGCAGCTTATTTTCCCCTTTTCCCCGGTCCATGGCATCTGCTCCAGTGAAAATCCTGCACCAGGGAGGAGAGTCAGAGGGTTTTTTCAAGTTACAGTAGCTCTTGAGTCCGCCGGGTGCTGAAGCCCAGAGTGGAGTGAGAAGAGTACTTTACTTCCCCCTCTCCCTCAGGGCAACTTCTCTCAGTCAGACACAGAGTGCAAAGTAACTGTGTGGGCTCCAGCCCGGGTCCTGCCGCTGGCCGGCGTTCCTGAAGACGGGGTCACAGCAGGAGCATACAGCAAGGACGGGGGTGTGTGGGAGAAAAGTCCCCCTCGTACCTGGCTGGCCTCAGGAAGGCATGGGGGACTTGCTCTGAGAAGGAGTGCCGTCCCGTTCGCACGAAGGGATTGACTTGTTGCTGCTTGCAGGGCCTGGCCTTGGTTTGACTGCTAGTGTGGAAGGAGCGGAAGTACTTCGCCCTGACCCAGGAAGGGCGCTTGGCCTCTCAGTTCTGCCAGTCACGGGTGCTCAGCTTACCGTGACATTTTGGCTCTTCGAGGTGCCGGAACCACACATTCCCTGGGTCTGAGCCATTCTGGCACTTCCTGCTCGTGCCCTGTCCTGCTGGCTGCAGTGACCCAAGAGCATCCGTACCAGCCTCAGGGTGCAGAGTCCACAGTGTCTGAGAGTTCTACACTTAGATTTTACCAACCAGTTAGCAAGTGTAAACTCCCCAGGTACTTAACAGCCTGTCCACGGAATCACAGATGGTCCTCTTGGGTGCTCCAACCTGTCTTTCCACCAAAGAAAGTGTGTCTATGATAGGTGGTCCCTTGCACCATGAATTACAGCAATATTCAGGTTGTTCCTGGTCCCAAAGGACCAGTCACTTACCAGAGATCTAGTGTCCCACACCAAAGACAACACTTGTAGTTTGTTACAGGATTGTCTACATGAAGATTTATTAAAAAGGAAATGAGTTATTTACAATGTTCAAGCAGGTGAGCGTGCACGCACACACAAATGAGTTACAATCTTACGTTTCAAAAGGTAATATAGGCTTCTGTAATAAGCAAGATCTATGTGTCCTTTAGGGCTAACCCAGGCTGAACAGCTGGGGATCCCTTGCTTATGTCTAGAAAACCTGGCCCCTCAGAGTCCAAGCAGCACCGAGATATAGTTCCTTCTTGTCAGGGGTTTTTATCCCCCTCCTTCTTTCTATTCTGAGCTGCAAACTCGGTTGAGGGGAGGAATCTGCTTGCATGACTCATCTTCAAGGGGGAGGGGAGACAAAACAACAAATGTCTTTTGTCCTCTTTGGCATCCCACAATAGTCTGTCTGGTCAATAGACCTTCCCTATTGGGCAGGATGTTACATCTTCTGCTGGAGATGAGCCCTTCACACCAGTTAATGTGTCTGGTGAGTTACACAGTCTCAGAGGCTCACAGTACAGCCACTCAGCTATTACCGTACAGCGTGGGATACAGATGCTGAGAGTAAGGCCTGGCCTGGTCTGGGGTGGGGGGATCGATCTAAGATACGTCGACTTCCACTACGCCATTCTCGTAGCTGAAGTTGCGTATCTTAGATCAACTTAGAATCACTTACTTTGCGTCCTCACGGCACGGGATCGACGGCCGCTGCTCCCCTGTCGACTCCGCTTCTGCCTCTCGCCCTGGTGGAGTTCCAGAGTCGACGGCAGAGCGATTGGGGATCGTTTTATCGCGTCTACACTAGAGGCGATAAATCGATCCCCGATAGATCAATCACTACCCGTCGATCCGGCGGGTAGTGTAGACGTGGCCTAAGATTAATGCTGGCAGCAGCTCACCAGCATCCCATAAAATCTAAACACGTTCTTAGAACCCGAACGCCTATTTTAACAATACACAGGGGAGCCAGGCTGATTCCAGCCATATATCTGTCCGTGCCCTAGGGAGACAGAGGGACTTTGGCACAAGCTGGCACTGGGTTGCCAGCATCATATGTACCATCCCTGGTAACCTTAGCCCAGCTAAGGTGGGTTGTGGATACTGAGGGGAGTTTACACCCACAGTACATCCCAGCTGCGTTGGTGTTTCTGGGGCTTCTCTCCACTTCTTCCTTCCCAGGTACAGACTAGCATGACCCAACTCTGAGATCCCAGGGCATCAGTCAGGAGAACATCTCACCATCTGAGCTTATGGGTGGGGTTCTGACCAGTGAGTGTGGACCTGGCAGTGCTGCCCCAGAGCAGAATAAAATGGGAAGAGGAAGGGGCAGATCTGACTTTTCTGAGCACCAGCTTTGCTGTCTGTACATAACTGTCTTGCCCTGTTGGATGCTGGCAGGACCGTTGCCAGCGGTGCCCCAGATTGAGTGAGAATTATGTGCTAACCCTGCTGGAGGCATGTGAGGTGAGGGCCCAAGAGAAGAGGGACCATTGTGAACGGGGCAAGGCCCAGTAGCAGTGTGAGGAGGCTTGTTCTGGGGCAGCCTGTTCAGTGCACACTGAGGTGGGCTGAAGCCTTGGCAGGGGTCAGGCTGTTCCCCGCCTTCTGACTGCCCTGACTCCTATCCACACCTCTTTCCCCTGGCCACCTCCCTGAACTCCCCCGCCCTCTATCCAACCCCCCTGCTCCCTGACCCCTTACCACGCTGCCTGGAGCACCGGTGGCTGGCGGCGCTATAGCCGTGCCTCCCAGAGCACCGGGACAGGCAGCCACGCCGCCCGGCTGGAGCCAGCCATGCCACTGCCCAGCACAGAGCACCTGGTCAGGCTGCGGCTCTGCAGCTGCGCTGCCCGGCAAGAGCTCGCAATCCCACTGCCCAGAGCATTGCACCGGCGGTGCAGTGAGCTAAGGCTGTGGGGGAGAGGGAACAATAGGGGAGGGGCCGGGGGCTAGCCTCCCGGCCCCAGAGCTCAGGGGCCACGCAGGAGGGTCCTGCGGACTGTAGTTTGCCCACCTCTGCTCTACAGCAAAGCCAAACTGAAGTTTGTTTCACGGACCCTAAGATCACGATTCAGATAAAAGCAAGTCTAATGTTTTGGAAACACAAGGTGACAAAAAGACAACATAAAACACAATCAGCATTTCTCAAACGTGACCACCAGTGGATTTTTTGTGTGGCCGCAACCATGTCAAATCATGGCTGGAGATTGTGGGGCCAAAGCAGCGGCACCTACCTACAGCACCCAGCTGTTACTCCTGATGAGCTATTTCCAAGGGAGGGGAGATATATGGCCTTTGGTGTTTGCACTGGTGCCACCAGCAGGGATAGGTGCTCTGCACTGCACAGCTACCTGGGGGCTCTGGGCAGTGCCTCTGGAGAGAAATGGGGCCGGTGTGTGCAGTGTCAGAGGTGGCTCTTGTTGGTGGAGGCAGCTGCAGTGCTCAGTCACTGGGGCACCTCCTTGGGCATCTCCCCACTCCTGCCTGGCCAGGGCACAGGGAGCCTGGGACTCCCCTGGCAGCCAGTAAGTTCCCGACCCACCTTTCCTGGGGTGGGCTCTCACTGAAGGGCTGCGGGAGGCAGGGACAGAGAGACAGGTTTGTCAGAGAGGCCACCAGCAAGAGTTGCTGGCTGCACTCTAAGACCCCTTGCTCTAGCCTAGATTTATTAACAAGTTACTCTAGTAAGATATTGCTCGCCCTGACTCTCACTGCTGTGTGTGGCTGACAGTGGCTGCACAAACAAGTCCGTCCTGGAGAGCCTTCTCTTTGGGTATGAGCCGGTTGCTGTGCTTGAATTTCTTCCCTGCGGTGGCAAGTTACAATGTCAGTAGCAACTCGCTGAAGGCTCCGCGAAGAGATGAGATGGTGCAGGCCAGACTGTGAGCCCAGCCCTGCATTCATGGTGTTTGTGAGGCTCCTCTTCCTGACCCTCCTCCTGCCTCTCTGGGAACTTTCTGCTTTGCAGTGTCCAAACTTGTCAGCACAAATGTGCTGGGCTGAGGCCAGCAGCCCGGAGAGGATGGTGGGTTTGTTCTGATGGGGAGGCGTGACCACAGCACATTGGAGCCCTGCTCATAGACAACGATCCAAATGCTCTAGGGCTGTACAAACACATAAGAACGGGTCAGACCAAGGTCCCTCTAGCCCAGTATCCTGTCTTCCAACAGGCCAATGCCAGGTGCCCCAGAGGGTGTGAACAGAGCAGGTAATCATCAAGTGATCCATCCCATCGCCCATTCCCAGCTTCTGGCAAACAGAGGTTAGGGACGCCATCCCTGCCCATCCTGGCTAATAGCCATTGATGGTCCTATCCTCCTTGAATTTATCTAGTTCTTTTTTGAACTCTGTTATAGTCTTGGCCTTCACAACATCCTCTGGCAAGGAATTCCACAGGCTGACTGTGTGTTGTGTGAAAAAATACTTCCTTTTGTTTGTTTTAAACCTGCTGCCTATTAATTTAATTTGGTGACCCGTAGTTCTTGTGTTATGAGAAGCAGTAAATAACACTTCCTTATCTACTTTCTCCACACCAGTCATGACTTTATAGACCTCTATCATATCCCCCACCTTAGTCGTCTCTTTTCCAAGCTGAAAAGTCCCAGTCTTATTAATCTCTCCTCATATGGCAGCCGTTCCATACCCCTAATCATTTTTGTTTCCCTTTTTTGAACTTTTTCCAATTCCAATACGTCTTTTTTGAGACGGGGTGACCACAACTGCAGGCAGCATTCAGGGTGTGGGCGTAGCATGGATTTATATAGAGGCAACATGATATTTTCTCTCCTATTATCTCTCCCTTTCTTAATGATTCCCAGCATTCTGTTTGCTTTTTTTGACGGCCGCTGCACATTGAGTGGATGTTTTCAGAGAACTATCCACAATGACTCCATGATCATCTTTCAACAAAAAGATGATCTTTTCTTTGTCCGAGTAATACCTTGTGGGCCCCTTGAATGGCTGCAAGGGACAGGGGAGGGGAGCAGTTCACCAAGAGAAGACTGATTTCAGAGTAACAGCCGTGTTAGTCTGTATTTGCAAAAAGAAAAGGAGTACTTGTGGCACCTTAGAGACTAACCAATTTATTTGAGCATAAACTTTCGTGAGCTTATGCTCAAATAAATTGGTTAGTCTCTAAGGTGCCACAAGTACTCCTTTTCTTTTTGCAATAGAAGACTGTTACGCTTGCTCTTCTTCCCTGGAGACCAGATGGCTGTGAAATGGGGAACTGGGGCATCCCTGTATTTCCTTTCTTTATAAAACCTGCCCTTCCTGCATGGTACCTACATGTAATGCCCAGGAACCAACTCATCAGCTCTCGGACAGCTGCGGAGTGATCTGGAAGGCAGGGCACTTGGCCAGCTGATTGACTGAGCCCTGATGATGCCATGAGTGTCTTGTTTATTGGCTGAGCGTCTAGTTACTCAGCATCCTGCTCAGGGAGCTCCGTGGAAGCTTATCTGAGCAGGCCTCCCCCTATTGCTGCTCCTGCAGTTAAATGTCATTCTTAAACTTTCCCCAGGCTCCAGTACACTGTTCCTGGCCAGGCAGAAAGCCTACCTTTCCTTCCCTGCTGTCCATCCCCCGTACCTTGACTGTCTGTCTGAAATGGCTCTATTCTGCCATGCTGTGCCTTGGGGCTTGTACTGTGATGTTGCACTCCATATGCTTTATGGAAATATGCTTCTGAATATGACGTAACTGGAATATGCTTTACGCTAAATACCCCTTGTATGGTGTCATTAGAAAGCTTATCTATTGAGTGCGTTCATCCTATTTGTATGCACGTATCATTCTTGTATCTGAAGCTAGAAATAGGAAGTGTAACTCTGAGGTCCTATTGCAATTATACAAAGAGTGGGCCATTAATGGTGGCTTAGAATCTTGATGGCTCCCATTGACTAGGACAACTGGTTGTGAATGGGTTTATTTACCTGCAAGCCTTCCTGCATACGTGTGGGTCAGCCTGTGGGTAATGAAAAATGATGTCTCACAGGGACATGTGACCATGTCACATGATGCTGGAATCCATCTTAAATCTGGAATCCATTTAGGAGGAGGGTGGGAACCTAGAGACACCAGATTCCCGCCTTGTGCCAAAGCTATAAAAGGGGGTGGAGCAGGACAAAGAGGTGCCAGTCATGAGAGAGCCCCTGATTAACAGGTAAAATGTCTGCTGGAACTAACAAGGAGTGTACCAGGGGAAAGGATTGGGCCCAGACTAGGAAGGAGTCTAGTCTGTGAAAGAAGCTTACTAGAACATCTCTGAGGGTGAGATTACCTATAATCAGTTTCCTAATGTATTAGGCTTAGACTTGTGTGTTTTTGCTTTATTTTGCTTGGTAACTTACTTTGTTCTGTGTTATTACTTGAAACCACTTAAATCCTACTTTTTATATTTAATAAAATCACTTTAGTTTATTAATGAACCCAGAGTAAGTGATTAATACCTGGGGGAGCAAACAGCTGTGCATATCTCTGTCAGCGTTATAGAGGGCGGACAATTTGAGTTTACCCTGTATAAGCTTTATACAGAGTAAAACGGATTTATTAGGGGTTGGGTCCCATTGGGAACTGGGTGTCTGGATGCTGGAGATAGGTGACCTGCTGAGCAGTTTTTAGTTAAAGTCTGCAGCTTTGGGGGCGTGGCCTGGACCATGGGTCTGTGCTGCAACAGGCTAATGTGTCTGGCTCAATAAGGGAGGGTTCTGGAAGTTCCAAGTTGTCACGGAAAACGGGCTCAGAAGTAATTTCAGCACATCAGATGACAGTCCCAGGCAGAAACCCTACCCTTCCTTCTCTGCTGTCCATCCCCCCTACCTTAGCTGTCTGTCTGAAATGGCTTTGTTCTGCCATGTGGGTGGAACTAGCTTACCTGTGGCTGTGTCCATACAGGGCTTTCCCTTTCCAGTATTTCACTAGGATCAGCGCAGTTCCCCAGGTGGGTGGACTGGAATGAAATGGATCAACAACCTTGCAGGTAAAGTTTGCAGATGACAAATCTTGCTGTGGTGGTAAATAAGGGCAGGTTCTGTAAACTGGACAAAATGCAGCAAGTTTTAATAAAACCAAAGGCAAGTTTACACCTGTGGGAACGAAGAATGTGGGTCACATTTAGAATCATAGAATATCAGGGTTGGAAGGGAACTCAGGAGATCATCTAGTCCAACTGCCTGCTCAAAGCATGACCAATCCCCAACGAAATCATCCCAGCCAGGGCTTTGTCAAGCCTGACCTTAAAAACTTCTAAGGAAGGAGATTCCACCACCTTCCTAGGTAATGCATTCCAGTGCTTCATTGCCCTCCAAGTGAAAAAGTTTTTTCTAATATCCAACCTAAACCTCCCCCACTGCAACTTGAGACCATTACTCCTTGTTCTGTCATCTGGTACCACTGAGAACAGTTAGATCCATCCTCTTTGGAACCCCCTTTTCGGTAGTTGAAAGCAGTTATCAAATTCCCCCTAATTCTTCTCTTCTGCAGACTAAACAATCCCAGTTCCCTCAGCCTCTATTCACAAGTAAAGTGCTCCATCCCCCTAATAATTTTTGTTGCCCTCTGCTGGACTCTTTCCAATTTTTCAACATCCTTCTTGTAGTGTGGGACCAAAGCTGGATACAGTACTCCAGATGAGGCCTCATCAATTCCAAATAGAGGGGAATAATCACATCCCTCGATCTGCTGGCAATGCTCCTACTTATACAGCCCAAAATGCTGTTAGCCTTCTTGACAACAAGGGCACACTGAGTCATATCCAGCTTCTTGTTCACTATAACCTCTATGTCCTTTTCTGCAGAACTGCTGCCTAGCCATTCGGTCCCTAGTCTGTAGCAGTGCATGGGATTCTTCCATCCTAAGTGCAGGACTCTGCACTTGTCCTTGTTGAACCTCATCAGATTTCTTTTGGCCCAATCCTCCAATTTGTCTAGGTCCCTCTGTATCCTATCCCTACCTCCAGCATATCTACCTCTCCTCCCAGTTTAGTGTCATCTGCAATCTTGCTGAGGGTGCACTCCACGCCATCCTCCAGATCATTACTGAAATTATTGAACAAAATCGGCCCCAGGACCAACCCTTGAGGCATTCCGCTTGATATTGGCTGCCACCTAGACGTTGAGCCGAATGATCTAGCCAGCTTTCTATCCACCTTATAGTCCATTCATTCAGCTCATACTTCTTTAACTTGCTGGCAAGAATACTGACAGAAGGAGCTTAATCTACATAGCTTATCGAAGAGAAGGTTGAGAGGTGACTTGATCACAGTCTACAAGGACTTGCCTGAAGGGAAGATGGTAGAGGGCTCTTGAATCCATAGGCACTGACTCCAGGGCTGGAGCACTCTCAGAAAAAAATGGGTGGGTGCTCAGCACCCACCGGCAGCCAACGCCTCCCATCTGCCTGTTGCCCCGCCAATCAACCCCTCCCTCTTCCTCCCAGCACTTGCCACCTGCTGCGATCAGCTGTTTCATGGCATGCAGGAGGCACTGGGGGGAGGAGTGGGGATGGGGCACACTCAAGGGAAGGGGAGAACTGGGCAGGAAGAGGCGGGGGTGGGAGATGGGGGAGGGGTGGGGTGGGAGCTTGGGAGAAGGGAGTGGGTGGAGGATGGGATTTAAATTAGCTGTTACTACTGAAGAAAGATCTTGGAGTCATTGGGGATAGTTCTCTGAAAACATCCGCTCAATGTGCAGCAGCAGTCAGTCTAACAATGTTGGGAATTATTAGGAAAGAGAGGGATAATAAGACAATAAATATCATAATGCCACTATATAAATCCATGGTATGTTATTTGCAAATTGGATACTATTAATTTAGGCTTAAATAGAGACTAGGAGTGGCTAAGTCATTATGCAAGGTAGCCTATTTCCTCTTGTTTCCCCCCCCCCCCCGATGTTCTGGTTTAACTTGGATTTAAATTTGGAGAGTGGTCAGTTTGGATGAGCTATTACCAGCAGGAGAGTGAGTTTGTGTGTGTATGGGGGTGGGGGGGATGTGAGAGAACCTGGATTTGTGCTGGAAATGGCCCACCTTGATTATCATGCACATTGTAGGGAGAATGGTCAGTTTGGATGAGCTATTACCAGCAGGATAGTGAGTTTGTGTGTGTGGTTTTTGTGAGGGGGTGAGAGAACCTGGATTTGTGCAGGAAATGGCCCAACTTGATTATCATGCACATTGTGAAGAGAGTTGTCACTTTGGATGGGCTATCACCAGCAGGAGAGTGAGTTTGTGTGAGGGGGTGGAGGGTGAGAAAACCTGGATTTGTGCTGGAAATGGCCCAACCTGATGATCACTTTAGATAAGCTGTTACCAGCAGGACAGTGGGGTGGGAGGAGGTATTGTTTCATATTCTCTGTGTATATATAAAGTCTGCTGCAGTTTCCACGGTATGCATCCGATGAAGTGAGCTGTAGCTCACGAAAGCTCATGCTCAAATAAATTGGTTAGTCTCTAAGGTGCCACAAGTACTCCTTTTCTTTTTACCTTGAATACTGTCATCCCATCTTAAAGAAAGATATATTAGAAATGGAAAAGGTGCAGAGAAGGGGAGCAAAAATGGTTAGGGGTATGAAACAGCTTCTGTATGAGGAGAGAGTAAAAAGACTGGGACTATTCATCTTGGAAAAGAAATGACTTGGGGGGCGGGGGTATGAGAGGTCTATAATACCATGAATGTTGTGGAGAAAGTGAGTAAGGAAGTGTTGTTTACCCCTTCTCGTAACACAAGAACCAACGGTCACACAATAAAGTTAATGGGAAGCAGGTTTAAAACAAGTAAAAGGAAGTATAACTTCACACAACGTACAGTCAACCTGTGGAACTCCTTGCCAGAGGATGTTGTGAAGGCCAAAACTATAATAGGGTTCAAAAAAGAACTAGATAAGTTCATAGATGCTTTTAGCCAAGATGATCAGAGATGCAACTTTATGCTCTGGGTGTCCCTAAGCCTCTGACTGCCAAATGCCGGGACTGGATGACAGGGGATGGATCTCTTGATGATTGCCCTGTTTTGTTTGTTCCCTTTGAAGCACCTGGCACTGGCCACTGTTAGAGGACAGGATACTGTGATAGACGGACCAGCATGTCCGTTCTTATGCTTAAGGAGCAGGTCTGATATGATAGAAACACCTGCAATGCTGACACCTCCTCTGTGCTAGGAGCTGCATCAGTGCTCAAGAATTGGTGGGAAAGAGTAAGGAGATCATATATCTGATGCCCAAGTGTTCATCTACACTAGACTGTTTTTCCCTTGTATTAATCTGATTGCCCGTTAACTCCAGGTAGTGACCACAATTTTGAAGTGCTAGTGTTGACACCTTTCAGACTTTTGTTCTTTACCCCAGGCTGAGTTAGTCTAGTATAGGTGGATTCTCTTAAGGGTTTTATTTAGGGGTTTCCACACAGCAGGGGTGTCTGAAGTAGAGATGGGTTAAACCCAAACCCTCAGGCTGTGTCTTAACAAGAATTTTACTTTGAGTTAGCTAACTGGAGTTAAGAAGACACCTCTTCCTACTGAAGGCAGGGGCTGAAATCCTGGATCTGAAAGTTGTTTTATTCCCAGCTTAGTGCTAACTAGCACAAGCTGCTTGTCTGAGGAGACCAATAATTTCCTAGCTTGGAGCAGTTTTTCCCCATGCACTTAGGGGGTAGCAGTAAAAGCTGCATGACTCATCCCCTTCCCACACAGCTCTGGGTTTGCCTTTCTGGACTCCCTTTCTGCCTCTGATAACCCATCACTTGACTCTCCCATCTCTTGAGAGGGGGATGGGGCCGTGCTTCCTTTGTGTCTGAGATGGAGCTAGGCTTGTTCCAGGCACTTGAATGAGCCCACAGGGTGAGATCAGGGCTGATAGGTCTCTGTCAACCCTATGAAGGGGATTGCAGGGCCCTGCCAGGGGGATGAGGGTTTCTTCCGTGTCTACCTAGTTAACTGTTGCTGAACCCTTGATCCAAATGCAGGCTGCTGATTTCCCACAGAAAGTCTGTGCCGCTGATGTTGCCGGGGAGGGGAGGAGTGAGGTCCAGGGGACTGCGCACATTCACTGGTCCATGGTGAGTAAGTGCACGGAACTGCCTGTGCAGATCCCCGCTCCTGGGACATGTGCGCCCAGTGCTGCGAGCCACATCCATGAAGCAAGTGATGGAGGCTGGGGCTCTTAGGGTGATGAGCATTCAGTGCAGGGGTACGTGGGCATTGTGGCCCCAGCTTCCCTCTCTTTGTGCCTGACTGAGCTTTAGTTCTCTGCATCCGAAGCTTCCCTTGGAGGCATTTTTCGTGTCATTTTAATTGTGGGAGTGCTTAGTGAGGATCAGGCCCCATTTTGCTGGGTGCTACCACAGACATGACCAAGGACAGTCTCTGCCTCAGGAACTACGATCTGCATGACAGGTGGACAAGTGAGGCACCTGGGGTGGGAAGCTGAGAATGATCAAAGGAAGAGGGTTCATTCAGCAGAAGGCGGCGTCATGTCACTTGCCTAACAAATGTACTTTGTAGTCTAAATGTTTAGATTGAGGTCAATACTTGGTTGGCAGCCAGCAGTGCTGTGCTGACTCGGCCAGTGTGCATGCTACGTGGAGCAATACTGGACTGACTGCAGCCGTCTGGGGAAGAGCTCTGTGGAGAACGAAAGCTTCTCTCCAATAGAAGCTAGCCCCTCACTCACCTCGTCTCTCTGCAGTGACTAGGCAGGTCAGCATCAAAGGTTGAATTTAAGCTCTGAAGAGTGTGGGTCTAGTTTAATAACACAGATGATACTTGTAGAGGGTCAGAGACCAGTTCTGTCCCCCCTCTAGCCCCCAGTCCCTGGGCCTCTTCTCTTTGGCTGATTTACTAAGCTGTGGGCTGAATGAGTGAGAATGCACTTTATTGTGTTGTGGATGGGAAACTGGTCTTAAACTTGCAAGTTTGCTTTTTTCTTAGGTTCTGACTTTAATAAAATGTTCTTAAAAGTCAGTCACTCTACCCCTTGGGAGCACTTGAACATGCTACAGTAACACAAATGTTAATCTGTTACCGTTTTGTAGTATAACTCTCCCAGTGCAGTTTCATACAGGTTGCATCTAAAGTGCTTCCACCAAATGCAAGGGAAGGGGCTATTTCCAGCAGCAGGTTGTGGTGTGAGACAGAGAGCCCTGAGGTGCATGGTGGTTGGTGAAGGAGGAGGCTGCAGAGCTGGCTATTATGGTTGTAGTCGTGGGACAGAAGAGGCTGGCTCAAGCAGAGGTACCTGATGCCCCCGCGTCTCTGCATGTTGAGGCAGAGCTGGCACTTGGGGCCCACAACCCCCGACTTGTGTGGACATTCTGCATGTCAGGACTAGCGAGCTGTCAATGCCTTTCTCTTGCCACACAAAGCCATGGAGCTGGTGCACCTGCCAGTTTGTAGCGCCCCTACTGCTTCACTTGCAACCCTCCCATTTCCTCTGAACTGTAGGGAGCCTGGCCCCTGAGCCAAATGCTGCTGCAGCCATTCCTGGAATGTTTGTAACTTGTGAACTTTGCCATGTACAAGGGCTTCTCATTCCTCTTCACCTAGGACAAAGGCTGCAGTGTGTTCCAAAGGCAAACAGGGCAGACAGAGGGGGCTTAGGCATGATACTGCCTGGAGGAGGCCAAAACAAGGGCTCTTTGTGAAGACAGGCCAGGCTGGTGCAATCTGGCCTTTGCACGTCTGGGCCTTTAAAAACAATTACAGGAACAGCTTGAAGAGCTTCTTGTGCCTTTGAGCTCCACTTGGCTTGATCTCTGTCCTGACGAGGAGGGGAGCCTGCATCTTGCATTCAAAAAGGACCCTGCAAGCAGAGAGGCTGGTGACCTCCCTGTAGGAATGGAGAGAGCGAGAAGAGAAATCAAAGTATGGGGAGTCCCCATACTATGAAACAAGCTGCTCCCAATGCACCTCCTTCTAGTGGCTCTGGCACTTAACCATGGCATCTCCTTGGATAGGCAGGTGTCTAGTATGGGAAAGCATTGGTGATTGCTTTCTGTGTCTTGGGCCAGGCCTTGGGGCAGTGGGTGTCCATTCAGAGGGCTGAGGAAGGAGACTGCAGAACTGCCACTAGGCTGGAGTGTCATAGATGTGCCCATGATACTCAGCTCTGTTTTTCACTCTCAGGGGTTTTAGCTACAGATTAACTGGAGGGTGATGGCCTGGCAGTACCGCCTACTCTATGAGTGCACCCCCAAGTGCTGTTCCATCTGTGCAGGCAACTCATCCTTCCTTGTGACCAGTGGGATCAAAGGCTGCTGATGGATCTACTCAACGTGCATCCATTTCCCTCGTCCTTTCCATGATCCCAAATGAGCTCTGAAACTATCCTGCTAGGAATAGCAGGTCTGCAATCCAAGGACAGCTGGAGTGGCTCCATCATAGCCATGTGCTTGCCCTTTCCATGCACCAGCCTGTCTCAAAAAGCCTCTTAAGGAGAAAGTTAATGTTCTCATGTGGCTTCTTGAGCACAGGTCGGTGGTGACAGCTTGTCTTCCCCATGGGCATTAACACACCTCACCAGTGCCAGGCCTGGCCTCTCAGAGAAGGTCTATGCTATTGCTTAAGTTGATATAACTTATATTGCTCAGGGGTGTGAAAGACACCTCCCGAGTGACCCAAGTTACAGTGATCTAAATGCTGTCCATCCTGGCATTGTCGGTGGGAGATGCTCTCCCATTGGCATAGTGTCCTCACCAGACACAATACGGCAGTGCAGCTGCGCTGATGTGGCACTTCTAGTGTAGCCCTGCCCTGACTGGCAACTACCAGCCATGGACAGGGCTCCTCTTGCAGAAGATTAGCTGGTTGCAGTTCCCAAAGTATATCCAAAACTGCTGTCAGAGAAACTGGGAGGAAAAGCCAATGAGTAACATAAGAATGGCCATACTGGGTCAGACCAAAGGTCCATCCAGCCCAATATCCTGTCTACCGACAGTGGCCAATGCCAGGTGCCCCAGAGGGAGTGAACCTAACAGATCAGTGATCCCTCTCCAGCCGTCCATCTCCACCCTCTGACAAACAGAGGCTAGGGACACCATTCCTTACCCATTCTGGCTAATAGCCATTAATGGACTTAACCTCCATGAATTTATCCAGTTCTCTTTTAAACCCTGTTATAGTCCTAGCCTTCACAACCTCCTCAGGCAAGGAGTTCCACAGGTTGACTTTGTGCTGAGTGAAGAACTACTTCCTTTTATTTGTTTTAAACCTGCTACCCATTAATTTCATTGAGTGGCCCCTAGTTCTTCTATTATGGGAACAAGTCAATAACTTTTCTTTATTCACTTTCTCCACACCACTCATGATTTTATAGACCTCTATCATATCCCCCCTTAGTCTCCTCTTTTCCAAGCTGAAAACTCCTAGCCTCTTTAATCTCTCCTCATATGGGACCCGTTCCAAACCCCTAATCGTTTTAGTTGCCCTTTTCTGAACCTTTTCTAATGCTAGTATATCTCTTTTGAGATGAGGGGACCACATCTGTATGCAGTATTCAAGATGTGGGTGTACCATGGATTTATATAAGGGCAATAAGATATTCTCCGTCTTATTCTCTATCCCTTTTTTAATGATTCCTAACATTCCTTTGCATTACTTTACATTTATCCACATTAAATTTCATTTGCCATTTTGCTGCCCAGTCACTTAATTTTGTGAGATCTTTTTGAAGTTCTTCACAGTCTGCTTTGGTCTTAACTATCTTGAGCAGTTTAGTATCATCGGCAAACTTTGCCACCTCACTGTTTACCCCTTTCTCCGGATCGTTTATGAGTAAGTTGAATAGGATTGGTCCTAGGGCTGACCCTTGGGGAACACCATTAGTTACCACTCTCCATTCTGAAAATTTACCATTTATTCCTACCCTTTGTTTCCTGTCTTTTAACCAGTTCTCAATCCATGAAAGGATCTTCCCTCTTATTCCATGACAACTTAGATTTCCAGAAAGCCTTTGACAAGGTCCCTCGCCAAAGGCTCTCATGTAAATTAAGTATACTATGTCCACTGGATCCCCCTTTTCCACATGTTTGTTTGACCCCTTCAAAGAACTCTAACAGATTAGTAAGACACGATCTCCCTTTACAGAAACCATGTTGACTTTTGCCCAACAATTTATGTTCTTCTACGTGTCTGACCATTTTATTCTTTACTATTGTTTCAACTAATTTGCCCGGTACTGACGTTAGACTTACCGGTCTGTAATTGCCAGGATCACCTCTAGAGCCCTTTTTAAATATTGTAGCGTAGAAGGTGCCTTCCACTCCCTGTCCTATAACCCAGTCACTGCAAAATAACTGGATAGCTCCTGACACCCATACGCTCTACACTCATTCATGGGTGTATGCGGGTTAATGGGCTAGCCCATAACCTAGGTCTCTTCTACTGGTCTGGACCTTACTAATGCTATGGCCAGGAAAAAATTCTGCCACAGCTGGGGAAGCCATTTCTCTGATAATTGATGAAACTTCCCTAGGTGTTGCAGTCTTTCTCGCATGCTGCTTCATTGGTCTCTGGCTATCCATAACCTGTGGTGACCAGTGAAGTTGCTGCTTCACATGCACAGACCATGCAGTCTTAACTGTCCTCTCTGACTGATGGAGTTTAAGGCCAGAAAAGACCATTGTGCTCATCTAGTCTGACCTCGTATGTAACACAAGCCACGGAATGCCACTCGGGGACTCCTGCTTCTGGCTGCATAAATTCTTGTTGAGCTAGTGCATATCTTCTAGAAAGGCACCCGATACTCATGTAAAAACTTCAAATGATGGAGAATGCCCGTGTCCCTAGGTAAGTTGTTCCAATGGTTTATTACCCTCACTGCTTAAAATTGCGCCTTATGTCTAATCTGAATTTATTTCTTCTGCTTTCAGCCACTGGATCATGTTCTCCCTTTGTCTGCAAATTAAAGAGCAGTATGCACACATACCAAATGGGAAATTACTGCCTAGGAAGGAGTACTGCCAAAAGGGATCTGGGGGTCATAGTGGATCACAAGCTAAATGAGTCAACAGTGTGACACTGTTGCAAAAAGAGCAAACATCATTCTGGGATGTATTAGCAGGAGTATTGTAAGCAAGACACGAGAAGTAATTCTTCTGCTCTACTCTGCACTGATTATGCCTCAGCTGGAGTATTGTGTCCAGTTCTGGGCACCACACTTCAGGAAAGATGTGGACAAATTGGAGAAAGTCCAGAGAAGAGCAACAAAAATTATTAAAGGTCTAGAAAACATGACCTCTGAGGGAAGATTGAAAAAATTGGGTTTGTTTAGACTGGAGAAGAGAAGACTGAGAGGGGACATAATTGTTTTCAAGTACATAAAAGGCTGTTACAAGGAGGAGGGAGAAAACTTGTTCTTAACCTCTGAGGATAGGACAAGAAGCAATGGGCTTAAATTGCAGAAATGGTGGTTTAGGTTGGACATTAGGAAAATCTTCCTAATTGTTTAAGCACTAGAGTAAATTGCCTAGGGAGGTTGTGGAATCTCCATCATTGGGAATTTTAAGAGCAGGTTGGACAAATACCTGTCAGGGATGGTCTAGATAATACTTAGTCCTGCCTTGAGTGCAGGGGACTGGACTAGATGACCCCTCGAGGTCCCTTCCAGTTCTATGATTCTGTGATGATTCTATGCAATCAGATCTTCTCCCTATGTAGATGCTCACAGACAGTGAGCAAGCTGCCTCTTAGTCTTCTCCTAACTGAGCTTTAAAGATTGAGGTTGTTCAGTCTCTTGCTGTAAGTCAGGTTTTCCAGACCTCAAATCAGTCTTCATAGTTCTTCTATGGTGTCCCTAGCTTCTGCCAGAAACTGGGAATGGGCGACGGGGGATGGATGGGCTCCGGGCATTGGCCACTGTCGGAAGACAGGATACTGGGTTAGATGGACCTTTGTTCTGACCCAGTATGGCCGTTCTTATATTCTTCAGTTTGTCCATGTCCTCTTTGATGTGTGGACACAAGAAGAGGGCGCAGTATCCAGCAATGGTCTCATTAATGCTGTATGTAATGGTTATTCCACATCCCTGTTCTCCTACTTGATATTTCCATTTTTACAACCAAGAATCTCATTTAATCCTTCTAACCACAGGATTGCACTGAGAGCTCATCTTCACTTGGCTTCCACCATGATCCGCAGGTCTTTTATGCTGCTGCTGCTGTCTAGGATGTGGTCCCCACCCTAGAAGAGTGTCCTACACTCTTTGTACATAGGTGTATTTGGCTGTGTTAAAACTCGTTTGAATGAGCCCAGGTTACCATGTGATCTAGAATCGCTCTTCAGAAATTACCTGTTGCCAATTACCACTCCTCCAGTTTTTTTTATCTGCAGATTTTACCAGAAAGGATTGTATTTTATTTTCCCAGGCAACTGGTGGGTCTTGAATGACACTGAGCCAAGTATAGATCCCTGTGGGACCCCACTGGAAACACTGTGATAGGATGATTCCTTTGAGGTGTCTTAGCAGTTTTTAATCCACTTTTAATATGGGCTACATTGATTTTTGTATACTGCTAATTTTATAATCAGAATGTCAGGCAGGACTAGGCCAAATGCCTTGCAGAAGTCTAAATACACTGTCTATAAAGTTAACTTTATCAACTAAAGTTGTAATTGCCCTTAAAAATGACAGTTTGTTTGACAAGACCTGTTTTCCCTAAAACTATCCCAAGTTGCATTAATACCACTGCAGTCTTTTAATTCTTCACTGATTGCATCTCACATCAGCCTTGCCATGATTTTACCTGGGACTGATGTCAGACTAACTGAACTGCAGTTACCTGGGTCATCCCTTTTACCCTTTATGTACTGGCAGAACATTAGCTTTTTTCCAATCATCTGGAACTTCCCCCGTGTTTCCAGGGTTATTAAAAAAATAAATGTCTAATGCTTCAAAGAGCTCATCTGCCAATTATTTTAGTACTGGGGGGTGCACGTTATTCCGGTCCTGCAGACTTAAACGTTTTTAGCTTCAGTAATTGCTGTTTGTTTCCAGTTCTAACTGACAGGATTTTATAGAGGTTAGAGGTTTATTTCAGGCGTAGGTGGGCGAGGTTCTGTGACTTGCAATGTGCAGCAGTTCAGAAGTGATCTGTAGTTCACGAAAGCTTATGCTCAAATAAATTTGTTAGGACTTGTGGCACCTTAGAGACTCCTTTTCTTTTTAGGTCAGACTGGATGATCATGATGGTCCCTTAAAGTCTGAATCTACTGTTAGAATGGGAAGTATTTCATTATCTTTGTAAGATATGAATATAACATCCAGCTTCCATGTTCCTACCCTGAGGAGCCTTCAGTAGTATCTTAACCAGTCCCAACCCTTTCTCAGAGATTAATAGATTTTAAGGCCAGAATGGCGACCAATATGACCATGAGTCTGATCTCCTGCATAATCCAGGCAAAAGAAATGCACCTAGTAAACTTGGCATAAAGAGTTATGTCTCTTTTAGAAAGAGATCAGCCTTAATTTCAAGTGATGGAGAATCCTCCACATTCCTGAGTGCATTTGTTCCAATCGTTAAACCCCCTCACTGTTGAAAAAGTACATTATTTCTAGTCTGAATTTACATAGCTTCAGCTTCCAGCCATTAGATCTTGTTCTGCATTTTTCTGCGCGATCAGAGTCCCCTACTATCAAAGTAGAACACTTGACAGGACAGTCTTCAAAGACCTCTATTTTTGTGTTTTTGATCTCTCACTGACTCCACCACTGGCTTTTACAAGGGGAGCTCTCTACCCGCTAACGCTGACCCATTGTGTCCTTTCTATAGCAACAAGTTTTCACCAAATGTCTGACCATCGTAGCTATTTTTCTCAGATATCCCGGTGTCTTGGGCCTGTAACTAGACTTGAGCCCTGAGGAAATGCATACATAGTTCCAGTCCCGGGAACTTTGTATGAAACAAGGTCCCTACACTAACAGTGTAGTCCCTACACTAACAGCAGGGACATTGGAGCCCTGATAGACCCCAGACTTGCAAAATTTTCTGAAAGAGGATGAGTTCCTTGTGCAGCTGGATGACTCCTTTCACCTGGCCACATCTGTGGCCTGTGTGGGGCAGGCATCTCCCTTTTGTACACTGTGAGCACCTGCAACACTGGGGCTCAGGACATTTAAGATGCTTTCACTGTTAAAGGGGAAGGAAGAACATACCTGACAGGCCATTCCTTTCTCCCCTGCTCTGCTATGTGCAGTAACTACCCCAGGTAGGGGCTGAAGTGCTCCTTCAGGGTGGTTGAACTCTGCAGTGGATGAGGCTCAACATCAGTGCACTGGAGCTGAGAGCTGTTTGTCGGACCTGCCAGACTTTCTCCCTCTGATCATATCCAAACCTATCCGACTTCTGACAGGCCATAGAGGGGGTACTACACCAAGTGCCAAGGAGCAGTCTGCTCTAGCCAGCTGTGGCAGGGACTTTTCCTGTTCAGAGCACAGTGTCCACCACTGGGTCTCTCTGATGTCTCATATGTTGGAGAAGGCAATACTGAGACAGGTATTTACACTCACAGCACAAGTGCGCTATCAAGATCTCCTGACTTGCTTTGGCTGTTATGTCGGGGGATAAATTCCACCAGGCATAATGCCAGTTGTTGCCATTTCTGCTAGAGCAGTGAACAAGACCCAAGTCTTTCTCCCTCTGGCCTGGGGTCAGGAGTTCAGTGTGTTCTCTCTGATTCCACTCAGTGGGGAAGTCTCTCTCCAGAAGTCTGTCAGGATGGAACCAAGGTTTCCTGAAGGAGGGAAGGATGGCCTTCTGGGTAAGATTTTAGCCTGAAACTCTGGAGAACTGAGTTCAGTTCCTGTTTCTGCCACATATTCCTGTGTGACCTTCAGCAAGTCACTTAATCTTGGTGCCTTGGTCCAGGCCCAGTTCTAGAGATGGGCAAGCAGAGTGACTGCCCTGGATGCCAAATTCCAGGAGGCTCTGTGCTGTTCAATGTTTGCTCTGCTGATTGGCCAAGGTGTGTATTTGCTTGGTCACTGGGACTGGGAGATGCTGGCATGAAAACATTTTTCACCCTACCCAGGAAAATGGCTAGGGATCCTCCTGCTTTGATCCACATCTGTAAAGTGGAAATGGTACTTCCTGTCTCCATTAGTGATTGTGAGGCACTCAAATACCATGATGCTGATGGCCATGTAAGTATCCGAGAACTGCAATCAGTAGCTGTCATAAATATAAAGGGAAGGGTAACCACCTTTCTGTATACAGTGCAATGAAATCCCTCCTGGCCAGAAGCAAAACCCTTTCACCTGTAAAGGGTTAAGAAGCTAGGGTAATCTTGCTGGCACCTGACCCAAAATGACCAATGAGGGGACAAGATACTGTCAAATCTGGAGGTGGGGGAACAAAGGGTTTGGGTCTGTGTTCACCTGTACAAATTGGTGAGGCTTATTCTCAAGCCTTCCCCAGGAAAGGGGGTGTAGGGCTTGGGGGGATATTTTGGGGGAAGACGTCTCCAAGTGGGCTCTTTCCCTGTTCTTTGTTTAAAATGCTTGGTGGTGGCAGCATACTGTTCAAGGCCAAGGCAAAGTTTGTACCTTGAGGAACTTTTTAACCTAAGCTGGTAAGAATAAGCTGTAACGATGCTGGTTCTGGTGGGACCCAACTGAGAGTGCCAATTCAGGACAAATTGCTTAAAGCAGGGCAGTTACAGCCCCAGGCTGGGGTTTCTGTGCACACCAAGGCAAATCAAACCAGCCAAACAGAGAACACTTCAGTTTTACCCTACTGGCTAACTACAAGTTACACAAACAATTCCCTTAGACACTCCAGTTTCCCAGTATCACCACCAGTGCCACTTGTTATGGGGACAAATGGTTATGAAAACCAAATACCCCAGTAAAAGAAAAAAGGTTCTCTTGATCCCAAAGGATCAAGCCCCAGACCCAGGTCAATGTACAAATCAGTTCTTACCCACAAATCACCGCTGTTACCAGTCCTTTAGAATCTAAAATCTAAAGGTTTATTCATAAAAGGAAAAAGATATAGATGAGTAGGAATTGGTTAAATGGAATCAATTACATACAGTAATGGCAAAGTTCTTGGTTCAGGCTTGCAGCAGTGATAGAATAAACTGCAGGTTCAAATCAAGTCTCTGGAGAACATCCCCAGCTGGGATGGGTCTTTCAGTCCTTTGTTCAAAGCTTCAGTGTAGCAAAGTCCCTCCAGAGGTAAGAAGCAGGATTGAAGACCAGATGGAGAAGTTGCAGCAGCTTTTTATAGTCTCTCTTGCCATGTGGTCTTCCTTTCTTCATTCCAAAGACAAGCTATCCATCGCATGGCCTGGAAAAACCTCAGTTCTGTCCATAGGCATATCCCTGCATACCTTGCTGAGTTACAAGGTGTGTCTGCCTTCTCTCAATGGGTCGATTGTATAGCTGATGGTCCTTAAAGGGCCATCAAGCAGGCTAGGCAGAGCTGACACCAACTTCTTTGGGGTGTCACCCAGAAGCATAGCATAAATTTGAAATATAGATCCAATATTCATAACTTCAACTACAAAAACGATATACACATATAGACAGCATAATCATAATCAGCAAACCATAACCTTGTCTTAGACACCTTATTTGACCCCCTTTATACAAGATTTGGTGCCATACAGGACCTTGGTTGCAACGATGATCTATATGGTCCCAGATTACGTCTATAACGTCGCATAAGCTCAGGGGGGTCTTTCATGCAGGTCCCCACATCTGTACCCTAGAGTTCAGAGTGGGGAAGGAACCTTGACAGTAACCCAGACTGGGTGTTGGCAGTTTTGATGTCTGGCACTCTGGCTCTGATTTTGATATGACTGCCTTGCTTTCTCACCTACTGGCTCTGTGGTCCCAGGGTTGCAAAGATGCTCCACCCACCCAGTCCAAAATTTCTCAAGTCACCAAATTGGCTCCTGGGTAGCTAGGGGATTTGGGTGAGGGAGTTCTGCTGAGGTCCGACAGATTTTATGGGAAGCAAGAGACTTTGATCAGACGAGCCTACTCTAATTAATTGGAAGAGATTTCCCCCATCTGAGCAGCTCAAAAAGGAATGGACCTGCGAGGATTCTTTGCTTTAAACTTGGACTGTGTAGGACATGAGGAACAGTTAAAACTTTCTTTTTAAAACTTTTAGATTTAAGAAGACTTATGGGAGCTGAGGAAATTTTGAAGGATTTTCTTAGAAATCTTCCTGTCCCACAAGTGAGGAAAGGAAGAAAATACTGGAGTTGAAACGTTGACTTGGACTGGTGTGAAGCTGAAGGTTTTGGCTTTGTGGCACGTTGGCCCACAGTCCAGTGGGAAAGGGAGTTGTACGACTGGGACAGGTAGGAAGAGCTAATCTCAGTTGAAGCGGCCACAGAGGTGTTAAACTATTTCAACACAAGGGGACAATGCTATGGAGGCCAATGTGGTACTAAGTCAAACTCAGCATATTGCAAACAAATTGAGCCAATGTGACAAAGAATGTAAGAAGAATAACTTTTTCAGTTGCTTATATACCAATGCTAGGAGACTGTAGCAAGCAAGAGGATTTGGATATTCTCACTGAGAAGAAATTTTGATATAGTTAGCATTACTGAAACCTGGTGGGATGAATCAAATGATTAGAATGTTTTAATCACTGGTTATAATTTCTTTAGGAAGGAAAGAGTGGACAAAAGGAGTGGGGGGTGGTGGTGGAAATCTGCATTTGACACTATTACTACTTCTATCATTATCAATAGCTAAGTGCAGAATCTTGAATGCATATGGATCAATATGCTAGCTAATGAAGCCCAGGAGGGGGTACTCATAGCGGTCTGTTAAACCACTGAATCAAGTAAGCTGCTACTTAAGCACCTGTATGTAATGTGTGGAAAGTTTAAAAATATGGTGTTTATGGAGGGCTCCGGTTTGGAAGACGTATGTTAGAGGTCTCATGCAACCTGTAGCAAAACATCGAGTTTCTAAAAATTAGAAATTATTTTTTTAATACAAAATCTTGCACCCAGCATGAGAGAACTTTCTATTTTGGACCTTATGATATGGATAAAAATGAATAAATCACTGAATTAGTAGTTACCTAGGAGCCAGTGATTATAATCTGCTTATGTTTAATATGGGAAACAGGACAGTCCCAACCAGTGTTGTATATACTTGGGGGCTTGAAAGGGCTAATCTCCCTAAACTGAGGAAAATTGTGAGGAAAAATTTAGAAAAATGTTAATGAAAATGGAGAGTTTTTGGCTATCTAATAAACTTATTTAAAAAGCCACAATTCCACAATCAAGAAGAAAACTTTGGCTAAAAGCCAATCCTAGTTCAGTGCCAATGTGAAGGTAGCAATTTGAAATAAGCAATATATAATAAATGGAAAAAGTGAGAAATAGCAAATGTTATAAATTAGGAGTTCTGAAGTGTAGAAAACTAATCAGGGAAGCTAAAGACATCAGGGAAAATCCATGGTTGGCAGGGCTAAGGACAATGAGGATTTTTTTAAAAATATATTCGGAACAAAAAGTCCTAGCAAAATGGTGTGACGGGTTTGGTCACAGAGACCCCCTTGGGCCTTGGGAAGGCCAATGGCATTGCCAGCAGATCGAGGGACGTGATCGTTCCCCTCTATTCGACACTGGTGAGGCCTCATCTGGAGTACTGTGTCCAGTTTTGGGCCCCACACTTCAAGAAGGATGTGAAAAAATTGGAAAGTGTCCAGCGGAGGGCAGCAAAAATGATTTGAGGTCTGGAGCACAGGACTTATGAAGCAAGGCTGCGGGAACTGGGATTGTTTAGTCTGCGGAAGAGAAAAATGAGGGGGAATTTGATAGCTGCTTTCAACTACCTGAAAGGGGGTTCCAAAGAGCAGGGATCTAGACTGTTCTCAGTGGTAGCAGATGACAGAATGAGGAGTAATGGTCTCAAGTTGCAGTGGGGGAGGTTTAGGTTGGATATTAGGAAAAACTTTTTCACTAGAGGGTGGTGAAACACTGCAATGTGTTACCTAGGGAGGTGGTGGAATCTCCTTCCTTAGAAGTTTTTAAGGTCAGGCTTGACAAAGCCCTGGCTGGGATGATTTAATTGGGGATTGGTCCTGCTTTGAGCAGGGGGTTGGACTAGATGACCTCCTGAGGTCCCTTCCAACCCTGATATTCTATGATTACCTCTGAGCCCATTTTCTTTGCCAGTTTGGGCCTCCAGAACTCTGTCTTGTTGAGCCAGATATGCTAGCCTGCTGCATCACAGACCCAGGGTATGACCCACGCCCCCAAAGCTGCAGACTTAACTGAAAATAGCTTAGCAAGTGCTCCTGTCTCTAGCACCCAGACACCCAGCTGGTGTGATCCTTCGGTGCTGTTTTGAGGCAGGAGCCTAGGGGAGGAAACTTTGTAGTGTCTGAGAGGGAGAGAAGAAAATAAGCTGGAAGGGGTATATATTGGTGATAGATCCTATATCAGTGCAGCACCAGCTCCTGAAGAATCAAGGTGGGGCATGAAAGTCACCTGCTGGAACAAATTTGAACCCGTGGCCTTCCACACAAGAAGGCTCTGAACTGAGTCGCAAGGATAAAAGTTCATTAAAGGGCAGGTCTGAAAACATCTAAGCAATCCAGAGATGCTGGTTGCTGTTTTCCTTTAAAGTTTCTCACCCATTATAATGGCATGTAATTTAAACAAACACTTCAGAAGTCAACTAATTAGCTCTCAGAGGCATCCCTCCGGAGTTCAGGAAGGATTGGTGCCCTCCTTTCTTTGCAGTAATGCTACAAGATCATAGTTCCAGCTGAAACAATGGAGACTGTGTCTGCAGTTTTAGAGAAGGCCCGAGGCTTCCTTGCTGGGGTTTGGGGAGGCAGGGGACTGTTGAGCATATTTCGAGCCACTGGGCAAAATAAAAAAAAGAGGAGGAGACCTTTAGAAGCAAAACTGGTGAACAAAGAACAACTTATTACATGGTAAGCCCCCAACCTTGGGGCAGAGAGTGCAAGAAGCTAGGCCAGAGGAAAGCATGAAAGGGGAGACTAATGTACTCAATGCTTTTTTTGGCCTCTGTCTTCACGAACAAGGTCAGCTCCCAGACTGCTGCACTGGGCAGCACAGCATGGGGAGGAGGTGACCAGCCCTCTGTGGAGAAAGAAGGGGTTCAGGACTATTTAGAAAAGCTGGACGGACACAAGTCCATGGGGCCGGATGCGTTGCATCCGAGAGTGCTAAAGGAGTTGGCGGATGTGATTGCAGAGCCATTGGCCATTATCTTTGAAAACTCATGGCGATTGGGGGAAGTCCCAGACGACTAGAAAAAGGCTAATGTAGTGCCCATCTTTAAAAAAGGGAAGGAGGAGGATCCTAGGAACTACAGGCCAGTCAGCCTCACCTCAGTCCCTGGAAAAATCATGGAGCAGGTCCTCAAGGAATCAATTCTGAAACCCTTTTAGAGGAGAGGAAAGTGATCAGGAAGAGTCAGCATGGATTCACCAAGAGCAAGTCATGCCGGACTAATCTAATTGCCTTCTATGATGAGATAACTGGCTCTGTGGACGAAGGGAAAG
Organism: Lepidochelys olivacea; assembly: GCF_965140295.1. NCBI lineage: Eukaryota > Metazoa > Chordata > Testudines > Cheloniidae > Lepidochelys > Lepidochelys olivacea. The sequence goes on from NC_140414.1 coordinate 150,035,219, forward strand.
CAGTGGACGTGTTGTTCCTCGACTTTAGCAAAGCTTTTGACACGGTCTCCCACAGTATTCTTGCCAGCAAGTTAAGGAAGTATGGGCTGGACGAATGGACTATAAGGTGGATAGAAAGCTGGCTAGATTGTCGGAATCAACGGGTAGTGATCAATGGCTCTATGTCTAGTTGGCAGCTGGTATCAAGTGGAGTGCCCCAAGGGTCGGTCCTGGGGCCAGTTTTGTTCAGTATCTTCATTGATGATCTGGAGGATGGTGTGGATTGCACCCTCAGCAAGTTTGCAGATGGCACTAAACTGGGAGGAGAAGTAGATATGCTGGAGGGTAGGGATAGGATACAGAGGGACCTAGACAAATTGGAGGATTGGGCCAAAAGAAATCTTATGAGGTTCAACAAGGAGAAGTGCGGAGTTCTGCATTTAGGACGGAAGAATCCAATGCACCGCTACAGACTAGGGACCGAATGGCTAGGCAGCAGTTCTGCAAAAAAGGACCTAGTGGTTACAGTGGATGAGAAGCTGGATATGAGTCAACAGTGTGCCCTTGTTGCCAAGAAGGCCAATGGCCTATTAGGATGTATAAGTAGGGGTATTGCTAGCAGATCGAGGGACGTGATCGTTCCCCTCTATTGGACACTGGTGAGGCCTCATCTGGAGTACTGTGTTCAGTTTTGGGCCCCATACTACAAGAAGGATGTGGAAAAATTTGGAAAGAGTCCAGCGGAAGGCAACTAAAACGATTAGGGGACAGGAACACATGAGTTATGAGGAGAGGCTGAGGGAACTGGGGACGTTTAGTCTACGGAAGAGAAGAATGAGGGGGGATTTTATAGCTGCTTTCAACTCCCTGAAAGGGGGGTCCAAAAAGGATGGATCTAGACTGTTCTCATTGGTAGCTGATGACAGAACGAGGAGAAATGGTCTCAAGTTGCAGTGGGGGAGGTTTAGGTTGGATATTAAGAAAAACTTTTTCCCTAGGAGGGTGGTGAAACACTGGAGTGGGTTACCTAGGGAGGTGGTGGAATCTCCTTCCTTAGAAGTTTTTAAGGTCAGGCTTGACAAAGCCCTGGCTGGGATGATTTAATTGGGGATTGGTCCTGCTTTGAGCAGGGGGTTGGACTAGATAACCTACTGAGGTCCCTTCCAACCCTGATATTCTATGAGACAGGAGAGGCTTATCCCAAGTACAGTTCATTGGCAAACCATCCATCTGGATACATATCCCTTAGCACTGAGGGAAATGTAAAGTGACAGCAAGTGCACTGGCTGGCGTGTGGTTTGCATTTGTTTGGATTTGACCATGTCTTGGGTGTGATCCTAGTCTATCATCTGCATGGGGATCTGAAGATTCTCCTTTTCGTTCCTATCACACATCTACCAAGGACCCGACATTTTCGCTGTATCTTACTGATCTCTCTGTCTCCATTTATAATGCATGATGTTAGGGTTAATGAGGATGTCTCAGAATCTTTGGCAGAGCAGACTAATGGGTCCCATTCCCACAAACAGCATGAGCCTGACTTTACTAGGGACTTCTGTTCCCGTTTTATTAAATTATATTCTTTAAACATGTTATCTTGTGTATCATGTTGTGAAGCAGGGAGGAAAGTCTCTTGATCTGGCTCTGGGCTGACTGCACTGGGAGTATAATTGTACCTTACCAGAAAGATACTGAGAAATTGGACAGAGTTCAAAGAAAAAACAATAATAAAAAAATTCAGGGGGCTGGAGGGATTGGGGAAGGCTTCAAAGAGCTGAATGCGTCTGGTTTGGTTAAGCCAAGTACACAATAAGTCTGGAACTGTCTGAGGAGTGTAATTGCTGAAGATGAGGAGGAATTATTTAGGATGATACATAATATAGGTGTAATGCGATGAAACTAGGAAAGGGAAAATTTTGGCTGAATATCAGGGAAAAACATCCCAACAGTGAGGAGTATCCAGCTGTTGAACAGTCTCCCCAAGGGAAGGGTGGAAGCCCCATTGCTTGGGATTCTTAGAACCAGACTGGTCAGTACTCTAGGAATAATATACTTCTACTGTTGAAAGGTGTTTGGCTTAGTACAGCACAATGTTCTGATTAAAAAAATTAGCCCTATACAATATTGGTAGAGCACACATCAAATGGCTCGAGAACTAGCTAACTGTCCCTGGGGAATCATTGAATGGGGGTATTTCTAGTGGTGTTCCACAGGGATCAGTTTTAGGTCCAGTGCTGTTCCATATTTTTATCAATGATCTAGAAGTAAACATAAAATCACTGCTGATAAAATAGTGGGTGACACAACAATTGGTAGGGTGATATATAATGAGGACAGGTCTGTTATATGGAGTGATCTGGATCACTTAATAAACTGGGCCCATTCAAATAAATTGTGGTTAGTACAGCCTCATGCAAGGTCATTCATCTAGGAACAAAGAGTGCCGGCCAAACCTATAGACTAGGGGACTGTATCCTGGAAAGTAGGGACTCTGAAAAGGATCTAGGAGTCATAGTGGACAAGCAACCCAAGAGGAGCTGCCAGTGTGATGCTGTGCAAAAAGGGCTAATGTGATTCTTGGCCGTCTAAACGGGGGGAGTAAGCAGGGATAGGTAGGTGGTTTTTACTTCTGTATCCTGCGTTGATGAGTCTGGTACTGGAATACTGCATCCAGTTCTGGTGTCAACATTTTTAAAAAGGATGTTGAAAAATCAGAGAGTGCAGAAAAGTCACAAAGTGATTCGAGGACAGGACGGAGATGCCTTTCAATGAGACTTAAAGAGTTCAATCTCTTTAGTTTATCAAAAAGATTGAGAGGTGCCTTGATTATGGTGTGCAAGTACCTTCAAGGGAGAAAATAACAGGTATAAAACTCTTTCATGTAGTAGAGAAAGGAAGAATGAGAAGCACTGGCTGGAAGCTGAAGCCAGACAAACTCCAATTAGAAATAAGGCATGAATTAACAAGGAGGTGATGAGCCTTTGGGACAAGTTACCAGGTGGAGTGATGGATTCTTCATCTTCTGAGGTCTTTGAATCACACCTGGTTGCCTTTCTGGAGCAGACTGTTTAGTGAAATGCAAGTTGTGCTTTAGTCAGACACAAGTTATTGGTCTCACTTCAGGTACAACTGGGTGAAATGTAGTGGCCTGTGATATACAGAAGATTTAATAGTCCCTTCTGGCCTTAACCTCTATAAATCTTAGTGTCTGTTCTGTTGGGGTGTATTTGGCTGCATTGCAGCTTTCCACCCTCTGAACAGGTCATCGGTCATCGTCACCCTAACGTAACCAGGTTTTTGAAAAGGTTCTTCTGTGTATTGTTAAGGCTGCTTATGATTGTTGCTTTGCTATGAAAATACACTGGGGGAATTCACACAGGCTAGTGGCCTGAAAGAGGCAGAAATCGGAGACCTCTTGAGACAGGGATTAGGGTGAGGATATAGTTCTTCATACACCATATTGGTTGCAGATAATATTGTTCCCTCTGCATCCTCACCCTAATTGCTGTCCCAAAAAGTCTTTGATTTCTCTCTCTGTCCACTAGCTTGTGTGTATTTCCCCAGACCCCATTCACACTCAGGTAGGCAGAGTCCATACTTTGGATGCCCACAGGGCCTCAGGTTTATCTATCCACAAGTTCCTAGCCTTTTGCGGGAGAGCAGGAATCCATCCAGCACAGCTCCAAGGCTGTCCAACCATTGAGAGATTTCCATGTTCTCAGTTCCCATAGCAATCCTCCCACTCTGTCTTCATCACAGAGTGGTGCGTGGCTGCTACTTGCAGCTCTGTCTATGCTTTCAGTAACCCTTTTTAGTAATTCAGGAGAGGGGAAGGGACAGTCACTTCTAATACTTGTCATCTGCCGTGCAAAGCTGTGACTTGTTTTGGCAGTTCTGCTATTCACCTAGAACGTCTCTGACAATCTTCCTGGGGGTGGTATTGCTGGCTAAACTCCCACGAGCCGGAAAATGCGGAGGTCACTCAAAAGTAGTGAAGGTTACTTCCCAGTAACTAGAGCTCTTTGAGATGAGCGTCTGTTTGTGCTCATTCCCTGCTCATCTTCTTTGTTCATTGTCTGGGGTGAGGAATTCCTGAATTAACAGAAGTCATTGAGGGGTAGTTAGGCCATTCCCACTTTCATACTCTTAAGTCCCCTTGTTGATTACCTGTTCTGTTCATTCTCTCTGAAGCACCTGGCATTGGCCACTATTGGAACACCGGATACTGGGCTAGATGGACCTTTGGTCTGACCCAGTATGGACGTTTTTATGTTCCTCTGTGGCATGGGGGGACAGAGGGGCAAGTGGCCCCTTATGGACACTGTTCATTAGAAGATTTCAGTGGCTTGTAGTGCACCTGCTTTGATCCCGTGAGGCCAGGGCTGTATCTTGGGAACCCCTTGACCAAATGACCTAGCTCCTAGCTCCTAAACTGCCATACCAGTTTGCCTGATTTAAATAATTTATCTGGAGGTTTCAGTCTGGCTTTAAACAGAAACCCTGCTTCAACTTTAACTGAGTTGCTACTGCTCCTGCATAATTACAATGATGGTATTAAAACAAACCTGTGCACCTCATGTGGAAATTAGAAATCAGAGCTCTGGTCCATTGTGACTTTGGCTCTTCTTTTGGGACGTGCTTGGATTTGTTGGTGGGAGGGTGTCTTTATAAAACCCTAGGTGGCTACATTTACCTTCTCCCCATATTTGGAACCCCCAGCCTATGGCAGGTACTTAGCAGGAACCAGTCTTCCCAGCGTGGCAGTGGGCTCATATGGCTTTGATGTGTTAACTTTTCTGCTGATCGGGGAATTTTCTCTGTGATCACCAAACTCTGCTATTGCTAAATACAGTAAAGGTGCTAACGCCCTACTTTGCCTGGGGATACGATTGCTTCCTGTAGAGACAATCTATGGGATTTATCTATTTATGTTGAGAGAGACTGGGCTCCAGAGCCTGGGAGGGTGTGGTAGATGTGCTGGGGGCTAGTTTAAAATCTGCTGCTGCTTGTTTTGGAGTGTGGGAGGAGCCTGGAGGAGCACTGAGGAGAAGATTTGTCCTGATGCTTGCCCCATTGCAGAGAGAATTCACTGGTGACTCCTTGTCAGATTAAGTGAGTGCCTAGACTTGCAGCTTCTCTCTCCAGGGCTCGAGGCTGGAGCTACTACCTGTATTTGCTGCCCTCCCTGACTTCTCATGTGACTGGTTAGAGAGGCATCCCTGCAGATAGCATCTGTCTCACGCAGAGACCAGGCCACTGAGTCCCAGTGAAATATATTGTCACCAATCCACTGGATCGGGGCTACATGCCAGCTTTGGAACAGCCTCTTGGAGGAATCCCTTTGATATGCCAGACCCCCAAGGGGCCCCACTGTTCAGTGCGGTTCCCCATCCTCCTCCTCCTCCTAGACTGATCTTCTGGCTTCCAGTGCTGCTTCACCCTGTGAGCTCTGCTCAGCGGGTCCAGCTGAGAGAGACTCCTGGTATAGACTAGTGCACCCAGCAGATATTTGCAGTTTTAAAAACAGAGTACGATTTATTAGGCAAGTGGACACAATCTTTAGGTTAGCACGGAGACCTAGAGGTTAAAGTATCATCCAGTCTGCTCAAGCCACAGGTCACTAGCCAAGCTGTGGAGAACTCCATTTTCTGTCTCTCTGGTTTCCTTCCTCAGTCAGCTCCCAGGTCAGAGAGGCCAGGCTTCTTCCAGAGCCCATGCCTAATCCCCCACCTCACATCTCAGAAGGCTGGCCTACACTTAAAATGCTGCAGCTGCAGTGCTTCAGTGACGATGCTACTATGCCGGAGGGAGGGCTTCTGCCATTGCTGTAGTTAATCCACCTCCCTGAGAGGCGGTAGCTAGGTTGAAGGGAGGATTCTCCCATCAACACAGCACGCTTTACACTGGGAGTTAGGTTGGTTTAACTGCGCCATTCGGGGAGGTGGGGTGTGTGTGGATTTTTCACCCCACTGAGCAATGTAGTTGTACCAACCTAATTTCCTAGTGTAGACCAGGTCTCAGCCCTTTGCTCTCTAGCTGGGGTCTGTGCTTAGCTTCGCTACTTAGCACTATTTGTTCCTCTTAGCCTGCCCTGAGAGCAAAGTTAATCCCCCCTCATTAGGTAGCCAGGCAAAGTATAGGGGGAAGCTGAGGCGCACAAAGGATTAATGAAAAATATCACAGAAAATTCCTGCTTTCTAACATCTCTTCCCCGCTTCAAGACCAAACTGAGCAGGGCCACTGGGGAAGTTCAAACCAACAGACGTTGTTCATAGATGCCACATAATCTTTCCTATCCCTTGCTCTCTTCCTACCTGGCACTTTCAAGATTCTTGCAGCGCAGTTTCTAACCATCAAAATACACGGTTTGGAGCAGTTTCAGGTCCTTCCTGAGTCTGATCTGTTACGTGGCACTAGCAGTGGACAGGAGGCGTTTTCATGCAGCCCTGCACCCTTCTGTCACTCCCAAAATCTTTGGGTTTAAAACTGGGCTGGGATCCTGCCATCGCCTTCTCACCCTCCTGTGTCAAGCAGTGAGGAGGGCAGTGAGCATGTGTCAGCCATCTTGGCTGCAGGGGGTGAGCCATGAGCATTTAGTCTTAACCCAGCCCTGTCTCTGGGGTTCCGATGTCCCAGGGGCTGGTGAGCAGGGGACAGGATGCTCCCGCACCTGGGCAGGCCCCTCTGGAGCTGTCCCCCCAACCCTAGGGTTCTGCATATGCCAGGAGCCCATCCCCCCCCTTGGGATCAACCTGCTGCCCTCCCCCCAGGGCTGGGTCCTCCCCCCATGATGGGCTGTGTTTCGAGCTCTCTTGATTAAGAGAATCCACCAGCACCATGGCCCCCCTCTGATCAGGGGTCTCTGTTTCCGGCAGTGACCTCCCAGCGGCTTTACCCTTCTCTGGGGCCTTTCTCAGCCCTGGGTAGGGCAACTATGTCTGGAACCCGTCTTGCCCTGCCTGGTTCTCCCCACGCTGAGCTGGGCTCTCAGCCACCACAGGGGTCAGCTCTGCCTCTGCTCCCCAGTGAGGGCAGGCTAGCACTGGCTCCCTTGGTCACAGCCTCAGACTTCAGGGAAGGTTCACCTGAGCCCATGTGACTCACCTCTACTGTGTGGAAATGAGTGGGGGCTGTTTCTCTCATAGAATCATAGAATATCAGGGTTGGAAGGGACCTCAGGAAGTCATCTAGTCCAACCCCCTGCTCAAAGCAGGACCGATCCCCGACTAAATCATCCCAGCCAGGGCTTTGTCAAGCCTGACCTTAAAAACTTCTAGGGAAGGAGATTCCACCACCTCCCTAGGTAACGCATTCCAGTGTTTCAGCACCCTCCTAGTGAAAAAGTTTTTCCTAATATCCAACCTAAATCTCCCCCACTGCAACTTGAGACCATTACTCCTTGCCTTTCATCTGCTACCACTGAGAACAGTCTAGATCCATCCAGCTTGGCTTAATGGTGAAATCCTAGCGGATCTTAAACATAAAAAAGAAGCTTACAAGAAGTGTAAGGTTGGACATATGACCAGGGAAGAGTATAAAAATATTGCTCGGGCATGTAGGAATGATATCAGGAGGGCCAAATCGCACCTGGAGCTGCAGCTAGCCAGAGATGTTAAGAGTAACAAGAAGGGTTTCTTCAGGTATGTTGGCAACAAGAAGGAAGCCAAGGAAAGTGTGGGCCCCTTACTGAATGAGGGAGGCAACCTAGTGACAGAGGATGTGGAAAAAGCTAATGTACTCAATGCTTTTTTTGCCTCTGTCTTCACAAACAAGGTCAGCTCCCAGACTGCTGCGCTGGGCATCACAAAATGGGGAAGAGATGGCCAGCCCTCTGTGGAGATAGAGGTGGTTAGGGACTATTTAGAAAAGCTGGACGTGCACAAGTCCATGGGGCCGGACGAGTTGCATCCGAGAGTGCTGAAGGAATTGGCAGCTGTGATTGCAGAGCCATTGGCCATTATCTTTGAAAACTTGTGGCGAACCGGGGAAGTCCCGGATGACTGGAAAAAGGCTAATGTAGTGCCAATCTTTAAAAAAGGGAAGAAGGAGGATCCTGGGAACTACAGGCCAGTCAGCCTCACCTCAGTCCCTGGAAAAATCATGGAGCAGGTCCTCAAAGAATCAATCCTGAAGCACTTGCATGAGAGGAAAGTGATCAGGAACAGCCAGCATGGATTCACCAAGGGAAGGTCATGCCTGACTAATCTAATCGCCTTTTATGATGAGATTACTGGTTCTGTGGATGAAGGGAAAGCAGTGGATGTATTGTTTCTAGACTTTAGCAAAGCTTTTGACACGGTCTCCCACAGTATTCTTGTCAGCAAGTTAAGGAAGTATGGGCTGGATGAATGCACTATAAGGTGGGTAGAAAGCTGGCTAGATTGTCGGGCTCAACGGGTAGTGATCAATGGCTCCATGTCTAGTTGGCAGCCGATATCAAGTGGAGTGCCCCAGGGGTCGGTCCTGGGGCCGGTTTTGTTCAATATCTTCATAAATGATCTGGAGGATGGTGTGGATTGCACTCTCAGCAAATTTGCGGATGACACTAAACTGGGAGGAGTGGTAGATACGCTGGAGGGGAGGGATAGGATACAGAAGGACCTAGACAAATTGGAGGATTGGGCCAAAAGAAATCTGATGAGGTTCAATAAGGATAAGTGCAGGGTCTTGCACTTAGGACGGAAGAACCCAATGCACAGCTACAGACTAGGGACTGAATGGCTAGGCAGCAGTTCTGCGGAAAAGGACCTAGGGGTGACAGTGGACGAGAAGCTGGATATGAGTCAGCAGTGTGCCCTTGTTGCCAAGAAGGCCAATGGCATTTTGGGATGTATAAGTAGGGGCATAGTGAGCAGATCGAGGGACGTGATCGTTCCCCTCTATTCGACATTGGTGAGGCCTCATCTGGAGTACTGTGTCCAGTTTTGGGCCCCACACTACAAGAAGGATGTGGATAAATTGGAGAGAGTCCAGCGAAGGGCAACAAAAATGATTAGGGGTCTGGAACACATGAGTTATGAGGAGAGGCTGAGGGAGCTGGGATTGTTTAGCCTGCAGAAGAGAAGAATGAGGGGGGATTTGATAGCTGCTTTCAACTACCTGAAAGGCGGTTCCAAAGAGGATGGCTCTAGACTGTTCTCAATGGTAGCAGATGACAGAACGAGGAGTAATGGTCTCAAGTTGCAGTGGGGGAGGTTTAGATTGGATATTAGGAAAAACTTTTTCACTAAGAGGGTGGTGAAACACTGGAATGCGTTACCTAGGGAGGTGGTAGAATCTCCTTCCTTAGAGGTTTTTAAGGTCAGGCTTGACAAAGCCCTGGCTGGGATGATTTAACTGGGAATTGGTCCTGCTTCGAGCAGGGGGTTGGACTAGATGACCTTCTGGGGTCCCTTCCAACCCTGATATTCTATGATTCTCTTTGGAACCCCCTTTCAGGGAGTTGAAAGCAGCTATCAAATCCCTCCTCATTCTTCTCTTCCGCAGACTAAACAATCCCAGTTCCCTCAGCCTCTCCTCATAAGTCATGTGTTCCAGACCCCTAATCATTTTTGTTGCCCTCCCCGGACTCTTTCCAATTTTTCCACATCCTCCTTGTAGTGTGGGGCCCAAAACTGGACACAGTACTCCAATACAGGCGTCTACTTACAGGCAGAAAGTGTCCTGATCTTAACACCTTGTGAGGGGGGAAACCATCCTTGTCCTGGTCAACTGAGCTAGCTGCATTTTCTCACACATCTTCACTCCCAGCCTCCTGGCTCTCAGGGTTCAAACCTTTTGGCTGTTGTAGGAACAGGGTCTGGATTTTGTCTTAAAGTGACCTTCATTCCTCAGGAGGATGTCAAAGCTGGAGAACCCCCATTATCAGCTACCCTGACCCCTCCTGTGTCTGCACAGGTTTCGGAGTAGCAGCTGTGTTAGTCTGTATTCGCAAAAAGAAAAGGAGGACTTGTGGCACCTTAGAGACTCAGATAAATTGATTAGTCTCTAAGGTTCCACTAGTCCTCCTTTTCTTTTTGTGTCTGCACAGGGATCTGAACTATAGGCTGGGCAAATGGCTTCACATTTGGAACCTTAGCTCAGGTTGCCCACCCTTTCAGCACTGAATGGGTTTGCACCACACAAAGTTTGACCAGGATTCTCTATGTCCCAGAATCTCTCGACCCCGGGAATATCTTTCTAGTATCCACCACCTCTGCTCCGAGTGGGGGTCAGATGAGTTCAATTGGCCATGAGGAATGGTGCCTGGGGTGGGAGCCTGTCTGTCACCACCTGCTGTGCCCCAGAGGAGCTGGCTGTGTGACTGCTTTCCCTTGAAAGTTCGTTCACCTAGTTCACACTCTCTCTGCAGGTGAGCTACAGGCTGCCTTCCTGTCTGGACAGAGGATGAGTTAGCCCCTCAGGCTTTGGTCAGCCTGCCCACTTCTGTCCTGTCTACATACAGATGTTATACCTTTGGGATCCCATGGAGGGGGTCTACATGCACTGGCTGTCACCCCTGGTTTGGATTTACTCAAATCCCATTTTAAGTGTGCACCTGTGTGACCCCCTCCCCCGTTTTGGGTCCCCAACCTGGGCCAGTCCTCTTTGGGTCTCTTACCTTCCACAAGCCAGCCTACACTATGCAGCTTCTTAGGCTTTCTGAACACTGACCACATTTTAAGCTCGTGGGGACAGATCTCAGAGTTGCTCCAACCCAACCAATTTATACAAATCCTCCAGTGTAGTGACACCTGCATCCTTACCTCATTTGTGGAGATATTCTCCCAGCAGGGTGGTGGCTTCCATGTAGGTCATACCCTGGCTCTTTTGCACACCCCAAAACCTTTTCCTATACACCTCAGATGTCAATTCATAACTAAGTAGTCGGACCTTTCTGAACTGTTCTTTGTCCCCAGTAACAACTCTGTCCATCTGGCTGTGTACTTCTGTTGCTTTGGGACTGAGTAAGGGGTGAGAAAGCAGAGGTAGTCATCGAGGTTGACTTTCAAGTTGCACACCTTCTGAAAGGCAATGAGGTAGGCATCCATATTTCCTGCCCCCCTCCTTAAACTGGGGTAACAATTTTTGGTATCTAGGTTCCCTGTTGAATTGGCATCATGGGGACTTTCCACTCTTACCCCTTGCGGGTCCTCTGGCTACTCTACTTCTCTATCTCCAGTTCATACTTCCGCTGCTTCTCACCACCAGCTAGTTCCTTTGCTCTCAGATTCAACTCCCACCGCTTCAGATCTATCAGTGGGGAACTGGTTTGTGAGGACATCCTGCTGTTACCTCTGTCACTCTTGGACCCTTTTGGAACCCCGACTGGGTCTGGAACTTATTATTTCATAAATACTAAGGTCAGAAGGGACCATTATGATCATCTAGTCCGACCTCCTGCACAACGCAGGCCACAGAATCTCACCCACCCACTCCTGCAAAAAACCTCTCACCTATGTCTGAGCTATTGAAGTCCTCAAATCATGGTTTAAAGACTTCAGGGAGCAGAGAATCCTCCAGCAAGTGACCCGTGCCCCATGCGACAGAGGAAGGCGAAAAACCTCCAGGGCCTCTTCCAGTCTGCCCTGGAGGAAAATTCCTCCCCGACCCCAAATATGGCAATCAGCTAAACCCTGAGCATATGGGCAAGATTCACCAGCCAGATACCCAGGAAAGAATTTTCTGTAGTAACTCAGATCCCACCCCATCTAACATCCTATCACAGGCCATTGGGCCTATTTACCATGAATATTTAAAGATAATGCTGCTTGGTCTGATCATCCTTCTCCAGCCGTGCAATCAGTTGTGCTGTACCTTGTTGAACTTCCCAATGCTTAATTCCCCTGCACACCTCTATGATATTCCTCTTAGGGAGGTGGTTGTATGACATTTTCTGGAGGTTTTCTTTGACTTTAACCTTGTTTTACTGCTGCAAGTCACTTATTGCAAAATATTTCTGGTGCATTCAGTATCCCACCAGCTGGTACCAACTGTCAAGGATCTGCAGGATCTCTATGCCTAAGCTTTTAAACAGCCTCTTGTAGGAACTCCTTTGCATGCCAGCCCCTGAACGGGGGTCTCTCTCCCTTCAGGATGGGCCATGCAGCCTCACCACCTCCTAGACTGAATCTGGCTCCAGCTCTCCTGCTTCACACCATGAGCTCTGCCCAGCTAATCCACACTGAGTTGGACCCCAGTCACAAGACTTGCCCACAGCAAGGTGACAACTTCCCCTCATGTCCTGTTTCCCCTGGAGTGGACATAACACTTAACAGAGCAAAGTGCAGAAGGAAGCTGAGGTGCATACAGAACTCCTAAAAATCTTAGAGAAAATTCCCACTTTGTCACACACAGCACAGGTAGCTTTTACTTTTATGTAACTTGTTCAGTGGGTCATGGGTCACTTGCAAGTTTGAACTGGAGTAAATTGTGGAGTCTTTGTAACCTTGAAGTCTTCAGATCAAGATTTGAGGACTTCAGGTAACTCAGCCAGAGGTTATGGGCCTATTACAGGAGTTGTGTGAGTGAGGTTCTGTGGCCTGCGATGTTCAGGAGACCAGACTGGATGATCGTGATGGTCCCTTCTAGCCTTAAGGTCTATGAGTCATTGGGCTGGCTTGCTCTGTAGATTCGGATTAATTGTAAGAGCCCATGTTCTGGGTTGTTCTCCAAGTAGCTGATGAAGTGGAGCCAAAGGTGGCCAGAGTCTCCTGAGTTGGCTCCTTCCTTCAGGGACTTCTGGTGGAGTCCAGGATGATCTTTTCTTCAAGGATACCATTTCCCACCAGGTTATAGGATCCTGGAAATGAGAGAGGGAAAAAGGTGTCCCACCTTCATGTGCTATTCTATGTGATGCAGTGGGTGTTCTGTTCTATCCAAGAAACTAAGAGAACTGGCTGAGATTGCTGGACTGCTAATGTTGATTTTTCAATAAGTATTGGCACACTGAGTGTGAGTGGCTGGGGATTCCAGAAAACCGGAAAAAAGCTGATCTTGTGCCAATATCTAAAAAGGGTGTTCTGCGTAATTACAGGCCTTTCCATGTGACATTGGTCCCAGGCAAAGTAATGATATAGCGTGTGATTAATAAAGAATTAAAGGGGATAATATAATTAATGCCAATGCCAGTCAACATGGGTTTATGCACAATAGATAAAGGTAATAGTTGTGTAATGCAAGTAGACTTCTGTAAGGCATTTGACTCGGTACCGCACAACATTTTGATTAAAAATCTGGAATGATATAAAATTAACATGTTAAACTTTAATGGATTAAAAGCTGGCTAACTGATAGGTCTCAAAATGACAGGTTTCAGGGTAGCAGCCATGTTAGTCTGTATTCGCAAAAAGAAAAGGAGTACATGTGGCACCTTAGAGACTAACCAATTTATTTGAGCATAAGCTTGTATATAAATCTTCCCACTGTATTTTCCACTGAATGCATCCAATGAAGTGAGCTGTAGCTCACGAAAGCTTATGCTCAAATAAATTGGTTAGTCTCTAAGGTGCCACAAGGTCTCAAAATGTAATTGTAAGTAGGGAATCATCCCTGAGTGGGTGTGTTTCTAGTGGGGTCCCACAGGGATCTGTCTTGGCCCTGTGCTATTTAACATTTTTTTTATTAGTGACCTGGAAGAAAAGATAAACATCATCACTGAAAGTTTGCAGAGGACCGAAATATTGCAGGAGTGGGGAATAATGAGGAGGACAGGTCACTGATATAGAGTGATCTGGATCGCTTGGTAAGCTGGGTGAAAACAACCAATATGCATTTTAGTATAGCTAAATGTAAATGTGTACATCTAGGAACAAAGAATGGAGGCCATGCTTGCAGGATGGGAAGCTCTATCCTGGGAAGCAGTGACTCTGGAAAAAGTTTTGGGAGTTGTGGTGGACAATCAGCTGTACTTGAGCTCCCAGTGCAACATTCTCACCAAAAGTGTTAATGTGATCCTTGGAAAGACGTGGGGGAATCTTGAATGGGAGTAGAAAGATTTTTGCCTTTTTGTACTGAGCACAAACTGGAATCCTGTGTCCTGTTCTGGTGTCTACAATTCAAGAAAAATGTTGATAAATTGGAGAGGGTTCAGCAAAGAGCCATGAGAATGATTAAAGGATTAGAAAACCTGCCTTACAGTGATAGACTGAGCTTCTGGAATCTATTTAGCTTAACAAAGAGAATGTTAAGGGGTGACTTGATCACAGCCTAGGAGTACCTACATGAGGAACAAATATTTGATAATGGACTTTTCAATCTAGGAGAGAAGGATCTAACATGATCCAATGGCTGAGGGCTGAACCTAGACAAATTCAGATTGGAAATAAGTCATAAATATTTAACAGTGAGGGTAATGAATTATATGTAGCAATTTACCGAGGATTGCGGGTGGATTCTCTATCACTGGCAACGTTTAAATCAAGATTGCATGTTTTCTAAAAGAGATTGGGAATTTTTGGGAAGTTCTCCGGCCTGTGTTATACGGGAGGTCAGACTAGATAAATGCAATGGTCCCTTCTAATGCTGGAATATGAGTTCTTACTCAGTGCCTGTGACTATGGGGTATGTTTAGGGAGTACTGTCATTTTGCCCTAATTCTTGGGGTGTCAGGTTATGAAATTCTGTGGTTCTATAGATTCAAATCTAACTTAAAACATTTGGCTGATCAGAGCCTGGATCATGGTGCAAGTCCCAGCATGTTTGGTGGGTGGAGTTTTTGACACCTGTTCACTCTGCAGCTGTCTGGGCTCCTGCATGGTGAGCAGTCACTGTGTTGCAGTGGAGAAGTCACATGTGACCATGCAGATTGCTCACAGGCAGGGAGGGCAGGTGTGCTTAGGTGATGGTTTGGAATTTAGTACTCTTCACTTCGCTTGCAGCTGCTGGAATATTAAGCAAAGTGCTGATCTGAGACTCTCCTGTGTGGGGTGGATTTGAGTTCTTACTCTGGTTTGTTCAGCTTGATGAAGTGCATTAGCCCCATTGTTTGAGAAAATATCTTGTTTGTGGGCCCAGCATAATTTTCTTTCTTTAACTGGCTTTTTTCTTAATTTATTTTCCCCTGAGATGTGCTGGAAGTCTGTGTTTGTAAAGCAATGACATCAGATATCAAGTTGGTGGCATTTGTTTGCTCTCTTTACTGTGAAAGGACCTAAAGTGATATGAAGATAGTTGGGGGAAGGGAAGGAGGTTTTGTCAAATGCCAGCTTAGGCGGGGTCACAGTCAACCTTAACCGTAAAACCATCCTTAATCTTCCTGCAACTCCTGACTCATTCACTGCAGTGAGCTCTGCAATGAGGGATTCATTCCTTGAGCAGTGAGACAGAGGACATGCAGTGCAGTTGAAAATGGCAGATTTTCTATGGCTTACACAGCCAAAGCTGGATGGAGTTTCATGCTGATCCCAGGACAACGTTCCTGCGGCCAAACCTGGAGGTGATAGAGCTGTTTTGGGGGGCAGGGAGGGAGGTCAGAAAATGTTGGCACTGACCAATCTAACCTGTTCCCTAAGCTTGTTCTCAGAAATGGCTGCACAGTTAATGCATGTCACAGATAAAACTGAAATGAGAGGGTATAATGTGAGGCAACCTTAATATTGGGGTCAGTAGCAGTCCTCCTCCAATGTACTACTTAGGCCTGTTATCTCTTCGCTCCACCAAGTGTGACTTTTCCAGGGCTTTGTGCAGCCTGGCTCTAAATGTCCTGATGGTGACACCTCCACCACTTTTCTAATGGAAAAGAGAAAATCAGCTCTATCCCTGACCTTTGATGCAGTTAAATCCAAGACAGTGGGTGACTGGTGTAAATGTACCGGCTGCAGCTTCCTGGCAGCATCAGTCACCAGGGCAAAGCAGGGGGAGTTACTGGCAAGGAAGAAAAGACATATTCAGCAGACATGAAAGAAGTGTAAGCGAGGCAGAGAGACGTGCTATAGAGAGCAGAGTACTATGGAACAGGTGCTGCAGATGAGAGAGCTCTTGCAGCACCAACAGTGACATGGTTGTGTGAAGGGATGGAGGAGGCAGTTCTAGATGGGAGGGAAGGGAGACCAGAGAAACAAAAGACTTTTGAGCTCAGCTAGGGCACATGCCTGGCTGGTTTTAAAAGCTTAGGGGAATTTTGTACTTGATGCTGACTGAAGGCAGCAAGAGGAAACTCTGCAGCAGGTGTAACTGCACCTTAGGGGATGAGGCAAGAGAGACCCAGCCAGGGTTGCCTCTTCCCTGCCACCCAGCATCCCTTCAGAACCAGAACTGTGCAGGGGAAATCCCCCTTCTTGTACACTAGGATCCATGCAGTGCCACCCTGCCTCCATAACCAGGCAAATTTGGGGAGAAATTCCTGGGAGGAGCCAGCTGGAAACTGAAATAGGAGGAGCTGATCAGCAGCTGCAGCAGGGAGCACCCCACCCTGATGCCCCAAGGGCCTCGCTCCTCGGAGGTACTTGAGAGTTGCAATACTAGGTGGCACCCTGCTGTCTAGTGGAATCCTCAACCCTGTGCAATGCTTGGAGAGAGTGAGGTACCTAATAAGCCAGGAAGCTGTGCAGGGAGACATCTAAGCTAGCTAGGAGAGCAGTTGGGAGAGGAGAGGGGTGTGGGTACCGAAATGGCTGACCTGATGCACCTGGCTGACAGGCCCAGAGATTCTTGCCTCATTCAGCCTGGGATCCTCCACCTTGAACCCTATTCTAAAGTCAGGCTCCTAAGCCAGGCCAGCCCTGTAGGTAGTTCCTAGCCTAATAGTTAAGACCGCCTCTCTCACATGCTCACGCTTGATACCTCTCTCCCGCTTTTCTTGGGCCCCTGCTGGCTCTTGTGCGGGTGCCACCTGCCCTCCCCTCAGTGGTCTGCATCTGCCCTCCTTCTGTGGGATCTGACCAGTATCGGGTCTGAGGCATGCTCCGAGCATGCCCACAGGATCAGGGCCTGCTGGCAAGGGATCCAAACCTCTCAGCAGCACGTAGGCAGTTTTGTGCATATTGACCAACAGAGCTCGTGGGTCTCGTGGCGCTGTCGGAGCACATGCACGCTAGCGATGCAGGAGGGGAGGCAGGAGGATGGCTAGGGACTGAGAGGCAGCGGCGGCTTGCTGGTGTGCTGGGCTCGGACAGGAGCTACAGTAGCGAAGGGGAGATGAAATCTTTCTCCGGGCCCCCCTCTTGTCAGAGGGGCGTTGAGGCCAAGGGCTACGCTGGCAAAGTGAGGATGGTGGAAAGGCTGTTCAGGGCTCCCCTGGTGTTCTATTGGCGAGTTCTCATCGCCCCTTGCTGGCTCCCCTTGGAAGCTGCAGCAGGTAACAGCTAGATGTAGTGAGTCAGCTGCTGCCTCTTGCAGCCTGCCCTGCTCCCACTTGCACCCTCCTGCTGCACAGGGAGCTGTGGTGATCTCCCACTGTCTTAAGCATTTTCCCTTCATTTGTGTCTACACTCCAGGTTTTCCTTAACATTTCTCAATTACCACCTGTTCAGCTTCCTGGCAGGAGCAGCATGGAACGTCATAGGGCAGGGCAGGCCAGGCTCCTGCAGCCCCAGACCTTCTCCACTGTACTAGTCCGGCTTGGATCAGTGCTCAAGAGCACGGTGCTAAATGCCAGCACTCTTAGGAGAACTGCTTGAATTTGTGCACACTGTCAGTCCCACTGGGGCTGACGCCACTGCTGGACAGGGAGGCTAGGGGTGAAATGCCATTGCAGACCAGGCTGGTGAGAGCTGTGTATCAGCCTCACTGGGTCTCTGGGCAGTGGCAGGCTGAGAAGTGCAGTCTCGTGGTGGGGCATGCCGCTGATCTGTGCACATGCGTGTTCTCAGGCTGTGGGGGCAGGGGAGGGCAGCTAAAATTGTGCACTCTCTTTCCATCTGGATTGAAGCAGCAGGTAGCTGTTGGATCCCAAAGCTGAGCACAGTATTGGTGACCCCACTAGCCTGGCTCACACGGGTCAGCCTGTGTGGTGCTGGGTTAGGCCTTGCATGCTCCATGCCCAGGACAGACAGTGTGCTTGCTCTCTGATTGCAGAGGTGCAGCAGATGGTTCATCGCTTCTTCCAGGAGGCCATTTCCAACTACAGCATCTTCCTGGTGGCCCCACAGACCAGGACTCTGTACGTGGGAGCCAAGAACGCCATCTTCGCCCTGCCTTTGGAGTCAGTCAACCAGCCTGCCAAAATGGTGAGCACAAGACCCAAATCTTATGGGGCCATCTGTAGCAGGGTGGGTGCATGTGGGGTGTGATCACACATGAGGGTTATTTAGGCTGGGGCAGGGGCTGCTTTCGAATGAGGGAGGTGTGTGTCTGAGCCAGGGTGGAGTCTACCTGGGTCGATTTCAGGAGATGCAACCAGGGAGTCATAGGGACTGGGGAATGTGGATGGGAAGTGGACCAACATTGTGTACATCATGGAGATTACTGAGTTCTGTGGCACAGTCCATGGATGCATTGCTGTGAGGATGGGTAGGGGGTGCGGGTGCGCAGGGATGATACACTCAGGGTAGAGGTGCATTCTGGGGCTGTTGCTGTTGGGGGGTATGAAGTGAGTTTGGAGGAGGAGCTCTTGGGTGCTAGTTACCCCCTCCCCCACTGACTGAGAAGAACTAAAGCAAATGAAATGCATAGTCCAACAGTGCCTAAAACCAAACAACCGCACAACATAACTCTGGACCCATCTGCCAGCAGCACAAACCGCTCTTACAGGACTGCACCACTGCAGGGAGGGAGGCCAAACAAGCCACCTGCTCCTCCACAGTCCATGAGGCAGAATCATGGTCAGCAGGGCTGTTTCACTTAGTGAACTGGCTCATCAACCAATCTGGACACTAGACCCAAGCACCGATTGCTGTGACGAGCTGTCTGCACACTTTGCTAATAGATCAACTGAAGATGAATGGAACTGACCCCAGCCAGATCCTATTATCCACTCCATAACCCCGACTGAGAGTGGCCCTATCAGACATGCTGAAGCTCAAGAAGTTCCAACGATATTAGAACCTAATGGAGGATATAAATAACATAGCTGCCCACCGTTACCACACAGATCTTTGTAAGGAAGCACATTTATTCTTAAGGTGAAAGCATTACAGAAAAAATATATTAAATAAAAAAAGAACCTAAGCACATGCTAATAAACTTACAGAGCTCATTCCCCACCCCGTTCCAGCATGGGCTCTGGTAGGAGTCAGTCCTTCAAACCCCCCAAAAGGGTGTTTTGGTGGTTAACAGTTCATAACAGTTTTAGCTCAGAATAGACACCCCCATGAATCGGTTAGTTTTTCCTTTATACAGCTTGGCCTTTGATTTTTCAGATTCTAGGAGCATGTAATAGTAGACAGTGGTTCCCTCCTCGGGATGTAGCTTCAAATGACTGGATTTTTGCATACCCAGAGGAGGGAATTTGCGTTCATATTCCCCTAGATATTTCCCAGACAAACCATTTGACACTGTCTGTCCAAAAGTCCATTCATGTCAGACCCATTGTTCAATACAGTCCTTTGAAGTTCATAACACTTTCCAGGGCTAACATCCTGTGTCCCCTCCTAGAGAGGTCACATACAATCCTGGCCCACAATAACACACAGCCTTTGCATTTAATATAATGGACACGAAATATACTTCATATGATTTTTCCAGGATATTGCAGGAAATTGCTGTATTTGTCACAGCCAGAACTAAAACATCTTTGGAATTTCTAAATATTATAGATAACTTTCTAACTCAAAATGTGTTGCACCAAGTATGGGGAATTCTATATTAGCCCTCATCTTGACCGATAAAGAGGAACTGATCACAGAACTAAAAATTAATGGTAGCTTCGGTACAAGTGATCATGACTCGATCACACTTATAATGTGCAAACAGAATAAAATCTGCCACTGCCTCCTTTCTCTGGTGACGTCTGGCCCCCCTTTTGTCCCCCACCTCATGTGCCCTTCTGCAGCATTGCCAACTCTTTTTTGTGATTTTATTATGAGTCTCGTAACACTTGGGGCTTTCATAATGACCCAGCTCCTGGAGACAAGTGAGTATGTGAGGGACTCGGCTGGCATTTTCAGAAGCCCTCAGGGTTTGGAGAAAAGTTTGCAAATGTGACATGCTTGAACAGCTCAGAAACCAGAGAGAGCAAGAGCTCAAACTTGGCTTAAAAATCATGAGATTACTTTATAAAAAAATCTCATGACTTCTTGCGGCCTGGGTCGTGGTCTTTGAACTCCTGGGTGTGGCTGTACCGGAGGTGTCACAATTTTGCCCTCTCTCCATCCAGCTCTCTGAGACCTGCAGGACCCAGCACTGCTGTCTGCTGGCAGATTCTCTCTCCCCTCCCGCCCCTCCATTATTCACACCAGGATCTTTTGGGGGCTATATCAAGTATCTTCTGTCCTGCCACTTTCAGTCCCCACCTTCCCCCTCCCCCTCCATCAGGTCTTTCTCTCCTCCTGGTAGCTCCTCCTTGACCACGTCCCTCTGACTTTGATGCCTGGATCTCCCTCTTCTTCAGGGCCATCAGCCTCCTCCTAAGGTCCCTGTGCAATATCCAGTTTCCTGCAATATCTGTGAAGTATCTCATTGAATTAGTTTTTTTCTTTGGAGTCCAATTCATTAAATATAAAGGTTGTGTGGTGTTGTGGTCCAGGATTCTACCTGACATCTCTAGGGGGGATATGAGATATGAGCCCTGGAAAGTGTTATGAACTTCAAAGGACTGCATTTAAACAATGGGCCAGACAAGAATGGACTTTTGGACAGACAGGGTCAAGTGGCTTGTGTGGGGAATATCTAAGGGGCAGTGAATGCAAATTTCCACCTTGGATTATGTAAAAACCTTCCCTTTTGAAGCTATGCGCTGATAACCTGTTCCTGGAATCTGAAGATCAAAGGCGCAAGCTATATAAAGGAAAGACTAACTGATGCTTGGGGTGCTAATGCTGAGCTAAAGCTGTTATGAACTTGTAACCCCAGGAAAATTCCTTTGTGGCATTTGAAGGCCTGACTCCTCCTAAAGTCCTCACTGGAGTTGGAGGTGATCTCTGATAAGCTTATTAGTATGTGTAGGATCTTTTACTGTTCTAATGTTTTCTCTGTAATCCTTTCACTTTAAGACTAAATGTACTTCCTTAGAAAGAGCCGTGTGGTAACTTAAACTATGAGCAATTATGCTGTTTGGAGCCTCTGAAGAGGAAGCAAAGTGAGGATATTGGCTTGTTGAGACAGGCTGGCTTGCTAGGAATATGCGGTGCTGTTATAGCCCTGTTGGTCTCAGGATTTTAGAGAGACAAGGTTGGTGAGGCAATACTTTTTTATTGGACCAACTTCTGTGGGTGAGAGCTCTGCTTCAGGTCTGGGAAACTCCGGGAGTGTCACTGCCAGGAGTAACATGGGACCATGCAGCCTGAAAAGACCCTGGTCAGGAGATGGAGAGAAATGCGGGTCTCTGCCCAAGAGAGGTGACAGCTGAGGAGCTGTGAGCCTACAGTGGGTTTGCTCAAGGGAGCACAGAGGAGACAGCCCCATCTCACCTACTAGCCTCCCATCTCCACTTTCCTGCCTCTTCTCACCCCTCAAGGCTGGATCAAGTCAGTCACTTTCCCAGCCAAGAACCTCACCATTTCTGCATTGCCACTCTGGCCACTGTCTTGTTTCCGAGTAACAGCCGTGTTAGTCTGTATTCGCAAAAAGAAAAGGAGTACTTGTGGCACCTTAGAGACTAACCAATTTATTAGAGCATAAGCTTTCGTGAGCTACAGCTCACTTCCTCAGATGCATATCGTGGAAACTGCAGCAGGCTTTATATATACACAGAGAATATGAAACAATACCTACTCCCACCCCACTGTCCTGCTGGTAATAGCTTATCTAAAGTGATCATCAGGTGGGCCATTTCCAGCACAAATCCAGGTTTTCTCACCCTCCACCCCCCCACACAAATTCACTCTCCTGCTGGTGATAGCCCATCCAAAGTGACAACTCTTTACACAATGTGCATGACAATCAAGTTGGGCTATTTCCTGCACAAATCCAGGTTTTCTCACATCCCCCCCACCCCTATACACACACAAATTCACTCTCCTGCTGGTAATAGCTCATCCAAACTGACCACTCTTCAAGTTTAAATCCAAGTTAAACCAGAACATCTGGGGGGGGGGGGGTAGGAAAAAACAAGAGGAAACAGGCTACCTTGCATAATGACTTAGCCACTCCCAGTCTCTATTTAAGCCTAAATTAATAGTATCCAATTTGCAAATGAATTCCAATTCAGCAGTTTCTCGCTGGAGTCTGGATTTGAAGTTTTTTTGTTTTAAGATAGCGACCTTCATGTCTGTGATTGCGTGACCAGAGAGATTGAAGTGTTCTCCGACTGGTTTATGAATGTTATAATTCTTGACATCTGATTTGTGTCCATTTATTCTTTTACGTAGAGACTGTCCAGTTTGACCAATGTATATGGCAGAGGGGCATTGCTGGCACATGATGGCATATATCACATTGGTGGATGTGCAGGTGAACGAGCCTCTGATAGTGTGGCTGATGTTATTAGGCCCTGTGATGGTGTCCCCTGAATAGATATGTGGGCACAATTGGCAACGGGCTTTGTTGCAAGGATAAGTTCCTGGGTTAGTGGTTCTGTTGTGTGGTATGTGGTTGTTGGTGAGTATTTGCTTCAGGTTGCGGGGCTGTCTGTAGGCAAGGACTGGCCTGTCTCCCAAGATTTGTGAGAGTGTTGGGTCATCCTTTAGGATAGGTTGTAGATCCTTAATAATGCGTTGGAGGGGTTTTAGTTGGGGGCTGAAGGTGACGGCTAGCGGCGTTCTGTTATTTTCTTTGTTAGGCCTGTCCTGTAGTAGGTAACTTCTGGGAACTCTTCTGGCTCTATCAATCTGTTTCTTTACTTCTGCAGGTGGGTATTGTAGTTGTAAGAAAGCTTGACAGAGATCTTGTAGGTGTTTGTCTTGTTTCCATTAGCATCGCTCATTCCAGTCCATTGATGTCCATGGCCTCTCTGCAGGTCTAGCTCCCTCCTCCACTGAGTGTTGTAGAATCCCTCTACCGAGAGGGATACAAATGGTTGATTTGTTTTTTTACTTAAATACTTTTCTAAAAACACTTCAAATTTAATTTGAAATGGTTGCAACCTATACTAGGGCCTAGACTTACTCTAATTGATATCATTTAAATAAAATAATACTCACGCAGTATGTTTGCTGCCAAAGTCTTAAAGTTAGAGCCCTGAACTGGTGGAAGTCAGTAGCGTAGCCGGGGGGGAGTGGCCGCTCCCCCACTGAGCACAAGTGGCGCCTTCTTAATATTTTGGCGCCTTTTTTCATTTTTACTCACCCGGTGGCGCTCCAGGTCTTCAGCGGTGGGACCGGCACTTCAGCAGTGGGGGCCTTCAAGCGCTCCGGGTTCGTTGGCGAGGGCTTTCACTCGCTCTGGGTCCTCGGCGGCATTTCGGTGGCAAGGGCCTTCGGTGCCGCCAAGGACCCGGAGTGCCGCCCGGTGAGTACAAGTGGGTGGCACCTTTTTTGTATGTCCGCTCCCCCTGTTCATTCCACCCGGCTACGCCACTGGTGGAAGTCACTGGCTGAGCACCTGGGTCCAGAGTTTGCGGAAGTGCTAAACGAGCAGGTTCAGAAAGAATATTTGCTTCACTTCAGTTTATTCAACTAGTTTATTCAAGGTTGAGAAGCTGATTGGGAGTTGAAAAAGCTGGACCATTTATTTTCTTCTTTGAGTGACTGCACATGTCTGTTTGACTTAAGCGTATGTGTACTCAAGCCAGAGAGCTTTCTGTAGCAGTATCTGTCAGGGTGGAGCATATGCCCTGTGCTTCCTCATGCCTTCAGCCAAGGATATAGAAGGCAGAGCCACCCTGAACCTCCCTCAATTCCTTCTCACTGCTTTTGGCTACAAGTTGGAGCTGCTTGTAAGGATTTTAACATTTTGTTGTTGTTGCAAATAATAGATAGTAGTTGGTGTGAATAGTTAACATAGTTTGAGTAGCAGCTGTGTTAGTCTGTATTCGCAAAAAGAACAGGAGGACTTGTGGCACCTTAGAGACTAACAAATTTATTTGAGCATAAGCTTTTGTGAGCTACAGCTCACTTCATTGGATGCATTCAGTAGAAAATACAGTGGGGAGATTTATATACGCAGAGAACATGAAACAATGGGTGTTTTACACACAGTAAGGAGAGTGATCACTTAAGATGAGCTAATACCAGCGGGGTGGGGGGGAGGAGGAAACCTTTTGTAGTGATAATCAAGGTGGGCCATTTCCAGCAGTTGACAAGAACATCTGAGGAACAGTGTGTATGTGTGTGTGTGGGGGGGGAATAAACATAGGGAAATAGTTTTACTTTGTGTAATGACCCATCCACTGCCAGTCTCTATTCAAGCCTAAGTTAGTTGTATCCAATTTGCAAATTAATTCCAATGCAGCAGTCTCTCGTTGGATGCTGTTTTTGAAGTCTTTTTGTTGTAATATTGCGACTTTTAGATCTGTAATCGAGTGACCAGAGAGATTGAAGTGTTCTCCGACTGGTTTATGAATGTTATAATTCTTGACATCTGATTTGTGTCCATTTATTCTTTTACGTAGAGACTGTCCAGTTTGACCAATGTACATAGCAGAGGGGCATTGCTGGCACATGATGGCATATATCACATTGGTGGATGTGCAGGTGAACGAGCCTCTGATAGTGTGGCTGATGTGATTAGGCCCTGTGATGGTGTCCCCTGAATAGATATGTGGACACAGTTAGCAACGGACTTTGTTGCAAGGATAGGTTCCTGGGTTAGTGGTTCTGTTGTGTGGTATGTGGTTGCTGGTGAGTATTTAAGCAAGGACTGGCCTGTCTCCCAAGATCTGTGAGAGTGATGGGTCATCCTTCAGGATAGGTTGTAGATCCTTGATGATGCGTTGGAGAGGTTTTAGTTGGGGGCTGAAGGTGATGGCTAGTGGCTTTCTGTTATTTTCTTTGTTGGGCCTGTCCTATAGTAGGTGACTTCTGGGTACTCTTCTGGCTCTGTCAATCTGTTTCTTCACTTCCGCAGGTGGGTATTGTAGTTGTAAGAATGCTTGATAGAGACCTTGTAGGTGTTTGTCTCTGTCTGAGGGGTTGGAGCAAATGCGGTTGTATCGTAGAGCTTGGCTGTAGACAATGGATCGTGTGGTGTGGTCAGGGTGAAAGCTGGAGGCATGTAGGTAGGAATAGCGGTCAGTAGGTTTCCGGTATAGGGTGGTGGTTATGTGACCATCGCTTATTAGCACTGTAGCGTCCAGGAAGTGGATCTCTTGTGTGGACTGGTCAAGGCTGAGGTTGATGGTGGGATGGAAATTGTTGAAATCATGGTGGAATTCCTCAAGGGCTTCTTTTCCATGGGTCCAGATGATGAAGATGTCATCAATATAGCGCAAGTAGAGTAGGGGCATTAGGGGACGAGAGCGGAGGAAGCGTTGTTCTAAGTCAGCCATAAAAATGTTGGCATACTGCAGGTACCCATAGCAGTGCCGCTGGTTTGAAGGTATACATTGTCCCCAAATGTGAAATAGTTATGGGTGAGGACAAAGTCACAAAGTTTCAGCCACCAGGTTTGCCGTGACATTATCGGGGATACTGTTCCTGATGGCTTGTAGTCCATCTTTGTGTGGAATGTTGGTGTAGAGGGCTTCTACATCCATAGTAGTTAGGATGGTGTTTTCAGGAAGATCACCGATGGATTGTAGTTTCCTCAGGATGTCAGTGGTGTCTCGAAGGTAGCTGGGAGTGCTGGTAGCATAGGGCCTGAGGAGGGAGTCTACGTAGCCAGACAATCCTGCTGTCAGGGTGCCAATGCCTGAGATGATGGTGTGCCCAGGATTTCCATGTTTATGGATCTTCCCTTGCAAACACACCATCCTCCCTGTCACATGATTATCACCTTAGACACCTTCCTCTCCCCTCACACCCAGACTGTTTTTCCTAAATAACACCTCTAAGATCCAGCTTTTTTCTCTGTTCACACTGGGAAAACCCTCCTGGCCCCTCTCCACTCTTATGACTGCAATTCCCTCCTCTCCAGCCTCCTGGACACTCACCCCACACCTCATGCATTCTGCTCATCTTACTGGCCAGGCACTTGGAAAAACCTACCCCTTCCACGAGTCCCTCTGCTGGCTTCCCATGTTCTACTGCATCAAATCAACTTCCTTGTCCTCCCTTTGGGTCTCTTCCCAGCCCCCTGCTTCTCTGCTTTCTCATCTCAGTTGTCCCTCTCAAACTCCAACTTGTCTGCCTGTCGGGTAGCGTCTCACACTTTGCTTTCTCCCCACCACCCCACATTTGTAGCACCCTCAAGATCTACTCCTGCACTCTAAGTGCCTTTCCCAGACCTAAGCAAGAGCTCTATGTAGCTCGAAAGCTTGTCTTTCTCACGAGCAGAAGTTGGTCCAGTAAAAGGTATTACCTCACCCACCTTGTGTCTCCAGTACCCTAGAACCAACATGGCTCCAGCAACACTGCATACAGCAGCTGTAAGTAGTCAAGCAGTTAACTATAGATGGGCTGAGTCTGAGCTGGGGTAAAGGGTTCTTATTTAAAATATATGCTCTGGTTCAAATGGGAATGATTGTGTTGATGTTCTCTGGCTTGTGTTGTATAGGAGACCAGACTAAAGGATCACAGTGGTCTGTTCTGGACTTAGAATCTGTGACAGTGAAGGAGTCCATGTTGGCTTTGGCTGCTCTTTCCTCCTGTCTGTGTTTGTCAGCTGCTTGGGCAAGGAGTGTCTCCCCAGTGCCGGTGCAGTACCCAACAGGGTGGGCTCCAGTCCTGTGTGCAGCATAGGCAGTTCTGGGTGGGTGGCCTGCAATGCGCGAAGGATAATTGACATTGAAGTTTCTTGCTTTTTTTCAGATCTCCTGGGAAGTGCCTAAGAATCATCGAGATTCCTGCACAAGGAAGGGAAAAAAAGAGGCAGGTACCGGGGTAGGGCAGGGCTGTGGGGCAGCCCCTAGTACAGGCGAGTCTCATCTTACGCTGGGGTTACGTTCCGCAGTCCAGTTCCAGCTTCTGGCAGTCAGAGATTTAGGAACACCCAGAGCATGGGGCTGTCTCCCTGACCATCTTGGCTATAGCTATTGATGGACCCATCCTCCATGAATTTACCTAATTGTTTTTTAGAACCCAGTTATACTTTTGGCCTTCACAACATCCTGTGGCAACAAGTTCTGCGTGTGAAGAAGTAATTTCTTATTTTAGTTTAAAACTTACTGCCTATTACTTTCATTGTGTGACCCCTGCTGCTTGTCTTATGTGAAGAGATAAATAACACTTTCCTATTTACTTTCTCTGTGCCATTCATAATTGAATAGACCTCTATTGTATCTCTTCTTTTTCTCTTTTCTAAGATAAGCAGTTCCAATCTATTTAATCTCTCCTTATATGGACGATGTTCTGTTCCCCTAATTATTGTCATTGCCCTTCTCTTTACCTTTTCCAATTCAAATACATCTTTTTTAGATGGACTGACCAGAACTGCACGCAGTATTGAAGATGTGGGCGTAACATAGATTTACATAGTGGCATTATGATGTTTTTCTGTCTTATTATCTATCCCTTTCCTAATGGTTCCTAACATTCTGTTTGCTTTTTTCACTGCCGCTGCACATTGAGCGGATGTTTTCAGAGAACTATCCACAATGACTCCAAGATCTTTCTTGAGTGGTAACAACTAAATTAGACCCCATTGTCTTATATATGTAGTTAGGATTAGGTTTTCCAATGTGAATTACTTTGCACTCCTCAATGTTGAATTTCATCGCCACTTTGTTGCCCAGTCACTCAGTTTTCTCAGAGCTCTTTGTAACATTCTGCTAGTGTGTTTGATATTTTTGATACATCTAGGAACAAAGAATGTAGGCCATACTTACAGGATGGGTGACTCTGTCCTGGGAGGCATTGACTCTGAAAAAGATTTGGGGGTCATGATGGATAATCAGCTGAACATGAGCTCCCGCTGTGACCAGAAGAGCTAATATCCTTAGATGTACATATAAACACAGCAAACTCGGGTAGGAGCAGAGAGATTTTTACCTCTGTTTTGCACTGATGCAACTACTGCTGCAATATAGTGTCCAGTTCTGTTGTCTACCATTCAGTTTATCAACAGCCTTCTTGGAGAGAGCTCAGAGAAGAGCCACAAGAATGATTAAAGCAGGGATTCCCAAACTTTTTGCCGGCGCAACCCCATTTTAATGATTTCTTCCCAGGACCCCAGACAGCATGGAGGATGCCATTTTGTAGAGCAAAATGTCATCCTCCGTACAGCGTCACCTCGCACACATGTTCTGCACAGTAGAGATTGCCATGACCCTATTTGCTGATGGTGTGACCCCATTTGGGGTTGTGACCCAGAGTTTGGGAACTGCTGGATTTAAGGATTAGAAAACATGCATTATTGTGAGAGGCTGAAGGAACTCAATATATTATCTTAAAGAGAAGGTTAAGGGGTGACTTGATCAAAGTTTTTAAGTACCTACATGAGTAACAAATATTTAATAATGGGCTCTTCAATTTAGCAGAGAAAGTTATAACATGATCCAATGGATGGAAGCTGAAGCTAGGTAAATTCAGGCTGGAAATAAGGTGTAAAATTTGGACTAAGGGTAATTAGCCATTGGAATAATTACCAAGGGTCATGCTGGATTCTCCATCACTGACAATTTGTAAGCCAAGACAGGATGTTTTTCTAAAAGTTCTGCTCTAGGCATTATTTGGGGGCAGGTCTCTGGCCTGGGTTATACAGGAGGCCAGACTAGATGATCCTAATGATCCCTTGTGGCTTTGGAATCTATGAATTTGTGGTAGGGAAATGGGAATTTTCACTTGTCCCTGATGCTCCCCAGAGTCCTGGACAAAGGGACCCCCAGGCTATCATAGCTACAGAGTTCTCTTCCTCTTGAGCTGCTCTGGCCATGTTCCTTCTCTCTGTATACCCCTTCACAGGCTTTGTCCACCCTGTCAGGTCTCTGCATAATGCAGCCTGAGTCTCTCCTCTCCCTCCCACCTGTCTACTTCAGCCTGCTTCATGCCCTCTGTGCTTCCCCAGTTGCCTGCCCCTTTCTCTTGATGCCAGACAATCTCCTCTCCCTCTTCATTAAAACCACATGGAGCTTATCAGCAAATTCCTCGCTGCCTCATCTGAACTGTGCTGATCTGGGTCCTGGGCTCCATGGGGCAAGGGCTGTGTGGTGATGGAAAAAGCAGGATGATAAACTCCTTTTCAGTCAATTAGGGACTAAAGAGGGTGTTAAATAGAAGGCCCAGATAAGTTGCATGAACTGACTGGCACGCCAAGGCACCAAGATCGCCTCCTATACGCCTCGGTACCTTCACCTCCATGACACCAGGGCTCTGAGGTTAGAGAAGCTCATTTACAAACCTCACCAGTACAGTGCTCACCATCTTGGCAATGTCAGGCCCTGGTAGCGAGTCAGTCTTCTGGACACCATAATCCTCCAGATTTCTGTCCTTGGAGGATCTGTTTGTACTGAGGAACAGGAGTCTCCCCTGCTATGGTTCTTTAACAGGGTCTCTTCCCCAGGACCACTCAGACAGATTGAATCCCAGTTGGACCTCCAGCCTTGGTACTGGCAACTATGTCTGAGGCTTCCCCTTCAGCCCAGGGGATGATTTTTCTTCAGACTCATAGGTCTTGGTACAGGGATCTTTTTTGGTACCTGACCACCACACGCACTTGTCACGGACTCACAGGTCATGCCCACTCTTGGCTCCATACGGTCCCTGGGGAGAACCCCCTTCAGTGTAACAGCCCTTCTTGGTGGTCCACTCTCTCTTGGGGGTTAAGCTCCTCTGCCTCCTGGAACCACACCTCTCTGACCCTTAGCATGTCTGTCTCTCCCAATGGGCCCCCTTAGGGAGTCTACTTGCTCTGGACCCCTGGGGCCTCCACTCCCAGAGGGACTAATGCAACCCTGTTCTCTAGGCCGGAGCGACTCTCAGCCAGTGTAAAACAGGAGGGTTTATTGAGCGTCTGAACACAGCATAAGAAACTCTCAGGGCCCTCAGACCTGGCCTCCCTCAGCACAGTACATCTAAGTCTCCCCTGGATGCAGGTGGGCTCTGCCTTTTTTTTCTCTCTCTCTGCCCTCCCCCTCCCCCCCAGTCCAGAGACTCTGCACTTTCCAGCTAGGCATCCTGGCCCCAACAGCTCCTCCCCTGTCCTTTGTCTTCTGTCCCAGGTAAACAGGTTGCTGGGGCCCTCTCTTCCATCCTTTGTTCCCCTCTGGCTGGAACTGATTGGTCATGTCACCGGGGTTCTCTCTCCTCAACCCTTTGTCCTCCCCCGGCCAGAACCAGCTGACGGCCAGGCTGGGGTGGGCCTCTTAATCACCAGTTGTTAGGGTTCCCCATCTCCAGGCTGTTTTCTGCGGGTCCTGGCCAGTAGGCAAGGTCACAGCTGGTTCTCTGCAACAACAAACCCTCTCCCATCACCTTGCTAAACATGCAGCACACAGGGAAACTGGGGTGTGCACCCACTATTCATGTAAAACACTACAAAAATCCCCAACTTCGTCACACCACTATTCTCTTTTGGACCTCACCAGGTATCCTCAAGCCAGAGGTTGTGACTGTCTGTGGTCCTCTATCCACCCACTCAGTGGGGTTGCTGCAATCCCTGGTCACCTCAGTGAACAATTTGATAGGGTTCCAACCAGAAAGAGACCCAGTGCCCACTGGTACTGCATCATTCATAGGCACTGACTAACCTTCAGTACCACAGGATCGCCCTCCCTTACCTTATGTCTCCTCAGGAGACATCCAGGAGCAGGAGGACACCCAGATGGAGGGAAACTCGCTCTCCCTTCATTCCTGGGAGAGACAGTAATGCTTCATAGAATCATAGAATCATAGAATATCAGGGTTGGAAGGGACCCCAGAAGGTCATCTAGTCCAACCCCCTGCTCAAAGCAGGACCAATTCCCAGTTAAATAATCCCAGCCAGGGCTTTGTCAAGCCTGACCTTAAAAACCTCTAAGGAAGGAGATTCTACCACCTCCCTAGGTAACGCATTCCAGTGTTTCACCACCCTCTTAGTGAAAAAGTTTTTCCTAATATCCAATCTAAACCTCCCCCACTGCAACTTGAGACCATTACTCCTCGTTCTGTCATCTGCTACCATTGAGAACAGTCTAGAGCCATCCTCTTTGGAACCCCCTTTCAGGTAGTTGAAAGCAGCTATCAAATCCCCCCTCATTCTTCTCTTCTGCAGGCTAAACAATCCCAGCTCCCTCAGCCTCTCCTCATAACTCATGTGTTCCAGTCCCCTAATCATTTTTGTTGCCCTTCGCTGGACTCTCTCCAATTTATCCACATCCTTCTTGAAGTGTGGGGCCCAAAACTGGACACAGTACTCCAGATGAGGCCTCACCAATGTCGAATAGAGGGGAACGATCACGTCCCTCGATCTGCTCGCTATGCCCCTACTTATACATCCCAAAATGCCATTGGCCTTCTTGGCAACAAGGGCACACTGCTGACTCATATCCAGCTTCTCGTCCACTGTCACCCCTAGGTCCTTTTCCGCAGAACTGCTGCCTAGCCATTCGGTCCCTAGTCTGTAGCTGTGCATTGGGTTCTTCCGTCCTAAGTGCAGGACCCTGCACTTATCCTTATTGAACCTCATCAGATTCCTTTTGGCCCAATCTTCCAATTGGTCTAGGTCCTTCTGTATCCTATCCCTCCCCTCCAGCGTATCTACCACTCCTCCCAGTTTAGTATCATCCGCAAATTTGCTGAGAGTGCAATCCACACCATCCTCCAGATCATTTATGAAGATATTGAATAAAACTGGCCCCAGGACCGACCCTTGGGGCACTCCACTTGATACCAGGTGCCAACTAGACATGGAGCCATTGATCACTACCCGTTGAGTCCGACAATCTAGCCAGCTTTCTACCCACCTTATAGTGCATTCATCCAGCCCATACTTCCTTAACTTGCTGACAAGAATACTATGGGAGACCGTGTCAAAAGCTTTGCTAAAGTCAAGAAACAATACATCCACTGCTTTCCCTTCATCCACAGAACCTGTAATCTCATCATAAAAGGCGATTAGATTAGTCAGGCATGACCTTCCCTTGGTGAATCCATGCTGGCTGTTCCTGATCACTTTCCTCTCATGCAAGTGCTTCAGGATTGATTCTTTGAGGACCTGCTCCATGATTTTTCCAGGGACTGAGGTGAGGCTGACTGGCCTGTAGTTCCCAGGATCTTCCTTCTTCCCTTTTTTAAAGATTGGCACTACATTAGCCTTTTTCCAGTCATCCGGGACTTCCCCGGTTCGCCACGAGTTTTCAAAGATAATGGCCAGTGGCTCTGCAATCACAGCCGCCAATTCCTTCAGCACTCTCGGATGCAACTCGTCCGGCCCCATGGACTTGTGCACGTCCAGCTTTTCTAAATAGTCCCTAACCGCCTCTATCTCCACAGGCTTCCACCACCACCTTATGCCAGTGACTTTCAGGCCTTCCACCTCATAGATATTAAGGTCAGAAGGGACTATTATGATCATCTAGTCTGACCTCCTGCACAATGCAGGCCACCAAATCTCACCCACCCACTCCTGCAATAAACCTCTCACCTATGTCTGAGCTATTGAAGTCCTCAAGTCATGGTTTAAAGACTTCAAGGTGCACAGAATCCTCCAGCAAGTGACCCGTGCCCCATGGTGCAGAGGAAGGCGAAAAACCCCCAGGGCCTCTTCCAATCTGCCCTGGAGGAAAATTCCTTCCCGACCCCCAATATGGCGATCAGCTGAACCCTGAGCATGTGGGCAAGATTCACCAGCCAGATACCCAGGAAAGAATTCTCTGTAGTAACTCAGATCCCACCCCATCTAACATCCTATCACAGGCCATTGGGCCTATTTACCATGAACAGTTAACAATCAATTAATTGCCAAAATCATGTTATCCCATCATACCATCTCCTCCATAAACTTATCGAGTTTAATCTTGAAGCCAGATAGGTCTTTTGCCCCCACTGCTTCTCTTGGAAGGCTGTTCCAGAACTTCACTCCTCTGATGGTTAGAAACCTTCATTTAATTTCAAGTCTAAAATTCCTGATGGCCAGTTTATATCCATTTGTTCTTGTGTCCACATTGGTACTGAGCTTAAATAATTCCTCTCCCTCTCTGGTATTTATCCCTCTGATATATTTATAGAGAGCAATCATATCTCCCCTCAGCCTTCTTTTGGTTAGGCTAAGCAAGCCAAGCTCCTTGAGTCTCCTTTCATAAGACAGGTTTTCCTTGGATCATCCTAGTAGCCCTTCTCTGTACCTGTTCCCGTTTGAATTCATCCTTCTTAAACATGGGAGACCAGAACTGCACACAGTATTCCAGGTGAGGTCTCACCAGTGCCTTGTATAACGGTGCTAACACCTCCTTATCTCTACTGGAAATACCTCGCCTGATGCATCCCAAGACCTCATTAGCTTTTTTCACAGCCATATCACATTGGCGGATGATAGTCATTCTGTGGTCAACCAATACTCCAAGGTCCTTCTCCTCCTCCATTACTCTCCAGCTTATAACTAAAATTCTTGTTATTAATCTCTAAATGCATGACCTTACACTTCTCACTATTAAATTTCATCCTATTACTGTTACTCCAGTTTACAAGGTCATCCAGATCCTCCTGTATGATATCCCGATCCTTCTCTAAATTGGCAATACCTCCCAGGTTTGTATCACCCGCAAACTTTATTAGCATACTCCCACTTTTTGTGCCGAGGTCAATAATAAAAAGATTGGTCCCAAAACCGATCCCTGAGGAACTCCACTGGTAACTTCCCTCCAGCCTGACCGTTAACCTTTCAGTAGGACCGCTGTAGTCTCCCCTTTAACCAATTCCTTATCCACCTTTTAATTTTCAAATTGATCCCCATCTTTTCCAATTTAACTAATAATTCCCCATGTGGCACCGTATCAAACGCCTTACTGAAATCCACTGCGTTTCCTTTGTCTAAAAAATCTGTTACTTTCTCAAAGAAGGAGATCAGGTTGGTTTGGCACAATCTACCTTTTGTAAAACCATGTTGTATTTTGTCCCATTTACCATTGACCTCAATGTCCTTAGCTACTTTCTCCTTCAAAATATTTTCCAAGACCTTGCATACTACAGATGTCAAACTAACAGGCCTATAGTTACCCAGATCACTTTTTTTTCCCTTTCTTAAAAATAGGAACTATGTTAGCAATTCTCCAGTCATACGGTACAACCCCTGAGTTTACAGATGCATCAAAAATCCTTACTAATGGGCTTGCAATTTCATGTGCCAATTCCTTTAATATTCTTGGATGAAGATTATCTGGGCCCCCCAATTTAGTCCCATTAAGCTGTTTGAGTTTCACTTCTACGTCAGATATGGTAATATTTACCTCCATATCCTCATTCCCATTTGTCATGCTATCAGTGCTCTTTGGACATTTTAAATATCACCCCTCGGGGAAAAAATTGCCCTTGCAGTAAATGATGCTCTGTTACTGCCTGCTTGCACAGTCTGGCAAACACCTGCCCCTATCCAGCTTGCCCATAAGGGGCAGATAAAAAGTACTGTGTTCTGGCCAAGGGAGCAGAGCATTTATTTTTTTCACTCCCAGTTCCTTGGTGGTGGATGTGGCTAATGAAAGGAAAAGGCAGGCCCATTCCAGACCCTCTCCTTATGATAAGGAGTCCAAATGTTTAGACCCTCCTGGCTAGGAAAAGCTACTTCTCAGCAGCTCTTCAATTTTGCTGGCAAACTACCAAGCCATGTTAGTGAAACAGGACTTCAACACACATTCCAAGTTCACGCATTGTATTGAACATCTGCCACAGGACGAGAATGAACCATTTTAGGGCCTTATTTCAGACTGTCAGTTGGTAGCCAAAATCTCCCTCCTAGAAGCCATGAATACAGCTTCTAGAGCCCTAGCCACTGCTGTGGTTATTCAAACAGCATCCTGGTTCCAGTCTTCCAGTCCCCCGAGAGAGGGGCAGAATGAAGTTGAAGGTCTTCCCTTTGAAGCATCCGAGCACTTCAGCTCTGACATCGACGCCTCCCTCCACACTCTGAAGGACTCGGGAGCTACCTTATGGTCTCTGGGAATTTGTTCCTGAAACAAAGAGACAGTTTGCTATAATGTCTGAGCGCTACTAATCTAAGCCATTCCAGTACAACCAACAGCAGGCTTTTCCCAGACCTTTGGACTTTCAGATAAGGAGATCTAGTGCTGTAGAAAGTGCTGGTCCCCTTTTCTGAGGTCATCATCCATGCCTTCCTCTAAGAAATAGTTCTGACATCTCTGAGAGTCTCAAGCAACCAACCTTCCCAGGTTCTGTGATAAACGATCCATCCAACTGCCATTTGGAGATCAGCTATTCCACTTCCTACCTGCCTGGGAACAAATTAACTCGGACAGATTTTGGAGGTGGTCAGCATGATCAGATCTGCAGATGACACACAGTTAGGTAGAGTTGCCAACACCACGAAAAACAGTTAAAATTCAAAGGGATCTTGATAAATTGGAATACTGGGCTGGAGGCAAAAAAATGAAATTCAACGAAGACAAATCTAAGGTGCTACGTTTAGAGAAGAAAAACCAAGTACACAAATACAGAATGGGGGGATAACTGGCTTGGCAGCAGCACCGCTAAGAAGGATCTGGGAGTTGTGGTGGATCACAACCTCAACATGAGTCAACAATGCAATGCTGTTGCAAAAAAAGCAAATGCCATTTTAGGTTGTATTAACAGAGGCATAGAATGCAAGTCACGGGAGGTGATCGTACCACTCTTCTCTGCACTTGTTAGGCCTCAGCTGGTGTACTGTGTCCACTTTTGGTTACCAATGTATAGAAAGGATATAGAGAAACTGGAAAGGATCCAGAGGCAAGTGACAAAGATGATCAAAGGAACAGACGCCTAGGGAGGTCGTGGAAACTCCTTCACTGGAGGTTGTCAAAAAGAGGATAAAGAGCCATCTGCCTTGGATGGGTCAGACACAGCAAATCCTGCATCTCAGCAGGAGGTTAGACTAGATGACCCTTTCAGTCCCTTCTAGCCCTATGGTTCTATGATATGTTTATCAGTCTAATTAGCACAATTAGCAATTGACAAACATTACAAACCAACAAAACAGACTGAGCTAATACAAAGTGTCCAGCACTATAATAAGGATACTCACATCCTCTTTTGTGAGGAAGCCCTGTAATGGGTAAGATGACCCAGGAGTGGTCCTTTGGCCTTGCAGGTTCCAGGAAATCTCCCTGGAGTGTACTGGCCAAGAGCCACCTTTTATCATAGATTAGCTAATGCCCATCATACCTACTGCATATTCAGTAGGGGTTTCAGCCCTTTTTCCTTATTTGTATTTCCTCACCCTACTAATGTTGGGGTGCCCTTCTTCCATAGGTCATTAAATCCATTACCCCAAACTTATTAGCATATATGTCAGTAACTATAGAGACAAGGTCAGTGAAGTAATATTTTTTTATTGGACCGACTTCTGTTGATGAGAGAAACAAGCTTTCAGAGAAGAGCTTTGTGTGTCTCAAAAGCTTCTCTCGCCAACAGAAGTTGGTCCAATAAAACATATTGCCTCACCCACCTCTTGTGTCTCTAATATCCTAGGATAGACATGGGTACAGTTAGTTACTATGGCATTCTTGTGGTATCCGCATATGTTTCTAACTTAAAAATATCTAAAGCTAGTACAAACTGGCATCTTCTGGTTACCTCTCAGCAATTTAGCAACACTTACAACATAGAACCATAGAATATTAGGGTTGGAAGAGACCTCAGGGGGTCATCTAATCCAATCCCCTGCTCAAAGCAGGACCAACACCAACTAAATCATCCCAGCCAGGGCTTTGTCAAGCCAGGCCTTAAAAACCTCTAAGGATGGAGAGTCCACCACCTCCCTAGGTAACCCATTCCAGTGCTTCACCACCCTCCTAGTGAAATAGTGTTTCCTAATATCCAACCTAGACCTCCCCTACTGCAACTTGAGACCATTGCTCCTTGTCCTGTCATCTACCACCACTGAGAATAGCCTAGCTCCATCCTCTTTGGAACCCCCGTTCAGGCAGCTGAAGGCTGCTATCAAATCCCCCCTCACTCTTCTCTTCTGCAGACTAAATAACCCCAGTGCCCTCAGCCTCTCCTTCTAAGTCATGTGGCCCAGCCCCCTAATAATTTTCCTTGCCCTCCACTTGGCTCTTCAATTTGTCCACATCCCTTCTGTAGCGGGGGGACTGAAACTGGACGCAGTACTCCAGGTGTGGCCTCACCAGTGCTGAACAGAGGGAAATAACCACTTACCTCGATCTGCTGGCAATGCTCCTACTAATACAGCCCAATGTGGTGTTGGCCTTCTTGGCAACAAGGCACATTGTTGACTCATATCCGGCTTCTCGTTCACTGTAATCCCCAGCTCCTTTTCTGCAGAACTGCCGTTTAGCCAGTCGGTCCCCAGCCT
Organism: Lepidochelys olivacea; assembly: GCF_965140295.1. Taxonomy (NCBI): domain Eukaryota; kingdom Metazoa; phylum Chordata; order Testudines; family Cheloniidae; genus Lepidochelys; species Lepidochelys olivacea. The sequence continues at coordinate 150,072,689 of NC_140414.1, forward strand.
ATAGCCGTTGTGATTCTTCCTTCCTAAGCCGGGATTCTTCCTTCCTAAGTGCAGGACTTTGCATTTGTCCTTGTTGAACCTCATCAAATTTCTTTTAGCCAAATCCTCCACTTTGTCTAGGTCACTCTGGACCCTATCCCTACTCTCCAGCGTATCTACCTCTCCCCCCAGCTTAGTGTCATCTGCGAACTTGCTGAGGGTGCAATCCATCCCATCCTCCAGATCATTAATAAAGATGTTGAACAAAACTGGCCTCAGGACCAACCCCCGAGGCACTCTGCTTGCTACCAGCTGCCAACTAGACATCGAGCCGTGGATCACTACCCACTGAGCCTGACAATCTAGCCGGCTTTCTATCCACCTTATAGTCCATTCATCCAGTCCATACTTTTTTAACTTGCTGGCAAGAATACTGTGGGATCACTTTATCCTGTGACATCTTGTAATACAAGTTCATTTATGGGTTAATTACTATGCTAAGGCTTTAGCCTTAGCTCTCAGTTTGGCTGAGCTATTGTCTTACAGGGTTGAGACCAGTTGGTTTTTTTGCATTACTGCTTTAATTCATACCTACTCCTTACCTGTGTCCCTATCTATATGTACCTATACTGGCTACTCTTACTCAAACTGTGTCAGGAAACAGCCAGGGATATCCTAATCATGGCCAAGACTAAGTGTGGTACTCAAACCTCCTCCACCTCTCTGTGGCAATGCCTCTCCGACTTCCTCTCAGGAAGGATTTCCTGTTACGGAACTCAGAGACTCTGATCCATCCCAATTCCTTATCCTGGAACTTGAGAGCATGATTCCTAGATGGGTCTCTGCATGGAACTAACCTGTTCTGATGAGGTCCAGTCAGTTCAGCTGTCTAGCAGGAAACCTACTACTCACAACACTTATCTTGGTTCTCAGGGTCCTAGGGAAACCTCCATTGCTCTCTCCTCCACCTCTCACTCAAGACTTCCTTCTGATAGTCATCGCTTCAAGCTCTCCCATTCGGGCTGACCCATCGTATCCATCTTTGCTTCCTCCCAAAGTTCTCTTTGAAATACTACATTGATCAAGAGATTTGCCTCCCAGTATTCTATCCAAAGCCTCATGTTTACAGGGAGAAGACCACGCTACGGACACTTGATGTCAGAAGGGCCCTCACCTTCTACCTTGATGGGATTAAGACCTTCCAGGCCTCTTCAAGGCTACTTGTATCATTTGCGGAGAGGATGAAGAGTCATCCCATTTCCACTCAGACAGCTGAAGTGAGTTTCAGAGTGCATCTTAACCTGCTATGACTCTGCAGGGATGCAGCCCCTCAGAGTGTGACAGCACACTCCACTAATACTCAGTCCACATCTATAGCTCTACTGAAGGATGTTCCCATAACAGAAAATTGAAGGACTGCAACTTGGTCTTCCATCCAGACCTTTGCCCACCATTATGCCAGCTTACCTGCTTCCAGGGATGATACTCCCTTTGGAGATGCAGTCCTCTGAGCTGTCTTGGACTTGCCTCCTCAGCACCCACCTACTCACTGAGTTGCTGATTGGGAGTCTCCCATGGTGGAGCACTCATAAGCATGTATACTCAAAGGAGAGGTTATTTACCTTACAGTAATTTGAGTTCTTCAAGATGTTTTGTCCCTCTGGGTGCTTCACCTCCTTCCCCATGGAGCTCAGTTCCTTCTCAACTGTGAAGCGGAGTAATGGCACCTCCTTATATGCCCTCATTTGGAGGCATGAGGTGCTGCTCTGTGCAGGGCCTGCAGACACTGCTTTGCATTCTCCAGTTGAGAGTGACCACTCGCTATGATGGAGTGCTTATAAGGACAAAACACCTCAAAGAACGCAAGGTACCATAGGGTAAGTAACCTATTCATCAGTGCTTAAGGCCAACATTTGGGCACGACTGACATCCACAAAACCACCACTCAACTGCTGCCTGACTCTGCAGGTGCCTGAAGTCACAAGGTGCCTGAGTTTCCACCAGTAAAGTCCCAGAGGCACTTACATTTCTGTCAGTGGGCAAGTCCTTATGCTTCCAAGCTGCTAGGTGCCTCCCTCACATGGAAGCTGTCAAGGTTCCCTCCCCACTCTGAGCTCTGGGGTACAGATATAGGGATCCGCATGAAAACCCCCCTAAATTTAATTCTACCAGCTTAGGTTGAAAACTTCCCCAAGGCACACATTCTTCCTTGTCCTTGGATGGTATCGCTGCCACCACCAAGTGAGTTAGAGATTCAGGAAAAGGACCACTTGAAGTTCCTGTTTCCCCAGAATATCCCCCCAAGCCCCTTCACTCAGGCTTGAGACTAATATACCAACCAAATCAGTGGTAAAGGTGAGCATAGACCAGATCTTTGGATTTTTAGGACGCTAAAAACCAATCAAGTTTAAAAACAGAACTTTATTATAAAGAAAAAGTAAAAGAAGCACCTCCTGTAAAATCAGGATGGAAGATAATTTTACAGGGTAATCAGATTTAAAACAGCGGATTCCCCTCTAGGCAAAACCGTAAAGTTACAAAAAACAGGAATAAACCACCCTCTTAGCATAGGGAAAATTCACAAGCTAAAACAAAAGATAAACTAATGCATTTCCTTGCTTTACTTACAATTTTTGTAATCTAGATGCTTATTTCAGGTAGGGCTTTAGGAGATGGTTTTTCCTGCCCTGGTCCCACTCTGTCCCAGAGAAAACAACAAAGAAGCACAAACAGCCCCCCACCCGATTTGAAAGGATCTTCTTCCCTTATTGGTCCTTTTGGTCAAGTGCCAACCAGGTTATTTGAGCTTCTTAACCCCTTACCGGTAAAGGAGGGATTTTATGCTACCCTTAGCTGTATGTTTGACAGAAGCCCAGTGGAATTCTCAAACAAGGCATTCCCCCCATCTAGCTCATCTGTGGGGCCTGATCTGGTAGGCATGCTCTGAGCACACCTAACTGCCATAAAGACTGTGGTGGTGCTGGTTCTCCTCTCTTCTCCCTCTTACACCCAGCTATGAAATATTCTGTGGTGTGTCTCTTTCTCCTGTTGAAGCTGTCCCAATTTGTTTGAAATACCATCAGTGGCCCAATAAATATTTAAGTATGTCTACTCAGCAAAGAAAAACCTGCGGCTGGCCCATGCCAGCTGACTCGGGCTCGCGGGTCTGTTTCATGGCTGTGTAGACTTCTGGGCTTGGGCTAGAGCCGTGGCTCTCCCACTTCTCAGGGTCCTAGAGTTGCCCAGACATCTACACAGCAGTGGAACAGCCCCAGCCCAAGCCTGGAAGCCTGAGTCAGCTGATACAGGGCAGCTGCAGGTGTCTAGTTGCTGTGTAGACATACCCTGCGAGAACGAGAGTGACACTCTAGCCCAGTGATTAGGACCCTCTCCTGGGGCGTGGGAGACGTGGGTTCAAGTCCCTGTTCTGAAGGAGGCAGAATGGATGTTTGAATCTGGTTCTTCCCCATTCCAGGGGAATGCGCCAACTACTGGGCTTTTAAGCATAAGGGGTGGGGGGCACCACCACCTCCTGGCTGAGGTGCCTGGCTCAAGGAGAGGGTTCATTGTTGTGAATTCTGAGTGGTGGGAGGCACCTTACCTACTGGTGAGAGACAGGGCTTAGGCATTGTCCTTGGCATTTCGCTCCTGGCTGGCTGAGGCATCTCCCCGCTGAGCCTGCTGGTTTCTGTTAACCTATCTTTTAGAAGCCTGACTCTCCCCATGCATTGTGTACGTAGCCTTGGTGTGAAGCTGGGGGTTGTGAATTCCAGTGGGTGGCAGGGCACCTAAAGTTAGGCATTGCAACACTCAGTTACAATACCTAGGCCCCTCTTGTGAATCTCAAAGAATATAGGCCCTACCTATAGAATGGGCAACGGTATCTTGGGAAGCCATGACATGAAAAAGAATTAGGGGTCATAGCAGACAAGCAGTGGAACATGAGCTCCCTGTGTGATGCTCTGGCCAAAAAGGCTAATGCGATCCCAGGATGCCTAAAAAGGGAGGAGTGAGGAGGAGATTTTACTTCTGTGTATGGCATTGGTGAGACAGACGCTAGAGCACTGTATCTAGTTCTGGTGTTCATGGTTTTTAAAGGATGTTGAAGAAGCAGAAAGGATTCACACAGCTTATTTGAGCCCTGGAAAAGATGTCTTGTGGTGAGAGACTTAAAGAGCTCAATCCATTTTGTTTATCAGAAAGAAAATTGAGAGGTGACTTATTACAGTATATGAGGCCTGTCACAGGGCACAAAAGGGCTCTTTAATCTTGTGGGGAGAGGCAGAATAAGAACCAGTGCCTGGAGCTGAAACCAGACATGTTCAAGGGATCACATTTGAGGCACTAGTTTTTAACAGTGAGGGTGATTAACCTCAGGAACAAACTCCCAAGGGAAGTGATGGATTCTCCATCTCTGAAGTCTTCACATCACAACCGGACCCCTTTCTGGAAGGAGCCGTAGTTAAACACAAGTTATTGGTTCTGTACAGGGGTGACTGGGAGAAATTCTATGGCCTGTGTATACCTGAGGTCAAACTATATGATTGGATGGTCCCTTCTGGCCTTAAACTTTCTGAATCTCTGCTTGCCCATCCCTGGGCACAGTGGAACTCATCCCTAATGCTGCTCAGTTAGAACATTGATCCACTCAATACCTGTGGGAGCTGGGACCGGTTCTTCTGCTCCTACTTCCCTCTGTGCCTATCCCTGTGCCTTTGGTACAAGCTGTCTGTATCTCTCTGAAATCCTTGCTCCCTGCTTGGCCAGGGTGGAGGAGCTGCAGGAAGCTGCTGCCTGGCCAGCATTTTCCTTCAAAATCATGAACACAGGCGCCTTTGTGGGCAATGCAGAGCCCTGCACAAAGCTGCCGTTTGTTGGGGAGCAACAACATTAAAGCCACAATTGTTCTCAGTGAGATTCTTTGTACCTTTCCACATCTGCACCCCCACACCCTTCCCTCCTGCTGCAACGAAGGAGCCAACGTCCCAGCCCCTATCATCTCCACCCTCCAAGCTGAGGGGTCACCTGTGGAGGAGCTTAGATCCTCCTGAAGTGTAGGTTGATACATTGGAAAATGCGAACATCCAAAGCCACGGTAGGGAGAGTAAAAACTGGAAAGGCTAAGACTGTTCCACTCCTGCTTCAAGGCAGGAGCCTGCCACTCCCTAACAGCTATCCTCCATGGGAGAAGCTTTCCCGAGGTGCAGGTTATTTTGCTCTTTCATCAGAAGTGGCTGGGCCTGACCACCCGAGACAGGAGACTAGGTGTACTAGTCCTCTGCACTGATCCAACCTGGCTGTGCTTGTTCCTGCAAAGACCAACACAAGATAGTGTGATCTCAGCCAGCTGGTGTCTGCATAGCCCGTGTTACTGGGACTTGCTCTTGTTCTGTTCAGTCAGGCCTGCTCTACATGACACAGTTAGGTCGATGTAAGGCAGCTTATGGTGACCTAAAGATGTCAGTGTACATACTACAGCCATGCTCCCGCTGATGGGAGCTGAGAAGACTGGGCACCCACCAGAGCAGGGAGCTGAGAGCCCCGGGGGGACAACTGGACTCCTGGCCGGGGAGCTGCACAGAGCTGAGAGCCTGGCTCTCAGACCCCACTCCCCCTGCAGTTGGTGGAAGCGCTCCTGGTGAGGACGTGCACCGCTGACAGAAGGAGGATAGCGTGGACATCAGCCACCACAGTAATTACTGACCTAGGTCGACGTAGGGCTATAGTGTAGACATGTCCTCAGTGTCCATCCTCTCTGAATGGCAGGGAATCCCCACTGGCTGGTGAAAATGGGCTGTTCCTTTCCATTTCTTACCTCTAAATAATTTTATGCAGAGATTGAGTTGTGGGGAGGAGAGGCAGTGGTGATATTCTGCCAAGTGCTATGCACTTGACTCCACCCTCAGTGGGGATCAGATGCCATGCTGTGTCCTGCTGGGCTCTGCTTGGCATTGTCTTGATTGGGGAAAAAAGTAAGTGGTGGTATCTTTCCAGCAACACCCATTCATGGCATAAAAATGAGAAACAACTTAGAGAAGACTGTGCAGATGATTATAAACTGGTTGTCCCGCTTTTCCTTCCACAGTGTGATTAGCAGTGGCAGTCACAATACAGGCACTTCGATACCCAGTGATGATTCCTTGAGTGAATACCTCACTGAGATGAATGGGGTAGCCCATATAGGGCTAGAGACTTGCTTTAAAAAAAACAAAATGAGTGCAGAGTTTCTGGAGCACAGTGATGGCAGATTGGGAGCGCTGATATGGCGTGCTGCCAAGTGACACTTTCCTCCCCTGGATTCAAGCCTTCACAATGATGGCCTCTTGATTTTAATGCCACTGGGGATGGCTGGGTGGGGAGGTGGGACACCATTATGATGATCTAGTCTGACCTAGTTACTAACACAGGCTAGAGAATTTCATCAAGTGATTCTTGCATCAAACCCAGAATTTGTGTTTGACCAATAGCATCTTTTAGGGAGAGACATCTTGAGTTAGACCACAGTGTGATGGGTTGGACCCCCCTTCTGGGATGCCACCTGATGTCCTGGGATTTCACTGAGTCTCTCCAAGTCCATGGGGCTGGACGAGTTGCATCCGAGAGTGCTAAAGGAATTGGCAGCTGTGATTGCAGAGCCATTGGCCATTATCTTTGAAAACTCGTGGCGAACGGGGGAAGTCCCGGATAACTGGAAAAAGGCTAATGTAGTGCCAATCTTTAAAAAAGGGAAGAAGCAGGATCCTGGGAACTACAGGCCAGTCAGCCTCACCTCAGTCCCTGGAAAAATCATGGAGCAGGTCCTCAAAGAATCAATTCTGAAGCACTTAGAGGAGAGGAAAGTGATCAGGAACAGTCAGCATGGATTCACCAAGGGAAGGTCATGCCTGACTAATCTAATCACCTTCTATGATGAGATTACTGGTTCTGTGGATGAAGGGAAAGCAGTGGATGTATTGTTTCTTGACTTTAGCAAAGCTTTTGACACGATCTCCCACAGTATTCTTGTCAGCAAGTTAAAGAAGCATGGGCTGGATGAATGCACTATAAAGTGGGTAGAAAGTTGGCTAGATTGTTGGGCTCAACGGGTAGTGATCAATGGCTCCATGTCTAGTTGGCAGCCGGTGTCGAGTGGAGTGCCCCAGGGGTCGGTCCTGGGGCCGGTTTTGTTCAATATCTTCATAAATGATCTGGAGGATGGTGTGGTTTGCACTCTCAGCAAATTTGCGGATGATACTAAACTGGGAGGAGTGGTAGATACGCTGGAGGGCAGGGATAGGATACAGAGGGACCTAGACAAATTGGAGGATTGGGCCAAAAGAAATCTGATGAGGTTCAATAAGGATAAGTGCAGGGTCCTGCACTTAGGACGGAAGAACCCAATGCACAGCTACAGACTAGGGACCGAATGGCTAGGCAGCAGTTCTGCGGAAAAGGACCTAGGGGTGACAGTGGACGAGAAGCTGGATATGAGTCAACAGTGTGCCCTTGTTGCCAAGAAGGCTAATGGCATTTTGGGATGTATAAGTAGGGGCATAGCGAGCAGATCGAGGGACGTGATCGTTCCCCTCTATTCGACATTGGTGAGGCCTCATCTGGAGTACTGTGTCCAGTTGTGGGCCCCACACTACAAGAAGGATGTGGATAAATTGGAGAGAGTCCAGCGAAGGGCAACAAAAATGATTAGGGGTCTGGAACACATGACTTATGAGGAGAGGCTGAGGGAACTGGGATTGTTTAGTCTGCAGAAGAGAAGAATGAGGGGGGATTTGATAGCTGCTTTCAACTACCTGAGAGGTGGGTTCAGAGAGGATGGTTCTAGACTATTCTCAGTGGTAGAAGAGGACAGGACAAGGAGTAATGGTCTCAAGTTGCAGTGGGGGAGGTTTAGGTTGGATATTAGGAAAAACTTTTTCACTAGGAGGGTGGTGAAACACTGGAATGCGTCACCTAGGGAGGTGGTAGAATCTCCTTCCTTAGAAGTTTTTAAGGTCAGGCTTGACAAAGCCCTGGCTGGGATGATTTAATTGGGGATTGGCCCTGCTTTGAGCAGGGGGTTGGACTAGATGACCTCCTGAGGTCCCTTCCAACCCTGATATTCTATGATTCTATGATTCTCCTGCTTAAGTAGCCTGGGTTCCCTCTCACTGCTTTGCTGAATTAGGCTCTCCGGCCTCTTGCAGCACACAGACGCAGGTAGGGCCACATCCCACTGCAGACACAAACTGAAGTCAGCTCTGTGTGAGAGGGCTCCCCCAGCACTCATGTGCCCACCCCTTTCGGAAGATAAACCCAAAATACTACTGTCGTGCACCGTATAGAAATACCTGTACAGCGCAAGCTCATAAAATTTACCGTCTTCCACAATGAGAAGAGGGAGATGCACGACTTCTTGCCCCCCAGTTAGAAATTACAAACTGGGTTTTATTATAAACAAGAAATACGTTTATTAACGACAAAAGGTGAATTTTAAGTGGTTCAACAAACAGAACAAAGCAGATTGCCTTAGTAAATAAACAAAAGCCGGAGACTAAACTTAACATACTCAATAGGTAGGTTACAAATTAACAAATTCCCACCCTGAGTGATAAACAGGCTGACAGATTCTTAAGGCCCAAGTTGCCTTGGCTTTCCCAGGTTTTCTTACACAGGCTAAAGATTTTAGCCTGGGACCATCACTTCTCACAGTTCAGTCTTTGTTCCTCAGGTGATTTCAGGTGTGTTGTTGTAGGGAGAGTGAGGACCCCTCACGTTGTCATTGTCGCTCTTTTATATCCCCCCCGCCCCACCTGCTGGAAAGCTTTTTTGCTGTGACCTGGGTCAAACAGTTCCCATTGTGTAGACCTATCTCAGAGAGGTTTCTATTGCAGACAGTTCCTGGGATGATAATTATGCTTGTATACATTTCTTCAATAAACCACTAACATTGTTTGGCCTCATCCAATGTAGCACATTTGAAATACAGAGACATTGTCAATATTCCCAGCATCAGATACAAAAATGATACATGCAAACAAATTGGATAAACACATTTGGTAAATTAAAACTTTTCCAGTGACATCTTACAAGACCCATCTTACATAAAGTATATCTCAGTTATACCATATTCATATCATAACCATATTTCCATAAAGAACATGGGATGTAATGTCACACCTCTCGCCTGAGATTACTGCCAGAAGATAAGTCACTGACCAATGCAGAGGCAATATACCTAAAATCCCTTTTTGGCTTTGGTTATACAACCTTCAACTGACAGGTGACAGAAAATCCAGTGTCCCCAGGTAAATTGTTCCAATGTTTAATTATCCTCACTGTTGAAAATTACACCTTATTTCCAGTCTGAATTTGTCTAGCTTCAGCTTCTAGCTGTTGATTGGATATTGTTCTGCCTTTATCTACTAGTTTTAAAAAGCAGTCTACCATCAGAAATCTTCTCCCCCTGTAGGTGCTTGTAGACCGTGATCAAATGATCTCTTAGCCCTGTTTGTTAAACTAAACAGATTGAGCTTCTTCAATCTCTCACTATAAGGCAGGTTTTTCAGACTTTGAATCATTCTTGTAGCTCTCCTTTTCAATTGTCAACTGCCTTTTCAGGAACCAAAACTGAAACCAGCAATAGTCTCACTAATACTGTATATATGGGTAAGATCACCTCCCAGCTCCTACTTGATGTTCCTCTGTTCATACATCCAAGAATCATATTTGCTCGCTGAGCTACCACATGACATGGGGAGCTCATGTTCAGCTGATTTCCATCATAATCCACGAGGTCTTTTCAGAGTCACTGATTCCCGAAATATGGTTCTCCATCCTATATGTGTGAGGTGCATTCCTTGGGGGAGTGCCGGTGGATTGCACTTTCCCCTGGCCCCCTTTCCTTCTCATCCTGGGCACTGATTTCATGCAAAAATTTATCAGTTTAGGCTTTCAGCTGCATAGAAGTAAAGTTCCCAGGTCTGATGGTGCTTGGTAAACTCAAGTCACAAGGCAGTTTCCATTATGAGCCCATTTTCATATGCTCCTGGCTTGCCAATTGAATTTCTGTCATCAGCGGGACCGGGCTTACTGCATTAGTGCTCTTTGGGCTTCATTCCTTTGAAGGTCTTGATCTTTTCCAGCACCAGCAATAAACTGCCTGTCACAACCCTCTCTGTTCTGAGGGCAGTCCTCTCTGGCTGTAGTGAGGGGCCAAGCACTCAGTGAAGATCTCTGAGACCTTGGCATTATACATGCCCTCAGCCTCTCTAGTCCTTTCTAGTTTTTCATCCTTGAATCAGTTCTTTCTCCCTGATAAATGTCAGAGGAGGTAACCTAATCTAGTGGATGGGCATGGGACTGGGAGTCAAGAAACCTGGGCTCTGCCATTTACCTGCCAAGTGACTTTGGTTAAGTCACTTTACTTCTCTATGCTTGTTTCACTTCCATATCTGTCTCCTGTTTAGGCTTCAGGCTCTGAGGCAGTGGTTGTCTCTTTTCAGGGGCATGTACAGCACCCAGAACAATGGAACCCTAATCTCAGTTGAGTACGTTTGGTAACCTCGTAATACCTTTGCTTGTTTTTATTATGTATTATTTGTATGGCAGGATATATAAGGGCTGGGGTGCAAAGGATACCTAGAATGTTGTAATGCCATGATAGGAATAAATGGCATACCCTTACCTGGGTTATCAGAATCAGTTCTGTTCACCCTGTATAGAAAAAGGGGTGGGGGAGGGTTGGAGGGGAGTTAAACAAAGACAAAGAGGTAGAGGGTGTTTGGGGGAATGGGTGGTAAATGATTAGGATGTAGAAAGATAGTAAAAGGATTAGGACTATGTTTAACTAGTAGAGAAGGCTAGTGAGAGAGGACATGAGAGGTTTTGTGAGTTCTTTAGGGCAGGGACTTTACTTTACTCTGTACTTTGGGAAAGCACCTAGCACATTGTGGGTGCTACTGTCATGCAAATAAATCACTATCTAGATGAGTGGTAGATAGAGAATCGTGTTTATCCTCTCCCAGTACAGACAAAGAAGCAGTCAATGAAATTGAAAGGAAACCAATTTAAAACAGATCATAGGAATTTTTTTACACACAGTGCCCAATAAATCTATGGACTCCCCTTGCCATAGTGTATCATGGAGTTGAGAGCTTTTCAGGATTCAGAGAGAGGTGGAATGTTTCTCTGATAAACAGATGGTCCACTTACATTTAATAGGATAAACATGTGCAAGGGACAGACCCTCCTGCTTTATGTATAACCAACAGCTTACCTTCTGGCAGGTAGCCCTTTGTCTGTGGGGGTGGAGGGGTGCTCCTACCTTCCTCTGAAGCACCTGGTGCTAGCTCCTGTCAGGTGAGTGACCAGGCTTCATGCATCCCTGTTCTGGTCAGGTGAGCCTTGTGTTCTGAGACAGTCAAGCCTCTAGACGCTATCTGAATCTGACTGTGAATAGGAGGAGCTGGGTTGCTGCCAGACCTCCGCTTTCTACATGTCGATCTGGTCTGGGAGAAGGAGTGTTAGAGGTAAGCCCAGCAGCTCTGCTGTAGTAGTAAGAATTTTATTGATGCTCCTGCCTTTAAATTTTGGTTCAGCCACACGCATTTTGAGGGCAATAGCAGCAAATTTCAGTGCTCAGGCTGGATGAGGTGCCCACCGCCATAGTGTCTGTGTGCCTGCAATTTCCTTCCAAACAAATGTCATTGGCACGTTTTCAGACGTTCATAATTTGATTTGAAAAATAGCCTCTTGCACCTGGTCAAAGCCTGTTCTCTCACTGTTGCCGGCACCCAGTGCCCAGAGGCAAACAACAGCAGGGGTTCGTTGCCCGGTGTGCGTCACTCAGTAAACACAACGGGGTGGAGAAGCAGAAAAAGTTTATTTGCAGCCGCAAACAAGGTACAGGGAGAATAGAATCTCAAATCCTGCACACCAGAGCAGGTCATTACACATACTTTTATCTTCCTTAATGCTACTACACTGCACATCAGCCAATCAAAGCTTTGCACAAATGCTCTGCCTTCCTTATATGGGTTACAACAATGTTTATTTCCTGCAACCTCTAACAAGCATTCCTAGCAACTTAAACAACCAGCACATCCTGTCTGGCCTTGTAGCTGTCTCTTCTGTTATCTTTAACTTGGCGTCAGCAAACCTTACATTATGAGGCATTATCTGCAGCTGCAACATTATTTTAAAAGCAAAAGAGCTTACTCAAACCAGCCAGGCCTGGCTTCTATTAAGGGGGGTTGAAAAGAAGTCCTAAGGCCTGCAGCAGGGAGACTTCCTCGACCCTTATGGCCTTCCATCCCCTCGACTTAACTAGTGGCCATGCCCTGGAGTCTCCAACATCACTGTGGGAAGTATCTCAGAGTTTCTAGGTCTTTGATTTACCACCTCAGTCAAAAGAAATCACTATTTTTTCTAGTGGGATGCTTAGCCTGACCAGGTTGCTGGGCCAAGTCACAGACCACAGAGTCGTAAGGTGGAGAGTGAGGATGTGGGGCTGCAAAGCTGGGTCTTACCATGAGGAGCTGCTCTGCAGTAGCAAATCTATGACATACTCATGTAGCTGTTGGCAGGATTGGGAGCTACATTTTAAGACCAGACCTAGAAAGTGAGTTTAACCAACAGTTGTAGGGAGAAGAGGAAGGTAGGATGGGACGGGGATGCAAGCATCTAGGACTCCATTTGGTGAGTTGGATTCAATCATGTTTTTCTCATTTAATTTCTCTGTCCCTCTCCCTACTTCTGTTTTATTTCTGATTACTTTTATTAGCACAAAAGGAAAGAAGCAGAGGAATTTACCCTGGGCATTTGCATTTCCTCCTGTACATATGCTTCAGTCTGTCTCTAATAGGACACTTTTTTTAAATAATAATAAACCTCTGGTCTTGCTGCACTTCAAACCTGGTACATTTTCTAAAGTTTTAAAAACATTATTGCTAGCAGGTGCTGGCTGTCTCTTGTACCATGGAAATATTTCTTTTATGATAGTCTCTCTGTCCTGCCCCTCAGGCCCCAAGCTTTCCCAGCCAATCCCACCTGCTTTTTGAGCCCTGGGGCTACAAGAGCCTTGAGAGCTGTTGGATGGTCTATTTGGCTTAGAACAGGATTTGGGGTGATCTGACTTAGAACTGGGCCTTGAGGACAGTAAATGTTTATTAGGCTTTGGGTCTGGGAACCAGCGGTGTGCTCTATCCTGTGCAGAGATCCTGGCAGGCCCACCCTATCCCTGCCCCAGGCAGTTCATTGGATGGTGCATGACCAGGGATCAAAGGATCCTGTTGTAGCAAAACAGGGCAGAATTTCTTCTTTATTTACTCTCACCCGGGATTTAAATCAGCTTCTGTATCGGATGGCTAAAGGATAGCTAATATGACGCCAATTTGTAAAAAAGATTCCAGATGCAATCCTGGCAATTGCAGACCAGTAAGCCTAACTTCATTACCAGGCAAATTGGTTGAAACTATAGTAAAGAACAGAATCGTCAAGACACATAGATGAACACAATTTGTTGGGCAAGAGTCAGCATAGTTTTTTTTTTTTTTTTTTAAGGGAAGTCATAGAATATCAGGGTTGGAAGGGACCTCAGGAGGTCCACCCTGTGCTCAAAGCAGGACCCCACCCCCATACATACACAAACTCACTCTCCTGCTGGTAATAGCTCATCCAAAGTGACCACTCTCCCTACAATGTGCATGGTAATCAAGGTGGGCCATGTCCAGCACAAATCCAGGCTTTCTCACCCCCCTTCCCCCCCGCCCCCAGGGACACACACACACACACAAACAAACTCACTCTCCTGCTGGCAATAGCTCATCCAAACTGACCACTCTCCAAGTTTAAATCCACGTTTAACCAGAACGTCTGGGGAGGGGGGTAGGAAAAAACAAGGGGAAATAGGCTACCTTGCATAATGACTTAGCCACTCCCAGTCTCTATTTAAGCCTAAATTAATAGTATCCAATTTGCAAATTAATTCCAATTCAGCAGTTTCTCGCTGGAGTCTGGATTTGAAGTTTTTTTGTTTTAAGATAGCGACCTTCATGTCTGTGATTGCGTGACCAGACAGATTGAAGTGTTCTCCGACTGGTTTATGACTGTTATAATTCTTGACATCTGATTTGTGTCCATTTATTCTTTTACACAGAGACTGTCCAGTTTGACCAATGTAAATGGCAGAGGGGCATTGCTGGCACATGATGGCATATATCACATTGGTGGATGTGCAGGTGAACGAGCCTCTGATAGTGTGGCTGATGTTATTAGGCCCTGTGATGGTGTCCCCTGAATAGATATGTGGGCACAGTTGGCAACGGGCTTTGTTGCAAGGATAAGTTCCTGGGTTAGTGGTTCTGTTGTGTGGTATGTGGTTGTTGGTGAGTATTTGCTTCAGGTTGCGGGGCTGTCTGTAGGCAAGGACTGGCCTATCTCCCAAGATTTGTGAGAGTGTTGGGTCATCCTTTAGGATAGGTTGTAGATCCTTAATAATGCATTGGAGGGGTTTTAGTTGGGGGCTGAAGGTGACGGCTAGTGGCGTTCTGTTATTTTCTTTGTTAGGCCTGTCCTGTAGTAGGTAACTTCTGGGAACTCTTCTGGCTCTATCAATCTGTTTCTTCACTTCCGCAGGTGGGTATTGTAGTTGTAAGAAAGCTTGACAGAGATCTTGTAGGTGTTTGTCTCTGTCTGAGGGGTTGGAGCAAATGCGGTTGTATCGCAGAGCTTGGCTGTAGACGATGGATCGTGTGGTGTGGTCAGGGTGAAAGCTGGAGGCATGTAGGTAGGAATAGCGGTCAGTAGGTTTCCGGTATAGGGTGGTGTTTATGTGACCATTGTTTATTAGCACTGTAGTGTCCAGGAAGTGGATCTCTTGTGTGGACTGGACCAGGTTGAGGTTGATGGTGGGATGGAAATTGTTGAAATCATGGTGGAATTCCTCAAGGGCTTCTTTTCCATGGGTCCAGATGATGAAGATGTCATCAGTATAGCGCAAGTAGAGTAGGGGCTTTAGGGGACGAGAGCTGAGGAAGCGTTGTTCTAAATCAGCCATTAAAATGTTGGCATGCTGTGGGGCCATGTGGGTACCCATAGCAGTGCCACTGATCTGAAGGTATACATTGTCCCCAAATGTAAAATAGTTATGGGTAAGGACAAAGTCACAAAGTTCAGCCACCAGGTTAGCCGTGACATTATCGGGGATAGCGTTCTTGACGGCTTGTAGTCCATCTTTGTGTGGAATGTTGGTGTAGAGGGCTTCTACATCCATAGTGGCCAGGATGGTGTTATCAGGAAGATCACCGATGGACTGAAGTTTCCTCAGGAAGTCAGTGGTGTCTCGAAGGTAGCTGGGAGTGCTGGTAGCGTAGGGCCTGAAGAGGAAGTCTACATAGCCAGACAATCCTGCTGTCAGGGTGCCAATGCCTGAGATGATGGGGCGCCCAGGATTTCCAGGTTTATGGATCTTGGGTAGTAGATAGAATATCCCAGGTCAGGGTTCCAGGGGTGTGTCTGTGCGGATTTGATCTTGTGCTTTCCTATCCTAAAGGATGACCCAACACTCTCACAAATCTTGGGAGACAGGCCAGTCCTTGCCTACAGACAGCCCCGCAACCTGAAGCAAATACTCACCAACAACCACATACCACACAACAGAACCACTAAACCAGGAACTTATCCTTGCAACAAAGCCCGTTGCCAACTGTGCCCACATATCTATTCAGGGGACACCATCACAGGGCCTAATAACATCAGCCACACTATCAGAGGCTTGTTCACCTGCACATCCACCAATGTGATATATGCCATCATGTGCCAGCAATGCCCCTCTGCCATTTACATTGGTCAAACTGGACAGTCTCTACGTAAAAGAATAAATGGACACAAAGCAGATGTCAAGAATTATAACAGTCATAAACCAGTCGGAGAACACTTCAATCTGTCTGGTCACGCAATCACAGACATGAAGGTCGCTATCTTAAAACAAAAAAACTTCAAATCCAGACTCCAGTGAGAAACTGCTGAATTGGAATTCATTTGCAAATTGGATACTATTAATTTAGGCTTAAATAGAGACTGGGAGTGGCTAAGTTATTATGCAAGGTAGCCTATTTCCCCTTGTTTTTTCCTACCCCCCCCCCCCCCCGATGTTCTGGTTAAACTTGGATTTAAACTTGGAGAGTGGTCAGTTTGGATGAGCTATTGCCAGCAGGAGAGTGAGTTTGTGTGTGTGTCCCTGGGGGGGAAAAAAAGAGGGGGGGGGTGAGAGAGCCTGGATTTGTGCTGGACATGGCCCACCTTGATTACCATGCACATTGTAGGGAGAGTGGTCACTTTGGATGAGCTATTACCAGCAGGATATTGAGTTTGTGTGTGTGGTTTTTGGAGGGGGGTGAGGGGGTGAGAGAACCTGGATTTGTGCAGGAAATGGCCCACCTTGATTATCATGCACATTGTGAAGAGAGTTGTCACTTTGGATGGGCTATCACCAGCAGGAGATTGAGTTTGTGTATGGGGGGGGCGGAGGGTGAGAAAACCTGGATTTGTGCTGGAAATGGCCCAACCTGATGATCACTTTAGATAAGCTATTACCAGCAGGACAGTGGGGTGGGAGGAGGTATTGTTTTATGATCTCTGTGTGTATATAATGTCTGCTGCAGTTTCCACGGTATGCATCCGATGAAGGGAGCTGTAGCTCACGAAAGCTCATGCTCAAATAAATTGGTTAGTCTCTAAAGTGCCACAAGTACTCCTTTTCTTTTTGTGAATACAGGCTAACACGGCTGCTATTCTGAAACCTATAAAGTCATGACTGGTGTGGAGAAAATAAATAAGGAAGTGTTATTTACTCCTCACAACACAAGAACTAGGGGTCACCCAATGAAATTAATAGGCAGCAGGTTTAAAACAAACAAAAGGAAGTATTTCTTCACACAACGCACAGTCAATCTGTAGAACTCCTTGCCACACGATGTTGTGAAGGCCAAGACTATAACAGGTTTCAAAAAAGAACTAGATAAGGCCATGGAGGATAGGCCCATCAATGGCTATTAGCCAATGTGGCAGGGATGCAAAACCATGGTCTGAAGTGTCCCTACCCTCTGTTTGCCAGAAGCTAGGAATGGGTGACAAGGGATGGATGACTTGATTACCTGTTCTGTTCATTCCCTCTGAAGCACCTGGCATTGGCCACTGTTGGAAGACAGGATACTGGGCTAGAAGGACCATTGGTCTGACCCAGTATGGCTGTTCTTATGTTAAGGGTTGTTGTAAAGAGGACAGTGATCAATTGTTCTCCATGTCCACTACAGGTAGGAGAAGAAGTAAACGGCTTAATCTGCAACAAGGGAGATTTCAGTTTGGTACAGGGGAACCCCATTTATCCGATCTACTTGGGACCAGGGCCTGATCGCATAATCAAAAATTTGGATAATCAGGAGAATGGGCAGGGCTTGTACTGTCAAGCCCCGGCGGAGGGGCTCGGTTCAGTTAATACAGAAAGATGATTAAACAGTGTTCTACTGTATTAGGAAAAACTTTCTAATGATAAAGGTAGTTAAGCTCTGGAACAGGCTTCCAATGGAGGTGGATTCTCTGTAATTTGAAATCTTTAAACCACGATTTGAGGACTTCAGTAAGTCAGGGAAAGGTGAAGGAACTATTACAGGAATGGGAGGGTGGAGTTCTGTGGCCTGTGATGTGCAGGAGGTTAGATTACATGATCATGATGGTTCCTTCTGACCTTTGAGTCTGAGTTGTGGAACCTCCATCACTGGAGGCTTCTAAGAATAGGTTGGCCAGACACCTGTCAGGGATGTTCTAGGTTTACTTGGTTCTGCCTCAGTGCAGGGGATAGAACTTCATGACTTCTCAAGGTCCCTTCCAGCCCTGCATTTCTATGATTTCATGGTCTGTCCTTCATGGTAAAGATTCTCTTAGGTGCTTCTTCTGGCTCTGCTGGCTGAAAAGTCGGGCATACTCATGGGCATGACACATTCACACAGTGTTCCCAGCATGTTGTCAGTTACTGCTTGGAATTGAGTAGTGATGTCACCTACTGAAATGGCTGTGAGGGCCTTCCCTGCAATTACTACTTACGTGAGTAAGAGGGGTCTGCTCCTCCATAGGCGCCAACTTCTTCTGGAGCCGTTGGGTGCTTGATGCCCCCGGCCCTGCCCGACTCCACCCCTGCCGCACCCTCTCCCGCCCCCATTCCAACCCCTTCCCCAAAGTCTCCGCCCCCATTCCAACCCTGTCCCCGCCCCCTCCCTGCCCCTATTCGACTCCTTCCCCATATCCCCACCACGTTCCTGCTCCTCCCCACTCCCTCACAGCGCTTGCTACAGCTGTTTGGTGGCAGCAAGCTCTGGGAGGGAGGGAGGAGCTGGGAGGAGGCGGTGGGGGGGGCAGGGACCTTGGCTGCTGGTGCGTGAAGAGCACCCACTAATTTTTCCCCTTGGATGCTCCAGCCCCAGAGCATCCACGGAGTCGGCGCCTATGCGCTCCTCTCCTCTTGCACTCAATCCTTGACATCAGTGGCTGGTTGTGCTTTTCACAGTGCCTGTGTCATGACTATTTGCTCTGTCCCTGCAGGCAGAGTGTCATAATTACATCCGCATTCTGGAGTTTGCTGATGAGAGCCACCTCTATACCTGCGGGACCTTTGCTTTTGATCCACAGTGCGGCTTCATTGTAAGGGCTCAGTGCCTGTTGGGAAAGGGGGAGGGAGTAAAGGGAGGGTTGAATGGGCCAGGAGAAGAGTCCAGTGTTGCCTGCTTGGGGAAATGGGCAGAGATCAGGAAGGATGAACCTAAAGCTAATGAGAGGCTTTTCTGTGGCTTCATCACCCTGGTTCGAGCTCTCAGAGGCCATAAGGAATACACCCTCAGCCTCTTGGTGAGCTATGGAAGTAGTATCCCCATTTTGCAGAAGAAGTGAGTTGCCCAAGGTCATGCCAGGAGTCTGTGTCAGAACCAGGGGTTGAACCCTCCTGAGGCCCCAGGCAGTGTTTTAACCACAGAACATTCCCTCCATATATTAAATTTCCAGTCCTGAGTGGGGTGGTAGTAAGGCAGGAACCCAGGGAAGGATTGGGGCCTCCAGTGAGTGGTTAACGGCCTTTGTAACGAAGTACTTCAGCAAAAAATAAATGCTGTCTTGGCTGCAGTAACAAGTTAAACAAGGGAGGGGACAAGTCCTGGGGCTTCCACCATTGAGAGTCCACACAATCCAGCTTAACATCAGCCTGTCCCACCCCAGACAGCCTGCATGGGGGGTGGTGTCTGTTAGCCCCTCCCCAAACCCAAATGGGGTGGCTGAACTTTCTCTGCTTTTATTGCAGAAAGTGGCCAATTTCAGCAGTGTGGAGCGGCAGGAAAGTGGCCGGGGGAAATGCCCCTTTGAGCCTACGCAACAGTCAGCAGCCGTAATGGTCGGTACGTTTGTCACAGTGTCAGCGGCATTTTGGTTTGGTCTGGAACTCAGTGCAGGGAGCAAGACTGCGGCTCTGGAAGGAAGAAGCATGTTGGGGGTAGCAGCAGCAAGCGAACAAGCTTCCCTCACCATCCAGGTGTAAAGGGATTTCAGACCTTGGCCTCCTCTGCGGAGACTGCTTGCAGGGCCGGTTAGTTACAGTTGCAATGTGGACATCTGTCTATTAGGAACTGGACAGAAGCACCAGCCCTCCATTCCCCAGAGTCACCACATGGGGGCAATGACTTCCTGGGATTACTATCTATCTCTGAATGAAACCGGTGACCTATGTGTAAAACGCCATAATCCATGTCCCGACCCGGAGCTGGAGAGGGATACAAATTACACTGTGCACATCACAGAGCGGCATCTGCTGCTGCCCAGTCCAGGAGCTGGCACAGGCCACATGAGGTCTGCACCACCTTGAGCCATTTAGTGTTTGAAAGTGAACGCTATTTAAATACATTGACCTGAGCATCCCGGACTGAGGCTACCAAGGCCCAGGGTGTCCCCATGACCTAGAATCTCCCAAACCTGGTCCTCGTCTTGCCTGTGCTTGAGCCATGGGGAGCCAGGCAGAGTGCAGTGGCTGACTTGGTTAGGAAGATTCCCTTCCATCTCCAACTGGAGAATGGTGCCATGAGACTGGGTTAGCACCGAGGCCACAAGTGGTAGTCACTAGCATTCTAAACTAGCTGCTGATGAACCTGGGTGGAAAATGGAGTAAAATCCAGCCTCTCCTTGCCATCCAGATGTTACATCAAGGCCCGATTAGCCACATTTTCCTTATTGGTTCAGGCACAGCTCTGCATTACAGCCTGGCCACGGTGTACTCCTTTCCCCTCCCCCATCTCTTTCCCTGAATTGCACATTGGTCTTCTGTGTCTTTCACACCTGTCACATCTTGGACCTTCCTCTAGATGGTGTCCTGTATGCTGCCACTGTCAGCAACTTCCTGGGGACACAGCCCATCATCTCCAGAGCAACAGGAAACCTTGAGGAGCGCATCCGGACAGAGATCTCAGTGACCTGGCTGAATGGTGAGTGACCAATGGAGATCATAGAATCAGAATATCAGGGTTAGAAGGGACTTCAGGACGTCATCTAGTCCAACCTCCTGCTCAAAGCAGAACCAATCCCCAACTATATCATCCCAGCCAGGGCTTTGTCAAGCCTGACCTTAAAAATCTCTAAGGAAGGAGATTCCACCACCTCCCTAGGTAACCCATTCCAATGTTACACCACCCTCCTGGGGAAAAAGTTTTTCCTAATATCCAACCTAAACCTCCCCCACTGCAACTTGACACCATTACTCCTCGTTCTGTCATCTGCTACCACTGAGAACAGTCTAGAGCCATCCTCTTTGGAACCCGCTTTCAGGGAGTTGAAAGCAGGTATCAAATTCCCCCTCATTCTTCTCTTCTGCAGACTAAACAATCCCAGTTCCCTCAGCCTCTCCTCATAAATCATGTGTTCCAGTCCCCTAATAATTTTTGTTGCCCTCTGCTGGACTCTTTCCAATTTTTCCACATCCTTTCTGTAGTAGGGTGCCCAAAACTGGACACCGTACTCCACATGACGCCTGACCAATACCGAATAGAGGGGAACGATCACGTCCCTCGATCTGCTGGCAATGCCCCTACTTATACAGCACAAAATGCCATTAGCCTTCTTGGCAACAAGGGCACACTGTTGACTCATATCTAGCTTCTCATCCACTGTAACCCCTAGGTCCTTTCCTTCAGAACTGCTGCCAAGCCATTTGGTCCCTAGTCTGAAGCAGTGCATGGGATTCTTCTGTCCTAAGTGCAGGACTCTGCACTTGTCCTTGTTGAACCTCCATCAGATTTCTTTTGGCCCAATCCTTTAATTTGTCTAGGGCCCTCTGTATCCTATCCCTACCCTCCAGTATATCTACCACTCCTCCCAGTTTAGTGTCATCTGCAAACTTGCTGAGGGTGCAGTCCACGCCATTCTTCAGATCAATAATGAAGATATTGAAGAAAACCGGCCCCAGGACTGACCCTTGGGGCACTCCGCTTGATACCGGCTGCCAACTAGACATGGAGCCGTTGATCACTTCCCGTTGAGCCCGATGATCTATCCAGCTTTCTATCCACCTTATAGTCCATTCATCCGGCCCATACTACTTTAAGTTGCTGGCAAGAATACTGTGGGAGACCGTGTCAAAAGCTTTGCTAAAGTCAAGGAACAACAAGTCCACTGCTTTCCCTTCATCCACAGAGCCAGTTATCTCGTCATAGAAGGCAATTAGATTAGTCAAGCATGACTTGCCCTTGGTGAATCCATGCTGACTCTTCCTGATCACTTTCCTCTCCTTCAGTGCTTCAGAATTGATTCCTTGAGGACCTGCTCCATGATTTTTCCAGGGACTGAGGTGAGGCTGACTGGCCTGTAGTTCCCAGGATCCTCCTCCTTCCCTTTTTTAAAGATGGGAACTACATTAGCCTTTTTCCAGTCGTCCGGGACTTCCCCCGATCGCCATGAGTTTTCAAAGATAATGGCCAATGGCCAGTGGCTCTGCAATCACATCCGCCAACTCCTTTAGCACTCTCAGATGCAATGCATCCGGCGCCATGGACTTGTGCATGTCCAGCTTTTCTAAATAGTCCCGAACCACTTCTTTCTCCACAGAGGGCTGGTCACCTCCTCCCCATGCTGTACTGCCCAGTGCAGCAGTCTGGGAGCTGACCTTGTTAGTGAAAACAGAGGCAAAAAAAGCATTGAGTACATTAGCTTTTTCCACATCCTCTGTCACTAGGTTGCCACCCTCATTCAGTAAGGGGCCTGCACTTTCCTTGACTTTCTTCTTGTTGCTAACATGCCTGAAGAAACCCTTCTTGTTACTCTTAACATCTCTTGCTAGCTGCAACTCCAGGTGTGATTTGGCCTTCCTGATTTCACTCCTGTATGCCTGAGCAATATTTTTATACACCTCCCTGGTCATTTGTCCCATCTTCCACTTCTTGTAAGCTTCTTTTTTGTGTTTAAGATCAGCAAGGATTTCACTGTTAAGCCAAGCTGGTTGCCTGCCATATTTACTATTCTTTCGACGCATCAGAATGGTTTGTTCCTGCAATGTCAGTAAGGATTCTTTAAAATACAGCCAGCTCTCCTGGACCACTTACCCCCTCTTGTTTGTTCTCCCATGGATCCTGGCCATCAGTTCCTTGAGGGAGTCAAAGTCTGCTTTTCTGAAGTCCAGGGTCCAAGATTCTGCCCATGTTAAGTCTCTAAGGGATCTGAGGACAGAGAGAAGGGGGGAGATGAATGTTTCTGAGGGGGACGGGGGTGGGAATTTTTGAGACCATCAATGGCCGATGACATAAAGAGAAGATGCCAAGTGAATCCTGCCTCCTCTTGGCCCCTGAGAGTGTCATAGAATATCAGGGTTGGAAGGGACCTCAGGAGGTCATCGAGTCCAACCCCCTGCTCAAAGCAGGACCAATCCCCAATTAAATCATCCCAGCCAGGGCTTTGTCAAGTCTGACCTTAAAAACTTTTAAGGAAGGAGATTCCACCACCTCCCTAGGTAACGCATTCCAGTGTTTCACCACCCTCCTAGGGAAAAAGTTTTTCCTAATATCCAACCTAAACCTCCCCCACTGCAACTTGAGACCATTACTCCTCGTTCTGTCATCTGCTACCACTGAGAACAGTCTAGAGCCATCCTCTTTGGAACCCCCTTTCAGGTAGTTGAAAGCAGCTATCAAATCCCCCCTCATTCTTCTCTTCCGTAGACTAAACATCCCCAGTTCCCTCAGCCTCTCCTCATAAGTCATGTGTTCCAGTCCCCTCATCATTTTTGTTGCCCTCCACTGGATTCTCTCCAATTTTTCCATATCCTTCATGTAGTGTGGGGCCCAAAACTGGACACAGTACTCCAGATGAGGCCTCACCAGTGTCCGATAGAGGGGAACGATCACGTCCCTCGATCTGCTGGCAATGCCCCTACTTATACATCCCAAAATGCCATTGGCCTTCTTGGCAACAAGGGCACACTGTTGACTCATATCCAGCTTCTCGTCCACTGTAACCCCTAGGTCCTTTTCCGCAGAACTGCTGCCAAGCCATTCGGTCCCTAGTCTGTAGCGGTGCATTGGATTCTTCCGTCCTAAGTGCAGGACTCTGCACTTGTCCTTGTTGAACCTCATCAGATTTCTTTTGGCCCAATCCTCCAATTTGTCTAGGTCCCACTGTATCCTATCCCTACCCTCCAGCATAACTACCTCTCCTCCCAGTTTAGTGTCATGTGCAAACTTGCTGAGGGTGCAATCCACACCATCCTCCAGATCATTTATGAAGATATTGAACAAAACTGGCCCCAGAACCAACCCCTGGGGCACTTCACTTGATACCGGCTGCCAACTAGACATGGAGCCATTGATCACTACCCGTTGAGCCCAACAATCTAGCCAGCTTTCTATCCACCTTATCGTCCATTCATCCAATCCATACTTTTTTTAACGTGCTGGCAAGAATACTGTGGGAGACCATGTCAAAAGCTTTGCTAAAGTCAAGGAACAACACATCCACTGCTTTCCCTTCATCCACAGAGCCAGTTATCTCGTCATAGAAGGCAATTAGATTAGTCAAGCATGACTTGCCCTTGGTGAATCCATGCTGACTCTTCCTGATCACTTTCCTCTCCTTCAGTGCTTCAGAATTGATTCCTTGAGGACCTGCTCCATGATTTTTCCAGGGACTGAGGTGAGGCTGACTGGCCTGTAGTTCCCAGGATCCTCCTTCTTCCCTTTTTTAAAGATGAGCACTACATTAGCCTTTTTCTAGTCGTCCGGGACTTCTCCTGATCGCCATGAGTTTTCAAAGATAATGGCCAATGGCCAGTGGCTCTGCAATCACATCCGCCAACTCCTTTAGCACTCTTGGATGCAATGCATCCAGCGCCATGGACTTTTGCACGTCCAGCTTTTCTAAATAGTCCCAAACCACTTCTTTCTCCACGGAGCGCAGGTCACCTCCTCCTCATGCTGTGCTGCCCAGTGCAGCAATCTGGGAGCTGACCTTGTTCGTGAAGACAGAGGCAAAAAAAGCAGTGTCCATGGCAGGTAGGGATGATATCAATATACTGGCCCTTTGCCCAGGAACAGTAGTAGTCACGTGTGGGGGGGGGGGGAGGGATCTGCTTGTTCAGCATTTGAAGCTCTGATAGTTCATTTCCTGTTGTGATGGTCTTTCACCTGTATCCATAGACCCAGTCTTTGTGGGCTCCACTTTCTTGAGAGGGGGCGAGAGTGGAGAGAATGACAAAATCTATTTCTTCTTCACGGAGACAGCCAGAGAGTACGACTTCTATGAACAAGTGAGGGTCCCACGTGTGGCCAGAGTCTGCAAGGTACGATCCGCAGGGCTCCCACAATGCAGAAGGAAGGGGATGGCCTCGCAGGCACTTGGCAGTTTCTGTGCAAAGTGAAAGCTGCCTGCCAGTCCGAGGGTGTCTGCCACTCTCAGGAGGAGGTAAAAAGTAATTACCCTTATCTGGCCAGGACACCAGTGTGATGGGTTGGATCACAGAAACCCCTTGGGAACTGCCAACTGATGTGCTGAGACTACCCTTGAGCCTGTTTCCCCTGGCAGCTTGAGACTTCAGTGCCCTGCCTGGTTTGAGCCAGATACGCTAGCCTGCTGCAAACCCAGACCCAGGTCTGAACCATGTCCCCTAACAGCTGCAGGCTTAACTGAAAACAGTTTAAGAAGTGTTTCTGTTTCCAGCACTCAGATGCCCACTCCCAATGGCGTCCAAACCCCAGATAAATCTGTTTTACCCTGTATAAAGCTTATGTAGGGTAAACTCATAAATTGTTTGCCCTCTGTAGCACTGATGGAGCTGTTTGCCCGCCCCGCCCCTCCCACCCCCCAGGTATTAGTACATACTCTGGGTTAATTAATAAGTAAAAAGTGATTTTATTAAATACAAAAAGTAGGATTCAAGTGGTTCCAAGTAATGACAGACAGAACAAAGTAAATTACTAGACAAAATAAAATAAAACAAAGAAATCTATGCCTAATACAGTAAGAATGATTACTGCTGAAATCTCACCCTCAGAGATGATCCAGTAAGCTTCTTTTACAGACTAGTCTCCTTCTTGTCTGGGTCCAGCAATCGCTCCCACCCCTGTGGTTATTGTCCTTTGTTCCAGTCTCTTTTAGGTAACCTTTGGGTGTGGAGAGGCTATCTCTTGAGCCAGCTGAAGACAAAATGGAGAGGTTTTCAGGGGCTTAAATAGACTTTCTCTTGTGGGTGGTCCCCCTCCTCTCTCCTATCCAGAATTCAGCTCAAAGATGGAGTTTTGGAGTCACATGGGCAAGTCACATGTCCATGCATGACTGAATTCCTTACCAGCCAGGCCACATTCCTGGGAAAGTTCAGATGTGGATTGGCGTCTCCAAGTTCATTGTTGGCTTAAGTGTTTCTTGATTGGGCACTTACTGAGAATAGTCTTTTCTCAGGAAGCTCTGACCAACTGCTTCACTGAAGCTACTTAAAATTAAACAAGTACATAGCCAATATTCATAACTTTGAATACAAAAATGATACATGCATACAAATAGGATGAATATATTTAGTAGATCATAACCTTTACAGAGATATGTTACATTCATAAGCATATTCCCATAAAGCATTATGGGGTGCACCGTCACAACCAGAACTGGAAACCTGCTTCTGCCAGAAGAACCTATAAGATATGCAGTGATGGTACATGGCGAGGCCCTCACTTTTACATCTCGCTGTCAGGAGTACAATATGTCCTGCCACCGCTTGGAGCCAGGGGTGTCAATGTGGACTTGGAGCCCCTCTGCTCTCTAGGTTTCCTGAAGAACATCTTCCATCCCTGATCAGATTCCGTCACTAAACTGAGCCCTGCTGTATCTCCGAGATTCCATCCACTCCTCTCCATCCACACAGCCAAACTCCGGTCCTGGCATTGGACATCCGCACCTCCACCACAGCAAATTCCTCCTCTCTGGTCTCCCTGACACACACCTACCTCTCATCTCTGTCCAAATCTCCACTGCAAAAATAACCTATCTCATTGCACCCCCAGAGCATGTTCAGCTCCTGGTGAGGCTTGTGGGCTCCCTTTGAACTCCTATGACAGGTTTCAGAGTAACAGCCGTGTTAGTCTGTATTCGCAAAAAGAAAAGGAGTACTTGTGGCACCTTAGCGACTAACCAATTTATTTGAGCATAAGCTTTCGTGAGCTACAGCTCATTTCATCGGATGCATACTGTGGAAAATACAGAAGATGTTTTTATACACCCAAACCATGAAAAAATGGGTGTTTATCACTACAAAAGGTTTTCTCTCCCCCCACCCCATTCTCCTGCTGGTAATAGCTTATCTAAAGTGATCACTCTCCTTACAATGTGTATGATAATCAAGGTGGGCCATTTCCAGCACAAATCCAGGGTTTAACAAGAACGTCTGAGGAACGGGGGGGGGGGGGGAAGGAAAAAACAAGTTGAAAGTTGCTATATTACAACAGAAAAACTTCAAAACCAGACTCCAGCGAGAGACTGCTGAATTGGAATTCATTTGCAAATTGGATACAATTAACTTAGGCTTGAATAGAGACTGGGAGTGGCTAAGTCATTATGCAAGGTAACCTATTTCCCCTTGTTTTTTCCTTACCCCCTGCCCCCCGTTCCTCAGACGTCCTTGTTACCTTGATGGTTTGTCCCTGTAACCTCAACAGGGATTCCTTGAAATACAGCCAGCTCTCCTGGACTCCTTTCCCCTTCAAGTTAGTCCCCTAGGGGATCCTGGCCATCCGTTCCCTGAGGGAGTCGAAGTCTGCTTTCCTGAAGTCCAGGGTCTGTATCCTGCTGCTTACCTTTCTTCCCTGCGTCAGGATCCTGAACTCAACCAACTCATGGTCACTGCCTCCCAGATTCCCATCCACTTTTGCTTCCCCCACTAATTCTACCCGGTTTGTGAGCAGCAGGTCAAGAAAAGCGCCCCCCCTAGTTGGCTCCTCTAGCACTTGCGCCAGGAAATTGTCCCCTACGCTTTCCAAAAAGCTTCCTGGATTGTCTATGCACCGCTGTATTGCTCTCCCAGCAGATATCAGGAAAATTAAAGTCACCCATGAGAATCAGGGCATGCGATCTAGTAGCTTCCGTGAGCTGCCGGAAGAAAGCCTCATCTACCTCATCCCCCTGGTCCGGTGGTCTATAGCAGACTCCCACCACTACATCACCCTTGTTGCACACACTTAATCCAGAGACACTCAGGTTTTTCTGCAGTTTCGTACCGGAGCTCTGAGCAGTCATACTGCTCCCTAACATACAGTGCTACTCCCCCACCTTTTCTGCCCTGCCTGTCCTTCCTGAACACTTTATAACCATCCATGACAGTACTCCAGTCATGTGAGTTATCCCACCAAGTCTCTGTTATTCCGATCACGTCATAGTTCCTTGACATCACCAGGACCTCCAGTTCTCCCTGCTTGTTTCCAAGGCTTTGTGCATTTGTATATAAGCACTTGAGATAACCTGTTGATCGCCCCTCATTCCCAGTATGAGGCAGGAGCCCTCCCCTCACAGACATTCCTGCCTGTGCTTCCTCCCAGTATCCCGCTTTCCCACTTACCTCAGGGCTTTGGTCTCCTTCCCCCGGTGAACCTAGTTTAAAGCCCTCCTCACTAGGTTAGCCAGCCTGCTGGCAAAGATGCTCTTCCCTCTCTTCGTAAGATGGAGCCCGTCTCTGCCCAGCACTCCTCCTTCATGGAACACCATCCCATGGTCAAAGAATCCAAAGCCTTCTCACCGACACCACCTGCGTAGCCATTCGTTGACTTCCACGATTCGACGGTCCCTACCTAGGCCTTTTCCTTCCACGGGGAGGATGGACGAGAACACCACTTGCGCCTCCAACTCCTTTATCCTTCTTCCTAGAGCCACATAGTCCGCAGTGATCTGCTCAAGGTCATTCTTGGCAGTATCATTGGTGCCCACGTGGAGAAGCAGGAAGGGGTAGCGATCCGAGGGCTTGATGAGTCTCGGCAGTCTCTCCGTCACATCGCGAATCTTAGCCCCTGGCAAGCAGCAGACTTCTCGGTTTTCCCGGTCAGGGCAGCAGATAGATGACTCAGTCCCCCGGAGAAGAGAGTCCCCGACCACCACCACCCGCCTTCTCCTACACACCCGCCTTCTCCTACACAGCTACAGCTACACATGCTCATCTATTGACTAACATGCTATGTTAGCTGTAACACAGACCATGCCCAGTTTGGATAGCTTGTGAAATCTGACAAGCTTGCATTCAAGATCATTCATCAATAATTTAATACCGCCTCTGGTGGTTATGTATTCTGCCAATTGAAGCTTTCTTTCTGTTATCTTGGCCTGTTGAGAGTGGTTTACAATAAGACCAGCCATACTGGGTCAGACTAATTGTCCATTTAGCCCAATATCCTGTCTTCCAACAGCGACCAGTGCCAGGAGCTTCAGAGGGAATGAACAGAATAGTGCTGTTGAGTGATCCATTTCCTGTCATCCACTCCCACTATCTGGCAGGCAGAGGCTAGCAAAACCCAGAGCACGAGGTTGCATCCGTGACCATCTTGGCTAATAGCCATTGCTGGACCTATCCTCCAAGAACTTCTCATTCTTTTTTCAACCCTGTTATAATTTTGGGCTTCACAACGTCCCCTGGCAGCGTGTTCCACAGGTTGACTGTGCATTGTGTGAAGAAGTATTTCCTTTTGTTTTGTTTTTAAACCTGCTGCCTATTGATTTCATTGGGTGACCCCTGGTTCTTGTATTAAGAGGAGGAGTAAATAACACTTCTGTATTCACTTTTTCCACACCATTCTCTAGCAGAGCTCTCCAGCCATCTCTTTTCTAAACTCAGCAGTTCCAGTCTTTTTAATCTCTCCTCATACAGAAGCTGTTCCATACCCTTAATCAGTTTTGCTGCCCTTCTCTGCACTTTTTGCAGTTCAAACATATCTCTTTTGAGATGGGATGACCAGAACTGAATGGACATTCAAGATGTGGGCATATCATGGATTTATATAGTGGCATTACATTTTTTGATTTAGGAAACATTAGGAAAGATAATAACATTGTTAGCTTTTTTGACTGCCACTGCACGCTGAGCAGATGTTTTCAGAGAACTATCCACAGTGACTCCAAGAGCTTTCTTGAGTGGTAACAGCTAATTTAGATCCCCTCATTGTGTGTTTGTAGCTGGGCTTATGACTTCCAATGTGAATTACTTTGCATTTATCAACATGGAATTTCATCTGCTGTTGTGTTGCCTAGTCTCCCGGCTTTGTGAGATCCCTTTGTAACTCATTCCAGTCTGCTTTGGACTATCTTGAGTAATTTTGTATCATTTGCAGATTTTGCCATCTCACTGTTCACTCCTTTTTTAGGTCATTTATGAATGTGTTGAACAGCACATGACCGTTTACTTTACATAAGAGCCTTTGGTGTTGGAACTTGTCAGAGTTTTTCTGAAGGTCCAAGTGCACTGTGTTAATTGGATCAACCTGTATGTGTGCTTGTTGATACACTCAAAGAATTGTAGTAGATTGGTTAGGCATGATTTCCCTCTACAAAGGCTGAGTTGACTCTTCTCCAACATATCATGTTCATCTGTGAGCCTGATAATTCTGTTCTTTGCTATAGTTTTAATCAATCTGCCTGGTACTGAAGTTAGGCGTACTAGCCTGTAATTGCCAGGATTGCCTCTGAAGCCTTTTTAAAAAATCGGCATTTCAGTAGCTATTCTCCAGTCATCTGGTATAGAAGCTGATTTAAGCAATAGGTTATTAGTTCTGCAATTGCTTGTATGAATTCCTTCAGAACTCTTGAACCTTTTCTTTTTGCGAATACAGACTAACATGGCTGCTACTCTGAAACCCATCTGGTCTTGGTGACTTATTACTGTTTAACTGATCAATTTGTTCCAAACCCACCTCGATTGACACCTCCAGTCTGGGACAGTTTTGCAGATTTGTCACCTAACAAAAATAGCCTGGCTGTGGGAATCTCCTTCACATCATCTTCAGTGAAGACCAATGTAAATAATTCATTTAGCTTCTCCGCAATGGCCTTGTCTTCCTTGAGCCTCCTTTAGCACCTCAATTATCCAGTGGCCCCACTTCCAGTCAGTCTGGCAGGCTTCCTGCTTCTGATGTACTTAAAATTCTTTGCTGTTAGTAGGATGACCAGATAAATTGGGGTGGGGGTGGGAGGTAATAGGCTCCTGTATAGAATCATAGAATATCAGGGTTGGAAGGGACCCCAGAAGGTCATCTAGTCCAACCCCCTGCTCGAAGCAGGACCAATTCCCAGTTAAATTATCCCAGCCAGGGCTTTGTCAAGCCTGACCTTAAAAACCTCTAAGGAAGGAGATTCTACCACCTCCCTAGGTAACGCATTCCAGTGTTTCACCACCCTCTTAGTGAAAAAGTTTTTCCTAATATCCAATCTAAACCTCGCCCATTGCAACTTGAGAGCATTACTCTCGTTCTGTCATCTGCTACCATTGAGA
The DNA here is from genome assembly GCF_965140295.1 of Lepidochelys olivacea. Lineage (NCBI taxonomy): Eukaryota > Metazoa > Chordata > Testudines > Cheloniidae > Lepidochelys > Lepidochelys olivacea. The sequence continues at coordinate 150,103,665 of NC_140414.1, forward strand.
ACAGTCTAGAGCCATCCTCTTTGGAACCCCCTTTCAGGTAGTTGAAAGCAGCTATCAAATCCCCCCTCATTCTTCTCTTCTGCAGGCTAAACAATCCCAGCTCCCTCAGCCTCTCCTCATAAGTCATGTGTTCTAGACCCCTAATCATTTTTGTTGCCCTTCGCTGGACTCTCTCCAATTTATCCACATCCTTCTTGTAGTGTGGGGCCCAAAACTGGACACAGTACTCCAGATGAGGCCTCACCAATGTCGAATAGAGGGGAACGATCACGTCCCTCGATCTGCTCGCTATGCCCCTACTTATACATCCCAAAATGCCATTGGCCTTCTTGGCAACAAGGCACACTGCTGACTCATATCCAGCTTCTCGTCCACTGTCACCCCTAGGTCCTTTTCCGCAGAACTGCTGCCTAGCCATTCGGTCCCTAGTCTGTAGCGGTGCATTGGATTCTTCCATCCTAAGTGCAGGACCCTGCACTTATCCTTATTGAACCTCATCAGATTTCTTTTGGCCCAATCCTCCAATTTGTCTAGGTCCTTCTGTATCCTATCCCTCCCCTCCAGCGTATCTACCACTCCTCCCAGTTTAGTATCATCCGCAAATTTGCTGAGAGTGCAATCCACACCATCCTCTAGATCATTTATGAAGATATTGAACAAAACCGGCCCCAGGACCGACCCTTGGGGCACTCCACTTGATACCGGCTGCCAACTAGACATGGAGCCATTGATCACTACCCGTTGAGCCCGACAATCTAGCCAGCTTTCTACCCACCTTATAGTGCATTCATCCAGCCCATACTTCCTTAACTTGCTGACAAGAATACTGTGGGAGACCGTGTCAAAAGCTTTGCTAAAGTCAAGAAACAATACATCCACTGCTTTCCCTTCATCCACAGAACCAGTAATCTCATCATAGAAGGCGATTAGATTAGTCAGGCATGACCTTCCCTTGGTGAATCCATGCTGGCTGTTCCTGATCACTTTCCTCTCATGCAAGTGCTTCAGGATTGATTCTTTGAGGACCTGCTCCATGATTTTTCCAGGGACTGAGGTGAGGCTGACTGGCCTGTAGTTCCCAGGATCCTCCTTCTTCCCTTTTTTAAAGATTGGCACTACATTAGCCTTTTTCCAGTCATCCGGGACTTCCCCGGTTCGCCACGAGTTTTCAAAGATAATGGCCAATGGCTCTGCAATCACAGCCGCCAATTCCTTCAGCACTCTCGGATGCAACTCGTCCGGCCCCATGGATTTGTGCACATCCAGCTTTTCTAAATAGTCCCTAACCACCTCTATCTCCACAGAGGGCTGGCCATCTCTTCCCTATTTTGTGATGCCCAGCGCAGCAGTCTGGGAGCTGACCTTGTTAGTGAAGACAGAGGCAAAAAAAGCATTGAGTACATTAGCTTTTTCCACATCCTCTGTCACTAGGTTGCCTCCCTCATTCATTAAGGGGCCCACACTTTCCTTGGCTTTCTTCTTGTTGCCAACATACCTGAAGAAACCCTTCTTGTTACTCTTGACATCTCTGGCTAGCTGCAGCTCCAGGTGCGATTTGGCCCTCCTGATATCATTCCTACATGCCCGAGCAATATTTTTATACTTTTCCCTGGTCATATGTTCAACCTTCCACTTCTTGTAAGCTTCTTTTTTATGTTTAAGATCCGCTAGGATTTCACTATTAAGCCAAGCTGGTCGCCTGCCATATTTACTATTCTTTCGACTCATCGGGATGGTTTGTCCCTGTAACCTCAACAGGGATTCCTTGAAATACAGCCAGCTCTCCTGGACTCGTTTCCCCTTCATGTTAGTCCCCCAGGGGGTCCTGGCCATCCATTCCCTGAGGGAGTCAAAGTCTGCTTTCCTGAAGTCCAGGGTCCGTATCCTGCTGCTTACCTTTCTTCCCTGCGTCAGGATCCTGAACTCAACCAACTCATGGTCACTGCCTCCCAGATTCCCATCCACTTTTGCTTCCCCCACTAATTCTACCCGGTTTGTGAGCAGCAGGTCAAGAAAAGCGCCCCCCCTAGTTGGCTCCTCTAGCACTTGCGCCAGGAAATTGTCCCCTACGCTTTCCAAAAAGCTTCCTGGATTGTCTATGCACCGCTGTATTGCTCTCCCAGCAGATATCAGGAAAATTAAAGTCACCCATGAGAATCAGGGCATGCGATCTAGTAGCTTCCGTGAGCTGCCGGAAGAAAGCCTCATCTACCTCATCCCCCTGGTCCGGTGGTGTATAGCAGACTCCCACCACTACATCACTCTTGTTGCACACACTTAATCCAGAGACACTCAGGTTTTTCTGCAGTTTCGTACCGGAGCTCTGAGCAGTCATACTGCTCCCTTACATACAGTGCTACTCCCCCACCTTTTCTGCCCTGCCTGTCCTTCCTGAACACTTTATAACCATCCATGACAGTACTCCAGTCATGTGAGTTATCCCACCAAGTCTCTGTTATTCCGATCACGTCATAGTTCCTTGACATCACCAGGACCTCCAGTTCTCCCTGCTTGTTTCCAAGGCTTTGTGCATTTGTATATAAGCACTTGAGATAACCTGTTGATCGCCCCTCATTCCCAGTATGAGGCAGGAGCCCTCCCCTCACAGACATTCCTGCCTGTGCTTCCTGCCGGTATCCCGCTTTCCCACTTACCTGTATAAGACAAAGCACCATATCGGGACTGTCTCTATAACATTGGGACATATGGTCACCCTAGCTCTCAGTTTTTGTCTCTTTTGCTAGTTGCTCTTCAAATTCTTTTTTGGCATGCCTAATTTTCCTTTGACACTTGAGTTGCCAGAATTTAAGCTCCTTTTAGTTTTCCTCAGTAGGATTGAACTTCCAATTTTTAAAGGTTTCCCTTTTTGTCTCTAACCTCTTCAACTGTTGTTTAGCCATGGTGGCATTTTTTTGATCTGCGAGGTGTTTTATTGCATTTTCTATTTTGGCTATACATTTAATTGAGCCTCTGTTATGGTATGTTTAAAAAGTTCCATGAAGCTTGGAGGCATTTTATTCTTGCGACAATTCCTTTTAATTTCTGTTTAACAAACCTCATTTTTGTGGTGTCCCCCTTTTTGAAGTTAAATCTACTGTGGTGGATTTCTTTGGTATTCCCCTCCCTCACCCCCCCCCCCCCAAAGGATGTTAAATATAATTACGTTATGGTTGCTATTACCTAGTGTTTCAGCTATATTCACCTTTTAAGCCAGATCCTGTGCTCCACTTAAGACTAAATCAAGAATTGCCTCCCTCCTTGTAGGTTCCAGGACTAGCTGCTCCAAGAAGCAGTCATTAATGGTGTCTAGAAACTTTATCTCTGCCTCTTGTCCTGAGGTGATGTACCCAGTCACTTTGGGGATAGTTGAAATCCCACATTACCATTGGGTTTTCTGGTTTTGGAGCTTCTCTACTCTCCCAGAGCATTTCACAATCACCATCACCATCCTGGTTATGTTGTTGGTGGTATATTCCTACTGCTAAACTCTTATTATTCAACCAGGGAATTTATATCCATAGACATTCTATGGTACAGTTTGGTTCATTTAAGATTTTCACTATATATGACTCTCTTTCTTTCACATATAGTGCCATTCCCCTATTCTGGCCTTGGAATCTACAAAATATATTGGAATGACAGAGGAGACCATTGTGATCATCTAGTCTGATCTCCTGTATAACACAGGCCATAGAACTTCCCCAAAATAATCCCCAGAGCAGATCTTTTAGAAAAACAACCAATCTTAATTTAAAATTTGTCAATGATGGAGAATCCATCACGTCCCTCATAGTTAAAAATGTATGCTTTATTTCCAGTCTGACTTTATGTACATATCCTGTCCTAATCTTGGGGCTGCCTTCTTCTGTGTTTGAGGACACTGGAATGGACCTGTTGGTCACAGAAGCCCCTAGTGAAAGCACAGTGCTAATGGTTGAACAGAAGAATACCCAAGATGCTTGGATGAGTTAAGATAAGCTCTGCTAGAAGCTGTGAGCAGCAGATTAATCCTCTTTTTCCTGAGTGTAAATGTCTCCTTTCTGCTCTCTCTCTCTCTAGGGGGACTTGGGAGGCCTGAAGACCCTGCAGAAGCGGTGGACAACTTTCCTAAAGACCCAACTGATTTGCTTGGATCCAGAGAGTGGAACCAACTTCAATCTACTGAAAGATGTATTTACCTTGCACTCTGTAAATGGGACTTCTGCAGTGTTCTATGGTATCTTCTCAGCCCAGAGGTGGGTGCCTTTCCTGGCTCCGGCAGGTGCTCACTGAATGGAAAGTGGACTTGGTATGCAAAGGAGAGTGATCCTCAGTCTCGTAATATGGCTGTGCTCTGCACACCAAGTCTGAGTCCCTGTGGATATCTCTGCCAGCACAGCCAAGTGTATATCGTCTCAAGCAATGCAATGCTCCATGCAAGGATAGAATAAGGATGCAAAATCCTCACAACTTCTCACTTTCTTACAGGTGCTAAAGCAGCAAGTGGGAGCATCCTGGTCCTTTAGTCCATTGACTGCTTTTATTCTCTTCACTCCTAGTTACAGCTGTTCATCTTGTGTGTAGCTCAGATCATTTTAATGTGGAAACACTGTGTTTTGGGGAACTTCGGTTTCTGTCTGAGTGACTGTCCACACAGATTCCACTCTTGATGCACATACGGCCCATGTGTGCAATAGCAGTGTCCCTGTCTGCACCCTGGATGTCTTTGCATTTCCCCCAGTAACTGAAGGCATATAAGGTTGAGCAGGCTCAGCTACTGCTCAGTTCCTTAAAGCCCATGGCTGTGAGACAGAATCCCTGCAGTGTCCATGTCCCTTGCTTTGTGCGACTTAACTATTACCTTACTAATGTCTATAATTAGTGTTAGAAGGTAGAGTTAGTTTAGTTAGGTTTCCTCTCCTTGTTGGCTTTATAAAAACAACCCCCCCTTACCAAAATCCCAAACTTTTCATCGGTTTCCTTTTTTCCTAGAGTCCCCCCATCATCTCTCCACAATAGAAGAGGATATTCTAATATCATAGAATCCTAAAAATGTAGGGCTGGAAGGGCATCTTGAGCTGTCATCTAGTTCAGCCCCTTACTAGGGGCCAGACCAACTGTGCCTAGATCCCTGGCAGGTGTTTGTTTAACTTGTTCTTAAAAACTTCCAGTGGTGTGGATTCCAAGCCCTCCCTTCGAAGCCTGTTCCAGAGCTTAACTCCCCTTAGAGTTAGAAAGTTTTTCCCAAAATCAAACCAAAATCTCCCTTGGTGCGGATTACTTTTTGTCCCACCTTCAGAGGACTTGGAGAACAATTGATCACAGTCCTCTTTATAACAGCCCTTAACATGTGACACAGTACTTCAGCTCAGATCTCACCAGTGCTAAACAGAGCAGGATATGTCTCTCCTGTGTCTGACATATGACACTCCTGTTAGTACACCCCAGAATATTAGTCTTTTTCTCAACAGCATCACATTGTTGGCTCAGATTCAATTTATGATCCGCTATAACCCCCAGATCCTTTTCTGTAGTACTACTGCCTACCTTGTTTTGTAGCTGTGCATTTGATATGTATTTGTGTATTTAATTTTTCCTTCTTAAGTGTAGTACTTTGCACTTTATTGAATTTCATCTTGCTGACTTTACACTAATCCTCTAATTTCTCAAGGTCATTTTGAGAAATGTCCTGTCCTCCAAAGTGCTAGCAACCCCTCCCAGCTTGGTGTCATCCACGAATTGTATGAGCATATTCTCCACTCCGTTATTGATGTAATTAATGAAAATATTCAGTAGTACCAGATCCCTGTGGGAACCCACTAGATATGTCTTCCCAGTTTGACCGTAAACCATTGATAACTATTCTTTGAGTATAGTCTTTCAACCAGTGGTGCACCCACCTTATACAGTAACTCCTCATTTAACACTGTAGTTATGTTCCTGAAAAATGTGACTTTAAGCGAAACAATGTTAAGCGAATCCAATTTCCCCATAAGAATTAAAGTAAATGGGGGGGTTAGGTTCCAGGGAAATTTTTTTCACCAGACAAAAGACTATATTATATATATTTATACACAGTACAAGTTTTTTAAACAAACAATTTAATACTGTGCACAGCAATGATGATTGTGAAGCTTGGTTTAGGTGGTGGAGTCAGAGGGTGGAAGAGGGTAGGATATTTCCCAGGGAATGCCTTACGGCTATATGATGAACTAGCACTTGGCTGAGCCCTCAAGAGTTAACACGTTGTTAATGTAGCCTCACACTCTACAAAGCAGCACAAATGGAGGGAGAGGAGACAGCATGGCAGGCAGAGACAGACATACACACACACACACACTGTGTGAGAGAGAGAGTCAAAGTCTGCTTTTCTGACGTCCAGGGTCCATATTTTGCTGCTCTCCTTTCTTCCTTGTATCAGGATCCTGAACTCGACCATCTCATGGTCACTGCCACCCAGGTTCCCATCCACTTTTGCTTCCTCTACTAATTCTTCCTGGTCTGTGAGCAGTAGGTCAAGAAGAGCTCTGCCCCTAATTGGTTCCTCCAGCACTTGCACCAGGAAATTGTCCCCTACACTTTCTAAAAACTTCCTGGATTGTCTGTGCACCGCTGTATTGCTCTCCCAGCAGATATCAGGGTTATTGAAGTCTCCCATGAGAACCAGGGCCTGCGATCTAGTAACTTCCGTTAATTGCCGGAAGAAAGCCTCGTCCGCCTCATCCTCCTGGTCCAGTGGTCTATAGCAGACTCCCACCACGACATCACCCTTGTTGCTCACACTTCTAAACTTAATCCAGAGACTCTCAGGTTTTTCTGCAGTTTCATACTTGAGCTCTGAGCAGTCATACTTCTCCCTTACATACAATGCAACTCCCCCACCTTTTCTGCCCTGCCTGTCCTTCCTGAACAGCTTATATCCATCCATGACAGTACTCCAGTCATGTGAGTTATCCCACCAAGTCTCTGTTCCAATCATATCCTAATTCCTTGACTGTGCCAGCACTTCCAGTTCTCTCTGCTTGTTTCCCAGGCTAGGCCCCAAATCCTTCAGTTGCCTCCTAACCCTAAGGGAAAGGCTAGGCACTGGTTGTCTTTAACTTTGAGTAGGAGACATAAGAGTTCATCTGAGGCCTCTTCCATAAAGAGCTACATGTCAGAGTCCTGCTCTAGTGCCAAAGAGAGACACAACACAATGGTTCCTTTGGACTCCCAGGATCATCGGTGAAGCGCTATCTGCAGCACCAAGCTTGATGCCAAAAGCCCAATACCAATAACAGTTCTCTCTGTGCCAACTGACGATATGGTACTGGGCACTTCGGTGCTTACCCTCCTGGCACCAGTGCAATTCCTGGTACTGCGTGACCTCTTTCTGGGCTTGGTACTCGGGTCTCTTCTGCTGAAGCACTTAAGGGAATCGCCACTACATCCGTAGCTCCTCAGTCTTGTGTTGTGCCGGTACAGATATTCTCAGGCCTGAAACCAAGAGTACCTGGCAGAATGGCTTCTACCTTGGAAGTTAATACTTTTCCTACTCCGCTGAACAGAGTGGAGGATCTTCCCATGTCCAGGCCTCATCTCTCCCTTGGGTGGCACAGTGGGAAGCTGAGAGAGAATCTAGGAATGATTCTCAAAAAAAGAGGTCAGGTTCACACAGGGAGTCCCCTGGCTGGTATCCACCCATGCATTCTCCCCCACGTCATCTTTATCAACCTTGGCCATATTGGTCACCACAGGGAGGAATGCCTATTCAAGGAAGCAGGTCTACTCCACTTCATATTGAATGTTGAAGAGATGGCGCCCTGTTTCCTTCCTCTGTAACTGACGGGATGCTGGCAGTGTTCATTCCCAATCTAACTCTCAAAATCTCTTTCCTTTTAAGGTGTGTGAGAGAGAAATTCCTATGTAGGAGGGAAAGCTCCTCTCTCATAATTGATTTTCACTGTGTTCTGCATTCGATATCTCATTTTGCCTAATTATTTATGGAATTCCTTTTGTTATTTCAGTTTACGTGATGACAAGCTAAAGGGATTTCTAATTCAGTCATTATTACTGACATCTGTGGTAACCGGTGATTCTTAATGAGTTTAAAAACATCTTTGAATGAGTCATCATTTTATGCATCACAGAAAACATCTGCAATAACAAAATACCTCTCAATAGTCACAGAACATAGCCTGATCATAAGCACCCCTTCTCAATTACCCAATCTTGTTTATTATACTTCTGTAGATATTTTTCGTTAGTTTTGAGAGGTCCCTTTCCTAAACACCTAGACTCTCTTAGACCGAGAGGTGCAGGGGATAATTAGGTACAGCCCAATACTTAATTATATACATTCTAAAGTGCTAGTCACACACTAAGTTCAGTTTAGGAGCCAACACTCTGAGGCCTTAGACTCCAGGCACACTTTTGGCTAATAAAGCAAGGATTCTGGGAGTATAATCAGTATACAAAGGACAATGAGAAAAATCATGAAAATGTTAATATTTACGAACAGTGGAAACACTGAACGTTCCACTTGAGGTAATTTGGGAGAAGCAGCTCAAACTCCTGGCAAAATTGGAGAGACTGGTTGCCTATAAATGTGGTCCTACTCAAAATCACCAAGGCAACCTGGCACCCATCTTCTATCCCAGCTAAGAAGAAAGCCAAGGAAAGTGTGGGCCCCTTAATGAATGAGGGAGGCAACCTAGTGACAGAGGATGTGGAAAAAGCTAATGTACTAAATGCTTTTTTTGCCTCTGTTTTCACTAACAAGGTCAGCTCCCAGACTGCTGCACTGGGCATCACAAAATGGGGAAGAGTTGGCCAGCCCTCTGTGGAGATAGAGGTGGTTAGGGACTATTTAGAAAAGCTGGACGTGCACAAGTCCATGGGGCCGGACGAGTTGCATCCGAGAGTGCTGAAGGAATTGGCGGCTGTGATTGCAGAGCCATTGGCCATTATCTTTGAAAACTCGTGGCGAACCGGGGAAGTCCCGGATGACTGGAAAAAGGCTAATGTAGTGCCAATCTTTAAAAAAGGGAAGAAGGAGGATCCTGGGAACTACAGGCCAGTCAGCCTCACCTCGGTCCCTGGAAAAATCATGGAGCAGGTCCTCAAAGAATCAATCCTGATGCACTTGCATGAGAGGAAAATGATCAGGAACAGTCAGCATGGATTCACCAAGGGAAGGTCATGCCTGACTAATCTAATCGCCTTCTATGATGAGATTACTGGTTCTGTGGATGAAGGGAAAGCAGTGGATGTATTGTTTCTTGACTTTAGCTAGGCTTTTGACACGGTCTCCCACAGTATTCTTGTCAGCAAGTTAAGGAAGTATGGGCTGGATGAATGCACTATAAGGTGGGTAGAAAGTTGGCTAGATTGTCGGGCTCAACGGGTAGTGATCAATGGCTCCATGTCTAGTTGGAAGCCGGTGTCAAGTGGAGTGCCCCAGGAGTCGGTCCTGGGGCTGGTTTTGTTCAATATCTTCATAAATGATCTGGAGGATGGTGTGGATTGCACTCTCAGCAAATTTGCAGATGATACTAAACTGAGAGGAGTGGTAGATACGCTGGAGGGCAGGGATAGGGTACAGAGGGACCTAGACAAATTGGAGGATTGGGCCAAAAGAAATCTGATGAGGTTCAACAAGGATAAGTGCAGGGTCCTGCACTTAGGACGGAAGAACCCAATGCACCGCTACAGACTAGGGACCGAATGGCTAGGCAGCAGTTCTGCGGAAAAGGACCTAGGGGTGACAGTGGACGAGAAGCTGGATATGAGTCAGCAGTGTGCCCTTGTTGCCAAGAAGGCCAATGGCATTTTGGGATGTATAAGTAGGGGCATAGCAAGGAGATGGAGGGACGTGATCGTCCCCCTCTATTCGACGTTGGTGAGGCCTCATCTGGAGTACTGTGTCCAGTTTTGGGCCCCACACTACAAGAAGGATGTGGATAAATTGGAGAGAGTCCAGCGAAAGGCAACAAAAATGATTAGGGGTCTGGAACACATGACTTATGAGGAGAGGCTGAGGGAACTGGGATTGTTTAGTCTGCGGAAGAGAAGAATGAGGGGGGATTTGATAGCTGCTTTCAACTCCCTGAAAGGGGGTTCCAAAGAGGATGGATCTAGACTATTCTCAGTGGCAGAAGAGGACAGGGCAAGGAGTAATGGTTTCAAGTTGCAGTGGGGGAGGTTTAGGTTGGATATTAGGAAAAACTTTTTCACTCGGAGGGTGGTGAAACACTGGAATGGGTTACCTAGGGAGGTGGTGGAATCTCCTTCCTTAGATATTTTTAAGGTCAGGCTTGACAAAGCCTTGGCTGGGATGATTCAGTTGGGGATTGGTCCTGCTTTGAGCAGGGGGTTGGACTAGATGACCTCCTGAGGTCCCTTCCATCCCTGATATTCTATGATACCAGCACAAAGTACTTCCCTTTTGGCTGTCCGTGACCCCAAGGGCGTTCACAAAGTACGCATCTCAGACATCGGGGATCCACATCTTTCCCTACCTAGATGGTTGTCTGATAAAAGATGGGTCAGACTCCATAGCCCAAACTTGCCATTTGTTTCACAGCCTGGACCTGCAAATCAGGCTCAGGCTTGACTTCTCCCAACTGTCTGAGCGTCATGTTCATTGGCAAGCGTTTGGATTCAATGAGGGAAAAGCTGTCTTACCCGGCGAGAGGGTCCTGCAGGCTCTTACCAGGCTGAAGACTGCTTGGACTCAGCTCAGGGGTGTGAGGCAAACTCACAGCCAAACCAGGGCTCCTCGCTCAGCTGCTGTGGTGACTCAGCGCTCAGGTATTAAGCAGCAACCTAACACTGACTAGAGCCTGGGTCAAATGAACCCAGGGTCAGGTATTTCCACAACCCCAGCAGAGCTGCAGATCCATCTGAGCAACAGCGCTACCTGGCCAATAACCCTCCTACTGCCTCGCAGTACACCAGACTCCAGTGACTCCCAGCCTTGCCTGAGCCCTGTCCCAGCATTGTCCTTGCCCTGCACTAACCTCGCTCCAGCCTGGCCTCTACCTCCTGATTTCCCCCCCCCCGCCCCCTCCCAAACCCTTGGACTCTGACTACCTGTTTTTGACCTTCAGCCCGTATCTGGACTCTGGCTCCGGTATCAGTTTGGTATGTCTTTGGACTCTGACCACCCAGCTTCGACCTCTGGCCTGCATCAGGACTCTGGCTACGATTCAGATTCTGGCTTGGCTATGACTCTGATCTTGGTTTTGACCCTGGACTGTACCCAGATCTCAATTCCAGAACCACCCTTGGCTCAGGCCCAACCCTACGCCTAGCTACGGCCCATGCTCCAACCACTAGGCCTGATTTTGGGAGGCAGCGCCTGACAGTGGGTCTTAGGAGAGCTATTAGCCAGGATGGGCAGGTATGCAAAATCATGCTCTGAAGTGTCTCTAGCTTCTGTTTGACAAAAGCTGTGAGTGGGGGTACATGGGATGGATCACTTGTTGATTACCTGTTCTGTTCATTCCCTCTGAAGCACCTGGCATTGGCCAGTGTTGGAGGACAGGATACTGGGCTAGATGGGCCATTGGTCTGACCCAGTAAGGCCATTCTTATGCTCATGTACGTCATGCCTGTCTGTTCCAAGACCATTAACACAACAGATGCCTCCAATCTGGACTGGAAAGTGCATGTCAATACCTAGAGATGCATAGATTATGGAACCAATGGGAAGCAAAACTCCACCTCAGTGTGCTAGAGGTCAGAGCCATTTGATGGACCTTAACTCCTTTACCTTTGAGGCCGGGTACTGACAGGCAATGCCGCTATCTAAAAATCAGGGAGCGTCACACTCTCCATCTCTGTGCTCATAGGCCTTAAAGTTCTGGCTGTGGTGCCTCGTACTTCATTCAACAACTCTGCATCTGGCTGTGGAAAAGAATGTACAGAGGGCCTCTCTCAGTAGGAAGATGTGGGACCAATATGAGAGGTCACTGAAGACTACAGTGGTGATACATTCATAGATCCCAAGGCCAGAAGGAGCTACTGAAATCCATCTAGTTGGATCTGCTGTATAACCCAGGCTATAGCATTTCCCAACAATAATTGCTAGAGCATATTTTTTTAGAAAATCATCCAATCTTGATTTTTAAATACTCTGTGATGGAGAACCCAGCCTGACCCATGGTACATTGTTGCAATGGTTGGTTAGTCTCACTGTTAATTAGCTCCTCATTCCCAGTCCTGAATTTGTCCAGCTTCAGTTTCCAGCCATTGGATTGTCTTAAACCTTTCTCTGCTAGATTGAAGTCCACATTATCAAATATTTATTTCCCATGTAGATACTTACAGACTGTAATCAAGTCACCCCTTAAATTTCTCTTTTTAAGATAAATAGATTGAGCTCTTTGAGCCTCTTACTATAGGCATAAAGAAAAGGAGTACTTGTGGCACCTTAGAGACTAACCAATTTATTTGAGCATGAGCTTTCGTGAGCTACAGCTCACTTCATCATTACTCCTTTTCTTTTTGCGAATACAGACTAACACGGCTGTTACTCTGAAACCTGTTACTATAGGCATGTTTTCTAATCCTTCTCATGGCTCTTCTCTGAATCCTCTCCAATTTGTCAACATCCTTCTTGAATTGTGGACACCAGAACAGGACACAGTATTGCAGCAGCAGTTGCACCAGTGGAAATACAGAGGTAAAATAACCTCTTTGTTCCTACTTGAGATTCCCCTGTTTGGATATTCCAGGATCACATTAGTTGTTTTGGCCACAGTGTTGCACTGGGAGCTCATGTTCACCTGATTATCCACCACGACCCCAAATCTTTTTCAGAGTCACTGCTTCCCAGGATACAGTTCCCCAACCTGTAAGTAAGGCCGATGTTCTTTGTTCCTAGATGGATCCATTTACATTTCACTGTGTTAAAATGTATATTGTTTGCTTGTGCCCAGCTTACCGATCACTCTGCATCTGTGACTGTCCTTGGAATAGCAGACCGTGTCAGCCAGATGTTTTGGGAAGACCACGAGTGGTTTTTGAAAGCGAGTATAGTCAGATTAATCTTCGTCACTTGGACGTATTCCCCATATGGACGTATTTGCTACAAGAGCCAACAGAATGCCATCAGTTCTCTTTCAGAGCAGGTCACAGCCCCAGATCCCTTGCAGATGCATTCCTCCTTCTTTGTGAGTTGAGTCTGACATACGCTTTTCCCCAGTACCACTCGTTCCCAAGGTCATCCCATGTGATTCTGATTGCCCCAGCTTGACTAAGGCAACACTGGTTCTCTAACCTACAGATTCTCTTTTCAACGATCACTACCGCTTCTCCCAGACAAAGACACAGTATTCCTGGATGACTGTCAAATCCTTCACCCAAATCCCAAGAGTGTCCACCTGATGGCTTGGCTGTTGGATGGCTGTGCAAAGTATTCTATAGAACAGTGGAAAAACATCTACTTAGAGTACTTATCTCTATAAGGGGAAACATTTTTCTAGTTGGTCTGAGAGTCATAACTTCCCTCAGGAACAAGAATCTAAGATATCTTGGAATATCTCCTATATCTTAAAGAATTGTGACCATCTACTAGCTCACTAAAAGTACACTTAGCTGCAGTCTTGGCTATCTACCCTCCTAACCAGGTGAAGTCAGTTTTCTCTAACTCTATGGAGGCTGGATTTTTTAAAAAGAGATAAATAGAACTCATCCTCTTATCGGGGCTCTGGTTCCTCCTTGAAACTTGACTCTTGTATTATCTGCTCTGATAGGGCCTCCATTTGAGCCAATGGCAACCTGCTCTTTAACCCTCCGATTAGCAAATGTGTCCTTCCTGGTGGCTATCACATGGGCAAGAGAAGTGGACAGAGCTGCAAGTCCTGATGGCAGGTCCCCCATACCACATTCGATAAATACAAAGTCTCAATGAAACCACATCTGGAATTTCTAATGAAGGTGGTGTCCAGCTCCCACCATAATCAGGCACGCCGTCTGCCTACCTTTTCCCCTGAGATGTGTATGCATAAGGATGAGGAGAGACTCCCTACACTAGATGTTTGTTGTGTCCTCTCTTTTTATATAGATCACATCTATTTATATCCCATCCAGGAAGGATAAAGCATCAGGCAGTTCCAGCTCAGGGAATTTCTCACTGGATAATCTCATGTTATGAGTAGGGTTCCAATTTTGATTGGGCATATTCCTGAAGGCTTCATCACATTACATAATCTTTAATTGCAGATTAATCTTTAATTCATGGAGACTCCAGGACAATTCTGAAGGGCTGGCAACCCTAGTTCATGAGCTAGCTAACACTTTATGCTCTCCAAGAGTGGCAGCGCATTCTACAACAGCCCAAGCAACTTGCCTGACTTTGTTCAGAGATGTACCTATAGAGGACAAATATAAAGCAGAGACATGGTCCTCGAGGCATATCTTTGCCAAGCATTATGTGATTATTACAGCCTCCAGAGCTGACTTGACTTTGGGAGAGCAATGGTGCAATCCCTTTTCAAATTGACTCTAGGCCCCACCATCATGATGCACTGCTTGGGTGTCATCTAAGTGGAATGGATATGTGCAATCACATAAAGAAGAAAAATCTGTTACTTAACTGCACTTTAACTGTGTGAGAGCCCACAGCTCACCCTCCTTCCCCTCTTCTTTGGAGTCTATCCCATCATGATTCTGGTGTGAAGGAACTGAAAGGGGATCGGGGACTCCACCATTTATGCCCTTGGTGTGGCGTACGGTTGCAAACTTTCTAATTTTTGAAAACCAGACAACTCCCCCATCCCCCATGTGATGCAGGTAGGAGGCAGCCCTGGCTCAGCAGGGGCTGGTGCAGGTTGATGACCCAGTACCTCCCCTCCCCTTCTTCCCCCGGCCACAGTAATCATACTTTTGGTGTCTGGTCCCCTTTTTGACTGGACACCTGGCAACCCTAGTGGGGAGGTGCAGGGCACATGCTGTATCATGAACTCTTTGGCTTGAGCACACTGGGTGTGCCCACACCGAAGGAAAAGACACACACAACACATCGTGAAGTACAACAGCTACAATATAGGAAAATAACCATTTTATCAAACAAGAACAGGCCAGAGTTCTGCTGACACTGTGATACGTAGGTCTGATACTTGGGAACCCCTGGATTTGACATGGGAAGCTGCTTTTGCCTGTGCCAGGTCTTCTGCGTCTACTGTTACAATGCTTTATGGTGACACACATGCCGGGAGAATTAGAGGGTCCCATCCTTTACCGCTGAGCCCTACTTACACAGCCTTCCCTGAAGACAAATGGGTAATGGGCCCACACCCCAATTTCTTCCCTAATGTGGTTACTGATTTTCACTTGTCTTTCCCAAATCTTTCCCCTTCAATGGAGGTTAGCATACACCCTGACACACACACATGCATGATATTAAAAGTGCTCCTAACTGCTACCTAATGGAACAAAATATTTTTATAATCCCCCAAGTAGAGTTATGGGACAGGCTATTTCCTCCTGAAAGATAGATCCCAATGGGTCAAATCCTCTATAGGAACATGCTGTGGATTAGCAGATATCCCATCCCATTGCAACAGAGGTGTCTTATCAGGCTTGCTTTCTGTAATGTCCTCAGTGTAGAAATATGCAGAGCTCAATTCTTACCTTCATAGCATCACTTTTGCCCTAGCTTTGAGATCTGGTGCCTAGTTCAGGAGAGCAATTTTTCTGTCGCTTATCTAAATATCTTCCTCATTCCCTGCTCTTTAGGGGTTTCTTACTGCTCATGAGTGAATTTCCCCAAAGTGCATATCTCTACTGATAATGCTTATAACTAGATTCATAGAGTTTAAGCCAGAAGGGGCCATTAGGTCACCTAGTGTGACCTCCTGTTTTATCACAGGCCATTACATTCACTCAGTTACCCCTGTATTGTGTTTGACTAAGACACGCCTTCCAGAAAGGCATCCGGTACTGATCTAAAAACATCAAGAGCTGGAGAATTCACCACTTCCCATGATACTTTGGTCCAGTGGTTAATCTCTTTGTTTTTTTTATTTATCCCTAACGTCTAATTTGAATTATCTGCCTCCAGCATCTAGCCATTGAGTCTTGTAATGCTTTTCTCTGCTAGATTGAAGAGCCCTTTAGTACCTGGCATTTTTCCTCCATGACAGTATTTATAAGCTGTAATCAAGTCACCTCTAAATCTTCTTTTTGATGAGATAAATAGAAACTTGTGAGGTTGTATGGGCCTCGCTCCTTATTTAACTTCACATGAGTCATTCCATGGTGCCACTCAGAGTCTGAGGATTCTCCCCTGACAATCTGCTCAAAGCTTCTCTTATAGCTAATTAACCTCCCTTTCTGTTTCCCCTCAGGGATGGCGGGCAGGTCTCAGCTGTCTGTGCCTACAGCATTCAGGACATCCAGAAAGCCATGAACGGCCGTTTCAAGGAATTTAAACATGACTGTGACAAGTGGACAAGTGTCATGGGTGGGGATGTCCCTGAGCCACGGCCAGGTGCAGTAAGTGATGAGAACCATGCTGGCTACTGGACAGATACAGATCTCTTCTTTTTTTCTTTTTCATGAAAAGGGCTGTGGACCTTCAGGCTTTGGCCTAGAACACTGGTTGGGGAGGTGAGGGAGGTGTTGACTAACATATGCTGCCTTGTGTATATATACGTATCATATTAATAATATGTACCATATCATTCATACACATATCTACCTAGCTATCTCAGTATGCAGTAAGCACAAATATTATAGCAGTTATATAGCCTAAATTGACCTATAATTTTTATATAACCCTGATAACTTATGCTAAGTGTCCCATAACCCTTTGCATTCACTAAAATAAGTTTTGGCTTAAGCAAATAAAAAAGCTGTCAAAATTGATACAGATGAGTGCTTTACCATAGGAGCAAAAAGAAAGTTACTCTCACAAGCCTGCACTGGAATGCCCCAAAGGAAGAGGACATAACAAATAATTGTTCTACCCTAGTACAAAACTAGAAGGTGGCATCATACCCTTTGGTACCTAAAATGCATGTGTATAGAATAAAGCGATAAGGGTTACATCATAGCATTAAAAAAAAAAAAGGTAAAAACTTAATTGGTTAAATTTAGTTTCAAATGATGTACACCCTACCTGTTTACAAGTAAAGGGTACTGTATAAAAATGGCTTTAGGGGAGTCCATCTTCTACATAAAGTAAATGTACCAACACTGCATGAGAGAGCTTCCTGGAGACAGGTATTGTATAAAACTATGGCCCGCGGGCCACATCCTGCCCATCAGACCATTTAATCCGGCCTTCAGCTCCCACTGGGGAGCGGGGTCAGAGATTTGCCCTGCTCCGGCGCTCCAGACAGGGAGCAGTTTCGGGGGCTTGCTCCACTCCGCGTGGCTCATAGGAAGCAGCCAGCATGACCCCATTCCAGCTCCTACGTAGTAAACGGAGACGTGGCCAGGTGGCTCTGCACACTGCGCCGTCTGCAGGCGCCAACCCCGCAGCTCCCATTGGCCACGGTTTCCAGCCAATGGCAGCTGCATGGGTGGCATCTGTGGAGGGGGAAGCGTGCAGAGCCATCTGGCCACGCCTCGGAGCTGGAGTGGGACATACTTCCAGTAAGCGCTGTCCAGAGGGCCCCCCCCGTGCCCCAATCCCCTGCCACAGCCCTGATCCCCCTCCCGCCCTTGATCCCAGCCCAGAGCGTCCTCTTGTACCCGAGAGCCCACACCCCCAACCAGAGCCCTCACCCGTCCTGTGCCCCAACAGCCTGTCCCAGCCCCGATCCCCCTCTCACCCTCCAAACCCCTTGGTCCCAGCCTGGAGCCCCCTCCTGCACCCCAAACCCCTCATCCCCAGCCCCACCCAGAGCATAACCCCCCCCCCCCCGCACTCCGGCCCGGAGCCTCCTCCTGCACCCTGAACTCCTCGTTTCTGGCCCCAGCTGGAGCCCTCACCACCTCCTTCACCCCATCCCCAATTTTATGAGCATTCATGGCTCACCATACAATTTCCATACCCCGATGTGGCCCTCAGGCCAAAAAGTTTGCCCACCCCTGGTATAAAACCTTTTTTCCTGTACTACATTATAATGGCTTATAGCAATAAACCTAACTAACGTTGGTTATTTGGTCTCTTAAGTATATTTCATAACAAACCAAAGAGTGATCAAGCAATTAACTGTGCCCAATTTATCAACAAATTGGCGCGCCGAGACAGGAGCCATCCAGCCAAAACATCAGTCAAACCAAGGAGTGTTGGGTCGCCACCTAACTGCTTGGAAGGGGTAACACTGAGTGAGAGGAAAAAAGAAAAGGAGTACTTGTGGCACCTGAGAGACTAACCAATTTATTTGAGCATAAGCTTTCGTGAGCCACAGCTCACTTCATCGGATGCATACTGTGGAAAGTGTAGAAGATCTTTTTATATACACACAAAGTATGAAAAAATACCTCCTCCCACCCCACTCTCCTGCTGGTAATAGCTTATCTAAAGTGATCACTCTCCTTACAATGTGTATGATAATCAAGTTGGGCCATTTCCAGCACAAATCCAGGGTTTAACAAGAATGTCTGGGGGAGGGGGGGGAGGAAAAAACAAGGGGAAATAGGTTACCTTGCATAATGACTTAGCCACTCCCAGTCTCTATTCAAGCCTAAGTTAATTGTATCAAATTTGCAAATGAATTCTAATTCAGCAGTTTCTCGCTGGAGTCTGGATTTGAAGTTTTTTTGTTGTAATACAGCAACTTTCATGTCTGTAATCGCGTGACCAGAGAGATTGAAGTGTTCTCTGACCTGGTTTATGAATGTTATAATTCTTGACATCTGATTTGTGTCCATTTATTCTTTTACGTAGAGACTGTCCAGTTTGACCAATGTACATGGCAGAGGGGCATTGCTGGCACATGATGGCATAGATCACATTGGTGGATGTGCAGGTGAACGAGCCTCTGATCGTGTGGCTGATGTTATTAGGCCCTGTGATGGTGTCCCCTGAATAGACATATGGGCACAGTTGGCAACGGGCTTTGTTGCAAGGATAGGTTCCTGGGTTAGTGGTTCTGTTGTGTGGTATGTAGTTGCTGGTGAGTATTTGCTTCAGGTTGGGGGGATGTCTGTTCCATCCATGGTGGGATGGAAATTGTTGAAATCATGGTGGAATTCCTCAAGGGCTTCTTTTCCATGGGTCCAGATGATGAAGATGTCATCAACATAGCGCAAGTAGAGTAGGGGTGTTAGGGGACGAGAGCTGAGGAAGCGTTGTTCTAAGTCAGCCATAAAAATGTTGGCATACTGTGGGGCCATGCGGGTACCCATAGCAGTGCCGCTGATCTGAAGGTATACATTGTCCCCAAATGTAAAATAGTTATGGGTAAGGACAAAGTCACAAAGTTCAGCCACCAGGTTAGCCGTGACATTATCGGGGATAGTGTTCTTGACGGCTTGTAGTCCATCTTTGTGTGGAATGTTGGTGTAGAGGGCTTCTACATCCATAGTGGCCAGGATGGTGTTATCAGGAAGATCACCGATGGATTGTAGTTTCTTCAGGAAGTCAGTGGTGTCTCGAAGGTAGCTGGGAGTGCTGGTAGCGTAGGGCCTGAGGAGGGAGTCTACATAGCCAGACAATCCTGCTGTCAGGGTGCCAATGCCTGAGATGACGGGGTGCCCAGGATTTCCAGGTTTATGGATCTTGGGTAGTAGATAGAATATCCCAGGTCGGGGTTCCAGGGGTGTGTCTGTACGGATTTGATCTTGCGCTTTTTCAGGGAGTTCCTTGAGCAAATGCTGTAGTTTCTTTTGGTAACTCTCAGTGGGATCAGAGGGTAATGGCTTGTAGAAAGTGGTGTTGGAGAGCTGCCGAGCAGCCTCTTGTTCATATTCCGACCTATTCATGATGACAACAGCACCTCCTTTGTCAGCCTTTTTGATTATGATGTCAGAGTTGTTTCTGAGGCTATGGATGGCATTGTGTTCCGCACAGCTGAGGTTATGGGGCAAGTGATGCTGCTTTTCCACTATTTCAGCCCGTGCACGTCGGCGGAAGCACTCTATGTAGAAGTCCAGTCTGCTGTTTCGACCTTCAGGAGGAGTCCACCTAGAATCCTTCTTTTTGTAGTGTTGGTAGGGAGGTCTCTGTGGATTAGTATGTTGTTCAGAGGTATGTTGGAAATATTCTTTGAGTCGGAGATGTCGAAAATAGGATTCTAGGTCACCACAGAACTGTATCATGTTCGTGGGGGTGGAGGGGCAGAAGGTGAGGCCCCGAGATAGGACAGCTGCTTCTGCTGGGCTGAGAGTATAGTTGGATAGGTTAACAATATTGCTGGGTGGGTTGAGGGAACCATTGCTGTGGCCCCTTGTGGCATGTAGTAGTTTAGAAAGTTTAGTGTCCTTTTTTCTTTTGTAGAGAAGCAAAGTGTGTGTTGTAAATGGCTTGTCTAGTTTTAGTAAATTCCAGCCATGAGGAAGTTAGTGTGGAAGGTTGGTTTTTTATTAGAGTATCCATTTTGTGCTGGAAATGGCCCAACTTGATTATCATACACATTGTAAGGAGAGTGATAGCTTTAGATAAGCTATTACCAGCAGGAGAGTGGGGTGGGAGGAGGTATTTTTTCATGCTTTGTGTGTATATAAAAAGATCTTCTACACTTTCCACAGTATGCATCTGATGAAGTGAGCTGTGGCTCACGAAAGCTTATGCTCAAATAAATTGGTTAGTCTCTAGGGTGCCACAAGTACTCCTTTTCTTTTTACGAATACAGACTAACATGGCTGTTACTCTGAAACCTGTCATTGAGTGAGAGATGGGACGCTAGTGTTTGTTAATCTCATGTACATTTGTGCAGGCCAGCAAGCGCTGTGCTCAATCCTGCAATTCCAGGACGCACAAAAGTTGCTACTGTAATTTATTATAAAAAAAAGTGCTACTATGGCAGAATGCCTCTTTAAAAAATTAACTGATTTCATCAGAAGTGCCTAATAAAGCACTCAAGGCAAAACACCAATACTTCAAAAATTCCTGGGCAAAAAACTATACTTTAAAAACATATAAAAAACAGGTTTCAGAGTAACAGCCGTGTTAGTCTGTATTCGCAAAAAGAAAAGGAGTACTTGTGGCAATGGTTAGTCTCTAAGATGCCACAAGTACTCCTTTTCTTTTTATGTAAAAAACAATTACAAGTAAAACTTTCTAGGCAAAATGCACAAATACAGCAAATACATTTACAGCTAAAATGGCAAAATGCTGAAGCCCCAAAATTAGCAATTATAATGGCCAAAAATAACTGATTGTGAGAGGGCAGATTTAATCTGGGGAGGATTTGTTGTAGGCAGAGATGGGAGTGGTGTCTAATGCTTCTCATTATATCCCCCTTTCTCAGGTGCTTAGTTAACCTATTAACCATCTCCCTAGTCAGCCATTAGCCTGTAAATACCTTTGTGACCTGTTTGTAAGGGCAGCTAAGTAGTCCCTCTATTGCTCTGAGACGTGCCTTAAAAGCCTGAGCCTTGGTCTACAGTGGGGGGGGGGGGATCGAGCTAAGATTCACAACTTCAGCTACATGAATAACATAGATCGACTTACCGTGGTGTCTCCACAGCGATGAGTCGGCTGCCGCTCCCCCGTCGACTCTGCCTGCGCCTCTCAGGGCGCTGGAATACAGGAGTCCATGGGAAAGCGCTCAGGGATCGATTTATCACGTCTAGACCAGACGCAATAAATCGATCCCCGCTGGATCAATTGCTGCCTGCCGATCCGGAGGGTAGTGAAGACATACCCCAAATGGGCCATTGTGGGGCTAGCCCCAGTCAAATTTGCTGAAACACAGTGATTTGCTACTGTGTGTGTATGAAACCCCATATGCAGGTTGTATGCACCATACTTTGTATTCAGAAGGTCCCAAGGCTGCTGAAGGAGTGGAATTAACAGTTTCTGACTAGGAAACAACATCCAGTCCAGCTGTTCTGCTGCCCAGGTCATTTGAACATGTCTTCCTGTTTTTTACCCACAGTGCATTACCAAGAGCATGAAGCTGGCTGGCTTTGGCTCCTCCCTGGCACTGCCTGACCGTGTTCTGACATTTGTCAGAGATCATCCTCTCATGGACCAGGTTGTTCACCCGCTGGAAATGAGGCCCGTGTTGGTCAAGCTGGACACACAGTACCTCAGAATTGCAGTACATCGTGTCAGAAGCATCTCTGGGCAGGAATATGATATGCTGTACCTGGGGACCGGTGAGGGAGATGGCAGCACTGGGTGCGGACAGGAATAGACAGGCACAGGGAAAGAATGGGCACAGGTTGGGAGGGTATGGCTGTAAATCAGGTGCAGTCACCTGGGAGCAGCCACATGGAGTGGAGAGATGATTTATTATTTGTATTGTAGCTCCTAGGAGCCCAGTCATGGACTTGGACCCCATGGTGCTAGGCACTGTACAAATGCAGAACAAACAAAAGTCCCTGTCCCAAGGAGCTTAGTCTAAGAATAACACAAGAGATGGACACAGACAGACTGAGGGGCGAGTACCAAGAAACAGAGACAATATTGGTCAGCATGGTAGGAAGTGGGCTTAGCACATTAGCACCATTGTCAATTTTTTTCTAGACTTCACAGCAAAGGAGGGTTTTGAAGGAGGATAATGAGTTAGTTTGGGGGCTGTTTACTGGGAGCATCTCCCACGTGTGGGAGGCAGCAGGGGAGAAAGCACAAAATGTTTGTTTCATAATGTAACAAGTGGGCAATGGAAGCTGGCATGATGGGCTGACTCGGGACGGGAGTCAGCAGTTCAGTAGTTAAGGAGAGATGATAGGTAGGGTGGGAATAGGTTGCAAAGGGGCTTGAAAGCAAAGACAAGAGCATATGTCTGAAGTGACAAAAAAGGGGAAACCAGTGGAGGTATGTGGGGAGGGGCTGGCATGGTCAAAACAATGGGATAGGAAAACAATCTCTGCAGCAGCATTCTGAATGGTGTGCGTTGGGCAAGACTGCATTTGTCGAGGCCAGGGAGAAGGATGTTCAGTAATGGAGACGTGCAAGAACCAGAGCCCAGATGAGAATTTTAGCTGTGTGGGTGGTAGGAGAGACCGTATCTGAGAGACATTATGTAGAAAGAATCTGCAAGACCTAGACATGGTATGACTTCTCTCTAGGTCGTCACATCCAGAGTCAAAGGTGACCTCTGCGTTATGGGACTGAGTGACAGGCAGATGCTGATGTTGTCCACAGTGATGGAGAGAGGAGGTGTCAGGGAGAGCTTGAGATGCAGGCTGGGGGGCAGCTGTCTGAAGTGAGAGCAAGAATGGCCACCCCCTGGCATGGGAGCTGTGAGGCCCTTTTGGGAAGAGATGGTTGTGGAGCTTGTCTGCTGCTGTGGCACCAGATGGGGGTGCTGATCTAATCTCTCCCTCTACTCTGACCTTCCCTTTACAGAGGATGGACATTTGCACAAAGCAGTGAAGATTGCCCAAAAAGCTGTCATCATTGAGGATCTGACACTGTTCCCAGAGCCCCAGCCAATTCAGAACCTGCAGCTCCACCAGGTGAGGGAACAAGCCTCTGGGTGCCTGGAGCTAGCACTGGCTAGGCTGGCATGTTCCAAGCACTGATGGACACGGGGTATTTGAAAAGGAAACTGACACCTTCAGGGTGGGAAAATATGGGTCTGCTGGATCAAATCCAGAAAGCGGCTGCCTGCCCCCAGCCTTGCTTATCCCTGATTCACTGGTAAATGGGGTTTACTGGGTCCCATTGCTCCCTCTTGGTAAGGGTAATAGATTCCTCCCTTACCCAGATGCCTCTGGTTATCTGTCTGAGTGATTATACTGTGCTCAGCACCATGGCAACTGTACATCTAACAGGTTATATATTAAAAATTCCATGGAATCTTGTTTCTCTTCTCCTTGCCCCTGTTGGCTGGTTGCTGAAGGAACGGTGGTCATGTGAGTTTAATATGTGGTCCTGGCAGCACTGAGATTTGTGCTGGGAGTGACTCCCACAGCTGTGAGCGGCTAGCCACAAAAGTGCTATTCTTATGCTCATGAGCCTTTCCTTTGTGACTGGCGGCTCCAGCCCTATATAGGTGTCATGGTGTCGTCCAGAGTAGGGGAAGAGTTGCTATCTTTTGCTATCTTTGTAGAGCTGGTTGTATGTAGGGTCCCCTACTGAAGTGACTCAGGTCAACACAACAGACTGTGAGAGATACAAGAGCTGCATCGAGTGTGTCCTGGGCAGAGACCCATCCTGTGCCTGGAGCAGAGAGCTGGGTGCTTGTATACACCACCAGGGACAAAGCGGGTAAGTGACTTGCCTCCATTTCCTATTGTCCCCAAAGGACCCATGAAAAATAAAACCTGTGAAAGAGATCATCCTCGACCTTGAGGGATTGCCACCGCTGCCAGTTGCCTATAGCCTGGATGGTGACATCTTTTCCCTGAAATCTGACATCTTCAAATAGCCTGTCACCAGCTCTGCAACCTTGCTATTTGCAACACCTGCGACCTTAAGATCCCCATCCTGGGTCCCATCTCCTCTGGCCAGGGCCATTTCAGCTTCCTTCCCTCTGGCCTCCCTGAGCCCCAGCCCTTCTAATGCCAACTTGTCCAGAATGCTGCTTCCCACCCGCCCCCTGCACTCTGCTAGTAATACCAGCCTAGATACCCCATTTTTCTGCTTCTCTCCATTCTTTAATCATAGAATATCAGGGTTGGAGGGGACCTCAGGAGGTCATCTAGTCCAACCCCCTGCTCAAAGCAGGACCAATCCCCAACTAAATCACCCCAGCCAAGGTTTTGTCAAGCCTGACCTTAAAAATTCCTAAGGAAGGAGATTCCACCACCTCCCTAGGTAACGCATTCCAGTGTTTCACCACCCTCCTAGTGAAAGTTTTCCTAATATCCAACCTAAACCTCCCCCACTGCAACTTGAGACCATTACTCCTTGTTCTGTCATCAGCTACCACTGAGAACAGTCTTGCTCCATCCTCTTTGGAACCCCCTTTCAGGGAGTTGAAAGCAGCTATCAAATCCCCCCTCATTCTTCTCTTCCGCAGACTAAACAATCCCAGTTCCCTCAGCCTCTCCTCATAAGTCATGTGTTCCAATCCCATAATCATTTTTGTTGCCCTCCGCTGGACGTTTTCCAATTTTTCCACATCCTTCTTGTAGTGTGGGGCCCAAAACTGGACACCGTACTCCAAAAGCAGTGCATGTGTTATTCCTTGACTTTAGCAAAGCTTTTGATATGGTCCCCCACAGTATTCTTGCCAACAAGTTAGAGAGGTATGGGCTGGATGAATGGACTATAAGGTGGATAGAAAGCTGGCTAGATCGTCGGGCTCAACAGGTAGTGATCAATGGCTCCATGTCTAGTTGGCAGCTGGTATCAAGCGGAGTGCCCCAAGGGTTGGTCCTGGGGCCGGTTTTGTTCAATATCTTCATTAAAGATCTGGAGGATGGCGTGGACTGCACCCTCAGCAAGTTTGCAGATGACACTAAAGTAGGAGGAGTGGTAGATATGCTGGAGGGTAGGGATAGGATACAGAGGGCCCTAGACAAATTAGAGGATTGGGCCAAAAAAATCTGATGAGGTTCAAGTGCAGAGTTCTGCACTTAGGATGGAAGAATCCCATGCACTGCTTCAGACTAGGGACCGAATGGCTAGGCAGCAGTTCTGCAGAAAAGGACCTAGGGGTTACAGTGAATGAGAAGCTGGATATGAGGCAACAGTGTGCCCTTGTTGCCAAGAAGGCTAACGGCATTTTGGGATGTATAAGTAGGGGCACTGCTAGCAAATCGAGGGACGTGATCATTCCTCTCTATTCGACATTGGTAAGGCCTCATCTGGAGTACTGTGTCCAGTTTTGGGCCCCACACTACAAGAAGGATGTGGAAAAATTGGAAAGAGTCCAGCGGAGGGCAACAAAAATGATTAGGAGGCTGGAGCACTTTACTTGTGAGTAGAGGCTGAAGGAACTAGGATTGTTTAGTCTGCAGAAGAGAAGAATGAGGGGGAATTTGATAGCTGCTTTCAACTACCTGAAAGGGGGTCCCAAGGAGGATGGATCTAGACTGTTCTCAATGGTAGCAGATGACAGAATGAGGAGTAATGGTCTCAAGTTGCAGTGGGGGAGGTTAGGTTGGATATTAGGAAAAACTTTTTCCCTAGGAGGGTGGTGAAACACTGGAATGTGTTACCTGGGGAGGTGGTGGAATCTCCTTCCTTAGAGGTTTTTAAGGTCAAGTTTGACAAAGTCCTGGCTGGGATGCTTTAGTTGGGGATTGGTCCTGCTTTGAGCAGGAGTTTGGACTAGATCACCTCCTGAGCTTCCTTCCAACCTTGATATTCTATGACCTGACATGACCAAACTAGTCTGCAAATACCAGACCATCCCTGTAATCCTTATGCCCCCAGTTGTGCCCTCTGCCTGTTGACACCAAGCAGTCCCTAGGTCAGAGCCACCACTGCTCCAGACTTCTTCAGCCTCGCTCCCAGAGCCCTTTAGTCACTACTGATCTGTTCAGGTTCAGTCCTGGCAGCAGCATCAGTTCCCATGAGGATGAGCAGCATGGGATAGTGATCAGAGTCATGGATGAGCCTCAGCAGCCTTTCTGTGACGTCTCAGAAACAGGCTCAAGGCAGCCTGTGCACCTCCCAGGACATCAGGTCAGCTCAGGAGATGGATGTCTCCATTGGCCTCAGAACCCTTTTAGGTTGCTAGAAATCCTGCAGGTGGCTGTAGCAGTGCCTAGAGACAATGCATTGTAGGACCTGGCCAAACTCCTTTGGCAGACACCTGCCTCCCTGACACCTACTTTGCAGAGGATGGATCACAAACACCATATGCTCTCACAGGGATTCCAACAGAATTTTTGCTCACCCTGTGCTGTGTTCCCTGGTTCTGGCTTGGCAAGGACAAATCAGGTTGGGAGCAGTTCAAAGCCACACCAAAATATAAGGAGCTAGAAAGACTAGGCTTGTTGGGTAGGGTGGCATACTTAGCAAATAGCCTATAAATGCAAATAGCAAGCTACTAAGCATTTTTATCTAAGCACAACTGTATTAACTGTCACTCCTCAAAGAAACATCACCAATTTCTGAGGTGAATCCCTGCAGCATCTGTCTTCATGGCCTTTCAAAGCAGCTGACTTGACTGCTTTGAGAGCTGAGTATCCATCAACCAGGATCTTCCCAACCCATCCCTTTCTTTGGGCACCCCCTCTCCAGTTCCTATGTGTCTGCAGCTCCACAACTAGTGATCAAGGGGTTTTAGACACTCAGAATGGGGATGCAGCATCCAGTTTCAGTCCTTGTCCTACCCCATCCCTGTTCGGGTACCCCTCTCATGAGACCATACTGCTGCAGGAGGTGCAGTCTCTTTTAGCTCTTGGAGCTATA
Source organism: Lepidochelys olivacea (assembly GCF_965140295.1). NCBI lineage: Eukaryota > Metazoa > Chordata > Testudines > Cheloniidae > Lepidochelys > Lepidochelys olivacea. Next base: position 150,131,005 of record NC_140414.1, read on the forward strand.
GAGGAGGCCCCTTTACAGCACAGGAGAAAGGGAGGGATTCTACTTTCAATATTTCCTCATACCCCCAAAAAAGAGGGGGACTGAGGCCTATCCTGGACTTAAGAAAGTTAAACACCTTTATCAGAAAGATAACGTTCAGTATGATATTCCTTCTCTATTAACCTATTCCCAGATCTCAACAACTGGTAAGCTGACATGGAGGATGCCTATTTCCATGTTTCAATTCACCTGGGCCACAGGAAAGGTAGTAGGAGACCACAACTCCATTTTGGCCTTTCATCAGACCCAGGGACATTTATAGAATGTATGGCAGTGGTCATAGCTCACCTCAGCAACTCAGCCTTCAGCTGTTTCTGTATCTGTATGATTGATTCATAGATTCCATGGCGAGAAGGTTTAGTTGGCCAGCTCTCAGCCGGGACTCAGCTATCACCTCTTGCCCCTGGGTCCCCGCAGAACCCCCGCTCCTGGACATGCTCACTGTTCCCTGCAGGACTTGACCTCACTCCCATGGTGCTTTCAGAGTATAATTACCTCCAATCCCTGGTGCAGGTCCTCAGGTCCAGCTACAGGGCACTGTTGGAGAGCAGACATCCAGAGTCCTTCCTAGGGCTGCAGTGTCTAACTGCCCTAAACTGGGGGAAAAGGAAGTCTGGTCACTGCCTCGGGCTGGGCTCCCCTGGCTACTGGGCTCCCTAGAAGCCTCTAGCAGCCTTGACTCTCAGGCAAACTTCCCCCCTGCTCTGTGGCAAGCTTCACCTTCTCCAGGTAGAGCATGCTCTGCAAGGGCACCTAATTGGCTTTGCCTAAGTGCAGTGATACTCATTAGGCTTGCTGTCACTGGAATGGGGCATGTACCATCATAGAAGGTACCGTAGGGATCATCTAGTCTGACTTCCTGTATAACACAGGCCAGAGACCTACCCCAAAATAATTCCTAGATTTGGCTGGTTTCAGGCTGATCTAGCCAGCAGGTAGCAGACAAGGGAATGAACAGAACAAGTAATCATCAAGTGATCCATCCCGTCGCTCATTCCCAGCTTCTGGCAAACAGGCTAATAGCCATTGATGGACCTATCCTCCATGAATTTATCTAGGGTTCTTTTTTGAACCCTATTATGATCTTGGCCTTCACAACATCCTCTGGCAAGGAGTTCCACAGGTTGACACTGCATTGTGTGAAGAAATAAGTCCTTTTGTTTGTTTTAAACCTGCTGCCTATTAATTTAATTTGGTGACCCCTAGTTCTTGTGTTATGAGAAGTAGTAAACAACACTTCCTTATCTACTTTCTCTACACCAGTCATGATTTTATAGACCTCAATCATATCTCCCCTTAGCCATCTCTTTTCCAAGCTGAAAAGTCCCAGTCTTATTAATCTCTCCTGTCATAAATATAAAGGGAAGGGTAAACCCCTTTAAAATCCCTCCTGGCCAGAGGAAAACTCCTCTCACCTGTAAAGGGTTAAGAAGCTAAAGGTAACCTCACTGGCACCTGACCAAAATGACCAATGAGGAGACAAGATACTTTCAAAAGCTGGGAGGAGGGAGAGAAACAAAGGGTCTGTGGGACTGTCTATATGCTGTTTTGCCGGGGATAGACCAGGAATGGAGTCTTAGAACTTTTAGTAAGTAATCTAGCTAGGTATGTGTTAGATTATGATGTCTTCAAATGGCTGAGAAAATAATTGTGCTGAATAGAATAACTATTGCTGTCTGTGTATCTTTTTTGTAACTTAAGGTTTTGCCTAGAGGGATTCTCTATGTTTTGAATCTAATTACCCTGTAAGGTATCTACCATCCTGATTTTACAGAGGGGATTTCTTTACTTCTATTTACTTCTATCTCTATTAAAAGTCGTCTTGTAAGAAAACTAAATGCTTTTTCATTGTTCTCAGATCCAAGGGTCTGGGTCTGTAGTCACCTAGGCAAATTGGTGAGGCTTTTTACCAAACCTTGTCCAGGAAGTGGGGTGCAAGGCTTTGGGAAGTATTTGGGGGGAAAGACGTTTCCAAACAGCTCTTCCCCAGTAACCAGTATTTGTTTGGTGGTGGTAGCGGCCAATCCAAGGACAAAGGGTGGAATATTTTGTACCTTGGGGAAGTTTTGACCTAAGCTGGTAAAGATAAGCTTAGGAGGTTTTTATGCAGGTCCCCACATCTGTACCCTAGCGTTCAGAGTGGGGGAGGAACCTTGACATCTCCTCATACAGAAGCTGTTCCATACCCCTAATCATTTTTGTTGCCCTTTTCTGAACCTTTTCCAGTTCCAATATATCTTTTTTGAGATGGGGCGACCACATCTGCACACGGTATTCAAGATGTGGGCGTACCATGGATTTATATAGAGGCAACATATTTTCTGTCCTATTATCTATCCCTTTCGCAATTATTCCCAGCATTCTGTTCACTTTTTTGACTGCCGCTGCACATTGAGTGGATGTTTTCAGAGAACTATCCATAATGACTCAAAGATCTTTCTTGACTGGTAACAGCTAATTTAGACCCCATCATTTTGTATGTCTGTTTGGGATTATGCTTTCCAATGAGCATTACTTTGCATTTATCAACATTAAATTTCATCTGCCATTTTGTTGCCCAGCCACGCAGTTTTGAGAGATCCTTTTGTAGCTCTTCGCAGTCTGCCTGGGTCTTAACTATTGTGGCAGAGCTCCAACCTTGTCCCCGTGGGTCCCACGCTTCCAGGAGGTTTATGTTAGCCTAAGAGGTTCACTTCAACCCTCCACGTAGCCCATCTCTCTCTGGGGCCAGGTCTCAGTCAGCAGCAGGAGTTTCTGCTGTCCCCTGAGCCATACAAAGGGTACGAGGAGATATCCCAACATTTATAGACTGAGACAAACAACTGGGGTAAACAACTTGCATTACCACCTTACATGTTTCTTGTCATCTGTTTGTTACCTCCCCTTGTACCTTGCTTCTGATGTTTCAGACAAAACATCCCTATTCATCACTTCTGTCAAACCATATTGTGGTAGGTTGGCATGTAATTGTGCTAGCCTTTTGGAATGTGTTTACATAAATATTAAGTTTCAGAGTAACAGCCGTGTTAGTCTGTATTCGCAAAAAGAAAAGGAGTACTTGTGGCACCTTAGAGACTAACCAATTTATTTGAGCATAAGCTTTCGTGAGCTACAGCTCACTTCATCGGATGCATACTGTGGAAAATACAGAAGATGTTTTTATACACACAAACCATGAAAAAATGGGTGTTTGTCACTACAAAGGGTTTTCTCTCCCCCCACTCCACTCTCCTCAAATAAATTGGTTAGTCTCTAAGGTGCCACAAGTACTCCTTTTCTTTTTTCATAAATATTAGGTGTGTTTTAGCGATTCTAGCAGCACCGTCGCCAAGTTCATCTACTGGACAGTGAACTTATAGGCATGTGCTATAATATGTGGCCTGACTTTAGTTCACAGCTGGTTCAGGCTTCATGTCTTGCACCAGGCCCAATGCTGTAGGCTCTCTGTATTACAGGACAGTCAGTCTGCAAAATGTTTTGAGATCCTTAGACCCTGCACAAAGTCCTGCAAGCCTCTGCTGGGAATTAATTCCTTCCTGAGCCTGATCCCACTCCTTTGCCACCAACCAACATTCCCATTCCTGACATCCTCAATTACTTTCCTCTCACTCCCCCTTTCCCAGTAGACACACACTCCTGGCCAGCTTGCCTCCTTTTCAACCTGGTGTTAGTACCGTTGTGTGTGCCTGAACACAAACCAGAGTGCAGGGCAGTTTTCTGATAGTAGTGAGGTAGATAGGGCAGGTAAATCCCTAGAAAACAGCACTTCTCAGTCCTCCTAGAAACTGACCTCAGCCCAGGGAGGGGCAGTCCCCAGGCAGAGGTTAAGCTCTGATCCTGTGGTAGCCGGGTAACCTCTGTCCGTTGCAGATACTGGAAGTTTTAATTTCTGTCCCTGGATTTCCTGCCTTTAGGCCCCTCTCTAAGACGCCCTGTGTAACTGAGTGCTGCTCAGAAATGGAGGCTTATCCCCTAGTCTAGGATCCCCCCTCCTAATGTGCTTCCCCCTTCCTCACCTGCTGCAGAGCCAGACTCACCTCCCCTACACACAGGAATCATAGAATATCAGGGTTGGAAGGGACCCCTGAAGGTCATCTAGTCCAACCCCCTGCTCGAAGCAGGACCAATTCCTAGTTAAATCATCCCAGCCAGGGCTTTGTCAAGCCTGACCTTAAAAACCTCTAAGGAAGGAGATTCTACCACCTCCCTAGGTAACGCATTCCAGTGTTTCACCACCCTCTTAGTGAAAAAGTTTTTCCTAATATCCAATCTAAACCTCTCCCACTGCAACTTGAGACCATTACTCCTCGTTCTGTCATCTGCTACCATTGAGAACAGTCTAGAGCCATCCTCTAGCCATCCCCAGGAACCTGGGCTGGGTGGGTCATTTCCTGATGAGGCTGCAGCAGCCACTGGAATTCATCATGATCTCTGCTTTTCTGCCTCATCTCAGGTTACTGCAGGACCTCACATCTCTAAGCATCTTGACAGTGTGTCCACAGGGAACAGCAGGTATGTGGCCTGAGGGCAGCTCAATGCTGGAAGCGCATCCAGCACTGAGAAGTTTGTAAGTTAGGGCCTAGGTGGGTATGGCTCTGAGGGGTTCCTGAGCAGCGTGGCGCTGGCTCAGAGATCAGTGTTCCCATATCTGAAGGGGGAAGCACATCTCTTTGGCACGCCTGGCTTTGTGCAGACTAACTGCGGGGAGGGGTTGTGCACGGGGGTCTCTGCTGTGAAAAGGGCAGGACCAGTGGCATCTGGGAAGAAGGGCCATGTCACGACGCGAGCCTGTACTGAGCCCTGATTGACCACCTCTCCACTGGTTTGGGGTCATGCACCTTCCCCCAGCCTGGGCCAGCAGATGCAGGTTGTGTGGCTGTGCAGCAGATGCTGGCGGTAGGGAGAAAGGGGCATGGAGACCAGAGTGGCTCTGGACTGAGGTGGGGGCATAGAGTGACTCGGGTTTGGGAGGGTGCTTCTTTCAGTGCAATAGCGGGGGGCCTGTGAAAGACTAAGAGGATGTGGGGAGGGCTTATTCTGAAGAGGGGAAGAAGGAAGAAACTCCACCAAAGAGGGGATCCAAGAGTTGTGCTTCCCCTGAGGAACCCAGGCTATGGGTTCACCTTCCCAGTGTCCCTGTGCCATATGCTTCGTACCCTCTTCTTTTGTCTCTAAGGGATACAGCTGCCCTCTTGTTATTTCCATGGGACTGGGCTGGGGGATGCTCCTCTCCTGCTTGCCCATGCCTGTGGAGAATCGGTAGCACATACTGCAGGAGCCCTGTCTCATGTTCGGGTTCTGCCCCAATGCAGTGTTTCTCTCCCACTTGCAGATGTGCCTGTTACAGTCGAGGTGCCAGTGTCCCTGGCTGCCCGGGTTGTGCTCCCCTGTACTCCACCGTCAGCCTGGGCAACCTGCACGTGGCAGAGACCTTTCCAAGATGCCACCATGTACGCCTTGCGCAGCGATGGGCTGGAGTTCACAGTGACAGAGGATACCCTTGGTGATTACACCTGCCAGTGCATGGAAGGTGGAGCAGGGGGCGTGGTCGCCTCCTATAGCCTGGTGAGGGGCAGCAGCTCTGCTAACACCTGGAAGACAACTGAGCGGAACTACAGTGTCCTGGTGGGACTCCTCTTGTTTTTCCTAGGCTTTGCTGCTGGATCTGGCTGTTTCTTCATCTACGAGAGGAGGCGACAGGAGCGACTCCAGAGGGAGCTGCTCAGCCGTGAGAGAAATGGACTGGATTTGATGCAGTCGAATACAACTAGCTGCAGCCATGAGCCACACACGCCAAGCTCCCCAGAAGACGAGCGCCACCCGCTGGCTACAGCTAAGAAGAATGGCAGCCTCAGTGGCTTCCCCCACCTCTACATCAATGAGCTGGACAAAGACCAAGCCCGGATCTACCTGACAGGGGTTCCACTGGCCAAGTGCGATGAAACCTCCATTTAGGAGCCCCCGAAGGGAGCACATCCATCACCAACACCCACGGCGATGCCTGCCCCTAGTTGGGCACAGCCATCACTGACCTCCCTGGCATTGTCTGCCCCCTAGGGGAGGAAGGGCACAGCCATCATTGACATGCCTGGCAGTGGCTTCCCCAAAAGGCGAAGAGGGGCACAGCCACTGTTGACACTGCAAGTCGAGCCTCTTTCTTCATGTCATTGCCAGAGTTCCCGTTCTCAGAATCCATCTGACTGATGCGGCCGTCTAGGCCTGGAGTTAGTGTGACGCTCCATTGTGGTCAGTGAGCAGAGCTGGTGTGTCTGAGAGTGGGACTCGCCCGGCTTTATTTCTACTAAAACCTTCGTGTAGCCTCTGGGCTCTGGCCAAAGAATTCCTTGCTGAGTGGCTTTGAGTCCTTGTGCCCCAGGTCCCCCAACCTCTGTGAAGTTGCTTGGAACAGGTCATTGGAGTTTCTGTGTTACTAGCCTGGTGGTGGTGTTTGGCAAACATGCTCCAGGGCCGGGTCCCTGGGCTCTGCATCCTGTAGATATTCCCTGGAAGTGATGATTGTATTGGCTAAAATTAGCCTTGATTGTGACTGTAACCCGAGCTATCTGGAACAATATTCCACGTCTCCCTCATCCCTGCCTGCTGCTCAGCTGTGGGGAGTGGTGGTGGTGGAGACCTGCTATTGGCTTCTTCAAGAGCAGGAAGCACGCACAGCCAGCACTTACCGAAGCCTTGTGTGTTCCTGTGGGGTCTTCTCTGCCTTCACAGTCTGGTACACAAGAGACAGTAAATGCCCCTGGAGACCTCTTGGCCTGTGCTGACAAGTGACTGCCTTGGTGGTGCTTTCTATTAACCAGCACCATCTTCATGAATGTGGTGTGACTGAGACCAGGTGCAGAGTCTCCTTGAGATCAGGTGCGCCTCTGCGAACAGGAGTTGTCCTCCAGGTGCAGAAGTCTGAAACACCCTTCAGAAAGAATGGTGGCTGACTCACTATAATGCCAAATTCTGCAGCTGCCCTGGCTGCACATGCCTTCAGTCCACAGCCATGTGGATCCTTGTGTGTCTGGGCTGGAGAAGTCCCAGCACAGTTTTGCCAAGTGTGTTACAGTAGATGTGAATGATCAGAGCCAATGACATAGTGGTGCTATGGAATATCGTAGCTATGCATGTTGAGACAGGAGAGACTAGGACATTGCAGAGAGTAAGTTCTTCCAGAGCTGCTTTTCCTCCAAGCAGTCAGGTCAGGTGGAGTTGCTTGTTGTTGAGGTATTCATGCTGTAAAGCACTGAACCTGAGGGCATCTCCCTCTGTTAGAAATGTCACCACCACTTTGGACTTTGTCTCTAGCAAAAGTGTGACACACACACACCCATATCATTGCCATGAGCCTCTCCTTGCAGCTGATTAGCTGCACATATTGGACTGGGGACACGTCTCCCACTCCTGTGCGTGTCCACCTGCATGCAGCTTGTCCCTCTCCAACCTTACTTAGCAGGTTCAATGAGACCCTCCCAACTTTCCATTGTTCTCTGGCTTCCCCAATAGGCCCACTGGCCACGTCTGGCTTCCTCACAGGCTGGTTCAGTGTCTCCAGCCACTGGAGCTTTCCCAGCTTGTCTTGCAATCTCAGTGAGAACTCCTTTCTTAGGTTCCCGTAGGCCCCTGCTGTGGCTGGGGGGGTGGGGTGGAGGTGGGACTGAATGTGAAATTAATGTCACCTGCTGGTTTTGCTGTTTTGTGTTTTTTTGTTTTTAATCAAACTTTTTTATTTTGTGATTTATTAAAAATTATTGTCAAAAAGAATAGTCTGGGTGTTGGTGGGAGGTGGGTGAAGGGGGTTGGCAGACACAGACTCTTTGGGGCTCTGTTATTAGTGATTTTTGGTTATGTGCACAGGCTGCTGGCACAGTATCATGCTCCCTATCAACATAAGATTAGCCATATTGGGTCAGACCAATGGTCCTGTCTTCCCACAGTAGCCAATGCCAGGTGCTTCAGACCAGGGTTTCTCAGCCTTTTCCTTTCAGAGGGCCGCCCAACATGATATAAAAACTCCACTGCTCACTTGTGCCACATCTGGTTTTCTGCATATAAAAGCCAGGGCCAGCGTTAAGGGGTGGCAAGCAGGGCAATTGGCTTGGACCTTACACCACTTGGCCCCCATGAAGTTGCTCAGGCTTTGGCTTCAGCCCCAGGTGGCGGGGCTTCGGCTTTCTGCCCTGGGCCTCAGCAAGTCTAATGCTGGCCCCACTTGGAGGACCCCCTGAAACATGCTCGCAACCCCCCAGGGGGCCCTGGACTCCTGGTTGAGAACCACTGCTTCAGAGGCTATGAACAGAACAGGTAATCATCAAGTGATCCATCTCCTGTCGCCCATTCCCAGCTTCTGGCAAATGGGCTAGGGACACTTCAGAGCGTAGTTGTGCATCCCTGCCCATCCTGGCTAACAGACATTGATGTGTACGGGGAGACTTTGGCAAACCAGTAAAGTGCCTGAAACCACTATGGCTTATTGCTAAAAGCAGCCAAGTCAGCAGGCTTAGCTTAACCAAGGCAGGAGGGGAGGGGGGGTTTTGGGTGCCACAGAGAGGGCAGCTTGACCCCTTGTCCTTCCTGATAAGAATTGTGTTGAAGTTGCTGATACATACATCTTAGAAGAGCAGGATGTGCCCCAGGAATGTCTATTGGGGCCTCAAGGCTGCAAACTCTGGAAAAACCCGCACCTGGTTAATCAATAATCAGAAGGAACCTCTTGCTTGACCATTGAAATTGCTTACTTAACAAGTTTGCTTTAAGGGTCATGTCATTCTATTACTAATGTATAAATAAGGGGAAAAAGTTTGAGGTAGGGGGACTCTTCAGGACTGGACTCTCTCTCTCTCTCTCTGGATGCATCTTGTGTTTCAGCAGCTGCCACTGTGCCACTCGAGAGCCACACTCAGCTTTGGTAATTATCAAGGGTTGAGGGTGTTTTACTAACCTCTTGCGGACGTGTGTATAAGTGCTTGAGACCAAGTAAAGTTTAGCTTTAAGTGAAAGCACTCTTGTGTTGTCCTGTTTGTGCCAGCCATCGTGATTTATTTCCTGACACCACCTCGCACAGAGTAAAAGTTACCAAGAGCTTTGGGTTGAAAGAACCCCAGGTAAAAGAATTTGGAGGCCCAAGCGAGGATTGGTAGAGAGGAAGGAGACGGATGGTACAAACAGTTTGTAGTTTGTCCATTGTAATAGGAGGTAAAAGACGGCGGGGTGGGGTCACTCACTACAAGTTCTCGTGTCGCAGTTCGCGAGTTACTTTACAGATACATTCCGTTACTGGGACTCAGAACTCAGGCTGATTGCCTGCTCGAGTGGAGAAATTATGTCCAGAGACAGGGAACCAACTCCAGGACATAGCCCCAAAGATCAGAGCTGCCAGACCGTAACACTCTGCCAATGACACCGTGCAGAAACTGGAGTCCCCCAGATGGACCTGATTTTGACTGGCCATCAGGAAAAGTTCATCTGTCTTACTGGGAGTGGTGAGCACTGTATGTGTGTGCATTCTGTTTTGGTGATTGTTAAGAAATAGAGGTTATGTAGTATATTACTGTGTAAGGCTCTTTCACTGGTAAAAGACCCCGTAAACCCACAAAAGATTAAGCCCTGAGTCCACAGGGAAAGGGAGTTTGCTCTGAGTCCACAGGGAATGGGTACTTCCCCAGAGCCCACGGAGGGGTAAAGTTAGGTGCTTTTTGCCTGGAGCCCTAGGAACTGGGGAAAAGGAAGGTGCCCTTGAATGTGTGAGTAATAGAGAATTTTGTGCTGGTAACAAATTCAGTGGAGACGCTGCAGGCAGCCTAAGGGCTTCTGGACTGAACTGATAGAGTCTAACACAGGAAACAATAGCAAAGTACCTGTGCCTTCTGTCAGAAAGGGTCACTACCAATCTGGCAGAATGACCACCCCAGAGCAACAAGAGAGAAAGGGAACAAAGAAAAGGGACCAGGAGGGGTGGGAGCTAGTTGAGGAACCCACCCTCCTTGCTAAATTGTTAGTGGGACAAAGCCTGTGCCCATGGGAAGGGGCGGTTCAGGGAGGAAAGCAGGATCAGGCCCAGACAAGCAGGCAGGCAACAGATAAAGAGAGTGAGAAATTAACTCTGCAGAGGCTAGAGGAAATTAAGCAGTTGAACCTTGTACAAATGTTAACAGAAAAAGTGTTATAGAAAAAGATTCTTGGTTTCTTTGCAGCTATTCTGAAGGAAAAATGGGCCCTTTTCCAAAGGAATGTTTGTAAATAAGCCAGGCAAAAAGACAGTCTGCTTTGAATCATTTGACTGAACAATTAAGTCAAATTTGCCAAAAGAACATAAGGGGTTTCTATTGGAACTTACCTGACCCCAAATATATACCAATGTAATCCTATGTACAGCTGTATAAAAATTAAAGCAGTGTAAGGGATGTGAAGGAGAAGAGTATGCTTGTGTGTGTATCTGTGTGTGTATAGATATACTGTCAGGTTTCAGAGTAACAGCCGTGTTAGTCTGTATTCGCAAAAAGAAAAGGAGTACTTGTGGCACCTTAGCGACTAACCAATTTATTTGAGCATAAGCTTTCGTGAGCTACAGCTCACTTCATCGGATGCATACTGTGGAAAATACAGAAGATGTTTTTATACACACAAACCATGAAAAAATGGGTGTTTACCACTACAAAAGGTTTTCTCTCCCCCCACCCCACTCTCCTGCTGGTAATAGCTTATCTAAAGTGATCACTCTCCTTACAATGTGTATGATAATCAAGGTGGGCCATTTCCAGCACAAATCCAGGGTTTAACAAGAACGTCTGGGGGTGGGGGTGGGGGGTAGGAAAAAACAAGGGGAAATAGGTTACCTTGCATAATGACTTAGCCACTCCCAGTCTCTATTCAAGCTCTAGAGATTGGGAGTGGCTAAGTTAGCACCATGATGCATGCATTGGCAGGGCCCATGCTTTCAGAGAAATCTGTGTCCATGTCCTGATCGCTCACATGACCACGCTGACGTCGCCTCCTCGCCTGGTATCGCTCTGCCAGGTTCTGGTGCTGCATATACTGCTGGATAATGCATGTGGTGTTTAATGTGCTCCTAATTGCCAAAGTGAGCTGAGTGGCCTCCATGCTTGCCTTGGTATGGTGTCCACACAGAAAAAAGGCGCGGAACGATTGTCTGCCATTGCTCTGACGGAGGGAGGGGCGACTGATGACATGGCTTACAGGGTTGGCTTACAGGGAATTAAAATCAACAAAGGGGGTGGCTTTACATCAATGAGTATTTCAGGCAGGACTTCATGGAGGGTTCCAATAAGAAATGGTGCACCTAAGTAATTGTTCTTATTGGAAAAAGCAGGTTGGTCTGGCCTCTGATTGATACATGGCTAGATTTACCTCGCTGCACCTTCTCTGTGAGTGACTGCAGTGTGACCTAGAGGAATGAGTCCCCTAGACGGGGGAGGGGGGGAAGAAAATGAGTACAAAACAAATCTGGTCTATTTCTTATTTTGATCCACTCCATCTATCTTTCTCATCTTTGGCTGGCAGCAGACGGTGCAGAAGGACTGTAAGCCATCCACATCACATGGCTGCTCGGCAGAAAACGGTGCAGTAGGACTGCTAGCCATCCTCATCTCTTGCCTGCCTGGCAGAAGATGGTACAGTAGGACTGCTAGCAATCCATATCGCCTGCCTGCTCACCATAAGATGGTTCAATAGGACTGACTGCAGGACTAAAGAGAATGACCTGGTCAAGTCACTCCAAATTTAGTCCCTGCACCCATGTCTGCCCAGGCGCTCCTGGCTGACGTGGCCAGGAGCACCTTGGACATGATGATGACGGCTATCAGTCCCATTGCACCGTCTGCTGCCACAAGGCAATGGGTTGCTGCTGCTGTGTAGCAATGCAGTACTACGTCTGCCAGCACCCAGGAGACATACAGTGATGGTTACCTGAGCGGGCTCCATGTTTGCGTGGTATGGCGTCTGCACAGGTAACTCAGGGAAAAAGGCACGAAACGATTGTCTGCCCTTGCTTTCATGGAGGGAGGGAGGGAGGGAACGGGAGCCTGACGATATGTACCCAGAACCACCCACGACAATGTTTTAGCCCCATCAGGCATTGGGATCTCAACCCAGGATTCCAATGGGCAGCGGAGACTGCGGGAACTGTGGGATAGCTACCCACAGTGCAACGCTCTGGAAGTTGACTCTAGCCTCGGTACTGTGGAAGCACTCCGCCGAGTTAATGCACTTAGAGCATTTTCTGTGGGGACACACACACTTGAATATATAAAACTGATTTCTAAAAAACCGACTTCTATAAATTTGACCTAATTTCGTAGTGTAGACATACCCTATGATTCAATCAGCAAGGATATTTGTGAAAGGAATGGATATTTTAAGCAATAATCTGCCACCCCAAAAGGGGTAGAAACATGTTCTTTTTGTCTTTCAGAGAATCAAGAAAAGCTGGTACCAGCTAAAGAGCAACCCAGAATACCATAGATCTACTGTCTCGACAAAGCTTGTGTTTTGTGTTTTATGTTTTGGCTTGTGTTGTTTGTCTTGTTGTTAGCATTGTTGTTTATTGTGTTACAAAAAGGGAAATACTACATTAGGCAGAAAAGGATTAACAAGCATTTTAACTGTATTTACAGAAACGCCAGTTTGTTAACAGGGAAACATCCTTAGGCAGTAAAGATGCATGAGACACAATGTGTATCTGTTGGTGAGAATAAAAGGATGGACATAAAAACTTTCTAAAGCACAAAGTGAAATTAACAAGGGAAAAAATGGGTATGTACTAAAACAATAAGACTTGCCAATTATTACTTCTTAGTTAACTTCCAGCATGCAAGCCCAGCTGAATGCACCTGGGCGGTGTATGACATTGGATATAAGGAAAGAAAGGCCCAGTGACGCCATAGCTACCCTAATACTATCTCAATGTGAACTACTGAAGGCTATTGGATTGTGCCTGGCAGCCAGGAGCCGGGGGTAGCCTAAAGAAAAGGCTCCCAAGAAATGTATTGAACTGCTTTGGGTGGAATTGGATTAGAAGTTGGAGTGCTGGATGTTACTAACACAGAGGTATTGGCAGACAAATGAAGTTATGCTATAAATGTTTGTCATATTTTAGCAAATAGGGGATGTGATTTCAAATTTCATGTACCTGAATTTGAATATAGCCAGTTAAAAGTCTTATACTCTGAATTCTATTGTAAAACCTGTGCCCCTTGGAATGGATTTAACTGCTTTACAAACATTGCTTATACACCCTGATTTACAGAACCAGTGACATACTGCAAAACAGGAAGGGCGCAGAGTTAGGATTACTGTGCATCATAATGCCAATGAAATTAAATGGGTATTTGCAAGAGTTAGCCAGGACCTGTCGCACCACTGGTGGGAAGTGTTTTTGGGATGGTCCCCTACTGGCACAGGTGTACTGAATTTGGTCCTACACCCCATCATAGGGCTTAGCGTGCTAAATAGTAGCGGTTTTTGTTACCAGCCCGACGACATGCTGGATATGGTGCAAAATCTGGCAATTGCAAGTCCCCCCGACAAAAGAGCCCGTGATTACTGCCCCTGGCACTCATAGCCCCGAGTAAGGAACATATCGAAATTATCGCCCCTCCCTCAACTGGGAAAGGAGGCTAAGGCAATCGCTTGTCAATTGTTATGCTGGTGTCCTAAGTATGGGATGCTAACAAGAAGGTAATTTGCTCAGTCTTGGCTGAGAGCCCTGGGGTTACGGTTGGGGTTAGAGGGTTAGCGATTAGGGGTGAGGGTGAGGAGGTAGGGTCAGGGTCACGGGTCAAGGTGAGGGGGTAGGGGCAGGGTCAGGGGTTACGGTTGGGGTTTGGGTTAGAGGTTAGGGTCAGGGTTTACGGTTGGGGTTGGGTTTAGGGGTTAGGGTTGGGTTAGGGGGTTAGGGTTAGAAGGTTTAGGGTTTAGGGCTAGGGGTTAGGGGTTAGGGTTAGGGGGTAGGGTTAGGGGTGGGGGTTAGGGTTTAGGGGTAGGGGTAGGGTTAGGGTAAGAGGGTTGGGGTTAGGGTTGGGGTTAGGGGTTAGGGTTAGGGTTTAAGGAGTTAGGGATTAGGGGGTTTGGGGTTGGGGTTTAGGGGTTAGGGTATTAGGGCTAGGGTTTAGGGTTGGGTTTATGGTTAGGGTTAGGTTTTAGGGAGGGGTTAGGGTTAGGGCCTTAGGGTTAAGGGTTAGGGTTAGAGGGTTAGGGTTTAGGGGTGAGAGGTGAGCGTTAGGGGGTTAGGGATTAGGGGTAGGGGGTTAGGGGTTAGGGATTAGGGTTTAGGTTGAGGGTGAGGGGGTTAGGGTTTAGGGTTAGGGTTTGGGTTTAGGGGTGGGGGTTAGGGGTTAGGGTTAAGGGTTAAGGGGTAGGGGTTAGGGGTAGGGGTTAGGGTTTTAGGGTTTAGGTTAGGGTTTTAAGGTTAGGGTTTTAGGGTTT